>NC_141759.1:93259325-93928075 GCF_982258835.1 Parasteatoda tepidariorum | reverse complement strand
TGAACCGTTAAATTTAAAACAATTGCTAACGCTTAACCAATCAGAAAATTTCATTCCGTTTTTCGCTCATCCCGTTCGAACGGTTTGCCGTAGAATGTTCGAATGTCTACAGTGACCTTCCTCGTCCTTTGAACTATTTGTATACCAAGTTTCATAGTTTTCGTCCCGATGGTTTAGGAGTCTATATAGAACACACACACATTCATTTATATATATATATATATATATATATATATATATATATATATATATATAGATAGATAGATAGATAGATAGATAACAGTAAAAAGGTTTCACGTCTTTTAATTTACCAATACATCTTGGTAAATAGAAATTCGTAAAATCAAATTTTTTTGTCTTCACTATTACTCTACTGCTTTTAAACAATTTCTTAAAAAAACAATTTATTACCACAGCACACTATAAATAAGTTATGTAAGTAGAAGTGCGATATTTCGGTTACTTTATTTTTCAAAGTGATAACTAAAGTTTGAAATAATAAACTGATATATCTTCAAAGATGTAATTGAAATCACATTAAAATTTTTTTTTCTAGCAGCAGCACTTGATGTGTACATCATTCGCTGGAGTGTAGAAACACTCTGCACAGACCCATAACAACAAACAAATAACAAATAACATCAGACGAATAACAACAAATAAAAAAATTTTCAAACACTCGAAATAAAAAATCAATTAGAACAAAGAAACATTAAATAGATTATCAACTGTATAAATATAAACAGAAAATTAGTCAGCAGTGCCTGCAACTGTTCCTTAGCATTTCAGTATCTATTTTTTTTTTTAAATTTATAATGGCAAAAATTTATTACTTTTTTTAATTTTGAAAAATTTGTTGAAGATAGTGGCTAGAATTTTTACTCCAATCATTCCAGCTTTAGAATATCAAGAGTCATTTTAAAATTTATAATGGCAATATGACTCTTGATATTCTAAAACTGATGGGATAGGTGTAAAAATTCTCACCACTATCTTTAACTAATTTAATGGCAATATGACTATTGATATTCTAAAACTGATGCGATAGGTGTAAAAATTCTCACCACTATCGTTAACTAATTTAATGGCAATATGACTCTTGATATTCTAAAGCTGGAATGATTGGTGTAAAAATTCTCACCACTATCTTTAACTAATTTAATGGCAATATGACTCTTGATATTCTAAATCTGGAATGATTGGTGTAAAAATTCTCACCACTATCTTTAACTAATTTAATGGCAATATGACTCTTGATATTCTAAAACTGATGCGATAGGTGTAAAAATTCTCACCGCTATCGTTAACTAATTTAATGGCAATATGACTCTTGATATTCTAAAGCTGGAATGATTGGTGTAAAAATTCTCACCACTATCTTTAACTAATTTAATGGCAATATGACTATTGATATTCTAAAACTAATGCGATAGGTGTAAAAATTCTCACCACTATCGTTAACTAATTTAATGGCAATATGACTCTTGATATTCTAAAGCTGGAATGATTGGTGTAAAAATTCTCACCACTATCTTTAACTAATTTAATGGCAATATGACTATTGATATTCTAAAACTGATGCGATAGGTGTAAAAATTCTCCCCACTATCTTTAACTAATTTAATGGCAATATGACTCTTGATATTCTAAAGCTGGAATGATTGGTGTAAAAATTCTCACCATTATCTTTAACTAATTTAATGGCAATATGACTCTTGATATTCTAAAGCTGGAATGATTGGTGTAAAAATTCTCACGACTATCTTTAACTAATTTTTCAAAACTATTAATTATTTTAAACAGGTTTTTGAGGCATTAACATGTTAAAAGTTATGTATTTACGTTTAGAATTTATTTAAAATAGTTTATTGCTTTAAAAATCATCGTAAGAAGATTTTATTTGGTGATTTAAAACATCAGGGAAATAATTTGCGTTTAAAGAAATAAAAAAATGGCCGAAAAAAATTTCATTGTTTCTCAGTTCCTAAATTTAATAATTCATTTGTGATTACCTTGATACATTAAAATTATTCAAGAATGTTTAAAACGGTAATCTGTGAAGCACACATTTCTAATGATAAAGTGAGAAATATAATTAGAAAACTTACCTAGTTGTAACTGACTACTACTACTACTATTTTGAACAAGACATAACTATTTACAACATTCGAATTGCGTCATGTATTTAATATATATGGCTTTGAAGGTATTAATTCCCATAAGCTGAAGCTACAAAGTTACAAGACCATTTGATTTTGAAGTATTAATTCTCATAGGCTGAAGTTACAAGACTATTTGACTTTGAAGTATTAATTCTCATAAGCTGAAGTTGCAGAACCATATGACTTTGAAGAATTAATTCTCATAAGTTGAAGTTACAAGACCATATGACTTTGAAGTATTAATTCTCCAAAGCTAAAGTTACGAGACCTTTTGAATTTGAAGTATTAATTCTCCAAAGCTAAAGTTACGAGACCATTTGACTTTGAAGTATTAATTCTCATAAACTAAAGTTACAAGACCATTTGACTTTGAAGTATTAATTCTCATAAGCTGAAGTTTCAGGGCCTTTTGATTTAGAAGTATTAATTCTCATAAGCTAAAGTTACAAGACCATTTGACTTTGAAGTATAATTTCTCATAAGCTGAAGTTACAGGGCCTTTTGATTTTGAAGTATTAATTCTCGTAAGCTGAAGTTACAACACCAAAAGCACTACTCTCATTGAACATTGAATTGCTATAACCTTTGCCTGTGGATCTTTATCCGTGTGTCCTCTTTTCAAGATTAAAAAAAAATTTCTTTATTGCTTAAAAAATGAAAGAAGGAAAAAAAATTATAAATTTAACTTGTTGAAATTGATTGCTACAACTACTACTTTGAACTGACCAAAACTATTTACAATTTTAATCACACATTCTATCCTTGTCGCATATGTTTAATACATTTGATTTTGAAGTATTAATTCTCATAAGCTGAAGTTACAGGGCCTTTTGATTTTGGTATTAATTCTCATAAGCTGAAGTTACAGCACCAAAAGCACTACTCTCATTGAACCTTGAATTGCTATAACCTTTGCCTGTGGATCTTTGTCCGTGTGTCCTCTTTTCAAGTTTGAAAAAAATTTCTTTATTGCTTAAAAAATAGAAGAAGGAAAAAAAATTAAAAAATTTAACTTGTTGAAATTTATTGCTATAACTACTACTTTGAACTGGCCAAAACTATTTAAAATTTTAAGCACACATTCTATCCCTGTCGCATATGTTAAATACATTTGATTTTGAAGTATTATTTCTCATAAGCTGAAGTTTCAAGACCAAAAGCATTACTCTCAATGAACTTTAAATTTCTAGAGCATTTGAGTAAAGTAAAAAAATTTTTTGACTTCATTAGCTGTCCCCTTTACAAGCTTAAAATGTATATATATTTCTTAAAAATGAGTGAAAATATAGTTAGAAAATGTCACTATTTGTAATTTATTACTCCAACAACTACTTTGAACTGGCCCAAGCTATCTACAATTTTTAGCGGGACGTTTCTGTGGCTAAGATTTAATGAATAATGCATATGGCTTTAAATTATTAATTCTCATAAGCTGAAGTTTCAAGACCAAAAGCATTACTCTCATTAAACCTTAAATTGCTAGAACTTTTGCCTGTGGTAAAAGAAAAGCTATCTTCATTCATGTGTCCCCTTTTCGCGCTTAAAATTATTTTATTGCTTTAAAATTCGAAAAAAATACTAAATGTATGATGTTCCGTAAAAAATCGGCCAAGTGCCACACTCAAAAAGGCCATTACCCTTGAGCTTGGACACAAACTTGTCTTTTTTTACTTTTAATTGTTTTTTTAGCGAAAATTTTTACAACTGATTGGGCAAGTTGGTTCAAAAAGATCGAAAGGAAAAACTTGCCTACACCCATCTACTTTCGCAGAATAATCTCTTACTTTTTAAGTATATTTTTTGGCGACAAAAGAGCCAAATCGTCCTCATTTTCTCAGTTCCGTTAGAATAAAGATAGGTTGCAGAACTCAAATCTTCCGTTCATTGATATGGAACGAACCACCTACAAAAAACAAAGCTTAAAGAGTTTTCGAACCCTCCTAATGATAGAAAATGTTTAGATGGAAACGGTACATTAGCAACATTTCCCTCCGAGCCCTTTCAAATCAAGAGATGAATCCTTTCTTCGCCTGAATGAATTTTTGCTTTTCACTTCGCCAAATTGCATTTATTTGTGGTTTCATGAGCATCTATTTTTTAAATAATGCGTTATTATTAGAGTCTTTATTCAAGGCATAAACGCCAAATTTTGATTTCAAATCGAATGAATTATTTATAAAATAAGGGACCTCGAGACAAGAATATTGAGTACTCGTAACCTAGAAAATTTAAATATGAATATTTATTTCCATTTTTTTTATTAAAAAGACTTCGCTGTCATAGTTCTAAAGAAAAGGATCAATAAGTGGGATTTCTTTTGACCAAACTGATTTCTTTCTATACTATTTGATATTATGGATAACCAGGAATCGTCTCTTTTATGAACGCGTTTAAAATAAACTTTCTTGGGCAATTTAAAAACGCTTTTATCTGATCCGTGTAATAAGTTAATTTCCTCGCAATTAATTTCAAATTATTTTTGCAATAAAATGTGAAATATCTGTGTCAACATTATCAGGGATGCAAACTGTATCGCTTTGTGCAACAAATTTTTAAATTTTTATATATATTTAATATTAATATTATATTAATTTTATATATAATATATTAATTTTTATATGATATTTAAAAATTAAAATTCAAAGCTTCTGTGGACTGGAATAAAATGGCTCCATATATGTATTTCCGAATTATTCATTGGTAGTGAGGGCAAAATAATTTAGTAAAGTAAGAATCACAGATTAACTTTTTGCATTCCGAATAATTTAATATGCTGCCAACTCTAAATTTCTAAAATTCATAAAATAATTTCTAATTATTATCTACATCATGCTACCTGCCGCCGAAAGTAGCATCATCTGATCCATCGGTTGACATTTATATAATATATAAATTGTCACATATTATGTATGTAGTTAGAAAAGGTGGTTGTGAGAGCAGATTAATCGCATCACACTGTCTTCTTTAGTGCTTGTAGATGGCACTAAGGACAGTGTCCGGAGGAAAGAAAGAAGTGCATACCTACCAACTTTCATTTTTTTTCGAGAATAGATATTCCAAGTGGTAGTAAAACAATTATAGAAAATCAATCTTACTTAAAAACACTTTTAATTTGAACAGGTTGAAACTTGCTATAGTAAAGTCTAGTATGCTTTTATGTATTTGTTTTAATTATTTATGTGTAGTAGTGATCAAACTCATTTATAATTAATATTATTATACAAAAAGTATAATGGAATAACACAGACCAACTTGTTCCGGACAGCAAAAATATATTTTAAAGTGGCAGTTTATCAATTGTGATTCTTGGTTTAATAAATTCAATTTAGTAGATTTTTATCCACCACTATTTCTAAATAATTCGTAAGCTTATATAATTTAACACTTTGTTGTACTTGCGGCTGCTATACCTCTTAAAAAGAAAGTAAATATAGACAAATATTTGAAAAATTTACTTGGTAGTTATTTACCGCTTTTTTAATTATTTTGTCTTGTCCGGAGCAGTTGATATCTCCAATAACATGAGTTGCGCAACCACCTTAAATATGAAAATAAAATCATCCGGCAAAACCGGAAGAGTGGGCAGCTACAGAAGCGAGTGGATTGTCATAAAATAATGTGACTACTAATTACTAAGATAGATAAAATTTTATAACCGTCATTGAACAACTAACCCGATTTCGGGTTAACAATTACTATTGTTCAACTCCGTAGCCTTGTAATTTTGAACCCAATCTCAAGGATAAGAGAACTCTTGACTCAAGTATTGGAAGAAATTTGCCTTCGTGGAGGACTTTTTTATAAAACTAATCCGCATTCGCTTTAAATGGAGAGGAAAAACCACTATATTCTTCCCCGTTTAGCCTGACTGCAAAGGGACTCTAACCCATGATCCGTCTACCACTGAGGATATTTTACGTCAGCACTGTGGTCGGTGCAAGCCTGATGTGAATATCGACCAACCATCTCTGGGATTCGAAACCCAGTTCACCTCATTTGAAGACGATTGCTCTATTCCCTGAACCACCACGGTTCAAATTTTAGATTCGTGTCTTCCAATGTCTTCTCAGAAAGAATATTGGAATGCAAAAGGTTAAAACACTAATTTTGTCACCACTGGAAAGAAAATTCGGGCAGAGCACCTCAAGCTAGCATTTCTGTGTAGCTCTTTAACACAATTGTTGTCTATCATGTGATATCGCGTGATGAAATTCTTCCCTACATTTTGTGTCAATAAAATGTAGCAAGTGGTTGCGATAAAATAGTGGTTGCAATACAATATTCTCGCAGAAAATTTAATATTTTCTCATGACATTAGCAGATTGTTTATTAAAATGAAATTAGTGCAAAATTTGAAAAATAAACGAGTTGTAAAAAGTTTTAAAAAAAATGAGTTTTGATTTTATTATCGTTGACACTGGGGGAAAATATTTTTTTTCCTGTTGCATGGTATTTTTTAACGGATCTCAAATATATTCCCGTCACTGATTTAACACGTTAAATGCCATGGGGGTCACCGGGGATCGGCACTGAGTTTGTTCGTAGAGCCACGGGGGTCACCGGTGACCGGCGAAGCTAAGATTATTAGAAACACATAATTCGAGTAAATTTTTATTTTTTTTTATATATTATCATCGTTACTAAAATGGTTTGAAGAAATTAATGCAATATAGAACAGACAAAAATAGTTTTATTTATATACACAAAGATGCCAACTTGCTCCGGACAGCGAATAAATATTTTTAAAAGTGGTAGTTTATTAATTGTAACTCTTGGATTTATAAATTCAATTTAGTACATTTTTATCCACCACTATTTCTAAACAATTCGTAGGCTTATATGATTCACCACTTTTTTTATATGTATGTCATGCTAAACCCATTACAAAACCAGCAAAATCTGTGTAATATTTGATAATTTAGTTTGTTGTTATTTACCGTGTGGCCAGACGAGCAAGCCATGTAAAATTAGCGTGACATTCAACTTGTTAAAGTCTGCAATTGTTTTCTTGTTTTCACTACAAGCTGCAGTTTTCATTCAATTTAATAATATATTCCTAACCAGGATTTTTTTCTAAATTCATTCGAATGTATACTAAGTATCTCCACTTCTTCACTGCGAAGGAAGGAAGAAGGCGATAACTTTTGAAAGGATGAAAGTGCTGTAGTTTACCAATTCAAATCGAGTACCATGATTAATCGTAATTAAAAGAACTTTTTTCTGAACTATTTCCTCAGAATAGTTCAGAGGACACTACATCAGAATAAAAACCGTTTTTATCGGATTAATTCAGATTTCAATGTTAGTGATATGCCATGACATGAATTTTTAATGAATGGTTCAGTATTCAGTTTATAGAATTTATAAATCCATTTGAAGTACGATACGTTTTGGAAAGACTATGGCGATTCTTGGCTGTAGGGTAACAGGATTCGAATGTTGCAACACAAAATACAACCATACAAATAAGAATCTAGAAAGAAACTTTAACTTCCACTTCACGCGCGAAAATTTGTCTCTACAAAATAGTAAATATAGCATGGAGTAGTAAAGATACTAAGATACTCTACTAAGATATTTTGCTCATAAAAAACACGCACTCCAATGTACATCTTTGTGTTAAAAAATTACAAATAAAAAATAATTTATAAATTTATGGACTTTTTACTTTGGAAGAATTCAAAGGAGTTCTTTTAGAAATCAATTACTGTTTGCATCCTGTAAAGCAGGGGTATCCAACTGGCGGACAGCGAAGCCTTTTTTTGTGGCCCGTGAACTATAATATGTTAGTTGTCATTTTTTTGTTTACAATTTTCGTTGAAAATATATATGGGTTTAAAATACTTTTCTCGTTAATAAAAACCTAATTTCTTCGTTTCTGTGAAATTTAACATACCAACGGTGCAAAAAAAATTTTTTCTCAGGTTTTGCATCCAAGAAAATATTTATTCAAATACAAAAACAATCGTGTATGTTGCTCTTTTTTATTTAATTTTTTTGTATTTTGCGAATATAATTTAGCATGTGCGTATCTGAAATTTCCTCCAAGAAATTATCAGAATTAACTTTTTGAAACCACTCATTTTGGACGAAAATATTTATATACACATTTGTAAATTTAAAATATCAATATCTATTCTCTGGTGGTTGCAGCAGACAAACCTCAATTTTCTCATTAAATATTTTGTGTGCTACTATGTAAGTTTTAATACCAACCTTTTAAAAGTTTTATATCTAACAATTTGATATCTGTAGCACATTAATTGTTTAATACATAGGTGCACATTAAAGTTATTGTAGCCCGAATTTTTATTATTTATTTAATAGAATTTATTTATTTAAAAATAATTAATATAATTAATATTAAATATATAATTAATATTTAAAAATAATTTAATAGAATTTATTTAAAAATATTATTATTAATAACAATTAAATATTTTTCAGAAATCTACTTCTTATTTTAATTTGTAATTCAGTACTTTTGTTTTGTACAAACTTGGTAAAAATCTGACAGTAATATTTAATGTTCCTTCAAACATAAAAGAGTCCTACATAAAATTTTTATAAAGTTGCGGCCCGCCATTTGATTTGTGTTTTTAATTGTGGCCCTCGGCGTCATGTAAGTTGGAAACCCCTGCTGTAAAAGAAGTATTAGCGTTGAAAATGATGCAGACCTCAGCATTCTGGAGAATTAATGCTGCCACCTCATATCGGTTTCATATCGCTACTATGTTAAATGCGTTTTCTTGCTATACTTAAATTATGGACCATTTTTTTCAAAGAAGGGTAGTTTTATAGTACGTATTATTCTGGAGAATTAATGCTGCTACCTCATATCAGTTTCATATCTCTACTATGTTATATGCGTTTTCTTGCTATACTTAAATTATGGACCATTTTTTGCAAACAAAGGTAGTTTCATAGAAAAACAATATTGCATTTTTTTAAATATTTTTTACTATCGGTTTGCCTCTTTCATAATTTTTTTCAAATTGTTTAGATTTAATAACTTTTTATTTGCATAATATTACGAAAATTCATTTATTTTTTTAAAAAAAATAAGAAGAAAAAAATCCAAAAAAAATCAGCGAATTTGTTTTTATTTTTAAAAATAACCAAACTGTAATACAGAAAAAAAAATCAATTATCTGCAATAAAGACATCAAATCAAATAAATCACATTATTACTAAAAGGGGAAATTATTCTGCTTTATTTTACATCCACAAAAAATTTAATGTTTCTATTGGAAGAAAAGATAATTTATTTTCAATCAATTTCTAATAATCTATATTTTAGAACAAAACAAAGTTATTTTCTTCGGAGCTTTCGCTACTTTTTTTTTCTTTTTCTTTCGTAACCATATACGTGAAAAAATCCTCAACCTACCGACCGTATCACAACTACAATCATTATTTTTAAATCGCGCTTTCTAGCCCAATTAGAGTTCAATGATATTCGAAAAAGGTGTCCAAAAGAAATATAAAAAAAAAAAAAAAAAGAAAAAGAAAAAAACACAGTGTTCTAAAAATTTGGAGAATATCGTCGTATAAGAATCGTTTATGTATTAGTGTAAATTAGGAGGCTGAAATATGTGACCTGCAAATAATGATTTTGTGTCTCACTGTAATATCTCATTTAATTCAATGTAATATTTCAATAGCAAAATTGTCGGTAGGGCACTTGGCCCATGTCCGATAGTTCGTGGGTTCGAACCCCGCCGGCCGAAGACTTCCCGTGTAGTAAAGTGACTGATGCACGTTAAATCTGTCGAGTCGCAAAAGTCCTCCATGTTCCCATAACAAATCAATACCTCTGGGGGTACTGGATGGGAGATTGATAGTTCTCTGATTCAAATCAAAATTACGATCTGTGGATAAATGTATGGATGTATGAGTGCATGGGTTCGCCTTATAAACGGGTCTGACGCATGGGTGCGGCAGAAGTCAAATTCTTGGCCATAGATGGCGCCACTGGAAAACAAGAATAATCGCACCCCCTCCGCCTAAACAGGCATAAGTCAACAACAACTGGACTTTTAAGCCGACCGGTCTGTGTAGGGGGCAGGGAACTGTCCTTGCGTCAAAAAGGTCCTGGGTTCGAATCCAGGACAAGGCATGGATGTTTCTTTCTCTCTGTGTGTGTTCTATGTTATTTCTCCTTTGTGTGTGAAAGTGTGCGAATGTGTCCCACCCTATAAACGGGTTGTGGTTATGTGAATGGCGCGGCAGAAGTCGAATTCCTGGCCCCATAGATGGCGCCACTGAAAAACAGAAACAATCGCACCCCCACTGCCTAAACAGGCATACGACAAAAAAAAAGCAAAATTGACCTGGATAGCCTGGTTGGCAGGGCGCTGGACTCACGTTTGTGAGAACGGGTGTTCGAATCCAACCGACCGATGACTCGCCGTGTAGTAAATGAAGACTGGTACACGTTAAATATGTCGAGTCACAAAGTCTTCCAGGTTCCCATAGTAAATCAATACCTCTGGGGATACTGAATTGGAGATTGTTTGTTCTCTGGTTCAGGTCAAAATTACGATCCGTGGAGGAATGGAAGGATGTATAAATGGGTCCGCCCTATAAACGGGTCTGACGTATGGGTGTGTCAGAAGTCAAATTCTTGACCATAGATGACGCCACTGGAAAACAAGAACAATCGCACCCCCTCTGCCATAATGGCTTATGGCAACAATAGGAAAATTTAAATAGAGACGTAAAAAACCAATTGTTACAGATGGTAACTGGTAATGCAAAATTCGTAGCTGATGATTATAAATATGTTACAGGTCTTTGTATGCCGGACACTATAACTGGTTAATAAGTGTTGGTAGCCAGGATTCTTCTACTCCTCTGAAAGCAATGTTAGATAAGAAATGGTTTATTACAAGAGTATTTTTTGGAATGCTACAAACAACCGAAATTTTACATATAGCTTTTTACGTATTGTTTTATTTTAATCGAAATAATGGAACACTTAATAGACAAAGACAACTCAAAGTAATATTCAGTCAATACAATACGCAGTAATACTGTAGAGCCTATTTAAAGTAACAATTTAGCCCATAAATCTGTCCTTTGAAGAAAGGAAGACTCCTTTTTAAGAAATAAATTTCAGTAAATATTTATTATTTTTTTATTGTTATTTTATTTAATAATAGTCGATAAAATGTTGAATTGTAAGGTCTACAATTTTTTACATCATTTTAAAGTATCTAACATAAGCTGGGAAAAAAATACAAAATTTGAGAGAAATTGGTTGAATAGCTCCTTAGAAATTAAATTTCAAAATAGGTCGTTTATTTAAAATTCGATTTCTAAGAAACTATTCAACCGATTTCTTTTAAATTTTGTCTTTCGCCGTGGGAAATTAGATACTTTAAAAAGATGTAAAAAAATTTTATACCTTACAATTTTAGTTTTTTTCGAATATTATTAATAAAAATAATAATAAATATTTTCTCAAAATTACTTTGGCATGAAATTATCTTTGGATAAACGAATTTTATAATTGCGTGCAAAAATTTCTTTAATTCACTAAAAAGGCGAAATACGCAAAATCTAAAATGAACATTAGGGGGTTTGAACTTGGGTTGCTCTCCTGATTAAACTGTGAAGACTATACATTTAGGAGGGATCGGGAATCTGTGTCCGTTGAAAAAAAGTTAGATCTTTATTCAGAGACAGTACGTTTTTGTGTCTGATTTCGTAGCTTAAAATAGCGTCAGTAGTTATTAGTTAGCATATTTGGGGTCATCCCTTCGAACCTTTAAGATTGAGTCCCAGACAGAGCGAGTCAATAAAGTTTATCATGCTTCATTTTAAAACCTTGCATATTAAAACTGCGAAAAATTTAAGAAGAAAAACTGGAATACTTGACTGAAATGATTATATTCCATAGCCATATTCCATAAGATTAACGGTTGCTTAGAGGGTTTTATTTGAACAAAAATTAGTTTAAATCATTAGTGTTAACATGCAAGTGAACGAGAAAAGAAAACTATACGAACACCCTTATTCTAACTCCATTTAAACTATATTTGTAAACTATATAAGCAGCAAACGTTTTGGAAAATTTTACTTGACAGAACTTTTGGTTTAATTTGATTGAGATCCTACTTAAAGCTTTTAGAAAGTGAGCTTTTCAACCGAGCAAAATTCGCATCTACCGAAGTTAGCGTAAATAGTTTAAAGTTTGAACAGGAATAGCCTGGATGGTAGGCTATTTATGGTTTCTGCGAAATGTTTTTTCCAGTTGTAGAGAAGTAAAGCAGAAATAATAAATATAAATAATATTTTTATATAACATTTATCATAACTCACAATATGAGCTTTTGCCTATTTAGCCTTTTATTACATGGATGCAACATAAATCCTTTAATACATGCAGTGCTGGACAAAATTCTTATGAACTTGAAAATTGAAACATTAAAACATGAATACATAACCTTGGCTTGAAATATAATTTCTTAAAGTACGGTAATTCCGTATGTGTTGGATTGTATGCCATTGTTTTGAAAACAAATTACCGTTTGCGAAAGCTTATTTACAAACAGGAGTATCAATGTAATTTTCGAAATTTTTATTAGGTTCAAATTATATATTTTCTGGAAATAACACAGCTCCCTCCACCCCAAATAAAGGAAAATATTGATACCAATCTTTGAAGTTGAAGTAGAGAAATAAAAATGTTAACAAAAAAAAAAAAAAAAAACAATATATAACATCAGTTATAAACGAAGAAAGTTTTTGCTTTTTTTAATATCATCTTAAACTGAACTTTTTTTTCTTTTCTCACAGTATATCTTTTCACTATTTGTTCCAGGTCAAGTAGAAAGAAGGTACCGTAGCAATTTTATGGTCTGTTTTATATCAAAAATAGAACATTTTTATGAGTTTATTTTCACCCTCTCCATAAAGACTCTCATCTGGAAAGAGAAATATAAATATGAACAAATCGGTCAACATTCGACTTTAAATTGTATCGAGCGGCTCTTTTCATATCTGATGCTCCTCAACCAGCCGCCTTCGGTGGCTAGCCGACAAAGAAATGGTCTAGAAATAAATTCTAATAAATTGATGTAAATTTTACAGGTATTAGAACTGATAGAAAATCCATAGATTGAAAATAAGCTGCTAAATTAAAACTGTAAAGCTATGAAAATTAATCAAAATTGAAATTTATTAACGCCAAATGCAATCTTGTGTGGCAAAAATCCAAAGAGAAACGCCAATTTCAGAAATTACGTTTTCATTGTATGATTTTAAATTTATTGGAAAGTAATTTAAAACGGATTCAAATATACAGATTGTGTTTATTAATATGCACTTTCAATTATATTATTAACCAGAAGTTAAACGATTTAGAAAAAGATTTTCAATTGTTTTGTTTGATATTGAAAAGTTTTTATTTTATACGTTTGTGAGTTTAATAGTATCTTTTTACCATTTTTCTTTTCGTATAAATAGAACAATAGCATACCTGCCACCTTTTAATACCTTTCGTTATAATTTTTCCCAGTGGTATTAAAATGGAATCAAAATTTAATTTTAAGCAAAAAAAGAAGTTGTATTTGAAAAAAATTAAGCTGACAGTCATAACAGTAACGCATATTAATATAGGTGCTTAATTTTTTTAAGAATAGTGGTGATCAAAATCATTTAAAAATTAAGTTTATAAAAGAAAAAATAGTATATATTTACTACCACTTTAAATGTGAAAATAAAATTTTACGCCAAATGCGTAAAAATTGGCAGGTATGCAATAGTAAGACATAAGTATACTGAATAAATACTTTAAACTAAAAGAAAGATTTACGCATGGATTTTCTTAAACTTAATAAAATCATTATGATTAAATTTCAGAATAATCTATAGATAATATACATGCTAAGTTATGCATTGTTCCAACAGAAAAAAAAGAGATGCAAACGAAATTTTTTTAAGTGATTTCTGCTCCTCGGGTTTTTTTGATTGATTTTTATTTCCTTCAAAATTATAACTCCAGTTTCGCCATTTTTGAAAGGATAAAAAGGTCGTAATTTATCAATTCAAATTAGGCACTATGATTAATTGTAACTGAAAATCTTTTTTTCTGAACTATTAACTCAATATAGTCAATATAGGTCCTGAAAGAGTGGATACCCCTTCTGGAGAACGCACTAGGTCTGCTCATCGGGAAGACTGATTGTGCAGCTCATTTGAAATAAAAATAAATAAAAAAAAGTTTAGAAGAAACAATATCAGAATAAAAACGTTCTTTTTCCGGCTTCATTCAGATTTCAATGTTAGTGATCTGCTATCACGAATCAATCTTTTCAATCAAACATTCATGTTTTTCTGATATTTTTCCGGTTTCTTATTATTTTTATTATCCCCCCCCCCTTTTTTTTTTTCTTTCATTGTTCTGCAATTTTTTCCATGTTTTCCTGTTACAACTAGACAGCAAATTTTTCAAATTGACAAAATAAGTAAAATAAAATATAAATTCCGGCTTATAGTCTAATTTTGAACAAATCTACCTATTAATCCGTTACAAAATAAAATAAACCGAAAATTTAACCTAAAACGTAGACCTTTTTTCAACATAAATAAAATTAAATCGACACTGTTATAACGTTAGCTAAATAACTCAATTACCTGAAAAAAATTGTTCGCGAATTCGTATCAATTCTGTTCACGTCGTATCATAGGTACATCTGAACAAGAAAAGTAATCACAGTAGTCATCAAATCCTTCTAGAATCACTAATGCGAAACGGATTACGTAAGCCTAATTCTTCTTTTTTTAAAAAAAAACCCATCTTCGAGTATGACTTAATATTAGATATCAAAATTAATAACCTGAGGCAAGATTCTACATTCAAGCTACTTAAAAATAAGCTTTATTTTTATTAAAGATAACATTAAAAAATAAAACTAGATTTCCATGTATGTTTTCAACCATGTAAATATCCTACAAGAGAAAGAAATCTGTAATTTTCCACCAGAAAAATAAACTTTAGTTGTAAAACTATAATTTCCACTGTTCAATATTAGTTTAGAATATCGATTACGAAACAAAAAAAAAAAAAAAGAATTGCCATTACATGTAGGGCTCCGTCTATCCGGAATTCTTTGTCTATAATTTTGTGGCTTGTCCTTGTGTTTATTTATATTGAAATAAGAAATGGGGCAAAGTTTGAAAATTATATGTGAACATAAATACAAAATGTAGGTTTCATATATATGCAGAGAACACGAGAAATCTTCATAATTTTTTTATAGAGTGTCGATGTTTTCATTTTAAAGGGGCAATTTAAATTATAACACTTCAAGAAGAAGACCTCCCATACCCTCACATGTGACTTATGACGTCAGTGCCAGGTAATCTTTATCAGCAAAATGGCGTTTTAAAGTTGAGCTAAGTTTCTCTTTATAAATTAGAATGTTAGTTAACGATATAGTTAAATACAGAGACATATAGCACATCGGATTAGTTGAAATATAAGACTTTCTCGTCTATTTCGTGCACTTAACTTAGATTTATTACTTGTTTATGTAATTTAATGTAACCACGATATACTTTTGTTTTGTGTACCTGGCAAGTTCGATGAGTAGTTAGTTTGTTCATGTTCCACGTGACTACATGCCTGTCTTTGAGTTAAGTCTCAGTGTAAATATACAGTGAAAGAACTGAAGTCTCTGAGAAGGAATCTTTGTGAAAGAATTTAGAATGCGCCATTTAAGAGAATTGATACTTGACTAGCTTGGCTTACTCGAAATAGAATGGAAAGAACAGTTGCTAACGTAAACAAATATCACGTCTCAACAACCAATCAGGATTGAGATACCCAAACTACGGCCCTTGCTGGCATCCCATCAGCCTTTTTATTTACATATATTAAGAAGAACAGAGTCGGGGTTCGAACCCGCGCTTTTGAATTTAGCAGTTCGTCGCTTCATACTTTACCACGGTATCATGGTCACCCGACGTCCTAACAAGACTCAAGCTTCAGAGCCATTTTCTCAGTTATGCATAAAGCGCACAGTAAAACCATATTATGCCTCATTGACAACCCCTTTTTCGTCTGAGGCTTAGTGTAATAATTTAGTACATTATAACAATATATTTGACAAAAATTCAAAATTATAGAAAATTAAAGAAAAAATTAAAAAAAAAGTTATACTCTTAAATTATAAAGGATGGCATTGACATTAAAATTTAAGCCCCTTTTTCGCCGAACTTATTTGCCTATTATTTTATAACTTGGCTTATTGTTTAGCTGCATTAAAATAACAAATGGGGCAAAATTTGAAAGTTTAATTTTTATAAAAAAGCAAAATATAGTTTTTTATGTATTGTCTGAGACCACTCCCGTAACAAAAATGAGTAAATAAATAAATGAATAAGTAATCATAACAATAATAATAGTAATAATAATAATGAAGATAAAAGACATACAGTTTTTTTTTGCCCGAAATTATTTTTCTATAATTTTAAGACCTGTGCTCGTGCTATCTTACACTGCATTAAGAAATGGGCGAAATTTTTAAAATTATAGATAAATTTAAAATCAAAATATAGGCTATATACATAGGTAGAAAACATTTTCAGAATTTTTTCATAGTGTGCCGAAGTTTTTTTTCTAAAAATGAATGCTAATAAATGAATACTATATTTTAAAATAGTTTATTAAAATTACCATTCTGTAAAAAAAGTAAAAAGAAAAAAGAAAAAAAAAATTAATTCTGTAATGAAAGAAAAATTTAACAGACGGTTCACGGCTTTGTATAGGGCAGCCCCTTTTTCGTCTATAATTTTGGAGACTTGGTTTAGTATACGCTTTAACACCATAACCAATAAAATTATAGGTTAATATTAAAAGAAGACATAAGCCATTGTGTACATTTAGGAAATATTAGGGAATATTATCATAACTATTCGGCCCCCTTGAGTCTGATTTATTAGTCTATAATTTTATGACTTGGCCTCATGTTCATTTAGATTGAAATAATTGGCGAAGTTTGACAATTATAGGTTAATATAAAAACAAAATATAGGCCAGTATGTATATTCAGAGAAATAAAAATAAAAATGACATTATAAGATGGATGTGTTCGAACTGATTCGTCTATAGTTTTGTCTTATAATGAAAAATTAAATGAGGCAAAAGTTTAATATTGTAGGTTACTGTAAAGATAGGATTTATTTGTAAAGGGAGAACACACAATTCTTACAAATTTCTAATACATCCATATTTTTATAATCGAAAGAGAGAGAGAGAGAAAGATGACTAGGAAATGACCAACCTTAAAGCAAATGGTGTTGATTTACGTAACAATAGAAACTGACTTATACACTACAAATAATAATTGTTCTCTATCTGTTAATCTTTTTTTTACTTGTCAGTAGTTTAAAAAAAATAATTCATTCTCATAAACTGTTATTCATCATAAATGTTTATACCAGGATAAATTATATATATATATATATATAAATTCAGAACTGGTAAATGGTTATATTACAAGTTTTTCGTAATATTTGCTAAACCTTGTGTAAGGAAGGGATAGACTAGATGGTAGGGCACTGGACCAATGTCCAAGAAGCCGTGTGTTCGATCTTCGCAGGTCGAAAACTCCCCGTGGAGTAAATGGTGGGCTGATGCACGTAAAACCTGTCGTGTCACAAAGTCCTCCATGTTCCCATAACAAATAAATCGCTTCTGGGGGTACTGATCCAAGAGGGTTCTTGTTTTCTGGATTGGTTCAAAATTACGAGCCTGCGGAGTTGAGCATTTGTATTCGTAAACTCAAAATTGGGTTTGCTGGTCAACGACGATTATAAAATAAAATAAAAATAAGCTTTGGATAAATTTTTGCAATCCCTCGGGTAATTAGAATAAAGTATAATTCATGCGAATTATAAATTATATTACCGAATGTGTTTAATTTTATTTCAGTTAATGTTCCTTTATATTAGGTGTGTATTTTTTTTTTAAAATAACAACATGGAACTTTCAGTCAACTCAAATTTAATGTTATAGAACTTAATCGCATTAACAACTTTGACTATTGCAGATTTGTGAGTGTGTGGGGGGGAGGGGGGGCAATCTCTAAAAACTGCTATGGAAAATGTTAAGAAAAACAAAATGCAGTGGTAGCATGATTTAAAAATATTTAATTTTAAAAAAAAAGTCATTGGTTCGATTCGCATTAAATTTTAAAAAAATAGATTTCTCTAAAAACTATTATTTATATAGTACTGCATTATCTAATATGTATATACTTTTTAGGTCAACTTTGACCATAACATCTTTTTTTTAAATTTTTTTTATATAAACTGAAACTATGAACCTTTCTTTTTCAAAAACAATTTGAATTTATTTCTGCGTCAATTAGAAATGAAGTTATGATGATTAAGAAAAAAGAATAAGAAAAAAAGAATATGTAAGAGATTAATAAATTTTAACAAAAACATGTATTTTTCGAAAAAAGTTCAATTTTTGTTTTTTTTCGTCAGTTTACCCACATATTTCTTTTTAGCTTTTATTCTTATTTTGTACCATGTTTTAGTGTATTCATGCCATGTTTTTAGTGTTTAATACAAATCTAATCTTATCTTTAGTGTTTAAAATAAATCTAAATAAAAAAAATTTCTAAATTAAAAATTTCTAAATTTTGTCTCCGAGGGTATTTGGGTACTTTAAGTCTGTGGTAATAAAACATTGATATCAATTCTCATTATTAATGAATATTTTATTCATAGAATTAAAGAATAAGGTAAATAAATTACGAAACAAAATATTCTCTCTTTTTTTTCTAAAAATAGAAAAAAAAAAGATATTGAATGTAAATAAGAAAGTAACTTCATATTATAATTTTTCATTATTCATTTCATATTATTGTCATATTTTAATGTGCTCATTGTAATATGTAAAATAATTTGTTGTTGTATTAACAAAAAATATATTTCAATTATACACATTTATTTCAATGCAAGCTATTTTTAAAATTTATGAAACGCGTAATTAGGGTATCTAACTACAAATAAAGAAGACTTTTTCTGCCAAGAATAATTACATTTTACAAATGTTTTGCGATCTAAATTAATTGACTTTTCATTGGACAAGTCTGTTATCTTCCTTTCCATCAATATTTTCAGTTTGATAATTAAAAATAACTGACTTTATTAATTCAGTAATTAGTTCACAATAATTAATTAATAATATTTACCTTCTTCATTATTAGTCGTGGTATTAAGAATTAAGTTGCAGTATTATTGATGAATAATATTTAATATTATTTATACATTTTCTGCCAGAATTTTGATCGTTACACACGAAAACAACTATGAAAAAAATCTGACTGAAATAAAAAAAAGTCAACGTTTTATAGCTATTTTGTTTTTAAAAAAAATAAAGAAAAGAAAAAGTTTTTTTTACCAACTGTGATAAAATGCCTCGGTATTTCGCCCAGGGCTGCTAAAACCTTAAGCACTCTCCTGAGTGCAAAAAACTTCAACAATTTTTATCACAAAACATATTTATAATGAAATTGCATAAATTATTCATGCCAGGCCTTAAATAGCGTGATTGTTCGTCAATACTTTTCATTTTTAAATGGTTATAAATTTAATTCGTTTGACTATTATCTGAAAAATTTACCATAATCACATAGTTTTTTTATAATTTATTACTACAGAGTAAAGAGTTTTTTGTTCATTCGTATATATCTTTTTCAAAGATTGGAGAAGGAAAGGAAAGCTTCGGTTATAAAAAAAGTTTAGAAGGATTGTGGTGGTGCCATCTACAGAAAAATTATTGAAATCTAAGAATTTTTAAGGTGTTATGTACTTGCTAAGTGTAAATTAGTAACTAAATGCCTTGAAGAATTCAAAAAGGATATGTTCAAAATAATTCTAAATATGTTAGTCAATTTCATGCAAAAAATTCCTCTTTTTGTTGATGATTTTAATCAAATCTATTTCGCATTAAAGGTAAAAATACAGGTTTAAAATTTTTTAAAGCTTTTGAATTCACCATTTTGTTATGAGTTCAGACCTTCCTCAAATATAACGGGAAATTTACCTGCTCTAAATGAATAGAGCCTCAAATCTTACATTATTGCTTAAACTAATAGGGTCACATGCTTTATTGGTCACATGTTTGCTAGAGTCATATTTTATTTTAATGAAATATTTCTTACATAGTTTTCACTAAGTAATCAGTAAAAACTTTATTGAGTCAATGAAAAATGAGCGAACAAAAGAGGAAAGTGTTCTTAATATTATGAGTAAATACATTTTATTCTATATATTAATTAATGTCTCTTCTATATATTTTATTGAATGATCGTTTAATACTAAGGCTTGTATAAATATATTTGCTTTTAAAAACTGTAATCAATTTATTTGGATTTCTGCTAGCAATCGTTCCAATTAGACGTCTTAATCACCAGTCATTACTCATTTTAACATCAAATGAAGATTATAGGTAAGAAATTAAGCATAGAATTTTTGAAATGCTTTTTACTTATTCCAAGTTCGTTCGTCAATTAATTTAAAGAAATGATCATTTAATTATTTAGGAAAAAGCAAATTTAAAGTGAAGAGGCAGAAAATCAATATTTTGAATAAAATATAATTGTTCGTTAGTTCTTGATACATTTAAAGTAGTCGCATTCTTGAAATGAGAGCGCATTTTCTGTCGTGTACTCGTCTGACTAGGTCTAGGGGTTATTCTCGCTGCTGCGACTGAAGCTCCCATGTCTGCTTAGCACCTATCATATCTTCAATTTCCTCTGATTCTACCGTGAATAATTCGTATTGTAGAAACCTGAAACAGTCGCCTGTTCCATATTTTCTTAATTAATGCATTTATTTTCACTATTTAGCAAACTTTTTTTTAAAAAAATTAAAAAGAAGAAGGGAAAAAAACTGTCATCCGAAACAAAACAATTTTTTGTCATTTTAAAAGTCGGAGTGGAAGCCTTTTTGGTAATCAGACCCTACTGATGACTTATAAAAAAGATGTATTGAATTCTCATTAAAGGTAACATTGCTGGTGTTAAAAAAGTTCATAAATGAAAGTCTTTAAATTTTTTAAAAACAGCAGTTTTAGTTCGTTAGAAATATATATTTGAACCTGAAAAAACTTACAATTTTAACTTTAATCTGTGATTTATTTACTTATATTTAATTTATTTCGAAAATTGAATAATTCGAAATAATTTAAAATTTGTCTAACTACTAGTAGAATTCAAAGTTTAATTTCCCAATTTATTGGATCAGCGTACATTGATCTTAAAATTATGTTCTTATATCAATACGTACATTGATCTCAAAATTATGCTCTTATATTTCCTCAAAATGCAAACGATTTATAAAAATGAATTATGAATGCTAAAAAATTTCAAAATGTGATTATGAAAATATGTGAAAATATGTGATTTCTTATTAGAGTTAAAACCTAATGCCTGCGAAATCGATTTTTAAATTTAATGATATAACATTAAAGGCCTATTTAAACTTTACATTTCATAGTTTTAAGAATCATATTACTTCAAGCATTAAAATATGCAAAAAACATAGAAAAGCTCATAATTGTATATAATTTAATTTTGCAAAAAAAATTTTTTTGACAACAATTTTTATCAAAAACTTTTAAGTTTCAATAAAAAATCATTATTTATAAACTAAAAAACGCAAAATAAAGAATGCTTATGAAACAAAAAAATGATTCTAATTCCTCACATTAAAATAAAAAAGTTTCATGCTTTTTTTTTAAAAATTCTTAATCGGACGTAGAAAACTCTTCTATAGAAAATTATCATCAAATAAGAAAGAAATTTTTTTTTTATAAGTGACAATTTTCGTTATTAAAATCATAACACTAATCTGCTTTATAAATCAGGAGAATTCCAAATTGATATGCTCCTCGTTTGAAAACTTTATTCTCAAATAATATATACATAGATTATCCCTTCATTACTTTGATGACATAACACACAATAAAATTTTATGATTGCAAGATCTCGATATGAATTTCAATATGTAACTTAAAAACAGAATATCTGAATTCTAGTTGAAATTTATCACTCAAAATTAAAAAATACTTACCAGGAAAACGATAAAAATTTATTAAAAATCAACACAAATGATATTACTTCAAGTAATTCGGAGGATTCTATATTGTTGTTTTCCGAATTATATAGATTCAGAAATATATACTATTCTAAAGCTATTGCAGTTCTCTGAAATCATATTGAGTATAGTTAAGTGCGGCGAGCTCTCTGCTTATCACTTATAGCTCTGCGTTTGCTGAAAATCATATTTATCAATTGGAATAAACCAGGGTTGGGTTTTTGACGTCAAAAAGTGGTTTTTGACATGACAAGGGTATAATACTGGTTTAAACCGTCAAAAACCAGTCAAAAATGTCAAAAACTGAAGTTTGCCAAGAAAATATATTAACTTCAAAACTACCAACAGTTGTCATGCATTATATTGAAATTTAATTATACTATAGGTAATCAGCAGGTTTTAAAATATTTTTTAATTAAAATTAAGGTAAAATAACAGATTTAAAATCTCAGAAATTTATATTCAAATGCATGTGCAGAAAAATTTTGCACAAAAATTGTTTAAATATTTATATTTAAAAAATTTTTTTTTCTCTTTTTGATACTTAAGAAAATTAAAAGTTTATTACTATGCATTTTTGACATATAAGGAACATATAACTAATATTTATAAGGAACTTACAAGTTATGTTGTATAAATACAAACTTGATGTAAGATACAAGTGTATAAAAATTTTTTTTTAATATGTTATACCGAATATCTTTATTATCCAGTATGTTAATTTGAATTTAAAAGTAGTTATATTTATGAATAATGATAAATATAATTCATATTGTTTATCATATTTATTTAGAATTATTACACTTATCATTTTAAAACAATTTTTATCTCTTAATTTTTTTTTCTCCACTTGTATTAAGAATACAAATAATGCATATCTTGAAAGCAAGAAGTAATTATTCAACAGCTGAATATTTAGATATCCAACAAAACTATATCGTATTCAGCAAAATGAAATTCACAAGTATTTGGATAAACTAAATTTTCAGCATAGTAAATGAATAGGCTGAATATACTGTAAATCGACACTAACTACTCTGTGTATTTAACAGAAAGCACTTAAATTTGTATTGTTTTATGTTAAAAAGATTATTAAGAAGATTTAAAAGAATATTAAAAAGATTTTTCTTTAAAAGAGAAGATGTCTAATGTACAAAACTGCTAATGTTTATCTTTAAAAATGTCTAATTTTTAGTATAATCTATACTATAATCTATACTATACACTAAATTTGGTTATAAATAAATTTCTTAATAATATCACTGCAGATTTTCAATAACACATGAAAATGAATACATAATATTACAAAAGATGTGAGTTTTCAAAAGTACAAGATTTTGGTTACTATTCAAAATATAAGTGTTTCTTCAAAATTTTAAATTTATTTTTTCTAGAACATATTTAGAAACACTTTCCTTTAAAAAATATATAAATTTTATGTATTAATTAAATTTTACATATGAATATAGGTTTTTGACATTTTCGACAGTGAGGTTTTTGACGTGACGGTTTAAACCATGGTTTAAACTGTCAAAAACTGTCACATATCAAAAACCTGCCAACCCTGGAATAAACTAAGCAATGTTGACTTCACTTTACTTTGTAATGAATTGAAGACAAAGAAAAATGTATTTTACCGTAATACACACATATGTAACAATGTGCTATCACGAAATCGGAAGTTATCGGTTGCAAGTTCGTTGAAAATAGAAAGGTAAAAATTATTGAGAAATTGTCCTTCAAAAGTTCGATGTTTTCTGTTTCAGAAAGATTTACCAATTTCTGGGTAGTTTTTTCAAGTTCTTCTGCCTTTTCTTTGGAAAATTTTGCTTCTTATTTGCTGCTAAAAAATGACGTCCGACTCTCTGCCAATCATTATAATGGAACTAAATGAAAGCTTAATAAATAAAAGCCTGAAAATATGTTCTCCGCTAGAGGGCGTACTCAAGTGTTGCGATCCAGAATTTTTTTTATTTCACTTTAAATAAAATGTTAATATCGTTTGCTATATCTATTGCTATTGTTCTTTTGACATTTTTTATTGTTCATGTATCTGCAGTTGTTATTTTTAATAAATTGTTGCAAACTATCAAAAAAATAAAAAGAGGAAACTTTAATTTATAATAAATTTTCTTCTGCAAGTCATTTGTTCAAGATTTTACTGAAGACTGGTTTTTATGTAAGGTATTATTGTTGTCATAATTATTGAGCTCTTTGATTATTAATCTATAACAGACAGACAATTTAGAATGACACTAAAAGGATGCATTTTTTACAACATGACTGAGAAATTATCGTTTTCTTTGTCGAGTGATAAATCTTAACGAATTTGTAAGTTCTTAGATTTTACTTTTAGTCCTATTATCGCAGTATACAAAATGAGAACGCATATTTGTTTTTATTTATCCCCGTAAGTTTTTCATTCTTAATTTTTTTTATTTGAAAAAGTATTAATTGTTGCGATTTTTAAAAAATATGACGTATAATTGAGTCTCATAAAATAAGAATGTAAGTGATTCTAAGTAAAATATTTATTTAGAATAATTTTGTTTCTATGTAGAAATAAAAACTTAGTTATGAAGTAAATACTTGGATACAGATTTTTAATTATCACTAACTTTCAATACATAAAAAACTTTAGAAATGTCTCAGGCTTCTTTTAAAAATAGTTAAAATTGAACTGAAAAGAAGGTGGGCAAAGATTTTGAAAAAATTTGGTTTATTTACTCTTTAAAACTTAACTAAGGTGTTAGGATTTGAGAAGGGGTTGAAGAATTAAAATTAAATACAGCTGTGCTGCATATTCGGCTGGGTAACCATTGGCTAGGTTATCTTGGTTTTCGTGTCGTACAAGATAACTGTGAAAAGTGACTGCATCTCTTCACCAATAGCGGCAAGTTAAAAAATCAAAATTTTGTATAATAATTCAAAAAACTTTATAGTTTTTTTCAATTTTTTATTTTGGTTTTTAGAACAGAGAATTCTCCATACAATAATAATAATGGAATATTTGAAATTTCAATCAGATTGATTTTGATAATTTAACTTGCATTCAAACCGCGTAAATAAATTTCAATCATAGTACATAATAGTAGTTTTATAATATTATAATTTGTATACATTCGATTCAATTTATGTGATTATCTTTAATTAAATAATGTTTGATATTATTTTAATCTATAAGAATTTGACAAATATTATTATACGGCAAGGGTTACTTCCTGATATTAAGATCATAATCAATGCCTTTTTTTCATTATTAAATTTGATTATATTTCATACTTTTACAATCGCTTAATTTTATTATGTGACTTTTATTTAAATCTAGTGTATAATTTTCGATTGAGATTGTACGACTTAATGATGTTTAAATTCATTCCAGCAACATATGATTCGTTCTATAAACATATTATGGAAGGCGGGGT
The DNA here is from genome assembly GCF_982258835.1 of Parasteatoda tepidariorum. NCBI lineage: Eukaryota > Metazoa > Arthropoda > Arachnida > Araneae > Theridiidae > Parasteatoda > Parasteatoda tepidariorum. The sequence goes on along the minus strand of NC_141759.1, from coordinate 93,902,364 downwards.
AGGTTTTTTTTCTTTTTGTTTGTTTTGTTTTTTCTTTCCTTAACATGTTGCACTACTAGTACTGCAAATTCTATAAAAGGGCCGTGGTAGCCCATTGGTCAGAGAATCGACTCCGCTAAGACCATCAAATGTTCTTAAGTCGGTCACTGATCAGTAGAGCCCGGATTTTGAAGACCTAAGAAATCTCAATTAATGCCCTTAAAAAGTGCTAAAAATGCCCTTAAAAAGTGTGAAAAATGCCCTTAAAAATGCAAAAATTGCGCTGAAAATGCCTTATGACATGACTTAAATAAAGTAAAAATATTGAACTAAAACAATGTTTTACTCATTAAAATTATTATGAGTCATGTAAGAAATATAAAGCAATGCAATACTTGTTCATTAAAGTTTGAAAAATATGCTTTATATCCTAAAATAACAAAAAAAGGAAAATATATTGACTCCGAAACATTTTCATTTTGTAAAAAAACTTTAATGAATATAACAACTTCCATCTCATAATATTACTAAATATCAGAATTACGTTGGATTATTAAATTTTCCTTGATATTTTGAAATGTAAACGAGCGTTTCTTGTCTGAAAGTAAATTTTTATACCTGGAGAAGCTTCTTTCAACGTCTACTGATGTTATTGGTGCGTACTTGAAAAAGACGGTCTCACTTACTGACAATTATTCTTCAATTTGAAAAGATGTTGCTTCACCTGTTAATATCCTAGAGATTTTCTTCATTGTTTGGAAGCCAGTGTAATAATAAAAAATTATAACAAAATAATAAAAATTGGAAAAAATTAACAAAAAATTAAAAAAATGCTTTAAAATGCAAAATACGCCGAAAAATTTAAAGAAAAATGCCCTAAAAAATGCTCTAAAGAACAAAGAATGTCCAAAAATGCAAAAAATGCAAAAAAATGCAAAAGTCATCAAAATCCGGGCCTTACTGATCAGTATAGGGCTCTGGTGAAAATTTCCTTTCCTCTTAGATCTATATTCTTCCTACTGATTGATGTTGCCATTTGTCCCTGGAGTTCTGAGCTAACACGAACTTTCACCTGGTCAAACGATAAAGCGCATCTTCCTGACTTAATTCCCAAAAGACCAATAGCTGGCGAGCTTGGCTTGTCCAAGTGTCATTAGAAACAACAACAATCCTACGAAAGAATCTCGTGGCCCAGTTAAAAAATGCCATTTTTACTTCAAAAAGTTGTATTTTTGCACTGCTAAATAATTTTTTAAGTTTTACTATCTTCTAAAATTTGTTCTGATGTGAATCGTAGTTATTTACAGAATAAATTGTACGAATTGTAATTATTTTACAAGGTTTGATCTTTGATTTAGTAATTACTTGCAGTTATTTAAATTTATATGATATGGAGAGAAATTATTGTGATCTTTTGTGATATCCAGGCCAAAGGATACGTTGGTCCACTGTAAACCGGTGTAGGTTGGAGAATCAAAATAATTCTGAGAATCTTTATTATAAGCATTTTATAGATTTGTACATTTATTCACTCTTATTAATCATTATTTAAATGCATTAATTTTTATAGAAGTAGAAGAATCATAAAATATTCTATTTTTAACAATTCAAGTTACAAAGTCTCAAATGAAGAATAAGAAAATTTCGGGAAATAAAAGCAATATTTCCTAAAAAAAAATGCTTAATAAATTACTTTATATAAGTACATCTCCTTTTAAAAATCCGCATTTTATTAATTTTATTCTCAAAAGTTTCACTAAATTGGTTTTATTCACCCTAAAATCATAAAATTCGTCAGAAATGTTGCTTTACTCGTTTTGTTAAACTGTAACAAAATTGAGAATATAGTTCGAACCTTGGCCAAGGTTCGAACGATAACTGATCAAAAAAGACATTTTAAACGGAATATCTTGTACATCGTACAGACAATAAATTTGTAAAGTATTTAAATCAACAAAAATAACTATTCAATTTTATTCTTTTTAAGGAATTACGATTAAGATCAAAATTTTTACAGTCATATGATTTTGCGATTGTGTTTGTATATTATAAATGTCATAATGTACAATGCTGAGTTAAATTTGTGTGATGAAATGTCAATATTGATAAGAATATTTTTATGTCCAACAAATGCATAATAGTGCATGAAAATGGCATAATTCCATTTTTTATTCCTGAAACATATTTAAGAAATATCAGGTTTTTCATTGCACTGTTATTGTTTAATATTTCTTTTGATGATTTAATTTGCTATAACTTATTGCAAATTATTATGAAAAATCAAATGCTTTATGATACCAGAATGAAACATGTCATGTTTCATTCTGGTAAGTCACTTAGTATTATTGAAATTTTTTTTAATAAAATGTAATAAATTATTGCGTACAGTAAGATTGATTCCAGTTATTTTCACATTTTTTTAGTATCTCGATATTATTATAACACGTATTATTATAACATTACAATATTATTATAACACGTGAAATTCGAATATGGGTTTTTTAAACGTTATACTTTTTTGAGCTATTTTCTATTTTTTGTAGCTAGAAAAAGCACTTAATAAACCATTTTACGATTCAACTTTCATAAAATCTCTTTTTCTTTCACTTAATATAAATGTTCTAAAGCTACAAATATGCTGAACGAAAATTCCAACTAAACGTTGAATCTTAATTAGAGCTATAATGCTCCTTTTTTTTTTAATCATTTCAGGCCCCATACAATTTCTTTAATTAAAATATTTATTAGCATTTAGGTTACTAAATATAATATTTGTCTATTTTTAATTTTTTACTTTCATTCAAGAATATTACAGTAAATTTATTTTTAAGAAAAACTTATGTGTAACGTGATATGATTAAAAAAAAACACCACTTTTCTCTCAATCTTCATATTTTTTCCCACGACAAATCTGTTTTTGAAAAGTATCACTCTGGTATTCTTCAGTTTTGAAAGAATTTTAACGTTTAGAGGAATTTAATTTTATGCAAATGTATCAGGGGGGGGGGCATACCGAAGTCTATGCAATCCACTGCTTTTAGGGTAAAAAATTAAATATAGGGATACATTGGGTCTTATTCAGAAGTTAATTTTAAAACATTACATTTCGAAAATCTGAATAAACTCAGAATGTAAATATTGTAGTTAATCATTTAACCATTTGCTAGAAAAATCTCACAAAAATAAAATTTTTATGCTCATGATGACCTTTATAAATAGAATTTTGATGCTGCCATCTATTTTATATTATGTTAAATAAATATATATCGAAAAATTAATACAAGTATTTTGTTAGAGATTGTTATGTATGAAAAAGATTTGTCAAAAATGAATAAATAGAAAAAAATATCAAAATGAGTAAATAATTTTAGCTATTAAATTAATTTACCTAAGACAATGATTTTGCTTAAAGTGTTTTCATTTTGTAATTTTATTTGCTTAGAAATTATAATATTCCTAAACGTTATGAGTGCGAAATACTTATGACAGAAATGACACGCTATGAAACAGAAATACTTATACAAGTACTTATGACGGGACGTGTTATTTAAAAACGAATTTTATTCTATTTCTTTGAATTAATGCGAATATTTCAGTGCTGCCATCTGCTGGGAAACTGTCGCATATGTTGTTGCTCATTAAAGTGTTCACTGCAATAAGAATTTTAATGCTGCCATCTATTTACTATAAATTGAGTAGACTCAAATTTTTTTCTCACGACAATTTTCTTCTTATTTACCATTAGGGCATGTGTCTTAGTATGGACATCGTCTTAGTTTGGTATGGATTTCGAAAGTCGAAAGATTGTAAGGTTTTTGAAATAAAAAAAAGTTTTTTTTTTTCAGCTTTCAAATTTAAAAGAGGAGCGAAATGTAGCATTTGCAATCGTTGAAGAAGTTGAAGTGTTAAATAAACATGAATCATTCCGAAAACTGACAAAAATTAGTTTTATATGTAATAACACGTATATCATGGGCGTCATTGGAGGAGGGGAGTGGGTATATGCTCCCCTTACTAATTTGAAATTTCTGTTAGCCCCCTTCAATAATTGGAAATCTCTGATAGTCCTCTTCAGTATTTCAGACAAATAAAAAAATAAAAATTCGTGAATTATCATTGCTATAAATTCTTTAAAGTTAATAACTAAAAAGAAGTGAAAAAAATCATTATTTCTTTTAGAGGCATTTAATTTTTTTTTCATGTGTGTGAAATTTAGAAAACTATTATGACTGTATAACTTTACTTCGCTCCCCTCAAAAATTTGACACCTTCTACGCCAAAACGTGTATTACAGTGGCGTATGAAGAATTTTTTCAAGGAGGGGGTTCATAATTTTCTGAAACTACTAAAAGAAATTCGAGTATGTAACAAAGCACTATTATTTCCCTATATTAGACAGCTAGACAATTTCGACTTTTTATTTAGATAACATTGTTTAGTTAAATTTTGATTTGATTTTTTAAGTTTAAGAACTTTTTTTTTTTATAATAAGAGATAAAATATTTTATTTTTATTAAAAAGTAGGATTTAATCAAGCCAGAAAAAACTACTCATAATGTAACAGCTGCCTAAATAATAACCGTATAAAAGTGAATATTCTATAGAAAATAAATGAATTTGACCAAAAAATAAGAAAAAATAAGTTACCAACAAATAGTGAATTAAACCAGTATACAAACACGCTAAAAATTTATTGATTTATACAGTAATATCTAAAGGACGGGGTTTTTTTGCAAGTTCGTTTAAAATGTCTTCTACAGCTGGGGTAAATTTTCTATGAATGTTTAAGAGCGCCAATCCATTCATTCTATTATTACCCGTTGAATTGCTATGCTACAATCTCAAAGTTTCGAGCTGGAATGAATAACTTCAACGATCACAGTATCTCCAATGGTATTGTTACCGATTTCTTTATTAGTCGAAATAGTGGCGACGACAGGTTGGGCTATTGAATTTGGCTTTTTGTTAAGACAAAGCAAAACAGATTTAGAGACGAGCTCCGAAAGACAAGCGGCAGAGATAACTCTTAGTCTGACTAACTAACTCCACTGTACTGCGTTTCCCCTTTTATATAATTTTTCACCGCATGTCCAAAATTCTCGAATTGTCTCAAAGACGACAAAAAGTCCAGAATTCCAGAATCATCGCGTAAAGACCTCGCGAATTCCAGCCAGTCTCGAAAACTATTGCGACTGGCAGGACAGAAAGGAACCAGCGATCGGGGCTCGCCCGTAACAGTATCACGTGAATTTGATTTCATAAGTACAACCCTATTATAGAAAATTATTTTTTCAGTATTCTGAGAAATACCGTGAGAGAGAAAAAAGTAGGCATAAGGCAAATAAAAATACTTAGTTTTAAAAAATAATAGCCTGCATAATTTCTACTAAAATTTTTATTTTTGTCATTTTGTCTGAGCTCAAGGGGGGGTGTTTGAACCCCTAAACCCCTCCCTTGCGTACGCCCCTGGTGTATTATAACTTATGTACAAGTAAGTTCAGTTATTCGAGGTCAAAAAAGTATGTCATTTCGAACCTCTTTATCATTAATTGCCAACTATCTAATGTCAATGTGTATCACTAGATACTTTTCTACTACTCTTATCTGTTTAAAAGTTCAGAATCCATTTACCGGCCACTTTCACTCTTTCTCTGAACAATAAAAGTTTTTGGTATTAAATTTAATGTATTGTTAAATAATGTTTAATGCATTTATTTGTCATTAAATATATGGAAGTTGCTAAAAAATCTATATTCTAAATATATTTTTTTAAATACTTTTTTATATGTATTATTTGTTAGAATATCATTTTTATTTATTTATTTTTGTATTAAATACTGACTCAATTACTTTACATAATATCCGGAAAACTATATCGAATTATCCGAAAGCAAGAATTAAATGAAAGCAAAGAAAATAACGAATTAATGGATTGATTTTAAAATAATTGTATTAATTTAATTTATTTAAAATTTAATTAAGCTTTTATATCCATTTATTATAACTTTACGAAAACAGCAGAATTGACCTGAAAGCTGTAAGCTTAGCTATATACAATTAAAGCACAGGAAAAGTGAACAAGGAAAAAAAAACACAACTGAAATACAAAACGTTTACGGTAAATAAAAATATTTCATGGAATATATAGGCATTTTCTTACAAATCGACGAGTCGCATTTTAATATAAAACTTATTATATTAAAAATTTGGTTACTTATTACTAGTCACTCACTCATTACGAAAATTGCCCACCGTTAAGTAAATTTAACGTTATGTTATTTATGCTCTGAAAGTAGTATGTATAGAATTAAACAAGATTTAAAAAAAAAAAAAAACATTTCTACTATTACAAAGGAATCTATGGGAATTTTCCTACAAATTAACGCTAAAATTTAATATAAATCAAGTTTCAGCAAATTTCCTCATTTCAAAAAATCCGCAAAATGTCAACAAATACGATAGTTATGCTCTAAAACTAGCATATTTAGGACTACAGCTGTTTTTTAAAAATATTCTATAAAGATTTCATGAAATATATGGGTATTTTCTTACCAACTTACTCTCACATTTTAAATACAAACCAAATTTCGAATGATTTCCTCATGACATGGCAAAAATTACAGAAAATGCACAATTTGTCCTCCTTTATTTAACTATAGATATGCTCTGCAAGTGGCATGTTTAGAATTAAAAGGAAACCGTTTTTCCAAAAAATAGAACCTCGGTAAAACATTTTCAATGTTTTTACCGAGATTTTTGTCATTTCTAATGTTATATTCTAATATGTTGTAATAAAATAAGAGATCTATGACAAGGAGGTGTTAAATCGTAATTTCGTTATTTCCGCGTAATTTTTTTTATGTTTCGTGTTTTCAGTTTCAACCATACTGTAAAAATTCCTGAATGCCCCTTTCGCCCTAAGAAAACGAAAAACAAAAAGAACAAGAGGAGCACTTTAGGTACTACTTTATCTCCCTGCTCTAAGACTTATTGTCATCGTTGATGAACTCAAGGAACTTATAAAAAACGCTGAAGTTCTGTCTGAACAACTGTTATTGAATAATTAGGACAGACCTGTAAGTACTTTAATGATAATCTCTCATTTCTACATTCGTTATCTTGTCTTTTTTCATGACCTTTATATATGACTGCTAGAATCAAAGGATGGGTCAATGATGCTTGGCCCCTTATATGCCAAAATTTCCGTCATTTTCAATGTTCTAACATAAAGTACTAGAATCGATGAATCGGTGAATGATGCTTCGCCCCTATAAGCCAAGATTTCCGTCATTTTCAATGTTCTTACTAGAATCGATGAATAGATTTTTTTCATTTTCAATGTTCTAACATATGATTCTTCGCGTCTATATACCGAGATTTTCGTCATTTTCAATGTTCTAACATAAAGTACTTGAATCGATGAATGACGCTTCGCACCTATATGCCAAGATTTTTGCCATTTTCAATGTTTTAACAGTAACAGAATCGGTAAAAGTGTTGAGATTTTTATTTTCAATGTTCTAATATAAAGTGCTAGAATCAATGAATCGGTAAATGATGCTACGCGTCTGTATGCCGAGATTTTCGTCATTTCTAATATTACGTTCTTTTATGTTATAATAAAATAAGTGATCTATAACAAAACGTTATTAAATCGTAATTTCATTGTTTCCATGTAATTTTTTCATGATTAGGTGAAAACAATTTTTTTAACCAATTTCTGATTAAATTAACCTTGATAATAATAAAAGAGAGTTTGTGGCTTGTTGTCTCTCTTGTTCTTCGTAAAACTGTTTGTGCTAGGTCTTGAAATTCCTAAAAGGCGATTTAAAAAAAAAAAAAAAACGTGCGCATTCTTACAAATTATTTATTTTTATTCTTTTTGTCAACGCAAGCAATGTTGACATGTTGATGTGACATCAACAAATTAATCTTGTGGCAGCTATATGAAGCAACATATTTTTTTCTTTCTTTATATTTATTCATTATTTTATTTATAGTTATTCTTATAAAATATGTTTTTTGAACATAACTAATGTAAAATCAACTGCAAGGAAATCCATTGGGAAAAATGCTTCATTGTCAACGCTTAAAAGCATGGTTTTGTTTTTGTGTCTAATGATGTTATGTCTAGTAAATGTTTATTTTGACAAGTTGAAATTTGAAAAACGTGATTTGCTTAATATAATAGTATAAAGTAACTGGTAAGTACAAGAAAAGGGAATAAAAAATTTAAACAGTTTCAATTCTTTTATCATCTTGATGTAAGTGCGATTTTAGTTATGCACATGATTCCGTAATGTTAAAAAATAACGATACAGTAATTATTTAAGATTTATTTTACCCCGTATGAAGAACCCATATTCAGAACTGGTTAAGTGAAAAATATTTCTAATAAATAAATATATAACTTAATGATATTCTCCAAATATGAATTTTTTAAAATTGAAATTATTGTTAGTACAAGAATCTATTCATTACTATATATTTATTTTTTAATTATTTGTTTTACTGTTATCATTATCTAACATCATAAAGTTTTCATACGCCAGAAGATCTAAACTTTTAGTAATTTTTTTAAGACATATTGAAAATAAATTGTGGGAGCATGTTTGTGTATTGATATTACGAAAAAAATATATCATATACATACAAAAAATAACATTTATTAAAACAGAAATATATTTACAAAAGATGAGAAAAAAAGTACAGCAAACAAATTTCTCTCTATTTCATCTAATTGCTTTGAACGTTTTTCAATATAATGTGAATAAGACCACGCCTTTTTTAGAATTTAAATAAATTTAAGATAGTTAAATGTGTGCAAATAAGAGAAGTGAAATCCATCTAACTTGATAGTAAAAATTTGCTAAAATAAAATTAAAGTATAATTTTTACGGTATCAGTTTTTGTTATATCAGCAATTTATAAATGTTTCCTTATAATAACTAATTAAGTGTAGTAATATCGATTAATTTCTAAAGAGTTACAATAACAAGGTTTTGAAACTACCTTTGTCATTAGCCTTTTAGAATTAGTTTTTCTAACAGTTTTTATACGTATATAATATAAAGACATATATTTCTTAAAAGTCTTTATTAATGGAATAAAAGTTCATTTCTGTTTCAAATACTAAATTACTAATTTAAAAATAAGTACTGTCTTAAAATAAGTACAATTAATCTCTCTAAAAATAAGTACTGTCTTTAACTAAGTGCGAAGTCTTGGAAAAGACAACAGTAAACTTGCAACGAAACAAATCTATGCATAAGATATATAATAGTATTGCATCATATTCTATCATGTTAAATAAAATTAGATATCAGCAAATTATTTATTTTTAACAATATATGTTTTATTTTTTACCACTTTCAAACAGATACGTTATAAAAAGTATTGTATATAAATCAATAAACAATTTTTAAACTTAAATAGTTTTCGGTAATAAATTTCTTCACAATACAAAATTAATTATTTTTGATTCTTTTCATTTTCAACTGATTATACACTGAAGCTTTGTGACAGAAAAACAGAGATGATATCTTATAATACCTCAATTAATTTTAATGATTAGCTTATTTTAGGTTAGTATTGTTTCCTTTCTGGGCATAATTTTTGACTAGGAAAAAATGGGGCAATTAAAGACAGATGGAGAAATAAGAATTTTTATTTTAGTTCAGTGATTTATTTCATATATGTTTACTTTTAAAAATAAAAACAAAATAATTGCCTAAAACATGTATAATTTCCTAATTATTTAATTGTTCTATTAAATATTAAACTTTTATAATTAATTTTCATAATTATTGGTATTTTTACTTGGAGCTACAATAGCTACATGCCAAAATTTAAATGAACTAACAAAATTTCTCATTTCGGTATACTATATAAATTATTTATTTCCTCATATTAAAAATTTCGATAGTTATTGGTTTTTTGAGCATTATTATTTTTAAATGAAAATAAGTAATTTTCCCCCATCTCCACGAATGCAATTATATTCCAATAAATTTTTAAAGCATAAGACTTTTAAGAGTACAGTTTTAAAAAGGATTTTTTTTAATTGTCTTTTTTCAAAAATTATCTATCGTACGAATTAAAAAAATGTATCTTATTAGAAAAATGTTTCTTATTTCTTCTGTCTCTAATTACCCTTATTATATCTTTATACCCTTATTGTTATGCCCCTTATTATATTTATTATCTACCAGTGGATATAGAATACCCATATGTAAGATATTGATAAATACTAAATTTATAATTCTTATTTGTTAATTTGTGCAAATCAATAATTTTAAAGCCATTTATGCTTTAATTGTAATTATTTAAACTTTTTTTATAAACTTTTTAAAATTCTTTAATAAGAAGAGCCTTGAAATATTGATGGAAATGATGTTAGCAAATTTTTATCTATCTAGTATGATCCAAAAGCCAAATGTTACCCAACCCACCTAATAGAAAGGTAATTTTCAAACAGTTGTAACTGTTTTGAGTTAATGAATATTTGAGTGCAAAAATGCGAAAAGAAACATTTATTTTTTCAATATTGGCTGATTTAATACTTTGTAAATTCTTTTAAATTTAATATCAGTCTAAGAGAAAAAAAAATAAGTACTCGTGAGAAAAAAAACTATACAATAATATCACTAATATCAATGATTTATACAATAACATCCTCAATATCAATAGCCAATGCAATAATATCATCAACATTAATTATATGACCCTAGTAATTAGAACTTCACAGTTTATGCAAGTTACCCAATTTTGCATGTTATTTTCTTTTTAATTAAATATATTTAGCGCAACTTTTGACTACACATTCATATCCCATTTAACTTTCTATTTCAAATATTTTCACATTTCGAAATTGCATTTCAGCAATATTATGTAACATTTCTCTCGTTATAAAGAATAAAAAATTTAATGAAAAACAATTTATAAAATTCTGGAACAATACTTTCATAAACTGTAAGTCTGTTTTAACAAAAAATATTAATTTTATTTTACATTTTATTTTTTTAAAAACTTAATACAATATATTTGCTATTGAAGGATATTTATACGTTATTGTTTCAAAATCTATAATTTTTGACGTTTTTTTTAATTATACTCCATATTTTAATTTTTTCACCCTTCCACAACACAATCACTGACTAAAATGCAACGACAAATTGCTATTAATTAAGTTATAGCTTAAATGTAACATTATGCATTGTTTTATGATGTATTAAAACATTCCTCTAATAAAAGATGTATTAAAAAGAATTCCTACAGTAGCATTTTCACATATCCTTATAGGTTAATTATGATAAAACACATTGTTAATGACATTGTTAAAAACAAATTTTTTTGTATATAAAACAAGTATTTCACCATTTTAATAAACTATTTGTTTTTTTAAATATACAGTAAAAATAAAAACTTCAAAATTGTGCGTTTTTGAAATTTAAGTATTTAAAAATGTGAAATCAAATGTTTTTTTTTTTAAATTCTTAATTATCATGAATATATAAGGTACAGTTACAATAACTAAAAATTCCAATTTGTGTATAACTATAATCTCCCTTTTGTAACAATGTCGAAACTTGTTTGAATTCATTCACATGTCTCTTCACAGAAAAGATTCAGTGCTTTCCCCAGGCAAGCACAGTTTTCCGTACACAGCACGGAATTACAGTTTATTTTTAAGCACATTCGTAGTTGGGAGACCACGAAATTTCTTTTAGTACGCCATTTTGGCATCAAGTTCCACAAAATGTAGAGGAACAGGTATCTTCGATTCACAGGTATCTTCTATTCACAGGTATATGAGGTTATAATACAACTTTAAGCAGGGCTTTTCATTTACCAACCATGGCCATAGCCCTTTTCCTTATACCTAAAAAAGAATAATGAATGTTTTAGAACTCAATATGTAACAGTTGTTGGCTAATCAGTTAAATATAGATATTTATATTAACACAGAAATGAGACACATGAATATGCTGATTGTTGGTTTATACCAATGATAAATGACATACACTAAACTAACAGGTAGAATAGCAGTTAGATTTAACAGATACATTAATACTCATTACTTTGTATTTTTTTCATTAATAGTTATGATTTTAAGCGTAGGTTGATTTTATTTAATATTAAAGCACTGAATCACTTCTAATCAATGTGAGGTAATATTGAGGTATCTAAAATATTGAGATAAAAAATAAAGTACCCATCACTAAAGTGATATAAATTTGCATCGGAAATTTTGCCAATTTAAAATGTTTAATTAAAAGGAAAGAAAAAAAACTATTTCAGCAATTTAAAAAAAAAGGTATTTTAAAAAAAGTATAGCATTTCATTAAGAAAAAAAGAGCCAAACGCACAGGCTTTGCTACAGAGCATCCAAAAAAAATAATTAACCTCTTTCAGCTTCTTTACATCAAAATACAAAATAAATTCCTCTCTGTACAATAAATTTCTTAATTTTTTAACAAACCTTTTAATTCACAAATTTTATAACAAATATACTTTTTAATTATGTATGTCAGAGCTTCTTATATTATTTTCCAAACTATTTCACATTTAGAAAAATATTCCTATTGATTTTCCTAAATTCTGAAAATATAATTTAAAGCAACAAATTCTTTTATGAATGTAGAGTTGACTTTTATCTTCCACAATTTTTGTTGAAAAACTAATATACTTGCATATACTTGGTTTCCCTGTTTCATATGAATATACTTTTAAACATTTATCATTCACAACTTTCTGTTGAAAAGCAGAAATACTTGGTTTCTCTTCAATGTGAATTTATTTTGAAACTTTTGTTGTTCAAAACTTTTTGCTTAAAAGCCGGAATACCTGCTCTAAATATGAATGTATCGTGAAATATTTATTTCTCAACTTTTTGTTGAAAAGGAGAAATATTTGATAACACACTTCAATAGAGAAATATTTTGAAGCATTTATTGCGCATTGCTTTTTGTTTAAAAAACCCGAATGCGTAGTTCCTCCTTTCAATCGAAGTGCACTTTAAAAAATGTATCGCGTACCACGTTTTGTTGAAAAGCATAAATACTTAGTTTCTCTCCTCAACAAGAATACATTTTTAAACTTTCTCAGTGCAAAGTGAAAACTAATATATATCATGTATCAATAATATCATATAGTTATCATGTTTTTGGTGAAAATAAAAAGCTGAAAAGTTATTTTATTTATTTAAAAAACATATTTTAAAGGTATTGTTAGAAAGTACTTTCATTCAAAAATAATTCGCATTGTTCCAACATTAAATAAACATGTTAATCTTCATTAAAAAAATTATGAAAATCTTATCTGTTTTTGTTTCTTGTTTATCTTTTCTGTTTATTTAGAATTTAAATATTTTCTTAGTATTTTTTATGATGATAGATACATTGTTGAACTTTAATGAGAGAATCGAACTTCTATAACAGATAATATTTATTTGATTTATGAATGCGCTTTTAAAATAAATTACGCGTGTACTTTTAAAATTTATTAAGAAAACCATAAATTTGATACATTAAGAGTTGATTTGTAAGAAAAATTCACGAATATACTGGTGAATTTTATGTCTGATATAATTTTAAACTTATGTAAGGGAATCATAATTTTATAATAAAGTGTTGATATATAATTGTTGTTGATTATATAAAGTGAGTGGTTATAAAAGATTCAATGTCGAATAGGTGGATTATTTAAACCAAAATTTAAAAAAAAATAATTATATTATAAAATATATTAAAAACAATCTTAAAATTATGATTACATTATAAAAATCTTTAAAAGCTTTAATAATAAAATATAACTTAAAAAAAATCTTTAAAAAAATTTAATAACAAAATTAAAAATATGACTAAATTTGAAAATTTTCTAGTTTTGTTATACTTTGATTTGAAGCTAAAATATCATCGGCATCATTGATATTAATAAAAACAAAAATAACTCTACGGTATAAATATTAAACGTTTTATTTAAAAGCAAGTTGCTGCTCCAAGTCTAATTGCACTATCATGAAATAAGATTAAATAATTCTATAAAACATAACTAAGAAGAATGGACTTAAATATTACTGTTTTTATTACATTTCCTGACAAAAAAAATTACAACGGCGTAATTGATATTGACGAAAACAAGAACATCAAAACAGTAAAAAATTTGAAACTTCATGCAAAAGCATTGTATTGTTCCCAATCTTATTAATTTTAAACATCATAAAAGTGAGTGATTCTATTAAACGTTAATAAAAAACGACAAACATGAGATCACTTAAGTATATCAAAATTTTATTACATTCTTTAATAATATTGAAATTACAACCGCATAAGTGAGATTAGCAAAAACAACATCATGACAGGAAAAAAAATCATAAAAATCAATGTGTTGCTCTAGATACATGTTTTCGATGAAACAATAAAAATGAAATAACGTGAACGAAAATAACATTCACATTGATCGAAACAATAATCAATAAAAGTCTAATGGGAAAAAAATCAGTATTGATTATTTTCCTTCAAACTTCGTGATTTTGAACATATAATGTGAATCATTAAGCAACTTAAACACTTTAAAATTCGTGATGAAGCATTACAATCTAGTAAATATGTAACAAAATGATTACAAGTCACGAAATAGGGTCAGGAAATAATGTTTTAATAAATCTTGGAATCCTAAATGAGTTTTTCAGAGCGGTTCGTCGATTTCTTTCTGTTTACGGCAGTTTTACACAAATTCCAAACGAAATTTTGAAAACTAAAGTTTTTAAATATCTCTCAAATATTTGAACACATATGTTCTTTATTGCAGACTTAAAGTTGCAGTATTAATTTAATATTATATGGGTATATATATAGTTAAAAATGTAAAGAAAACAAGGGGAAAAATTCGTCACACTATTATATTTATATATTTTGTTTTGCTTTAGCTATATTAATACAATATTAGAAAGCACTCTTTTTTGCTGATATAATCGTGTGAGCTGATGACAATATTATATATTTTTTTTATTCTGTTTTCCGGCTTTTTAATTTCTTTTAATTTTTCAATATTTTCACTTTTTAAAAAACATTTTATTTATTAATAATTTTTCTTCATCTCTTTAATATATATGTATGAAATGCACAGTGTACATTTTTGTACATTTCGCCGTCCTTTGAGAAATGTATAGTGCCTCAATATAAAAAATGGACCATCTTGAATAACGACTCTACGACTTAATTTTAATGGTATGAGGGGGTTACCTCAAATATACTGATAACTTAGTGCATATGATTAATATGCTTTAGCTATATTAATACAATATTAGAAAGTACTCTTTTTTGCTGATATAATCGTGTGAGCTGGAGACAATATTATATCTTTTCCTTATTTCGTTTAAGGCTTTTTAATTTTTTCAATATTTTTATTTTTTAAAAAACATTCTATTTATCAATATTTTTTCTTCATCTCTTTAATATATATATATGAAATGTACAGTGTACATTCTTTGTACATTCCGCCGTACTTTGAGAAATGTACAGTGCGCAAAATTAAAAACGGATCATCTTGAATAACTTTTGATCTAATGATCGAATCTTGACGCTCTACGACTTAATTTTAATAGTATGAGGGGGTTACCTCAAATATGCTGATAACTTAGTGCATACGATAGTTTAAGTTATGAAATCAGACACAAAAAGCGCACTTTCTCTGAATAAACATACCTTTTTATCGATTTATTCAGTTTACTAACCCCAATATCCCTAACTTGGAATCGAGTCATATCAATCGAAACAGGTGTTACAGAGATTTACTTATTTAATTTCTGATATAACTTGATATCAAAGTCATATCGAAACAGGTGTGACAGCAATTTACATATTTGATTTTTGCTCCAAACTCGATATCGAAATCATATCCACCAGCTTCGTAAAAGGGTAAAAGGAAACTTTTTCATGAGAAAGAAATTCTATTTTGCGCAATTCAACCGGACTTTCATTTTTTAAACCACTTTGAGT
The DNA here is from genome assembly GCF_982258835.1 of Parasteatoda tepidariorum. Taxonomy (NCBI): domain Eukaryota; kingdom Metazoa; phylum Arthropoda; class Arachnida; order Araneae; family Theridiidae; genus Parasteatoda; species Parasteatoda tepidariorum. The sequence goes on along the minus strand of NC_141759.1, from coordinate 93,886,384 downwards.
TTCCTTAAAAACCAAAAAAAAAAAATTAACGTTACGCCTTATCGTATTTCCTTAGTTTTAATGTTTTTAATTCATCCTCTAAAAATACATTTATTAACATTTAAAAAAAAGTCTTGGAAGAAATTCCAAATAAAACAGTCGCACATTAATCATTCGGGCAACGATGTCGTCAGAGCAACACTTATTAAATCTATAAGTCACATTTCCTCGAGTGGACAGGGTATTGACATTGTTTGTTTTCAGGCTTTAATTTCATCGTCTTGTCCCGTGTAAAGACTGTAGCGACAATGAAGTAAATAATCGTCCGTGGTCAGTGTCTGAGGCGAAGCAATCAGAGCTGAAAATAAGGTTCTGAAATCATCCGGCTGGAACGCGCCCGGCCTGCCATCTCCATGATGTGAGTTCATTGTTTTTGTAATTTTCCCCTCAATTTCATATACATTAATCCATCACTACGCCCGTTTTCGCATGATGAAAACACATTTGAATTTAACGTGATGATTCCCCGCGGGCAATTTCTTTGGACGGACAATTATTTTTCTTGGTGTTTATTTAATATTTAAATGCGCTCGCTGAAAAAGTTTATTTCGGGATTATCAAAAAGATTATTTTGTTACTTTATTGGAAATACTTTTCACTTTGAGTCTTTAAACACAGGAATGAATAAATTTTTGACAAATTGTTTAGTAGTTATAGATATGGGGCAAAGTTAAAAAAGATACTTCCATTAAATTTCATATTTTTATTATTTCATATCTTTGAATTAAGTCTCGTTTTGAAAAAACTGATATTTCAGAGCCTAAATTACCATTTCAGAGGAATCGGTCTTATTGTTAACACACTCATATCCAAGTTCTTTTTTCGTCATGTCTGTCAGAGTTAATTTTTATTTTATTAATTAAAATGTTTTTAACATAAAGCAAATGTTTTGCATTAGTTTAATTGAGAGTTGTATAAGTTGCTACATAATAAAATTTCTAAAGATATTTTAATATTTATGAACTAAAGTGTTGTCTGATGTCATGTATGAAACCATGGAATTGGTCTCTTTTAAACTGTTCTCGTCACCAAGTTCGCCCCCTTGGTGCTTGATCCTATATATTGGTTTCTTCAAAATGCATAAATATGGATTTTCTAAGATAAATCGCCAACTGTTTGTTTACTATTGCATTCTAAACATTTCTCCACATCTAAACGCTCTCAAACTGTCACCTTTATCCACTTTGTTCTCTTAAAAGTAAATAATTTACAAAATAAATCAATGTTCTGTAGTTTAAAGAGACTAAACTCATTTCAGATAAGAAATTTAGTGCTTCCAAAAGTATTAGTAATAACTACAAAAATAATTTTATTTAGATACAATTTTTTCAAATAGTTAATGAAGAATAATATTAAATGTTTTCTTTTTCACATAGTAATCATTAATAAGATAGATAATTATTTGAAAAACTAAAATATAAGAAGCACTATTCAAATTAAAAATGTTAATAAGCGTTAAAATATATTCCCTTATAATTAAATATATTTTTTTTTATATTTAAGTCCCTAAATGAAATATAGTTTAGCTGCTAGAGCATTGTTGACAATACAACTTCTATTTCAAAATACAACTAAAATGTATTTCTATATCAAATGAAGAAAAAAATTAATTTATTGTGTGAGAAAACAAACGAATCCAATTATAACATCAAATTGGATTTCAATAATCAAAATATTCAGCAATCTTTGCTAATTTTTATTATATTTTTTGTTAATTATTCTTTGTTATTCTTCTATTATTCTTTGCTAACTACGAATTTGTAAGACACGTAAAAATCAATTTATTAAATATCCCATTATCCCAGTTTCTAAATTATAGTTTTAAAAAAAAAGAACTTTTAAAAAATCCGGAAAAGTAATAACGAGGTTTAATTCTTACGAAGGTAAGACGTTAATAATTTGGTTATAGTAAGACCTTATGAGATGGTAAAACCGTAGTTTATTTTATCATTATACATATTTGTTCATCACATTCTCTATACAATCAGGGTTATATTTATAAATTTTACTTTAAATCTTTCAAACATAATGAAAGAATATAATGATGTGATTTAAAAAAAAAATAAGGAGCATGAAAAATGTATTTTAATGGAGAATAAACAGTTGTGAGAAGAAGAATGAAGATTTAAATATTTTAAAATTTTAAATCAAAATTTTAAGAGATAATCCCTCTTATTAATCATTAAGATTTTAGTGATATTTCAAATATTAGTAGTGAGTGATTAATCTATATCAAAAATTTAAAATAACTTGTATGAATTTAATATGATTATTAAATCTATGTTTACTAATACTATATTCCATTTTACTCGACATGAAGATTTAAATGATATTTTATATATCAGTAGTGAGTGATTAATCTATATCATGAATTTAAAATAACTTGTATGAATTTAATATGATTATTATATCTATGTTTACTAATACTATATTCCATTTTACTCGACATGAAGCTTTTAATCATATTTCTTATATCAGTAGTGAGTGATTAATTTATAACATGAATTTGAAAGAACTTATACGAATTTAATATGATTATTAAATCTACATTTACTAATACTGCATTCCATTTTAGTATTTTATTATTATTCCATAAGCTCTTAATGATATTTCATATATCAGTAGTGAGTGATAAATTTATATCATGGATATAAAATAACTTACATGAATTTAATATGATTATTTAATCTATATGTAATTATTTAACTGAATATGGATCATAAATTTTTCAATGATTTAAAAAAATGTTTTAATTATATGTAATTAAGTAATTAGATTTGAATTTAATTGAGTAGAAATTTCTAATTGTGGTGTAATTTAAACTATAATTTTACATGTGTTATAGATTTTACTATTTAACACAGGTAAAAGATCCAAAAAATTCAAATTGATCCAAACCGGATTTAGTTTTCATCAAACGATTATCATACAAAAAATTCTACCATTATTTATTTATCGTCTGAGAGACATCTTCACATTTTAATGAATCTTTAAATGTCAGTCATAGCACATTTGTCTGAGACAAAGTTCAAACGCTTGGCTAGAAGTCTATGACATGGTAGTTAAAGTTCGTTATGATTCGGTAAAAATTCTAAATTTAAATTTCAATTTGTCAGTTTTGTAACACATACCCTTAAGCAAAGCTAAATTCCTGAACCGTTTCTTGAGCGTCGCTTACCCCTCTTCCTGAACTGAGTTTACTTTAACTCAGTCATCTGTTAAATGCTATACAAATTATTCTTTCTATTATTTAAATTTCGCTTGATTTTCTTTATTTGTCTGAAAGCATGCGCTCTAAAATGAATTGCAAATCTAAACAATACAGTTACATTTTTTACAAAATTGGTAAAAAAGGTAGCAAATAAATGTAGTCGGTTTCATTAAGCCCGAGGTTCCCAACTTTTTTCGGATATGGAACCCTAAATAATTTATCATATTTTGGCGGAATCCCTAGACTTAATAAATCAATTTATAAAGAAATTAAAATATTTGATAATTGAAATTTTATTAATTATTTTGAAAATATTTAATGTATTAATAAGAGGGCCAGGATAGCCTGGTCGGTCGGGCGCTGGGCCCATGTCCAAGAGGTCGTGGGTTCGATCCTCGCCGGCCGAAGACTCCCCGTGTAGTAAATGGTGACTGATGCACGTTAAATCTGTCGAGTCTCAAAGTCCTCCATGTTCCCACAACAAATCAATACCTCTGGGGGTACTGATCCAGGAGTTTCCTTGTCTTCTGGATTGGTTCAAAATTACAAGGCTACGGAGTTGAACGTAAGTAGTCGTAAACCCATGAAATTGGGTCGGCTGTTCCCCGACGGTATATAAAATAAAAAAATGTATTAATAAGAGGGCCGTGATAGCCTGATTGGTAGGGCACTGGGCCCATGTCCAAGAGTTCGTGGGTTCGATCCCCGTCGGCCGAAGAGATTCCGAGCCGGCCGAGACGTGTAGTAAATGGTGACTGATGCACGTTAAATCTGTCGAGTTGCAAAGTCCTCCATGTTCCCATAACAAATCAAAACCTCTGGGGGTACTGATCCAGGAGTTTCCTTGTCTTCTAGATTGGTTCAAAACTACAAGGCTACGGGGTAGAACATTAGTAGTCGTAAACCCAAAAAATTGGGTCGGCTGTTCAACGACGGATATAAAATGAATTAATAAGAGCCATGGTGGCTCAGGGGATAGAGTGTTCGCCTTCCAATGAGGCGAACCAGGTTCGAATCCCAGCAATGGCTGGTCTTTACGAATACTGCCCCCGGCTCGCACCGATCACAGTGCTGGCGTAAAATGTTCTCAGTAGTGGACGGATCATCGTTTAGAATCTCCTTGCCATCGGGCTAACCGTGGGATGGTTTCGAGGTTTTTTCCTCTATGTAGCGCAAATCAGGGTTAGTTTCATCTAAATTTCCTCCATAAAGGCTAGTTTTTCCTGATACTGAAGAATGAGTTTTTCAAGGAATATAAAGATTAAATGTAAGTTCTACTAAAATTAGGTTTAGCTTTCGAACTAAAATTTTGAAATCCATATTTAAACAATTAGGATGACTTAAATTTTGGGTTCATTATTAACAAAGTATAAATTAATAATTTCTACAGATTTTTACATTTTAAAACACTCTACAAACACTGATAGTTAAAATAACACCGATTTGCATTAACTAAATATAAACATTTAAAACCAATAATTTTAATTTAGTTCGAAAAACATTAATTTAATTTTAAAATCTTACAGTTTTTTTTCAGAGATCTAAAACAACTATTTCTTTGATTTAATTATTCAATTACATTCATTTTAATACTAAAATTTATTTACAAAAAAACATTTTTCTTCTGGTTTAAAAAGAAATATGTATTTTTATCTACAAAAAAAGAAACAATATATTTTTTTGTTTTTATTGAAAATTACTATTATTGTTATATTGTTTTTTATAAACACACATGAATATGGAATTCATCTTAACAAATTGCAGTAAATTTATACAAAAGTTTTACTAATCATTACTATAAAACTTGACAGTGTTAAATTAAAAATATTAAATTCTTAATATTTAATTTCTTTATAATCTTATTATTCAGCTATGACTATACAGACTATGACTATATAAATGACTTAAAAAAAATTGTCTTCGTAATAAAACCATATCCCTTATAAAACAAAAATATGATATAATTTATAATTATGAATTCATAAAAGCCCAAAAAAATTCTCAAAATAATGCACATAAAGGCTCTTTACAAAATTCAGTTAAGCTATTCGAATTCAATGTATTTTATATTGGAACAATAGCGAAGACAAAAAAAGCATGTTTAAAAGCCACTTGCACTGCGAGATACGCCCTATAAATTTTTTAACTGAAAAGAAAAGAAAAAAAAATTGAAAGAATAAACGTTGATAACATCACACTTTAGTAGCATTTAATAATAAAATTTTCATTACCTTGTAAGCGGAAAAAATGTAACCCAGATCTTTTCCGCATTTGTTGATTACAACCGGAAAGTTTAATGAGTTTTCTTTGAATTTTTTAACTCAAAACTTTGTTGCCAAGATGTTTGGATTAAAAGACTATTAAAAGCATCTGAGTTATATTATCTTATAATTATTTTTAAGCTCCTGATTGTTGTCAAATTTTAGCATTTATTTTTTAAAAATGTGTACTCACACACTGCTAGAATTTTCATTCTGAAATTACGGTAAAATAACCGGTAGCAGTCTGTCCATCCGATTAACCATAAAATTTACGGTTAAGAACAATTTCTAACTGTACGGTTTTGAAACCATTTACAACAGGTACGGTTGAGAAACCGTGAATATAAAACTATATGGTATTGTAATGAGTTATGACTAGCATAGTTTCTAAACCATGAAAATTAAATGGACAATGGAGCTGTGCGGATATTGCTCCATTTATGCGTGAATGATAGTTTCGATAGTATATAGAGTATGTAATATATAGCAGTATAGTATAGTATATAGAGTAGATAGTAGAGTTCGGGGTCACCTATTGAAGAGTACAGGCCACTGGAAACTATTTATACATTGAAGGAATGAAAGAAATATTGTAATATCAAGGCTGGAATTTGAACCCCTGGTCAGCTCGTCACGAGATTGACCGATTAGCCCTCAGCTACACCTACAGTATGTATCCAGCTGCACTAAACAAAATGACTTTATAAAGTGAGCATAATTGGCGCGGCTAGAATTCTGTTTATTTTACCATAATAGGAAAAAGTAATAAAAAAACATTTTTTCTCACACTTAACAGTTTGAATATCATCGTTTTTATGGTTATTTACCTGTTTTGGTTGAATATGATAAAATGGCAATTAAATAGCTATTTAACCATTTTCGCCGACACATTTTTAACAGTGCAAAACATACAGAAGTATAATAATTCTTGTTATTTATGCTTTTGATTTTTTTTAAAGTTAGACAATGTGCAGCATATTAGCATAGTTTGAAAAAAAAGGAGTTCAAGTATTTTTCTTCGACTTCAAAGAAGAAAAAAAAGAAAAACTATTATGAAGTTCTACTTTTTATAAACAAATATTTTCTAAAATCCTTAATAAGTTTCTAACTAACAACAGCTAATAAAAATAAATTGTTGGATTCCAAAAAATAGGTATTAAAATGAAGAAAAACTAAATATCAACAAGTCAAACCTTGCCTCGTCCAAACTCACGTTTTAATTTGATCCCAATAAATGATTTTGCTTTTTGAAGTAAATTTGGACATAATCTCGAACAAAACTTTTCAGCAATTCATTTGTAATTGAAATTTTTAATCACCAAATGCAACAACACATCATTTCAATCCGTGGTGGCTCATAAAATATTGCGTTCGCCTCCTAACAAGGTGCATCAGGTTCGAATCCCAGCGATAGCTGGTTGATAGGAATTCTGCACCCGACTCTCACCGACCACAGTGCAGAGGAAAAATATCCTCTGTCGTAGACGGATCATGGGTTAGAGTCCCCTTATTGTCAGGAGTAGTTATTGTGGTTCTCCTCACCATGTAACGCACCTTGCTAATCTCCTTGATCCATTCCTATGAGGTGAACCGGGTTCAAATCCCAGCAATGGCTGGTTGATTCTAATTCTCACTCGACTCGCGCCGACCACAGTGAGGACGATAATATCCTCAGTAATAGAGGGATCATGGGTTAGAGTCCCCTAACCGACAGTTTAACAGTGGATGGTTTTCGTGGTTCTCCTCACCGTACAACGCAAATGAGAGATAGTTCCATCAAAAAGTCCCTTATGAAGGCTAATTTCTCATAACACTTGATCCAGGAGGTCCATTGTCTTCCGGATTGTCAAATTATAAGGATACGGAGTTGAACATAAGTAGTCGTAAACTTAAAATGTGGTCGGCTGCTCAACGACGGCTATAAAATAAAATAAAACACTTGATCCAGGAGTTACCTTTATTTTTTGGATTGGGCTCAAAATTACAAGGCTACGGCGTCGAACATTGGTAAGTCGTAAACTCAGAAATTGGATCGGTTGTTCAACGGCGGTTGTAAATACATTATATCAAAATTAATCATAAAAAGTATTTAATCATCGAACTATCTTTATCTGAAATCTGCACCACATTGTTTTAGTAGCCTTAAATCTCAATAATCTGACAATTCTGACAAATTACGATTCAATGTCATTATTTTCCATTCAATAAAACATGACTGCATTAAAGCTATATTCTAATGCCATGTTTTATTATTATTATTCCAATATGCTATTTTGAATCTAGAGAACTCCAGCAATAAATCCCGATCGACGCAATAAAAATGAATAAATTCCTATTGCTTTTACCACAATAACCTTGTATCTCAACTCTTTTCGCTAACTATGATTTATTGTCATCATTTCCAATTCACTTCGAACAACAGCAGAAACCCCTCAAGTGCTTTGCCCTTGTGAAATATCTTACCAAAATTATTATTTTAATTCCTATTCTACAACTAAAGCAATGAATCAGGATAGACACAGCAGGGATAGTCAATTCCATTACTTTTCTGAGCGTTCATTACAAAATATTAGGGACTATTAATTTTCTTTTATTTAAACTTGAATTCACAACAGTGCTGTGTTAAAATATAATATTTTACTATCATCATTCAGTTCGCTATTCTACAACAACAGCAATATGAAAAGCTATCCTGTTATCATCAAAACGTTGACATTGCAATCATTTTAGGACGTGAGGTACTTGGTCTTCTTGCATCCTAATATTGTTTTACGGGTAAAATTTATCCATGTACTCTCATGTGTGTCTCCGCTAGCCTAATTGCATTGCTTTATTGTCCTAAAATCATCCATACAAACTGCAACTTTATGGATTACAGATTTTTTTTTACTTCTTTTCAATTTCAAAAACTCTAAAAAACTGCGAAATTGCTTCTAAATTCTTACAAATTTTTCAGCTTGTGATTATATATTCAGAAAAACTGAACAAGAATTAGAAAATGCTTATTTCATCCTTATTTTCAAAATTGTAGAGTGAAAATATTTCTGACATTTACAATGCGTGAAACTTTTAATCACGCACTTTTCGTGATTTCAGTTTTTAACTATTTTGAAACCTGTTGAGGTATTTTTAACCAACACACCAAATCTTCAACACGTCATATAAATATTTGCTGTAAGGATTTTTTTTCGAATAATTTTGAGCCATTTATTAGAAAATATAAAAAAGAATTTTACAAATTCTAATGAAATTTAAAATAACTATAATAAATATAAATATAAATTAAATAATTGAATGATAAAAATTAAAAATCAGAAAACTATTTCTGGCTTAGCAGCTTTAATACCTAGATATGTGCTGATACCCGATATGTGCTATAATTAGCTACCATAAACAAAGAAACACGTTGCAAAAAGTGATTTGCACCTAATTTTGTATATTGCTTCCTTTTTCCATGATTAGAGTCATTATCCAAAAGTTTTCCCACATGTACTGTACACCAATATAATATAGCAACTACGTTGTTAGTATTCATAATAGGGTACTTGCAACTCGAGAAGAAGACGATCTCTGATACACAAACATGTGACAATACAGGGACTTCAGCGCCAGATAGCGTGTCGAAGTCGAGTTTCTCCGCATAAGTTGGAATGTTAATTAACATGAAGTTAATTCAAAACAACTTCGTATCACCCATTGAATTTGTTAAAAAATATGTATTTTTTTACTTAACTTATGTATTTATTATATGTTTATGTATTTTATTGTAACCGCGATATATTTTTGTTTTGTGTACCTGGCGATTTCGATGCATAAATCGTTTATCCTCTGTATGGTTTTGTACCTATCTTTGGGTTAAGTAAGAAATATATAGCGAAAGAATTGAAATCTTTGTGGAAGAATCTCTGTTAAGGAATAAAGAATGTCTCACTTAAGAGAATTGACACTTGATGGGCTTGGTTTACTCTAAATTGAATCGAAAGAACAATTGCTAATATGAACAAATGTCACGTCTCGACACCCGAACAGGACCGAGATACGCACACTATTGTACTTGCATGTATCCCATTCTTTTCCTGTTATAGCGCCATCTATGAGTCAAAATTCTACATTATGAATCAGAATTATTTTAAAGAATGCTAGAAATGTTTCGTGTGCTTCTAAAACATTGTATTTCTAAGAAAAAAATTGAAAAGATTTTTTTCAGGGTATGCAAAAGCTATGATTGATTATTCAAGATGAAAAAATATTTTTGAAACTTAAACGGACCATTTTTTTTTATTCTTACGCTGACAGCAGTCAAACCAAAGACTCGTGGAAGAAGAGATTATTGATTCCAATAAGTTACGCCTAACAAAAAGAGGTTCTAACCTCTTTTGTTAGGTTTTAACCATAACAATAAGAGGTTTTAACCATTTTTCTTGACATTATAATCTGGATTAGGGAGTCCTTGCCAAAGCAGTCAAACTCATGCAATGGAGCTTTGCCATTGCGCTAAAATATGCCCTAACGAGAAATGTTGTCTCTTCATCTCATACGGAACATATAACTACTTTTTCATTCATTTAAAGTAAGGTTCCTGAAAAGTCCGCATAACCAAAAGGATATAGACCAACTTTCTTGGCTCTAATAGCACTAAAACGCATGTTATTCAGAGTTTTGACACAAATATTGGAATCTGTGTTATGGAAAGCTATATTGTAGGTTACATGTAGATGCAGACAGTATACTTCCTTTCTTTCAATAAAAATTTGGCGCCTGGAATTTTTACAATACCAAAAACAAACTAAACCATTTTTCATGGCAGTGAGGGAACTAAAATCTGAATTATGGTATCTTGGCCTAGGGACTGAAATCTGTGCTATAGGGAAATATCTTAATAATTACTTTTTATGCGGAATATCCTTTTCATTCAGATTTCTTTTTCATTCAATAAATATTAGGATCTTGAAATATCTAGTTATAGCCGAAATCTGTGTTTTGGAGAAATATTTTTAATAGTAACATTTAAAATGAAACAGATAATTTCTTTTTCACTCAGCAGAAATAAGACTCTTGGCATGTCCATTGGATTGCTGTGAGGGAGTTCTTTTGGATTGTTGATCACAGTTTGTAGACATAGCAAAACTAGATAATTTTCACAATTCTCCTAGAGTTAATTTTCAAAAGTAGGTTCGATATTTATGTTCTTTTTAAACATCCTTTCCATTAGCATGAAAACTCACGTACAAAAAATCTACCGAAGATAAATAATGTGGAAAAAATCAAAGATTGCAAAGTAGAAAAGTACTTGTTGTGTGATCAATTTGTTCTTATTGGTTAGACGTTGGAATGTTAGCGTTCTTAACTCTAAGGGGAAAAAACTGCTTTAACTGAATAAACCTATTTAACAAAAAAGTTATAGATAGTTAAAGATGCCGTCTTCATTATATAAATAAGTTCCCTTCTAAAAAGCTGATTAAATAATAATCCCTCATCATTAAACATGGTGATACCATATTTTTTCACGCCCATTTAACATTTGCATTTGACAAATAGAATCAAACTTCTAACAAATATTTATTATAAGCAAGATTTTTATCAGTTATTATTTCTTTCAGGTTTCTTAGGTATGATCATTACTGTTTGTAAAACTTATCTAAAAAAGTATTTCTACAATGATATGTAGATAATAAATAAAATAATTAAAAAACAATATTCAAAACTATTATTTAAATACAAAGGTTTAATCCAGGAATATTTCAGTAAATGAATATGAAATATGTATGCAACGACAAAACAAATTATTTAAAAACACATTGCTACAATAAATACTAAATCTAAAAAAAGCACTATACGTTGTTTTCTTTTATTAAATGTTTTCCAGTAGTAAATGTTTTTAAATCCATTCAAACCGCATTAAAAAATTACCAAAAACGCACATTTACTGGGTAATAAAAGTAGCTTCCAATTTTCAATATGAAACTTTGTGGATACAATCCAAATTTTCAAATATAAAACTTTATGCATACAAAAAGACACATATTTTAGAATAAATTACAAATTATAATATAGCAAGATTATTAAAAGACATTTCAATTATAAGCAATTCGGTTAGATGTTTTTTTTTGTCATCGATTAAAACAATCCTTTCTGTAGTAAAAAAAAAAACTTTCTGATTTAAAAAATAAATTTTTTCTTTTGAATAAATTTTTGGCCCATTCATATTTCAAAAAACTAGAAGCACTTTTAAGTTCATCAACCTCGCCAAGCATTGTAAAATCTCATTATCAATACCCGCTTTGAATTTTAAAGAATGTAGTGAAAGTTGCCAAGTCATAGGAGCACAACATAATATACTCGTCAATAGTTCATTCAGCGGTTTGTAAACACGCGTGGCTAAATATCAAATTCACTATCTTGCTCATTGTTATCGCAACATTCCCCACGCAAGAAGTAATTCGCAGGAAGAGAAAGAAAAAATTTCTGAAATTATTTCACTTAAAAGAATATAATAAAGGCGCGTTTTTAACAATAAAATCAACAACATACGCGAAATACCAACGTAAAGCTTTATTGCAATATTTTTCCCCGTTTCTATACGTCAGTTAAAATAAAAAAATTTAAGTTATTTCATTTATTCATTCATAAATATGGATTTAAACTTTAAGATAATAAACATCCCGATTTTTTTCTACGCTTTAAGACTTGAGTACAATGGTTTGGTTTGTAAGGGCCTCGTAAAAGCAGTAGGACAAAAATATAATACCTATGCATTTCCGAAACTTATAATAAACAATTTTGATTAAGTTTAACAATAGAAAAGGAAACCAAAAAAATTTTTTTAAAAGAAATTTAGATTATTTTTGACCTAAACCAAGAGTTAATATTTATTTTCCTCTCAACATATTTATGTGTTATTACCGTTTAATTTATTTAATATCTCGGTAATTTTCTTCAAAGGTATTAATTTAAGGAAAATTAGCAATAAAATATGGCTTTATAATGTATGATAAAATTTGGTAAATGTGTAATTTTAGCACGATACATCAGAGCATGGTATAGAACCCATTTATTCGGTTAAGTTTACATTTCAATTTTGTATATATTACTAAATGTGTGATAATAAGAAGTATAATTTTTAAAAATCAGAATTTCCCGTAAACCGTTATCATATGAACCGAAAAATCACTGAAAAGATGGTTTAAATTTAATATTAGTTTAAATATTTTAATTTAACTAACCAGAATTATGATTTCTTTAGCCAGAAAGGTCATTACCATACAGTACGATAATTTTACCAGAATTCTTTTTCACCGTGTAAAAGATTTTTCTTGAGTAACATGCTCAAAAAATTCTGAGTACTTTAAAAGTACTTTATCTATTGAAAAGTGTTTCGTATACTTTATCTATTCAAAAATGTGGGATTTTAATTTTGAACCAGAAAGATCCTCTGCACCATTACCATCAGTCACCATTTACTGCACGGGGAGGCCGAAGACTCCCCGTGCAGTAAATGGTGACTGATGCACGTTAAATCTGTTGAGTCTCAAAGTCCTCCATGTTCCCACAACAAATCAATACCTCTGGGGGTACTGATCCTGGAGTTTCCTTGTCTTCTGGATTGGTTCAAAATTACAAGGCTACGGAGTTGAACGTTAGTAGTCGTAAACCCATGAAATTGGGTCGGCTGTTCAACGACCGTCCTAAAATAAAATAAAAAACTCACAGCCGCGATGGCGCAGGGGATGGAGCGTTCTCCTTCCAATGAGGTGAACCGGGGATCGATCCCGGCAATGGCTGGTCAATACGAATTCCTCATCCGGTTTGCACCGACCACCGTGATGACGAGAAAATATCCTCAGTGGTAGACGGATCATGGGTCAAAGTCCCCTTGCCGTCAGGCTAAACGTGGGAGGTTCTCGCAGTCTTCCTCTCCATGTAACGCAAATGCGGATTAGCTCCATCAAACGTCCTCCACAAAGGCGAATTTCTACTAATACTTGATCCAGGAGTAACCTTGTCTTCTGGATTGGGTTCAAAACTACAAGGCTTCGTAGTTGAACATTAGTAGTCGTAAACCCAAAAATTGGGTCGACTGTTCAACGACGGTTATAAAAAAAACTCACAGCCGTTATAGGAAAAATATTATTCGGAAAAAAACCATAATTTCATAAGACGACGAAGCCTTCGAAAAATAGCCTTAAAAGCATAAAAGCATGATTATTAAACTTGGTGTGATGAATAACAAATCAACGGTTTAAATTAAATCCCCCCCCCCTATATTAACGTCTGGTCATGCTATTATTGTGTAGTTTAAAATCATATTTATAGCTTTGCTGAAAAATATTTCTTTAATTAATTTTTAAGCTATTAGTTAAAATTGCACAGTATTGCAAGAAAATTAGATTTTACACTAGATATGATGCTCCAAATTTTATATTATACCTAAATTTTTCATGTAAAATTCTCTTACACAAGTGTTTTATCCAGATTGAAATCTTTGTAAGATTGGGGAAAAAATATATAAAGAATAATATTTAATGTAAGATAAAGTCACAGCTAAATTTATACTTAAATTAAGCACCTGTTCATAAATTGTAACATAATAAAATAAGAGTAATTGTTATAGTTTAAAATCTATTTCTATAAGAATACATTTTCCTTTTAATTTCTATACAGTTGCGAATTGAATTTAGTACAACCTCTAACTTCTTAAAAAGCATCTAAGTCGAATTAAGATAAATTTGTGCATCATTTTTAAATAAAAAGATCATCTTATAAAGGATTCAGATAATAGGAACCATTGCAACAGCTTTATTAACGATATTTTAATGATTTTTTTAATATTCTATTCATGGCCAAAATGTTCGTGACAGTGTAAATATTGCTGAAATTCCTAAAAGCTTAAATCCATTTTTTTAAAATTTAAACTATAAAACAAAACTACCTGATATTTTGTACCTGAAAATAAAATAAATGATTATTATATTCATTCATAAATTCAATATTCAGCACACTTTACAAAACTATAATAATAAATAAAATTAGCACTCTTATTGAATTCTTTCATGAAAATTTCATAATTTTCTTATATAACATCAGAAACTTTAAAGCAATATTGCTATAGTATATTACTATAAAATTTACAGCAATATCACTGATTGATATGATCCATCTTTAAAACTTTTCAATCGATAAAAATAATGGCAAAATAAAGAAAAAATCGAATAGATATTAGAATTTTAAGTAACAATTTATTTATTCATCCAAATATATTTGTAAACAATGGAACTAAAAATTAAAATTTAAAAACAATTGTCTGCTAAAATATACTCACAGAATAGGCACGGGTTTTTTGATGACTAAAGGTTTCACCCTGATTACTTCAACCTTCACTGGCACATGCTTGGGTACTGGAATTGGCACCGACTTGTGAACTGGCACAATGTAAGGCTTGGGAATCTTCACGTAAATTGGGACGTGGTATGGTTTCGGTACGGGGTAGTGCTTTGGAACATGGACCACGTATGGCTTGGGCACCTTCACCACTTTGGGAATCGGGTAAGGTTTGGGTACTGGCACTGATTTGTGAATGTGAATCACTTTAGGTACGTGAACCACTTTGTGTATGTGTTTGACCACTGGAATGATTTTAGGCACGGGAACTGGCTTAGCTATGGGAAGAGGTTTCAGAACAGGTACGTGTTTAGGTACGGGAACGTGCTTTGGCCATGGCACGTGATAGGGAACTGTGATTAGTTTTGGATGTTCTTTTATGATAACTTTGATGGGTCTGTAGTCCCAGCCATCGCCATCTCCAGAGACAACAGCCAGTAGCGAACCAAGGAAAAGTACCGTGCACAGTATTAGAGGCCGCATAATTTATTATATGATCTGAAATAGAAGAAAAGAAATTATTTAATATATTGTAACAGAACAACATAAGTAGTAAGATATGAAATGAAATAATTTTATTACTCTACGAACTATTTACACCGCAATGTATCTACCACTACAAAAATATAATTCGAATTCACTAGTAAATAAAACATGTTAACCCGATTCTATGGTGGGGTACCTTTTCATAGATGAAGGTTGACATTGGTCACCAATGTTATAGTCAATGTCAACCTTCATCTATGAAAAGGTACCCCACCATAGAATCGGGTTAACATGTACCTTTTCATAGATGAAGGTTGACATTGGTCACCAATGTTATAGTCAATGTCAACCTTCATCTATGAAAAGGTACCCCACCATAGAATCGGGTTAACATGTACCTTTTCATAGATGAAGGTTGACATTGGTCACCAATGTTATAGTCAATGTCAACCTTCATCTATGAAAAGGTACCCCACCATAGAATCGGGTTAACATGTACCTTTTCATAGATGAAGGTTGACATTGGTCACCAATGTTATAGTCAATGTCAACCTTCATCTATGAAAAGGTACCCCACCATAGAATCGGGTTAACATGTACCTTTTCATAGATGAAGGTTGACATTGGTCACCAATGTTATAGCCAATGCCAACCTTCATCTATGAAAAGGTACCTCACCATAGAATAGAGTTAACATGACTTAGTAGATACACTATACCAGGTTGTTCCCTGGTGTTTTTCACGGTGTTAACGTGGTTTTGTTTCCTGTAAATTTTTTTAACTATACAAGTGCTTAATCTTAAGTAATTCGGATTCGGGGATTTCAGATCAGAAACTAGTTTCGTTCGGAAAGTTACAACTTTGTTCCCAAAATAAATTATTCATGAATTTAGCTTTGTTTATTTTTTATCTGGATATACAAATTTATAAATAATGTATACGTTTATATGTATGCGTATACATTTATTTGATCCTTTGAAAGCAACACTTAAGACAAGAAAAACCTATTATTTTAAGATATTGCATCATAAACTGAAATGCGTTATCACCTTCTTCTTACTACTCCCTACGTTGCAGAGAGGTGGGACGCATAGTGTTCACTCCAGTGAATTTTAAAAAATTCTGTTTAGGAATTTATTATTAAATTGCATGAAAATTGTAGCTTGTAGAGAAAATTTTTTTTTGCAGATTTGAAATCAGCAACGCAGAAATATCCAAGACTCGTTCAAAAATCGTATGCAACAGAAGAAAAAAAAATTATTTCCCAGTGTCATCGCTCAATTTTAAAATCATTTAATAGCCTTCATTGATAAAAGAAATACTAGTAATGCATTCAAGGTTTTTTAATGGGTAATATTAAGGATTCTAAGTTCTTATGGCAATGAGCAGTTAAAATGAATTTTTAGTCATTATACAAAAAAAAACGTGATAACGCTTTTCACACTCTAATCAAAGTTTGAGAAATGTTTTTCCTCAATAAATATCATGACAAATGTAAAAAATAGGCGTAACAATGTTAATAAAAACTAGCTATATTTCCCAACTTCTCCTACTTTCATGTTTAAATATCCCCTTAAAGAATTAGAAGAGAAATTAAAATTAGCTGCAACCTAATCATCTTTCTGTGATACAGGTTTCGGAACTTCTTGTAAAAACAAATAATACATGAATAATCCCTAGAAACTGATGAAAATTCCATTTACTTCATTAATTATAAAGATGTTAAAAGCTTCACGTTTGGTAAGTCTTGAGAATGGGTGCCTATTTTTGAGCGCTTGATACACGTCTACTTTTCCCCCCATTATAACTTATGAAGCAAATGGAGTTTTTGTAATATCAAGAAATAAAACAAGCCTGTTTGTCTTTATTGGACATTTTTATCTTTTTTTCCTAATAAGTTTTATCTCTTTTATTTCATCCAGCTCTAAGTAGATTATATAGCATATAAGTATGAAACTACGAACATTGTTTATTCAGAAAAATTATTCCATATGTTTTGGGTCACACGTAAATTAAATTAATGGCAAAAAATCTACGTACTTTAATTAAAAAGAAGGCCATGTTTTGTTTATGGGTAAATATCACTATAAACATTAACAGTAAGGATAATATTCATAAAAGTTTTGCAACTTTTCCTTAGAGTTCCTTCAATAATCTTATTTACGGATTAGAAGCGAGATTAAAATCAACAACAAAGTGTCATTCCTCAGTCATGGTTAAGCAGGAAGATTTTGCTCAAATTATTTACAAAAACAAAGATGTTGACATTTACAAAAACACATTGTCATTCCTTTACCTGCTTCTATAAATAGTACACCATTAAGTGACAATTGGCGGTTTATTCCAATTTTATTTAAAATTGCATCAATATCTTATCTCTTATCGGCAAAAGTAGTAACAAAACACTCTCTCTCGCTTTCCAAGAATAAAGCGCAACCAACCGTAAAAGCATTCCTTGTTGATACGGTAAATCACCAGCGATGATGGACAGGTACCAAGTTATCCATTTTATGGCTCACTCGCCAGACAAGCTGACCCAAATTAGTAATAGCTCGCCATGTCTTTTTGTTTTGCCAGCGCCAGCCTTTTGGCGCCAACAGCGTTTTTAACTTTTCCCTTTTTTAGAAAATTGCAAAGAAGGAAATACTGAGAATCAAAATTACTGTCATTGAGCTATTTGTATTGAACTTCTGCTTTCACTTGGCGATATTTATTGTAGTTTCTGACATTGACGTCGATATCTACAGCAAGCAGGGGGTTATAATATTTCAAGGTTCCTATTGGTTTAAAAATAAAATGTTTTTTTTACAAAACTTTCACATATATACTATTGATGATAAACAAGTTTTCTTTATTTCTCGTAAATTATTGTTTATGAATGTTTCCCAAAATTCCAGGTATTTGACACATATGGAATAATAAACACCATGACTCTGAACTGCATTGAATCCCGCAGTGGACTGATCTTAAAGACATGGTACACGGAAGTCAAGCATCACTGACTGCGGTCAGTGGGCGGGTGGGTGACCAATTTGATCAGCTTGCTTAGGAACCGAGAGTGTGCTGTATCGGTCCTCGTTAATCTGTTCTACTGTAAAGTGCTCGACTACACGCGCAGGTCGTCGGGCTACCAAAGTAGGGGAGCCATCAGCTCTGCAGAGGATCAAAATTACGATGGCATGTCTTCGGATCATCCTCAGGAATGTTTCCCAGGCGGTAGCCAATAGACCATTGTGCAGCACTAGCGCGAGGTTAGTAAAGTACTTACCTACCTTGAACTAGATTGAAGTTAAAGTAATTTTGTTTTGTGATTCAACACTGAAAATTGGTAGTGCTTATCTATACATAATAATAAAAGCGGCTGTGTGTGTGTGTGTCTGTAATCACAATATATCGCCCCAGAAGTCTCGCCCAGGCACAAAACTCGGCACATAATTGTGTTTTGACATAATGAAGAAGTATTTTTTTTCTTTTTCAAAAATTTGGATTAGTTTCTTAGTTATCAGTCATTTTGTAAGAAAATCTATGCTTTTTCGTCTTCAAAGAGCCATATTCAAGAAACTATTAAAAAATGCATATACTTTTCTCCACTCTTATAAATGTATGCTAATGCGAACCTTACAATTGAAATATTAATTTTCTACAACTTAAACCAATAATATACGAAGGAATTAATAATTTAATTGTAAGGTTCGCATTAGTTTACATTTATCAAAGTGGATAAAACTTTAACTTTTGTACTAAAAATGTGGCAACATATTAGATACGTAAATAGAACGCTACGCTTTGATATATTCATCGCTGTTCATAATTGTTATAATAAGTTTTTCTTCTTCTTTCCACGCTCTTTTTTTTTTTTCTTAAGCGAAGACGATAAGGGAAAATTATACTTGAGGATGCCCCTTGGCGAAATTGGTGACTTATGTTTGGCGCTATTCCTGTTTACGCGGAACACCGTGGTAACAGAAATAACGGCCAAAACATAATGATATTTCAAAAAAAATTGGAAAATTTCAACAAAACATCGGATAAAGCTTGCAATGAACCCAATATAAGCAAAATAAATAAATCCAATAAAAAGGATTTTGAATCGTAGCAAAAATTAATGGAGTATGTGCAGAAAGAAAAGGAAAAAAAAAACAACAACTCACTTCTTCATTAAGCTTGAATATACTCAGATTTAGGTGCACAGAATTCTCTAATAACAGTTAGATACTGTCTAAATTTATCGTGAATAGAATCTGTGTACCTCCATCGTCACATAAATTCGGCGAAATATGAATCGAAAATGGCGTTTGTGGTACCGAACTGGTGATGACATTTTTTTATAAAGTCCCTTTTTATGACTGCCCACATACCTTCGATCCTATTGACCAGAAGTAAAAGTAACCATACCAGCCGGTATCTAACGAAGAACTAATGGACCTCTGAAATTACGTATACCGTTGAACATTAATAACGCTAAAATCTAAACCGTTGAGAATCACGATTGGGTTTCAACATCGCCCAGCTTGGCGATCAACCGCGATCACAACTTGGCAAGAATCAAGGGGCACCCTCAAATATAGTCTACCCGACGTTAATTTTTGTAGCGATATAGAAATAGAAATTGATACCATAAAAAAATTATAGAGAAATAGATACCATAAAAAATTAATTCGTTTTCGTGTTCTTTTCATGTATTTAAAGCAACTTTTGTATGCTTTTACAATTTCTGAGGCCTTTTTTTAAGAAAAAAAAACAAGTCTCCACCTGATAGTTATATTATAGGTTAGGTTACCATAGCAAAGTTACATCTTCAAACATCCTCAAGAGCTATAACACATCTGCAGCAGAACTGGATATGGAGACAAAATTGCAGGACAGAAACACTTTAATTGTCCACTAATCTTCAGATTTCCTGCTATGTTTTAAGAAACTTTATTTGTGGAAACCTTTAGCGTGGCGGACAGCTGGCCGCCTTAGGCGGCTAGTATAATAATAAAAACATAATATTATTTGAAATGAATAGTTAAAAATATTTAACGAATTTTACTTTATTATCACCAAATTCTTTACCACACACCATTTGGTTCCAATTCTTCTAATTATTTTTTGAAAGTAAGAGCGATTTTAAAATTAAGGTTTATTTATGGAACGTTAGGAGGTCTATGCTTTCGATATGAAAGTTAAAACAACATTTATAATTAATAAATATTTATTAATCGCATTATTTTAAGTCAGAACATATTTTAAATAAAACGAAAAGTAGTTTTAAAAAATTAAGCTTGCCAATAAGGCAATTATACTTTTTCAACAAGTAACTGGTTGAGAAAACAAACTGAAGAACGATATTTTCATAACAAATTTGACACTGTGTCACAAAATAATTTCAAATTATGCCCAATTTAAAAAAATAATAAATAAACTCCTAATTTAACGCTTAATTTTATGTAATTCTTCACTTTATCTTTTTGAAATTCGTGCAAAATATTGACACTTAATGAGTTATCGCACGATCAAGATAAATTAAAAGTAATTTATAGATAATATTAATATTAAATCAGTTTTAAAAGGGAGTTTATATTTTAGTAGACGAAATTAATTTATCTACCAAAGCTATGCTTTATACGATTTTTTTGTTGTCTGAAAATTTCGTATCAGTTACTTAATACTTCTGAACATTTTACAAGCAACTCTATTAAAAAAATGTAGTAATCAGTATTAAAAATATCCAACATTTTACAAAAAGTAAAATATAATGAATGCGTCAGTAGGCATTTTCAATTGCTATAGCATATCTGAAACCGATTTTCTTGTAAAATGGACGATGACTGAACCATGAGATTTGGACAACCTATGATATAGATGTTATAATAAGATATATATAGATAATGTAGGATTTTGCGCTTTGCTTACCTGACACTACATTTCATTTAAAAACTAAACGCAGAAAAAAATAAATTAAATAAAAGAGTTTTCCGACCATAATTCCTTATGCAATAATTAATAATTATTCGAATAAAATTCAGCTCTATTACTTTATGATTTTAAATTAAAAAAAAAAAAACTTGAATAGCTAATGAAGAGCGATGTTGTTGTTGGTAATGATGCCACTTGCCAACACCAGCAAGAATGCCTGAAATCAAGCGAGTTTTTAAGCTAAAGGTTTAGTTTCTTATTTTTTCAGTGGTGCCATCAATGGCCAAAAATGCGATTTCACCCACACAGACGTCACAGCCAGTTTTACAGGAAGGATTTAATCATATTTCATTCATTCATCCGCAGATGTTACCCCTATTATGGGAACTTGGAGGACTTTGTGAGCCAAACAGATTCAACGTGCACCAGCTACCATTTAATGCACGGGGATTCTTCGGTCGGAGGGATTCGAACTCACGTTCTCTCGAACACGAGCCCAACGTCCTACTAACCAAGCTATTCCGACCTATTATTGTAGCGTCATCAAATATCGGTAATATTTTTGTAGCAACAAATTAAGGCTACAGTGGACCTTTATATTGCCAAAAATTGATAAAAATTTCGGGTTTTTTTTTTTTTTTTTTTTTTGACATATTTAGACACTTGTTTCATTGCTTTTTCAACTGAATTTTTTTTTTTTTTAAATTTCGTCATTTTTTGAGAAGTTATAGGGTAGTTTCGTTTTCACATTATGAAGCCACACCCCTTTTCTTACACAAAAAGCTGTTTTTCTCAAAATTGAAATTTTGTTATGTTTCACGTATTCAAAATGTTCCAGTCGACTTTGTTTTCATCCTATTGAGATGAAATTTTTTTCTAGTTATTTATATGTATATTAGATTAAGTTTATGCATTTGTTTCTGTTTTATAACAAGTAATAAAAGAGTTATCGGGTTTCATGTACCTAACGACCTTTATTTTGAAACAAAAATCTACATAAAATGTGTTTTTTGGTCATAAATTTAAAATAAATTTAGGAAAATTCCTATATAATGCATAAAGCTTTTAACATTTATCTCTAAAAAAAGAATATTAAAAAAAATAAATAAAAATTTTAATTTAAGCCGCTCGGAGCATTTTAAAATTGATGAAATTTTTTTAAAAAAATTTTAAATTTCTCAAAAATGGTCCAAATATTTTTTACAAAAATTTTTGCAAGGGCATATCTTGATAGAATACATAATTTATAAAAAAAGTTTTAGTGTAGCATAAAAACTAAAAAAAATTTTTTTGAACGTCCACTGTAGCCTTAAAGACTAAAAAATACAGCATTCTAAGATAAACACGTGTTGACCTGCATAAAACATACGTCACGCGAATTATGAGAATAATACAAGAATTCTTCTTATTTGAAACAGAACTGTTTTCACATCCAGCAAATGATTCAAAAATGAAGTTGTAGCTACCAGAAAAAAATATTCATTTAGTTAAAAAAAGAAAAGAAAAAAAGTATAACCACTCTTTAAACAGGAGCTTTTTTTGCTCCTGTTAACATATGAAAAATGCAGGCTTCAGGTTACGACACATAAAATTTCAGGCTTTCATGAGTTTTAACCAAAAATAACAGTTATAATATTTTTAAATTAATAATATTTTTTATCAAAATATTTTCTGTGCAATATGACAGTAAAAAAAGAAAATTTTAAATATTACGAAAAATGCTTTTGAGTTTCGAAATACGCCATCTCATCTCATGATTATGATGAATAGTTTATTAGAAATGAATAGTTTATCGCAGTATCGCGGCATACTAAATCATTCAAGCAAAGGGGAAAAACATATACAGATCAAACAATTAAATTTTGGAGGAAAGGTCGACAAAATCTCCACACAACTACATTAACATTCCATAACTAAACATCAAGCATGGCTTGTGTTAGGGATAATAAACATTTAGGTCGATTATTTTAGAAGTTATTTTATTTCCTCGATTAGTGAAAGGGTATTTCTCTGCCAAGGTAGAAATGAAGATGCGTTGGATAATAACAGTCTTTTTATGCACGTGTTGTTTAAATTTCCCACACTTTTAAACCAACCGTATCTAAATAGCATACTTACAACAACAGAACGCGCCAAATAACTTTATTAGATTTATCTCTACCATTAAAAATAGTTTACCTCAAATATGATAACATAAAGCACATACTTTTTGAATCTTAACGTTTTTGTTGATTATCAATCTTATAGTTACCACTATCAAAATTATTCATATTATTTGTCATTTACGTAATTACTAACGTAATTTGTCTTAAGTAATTTCCAGGTGTCATTCGCATTTTTATCGACGCGTTTATCTTTAGCAACAACCACTCACATAATTAACACTTAAATATTTATTTAGTTTCATTGTCATTTTTTAATAAAAACATAACAAATTGCTTATATACGATTCGAGTTTAAATTCGTACAGCTAAGCAAAGGAAATAACTTACGAGCATGGTTTTTAACGCTATTTTTAAACATCTATCTATCAGAATTAATATAAATGATATTTAACTATTTATTCATATATTACAAACATTTTATTTTTGTAATTCAGACTCTTTATTTTATTTGTTTTTGTAATGGTATAATTTTATCTCATGTTATGGTTAGTAGCTTATTTTTTAGCAAAAACGTTTAATGTGTTTTTTATTCATGACTTTTTTTTGAAAATGCAATTTATATTAAACTTATATTACATTATAGTTATAGATGCGTTTTTCCTATCCCAATTTATATCAAAATATGCTTGTGGTATACCTTTATTTTATTAATTTGGGGGGGGGGGGGAAATCAAAATAAACTTACTCTTGCTATACAGCGGTGAAATACTAGTTAATAATTATGATTTCACCCAAAGCCTAGCCAAATGACACTGTTTTAATGATACTGCTACAATGATACTGTTACATAAATATAAAATCAGAACAGAATTTCAAATTTGGTTTTATTTTTAAGAAATATTAATTTTAAAAACAATTTATACTGTCACCAAAAAAATAAAACTTAATTTTTTTATATAAATGTGTAAGCAAAATTCCTGAAATAGTATGAAATTTGCGTGTTGACACAAAAATATGATTTTTTTTAGTAAAATTATTTAATATTTATCAAATTCGACATTGCGTAAAAAGTTATCAATTTTTTTTTATGTTTCAAAATAAGCAAGCTTTCATTAAAAATAAAAAAGATTATATTATATGATATAAGGCCACTATATTTAGTACCGTGTTTAAAAAAATAATGTATTCAATGTCACCGTTATTAAAAATGCTGCCAACATTAATGTTAAACAATATACAATATTGAATGTCATTGAAAACTATAGTAATACAATGCGAAATTGATAGTAATATAATGTTCTAAAAATAAAGTGGTGTTAACATGCATTGGAAAATATTGAATTAATCGGAAGGTAAAATATGAATTCATAAACAGTAACATTGCGATGATATAAAAAAATACATTACAGAAAAAGCTGCTGTATAAATATGCTTAAAATCAAAGTAGATAATTCCTCTTCTTACCTATCACTTGAGCTATGAAAAGGCTCTGTACTTTGAATTCAGATTCAAATAATATATATATATATATAATATATATATATAATAATATATATATATATATATATATATATATATATATATATATAGTGTTCACAGTGCAACCGGTGTTGCCCTGTGAAACAAGTTCTGAGTTGAAGACTCTCAGTGTTCAACTCCATGGCCTTGTGATGTTGAAGCCAACCCAGAAGGCAAGAGAACTCCTGAATCAAGTATAGGGACAAACTAGCCTTAATGGACTACTTTTTGATGAAACTAGCCCAGATTTGCGTAACATAGAGAGAAAAATCGCAAAAATCTCCCATTATTAGCCCGATGGCAAGGGTATTCAAAACCATGATCCGTCTACCACTAAAATATTTCACTACAGCACTGCGGCCGATGCGAGCCGGGTGCGGAATTCGGATCCGAACTTGAGTCACTTGAGTGGAGGCGAAAGCTCTACCCCCTGAGACAAACCGGCTCTTTTTGTTTGTTTGAAATAAAAACTACTAATAAAATACTTCTGGCTACCATTTTTTACTGGTTTTAAAAAAAGAAACCGTCCTTCTTTTACGGACGCTAAGCACAATTGGATTAAAGACATTTTTGGATCAACTTTAAGCTATATGAATAGGAAATATTTTTCCTAAGCGAATCATTAAAATGAATTTCTATTACTTAACATCTGCAGTGACCAATTCATAAGATAAATAGTACCTATGACTAAAACGCATAGGAGTATAAAGCAGACAATGTATATTCAAGTTTATAAATCTCCCACGATCAGCAAATTGATAATACAATCTTAAGATCGTCAATCACTCTCCGCAATTGGCTATTTGTCGTACACAAAAGATAATTACAAGCCTGCAAACACACAAGACTAAAAGTAGTTCAGGTGCATTCTTCTTAATTCGGACTCAAAAATCCTTTCAATTGACACAACAATTATTTCCTTGAAAGAGGAAGAAAAGCACTAAAATTAGTCTTTCGTTATTATCCAATTTCATATACGCGGTTGTTATCAACTTTAAATAGCGAACCAACTATCTTCGCCCACAATGTTCAGAAGATCTTTTTAGGCCACTTCAGAAATAAGGAATGAACTTTAAAATAAAAAAAATGGAATGGAATAGGCATTTTCGATTTCTGTCGATAATCTATGATGCGTATCCAGAAATCGTGATCCCGCATTGTTTTTGGCCACTTCTTGAAACAGCGGGAGGTATGTTGCTGAAGAGGCCAAGCTGTCCGCAGAATCAGGACGCGCAAGTAATTACAATTAAGGCTTTAATCTTGTTGAAAAAGAATAGTTTTTTTTTCTTCTTCTCTCTGCCAATTGTTAGTTCTAAATTTAGACGTCTGTGCTGAACCACTTTCAAATTCGAAGATTCTAATCTAAGAGAGAAGCTCGAATATTTTCATTTACTGCTGAAATTCCACCCTATTTTTTTATTCTTTATTTAATTTGCCATTTTTTAAAAGCAAATAGTCCTGTCACCATTGTAATTAAAAAAGTAGTTAATGGGTGCCCAATAATGACGTCATACTTTGCCTTAGATTACGCTTTTCGATCTACTTTTAAAACTCCTTCAAATTGTTTTAATTCACACAGGTAAAACTACTGGTAATGACACTTCTGGTAAAAAATGCCCTAATTCTGGTAATAAAAATCAAAATATACGGTATTTAAACCATTTATATGGTAACGGTTTCCGTTCATATGGTAATGGCTTACCAGAAATTCTGGTTCTCACAATTATAGTTTTTATTACAACACATTTTGAAAAAAACAAATCTGAAATCTAAATTTAAACGAATAAATGTTTTGTATGACCTGCTGTAAGGCATCACGGTAAAAGTACCCATAATTTCACATTTAACCAATTTTCAACACATATTATAAAACAGTATTTTATTGTTAACTTTAACAAAATCATTACCAAAGAGCCTCGTTTAAAATTGCCGTATGTTTTGGTGAACCCATAGAGTCAAGAAAACGGTAAATTTTACCATAATCTGTTAATTTTGAGCACACTTTTGAGGAATATATTTCACGAGCAAATGACCCAAACATAAGTACCGGTAATCATGGATTGATTTCATGCTAAACTACGAAAAAAATATAGTGAGCCCATAGAGCCAGGAAAACGGTAAATTTTACCATAATCTGCCAGTTTTGACCATACTTTTTTTCTCAATGCAGATGACGAATATTTCACTAGGAAATGACCACAACATTAGTACCGGTAATCATGGATTGATTTGATGCTGAACTACGAAAAAGATATAGCAAAATGTGAAGTAAACATTAATTAATTTCTTAATTATAGCTGACTCTTCAAAGGAAGTTGCAATAGGTTTTTTTAGTACCAAATTAAAAAAAAGCATGAAAAAGCATTTTAAAAAAAATTTTAAAAAAATCGATTACACCCATGAAGTATATTAGAAAAATGGAACAAATGACATAATGAAGTACGACATTAGTAAATTGTTTGCTAAAAATTCATAATTCAGTGTTACAATTTACAAACGATCCACAATTCTAAACACTTTAGTTATTTATTATTTATTAAGATAGCATTAATTTAAAATATTAATTACCTTTGTATAATTTCATAACGTAAAAAGTGATTATGTTACTTTATTTTTTTGACAATACGCTTAATTAGGATATGCCGAAGTTTAATTAGCGTAACTGTTGTTAGCCCCCACGAACACTGCATCTTAAAACGTTAAATCCTCTTATTAGTTCAAGAGGATTGGTCAAGAATTTTTTCATTTATACATTAGCACTAATTGAAAGTTTCTACTATCTAATAATTCTGTAAACGAAATTTCATTGGAATTAAACATTTTGTGAACATTAAACTATTTACATCAATAGCTTTAAGAACTGTTTATTAATTTTACTCTTAAACACTAATAATTAAGCACACATTTAGCATTCACGTACATTACATGCTTAAACATATACTTTGTTAAAAAAAACACACATTTGCCAATAAAAATGTGCATTGAAAAACTAATGAGAGGAGATAAAATTTTTAAAGAAACGAAACTTTGAACAATCTTTTGTGTTTCAAAATAAATAAATATTCTAATAAAGAAATAAAGCAATTCGAAGTAAAGGAAAACTTATCGAGAAACTATAAATTCTGAATCTAGTTTACTATTTAAATAAACATAATATGCACGCATTCTCAAATCAGTCTAAGTATATAAAAAAAATTTAACAATTTATAATGGAACGTTTAACGTGAAATTTAATAAAAATTATTTTATACTTGAAAAGCTATTGTTATTTTTAAATATTTGTCATTGAAAGAAAAGAAACCTCATTTGAATCAGGGCAACAAAAACGGCAACTCCCCCAAGGAAAACAATAAGGCCATTGTCCTTCTTTAAACTGCCTGTTTTTAGCAATATTTTGTTTTTCATACTATTTGAAGAAATTTAATAGGAGACATAATTTAATATTTTATTTATCGAAAATTTCTATTTCATTAGGGCAGATTGCCAAAGCTTTTTATTTAATTGTTTTAAAAGTTAACTTCGTGTCAAATTAAAGTCGTGGTAGTGTTGTACGAACTACAGTAAATAAAATAGTGCCTAAGCACTGCAGCTCTTTGATTTTTTAATAAGCACAATTGCAAATAGTTGTAACAAAATCAAATTTAAACATAAATTAAATTTTTTTAATCGTTATAAAATTAAAAGCAGTTATTTACAGCAATTATTTGTTCTAAATTTCATTTAGAATTTACGTTATTTTCTCATAAGCCATGGCAGGCCAGCCATTATTACTCTTTTTGAGAAAATTTCTTCCAGTGGTAGCTAACTTTATGTTTTATACATCACTAGGAGGCTTCGCCCCCTGCTCGCTATCGCTCGCCAACCACCGGAACTGCTTTTGCAGTTCATTTCGGATTGCTTCGCAATCCAATGCTCACTTTGCTCGCTCATTGGATACGTTCTTAACGTCTAGCTTTTGTATACTTTTTTGAACACTGAAGTTCCGAAAACTTTTCACTGTAGAAAATTCTAAACCTGTGCATTTCAATATTAATTTGAAATTGCAAACAGTTGGCATATTTTTCTTAATCACACTATTCTAAATTTCAGTTGTTGAGAAAAGTAACTGTTGTAAGTTTTGTTTTAAAGTCTTTCCCACCAGAGGGCTAAAACCATGCGTTGTAAAACAATATGAAATAGTACTAAACGCCGGATGTAAAGCATTGGCTTCGATGAAGATAATTTTGTGAGAATTTTCTTGATAATTCGGTGAGAATTCACCCGTTTAGACATATGATGCTCACTACGTGCTCTTGCGCGCTGAAGCCTATCAATTAAAACGTATTAGCGTTTTATATAATGTAGATTAGCCATATGATGCTCACTACGTGCTCTTGCGCGCCGAATCCTATCAATTAAAAATGAAAACTGTTGCCAACGCGAGAAAAGAAATATCATCGGTTCTATTGATACATACGTATTAGCGTTTTATATAATATAGATTCTTCGCTTTGTAAATTCGATTTAAAGTTATTTTTCACCCTACTAAATAAAAATGATTCAAAAATACCTATATAAAAAATGGGCAGTATAAATATGGTTGTACCAAGTGGATATTTCTAACTTTTACCTACCACCTAACTTTTAAAGACGCACTCAGATAGCTGAGCGTCGTTGACGAGGGTGTCGGTGTCCCCTGGAATAATTAAAAATATCTGAAAGTCCCTCTTAATATTTAAGACAAATAAAAATTTCAAAATTTCCATGAATAATTATCAAATTAAGTTAACAATTAAAAAATAATAAATTTTTTGTACATATTGGGAATATTTTATTGTGTTGGAGAACTATCGTAACAGTTCTTGTTATTTCGTTCCTCTCAAAGATTAGAATCCTGAAATGCCACAGGCGTCGAAAAATTTAAAAACTGTAGACTAATTAAAAAAAAAATCTTTTTCAAGAGATTAAAACTTGCAACTTCTTCGACCATAATTCTTTCAATTTACCATTGAAAGCAAAAAATGAACGTTTTTTTTTGTAAGCATGGATATTCTGCAATATAATCCCGGTGGTACTTAAGATTGAATTAAATAAATTGATAAAATAAGAAAAAATCAATTGTGCATCTACCACCTCTTGCAATTTTAGTCGCCAATGGTATCCCTATGTCCATAATCAAATCCACATATATTAATAGTATCTATATTATAAATATATTATGACAGAACTCTTGTTTTTACAAAATAAATTTTAACAATAAGTCAATTTTTCTACCACTTTTCCCTAGCAGCAACATAACTTGGGCCCTCATTCGGCCAATATTCATAAATATTGGCTCAATAACTGTTCAAAGGGCCGTTATTTTTCCGATGTTGGCCCTATATAAAATTTTCCTCTTCACACCATATTTAACAGCCACTGTACAACCAATATTGGTTCTATATAGAATCGTCAGATTCCCCCAATATTCTATACCCATTATTTAGCCAATATTGGTTCTATATTGGCCAAAGTAGGCCCATTATAGGCCATTCTAGGACGAATATAAAAAACTCTAGGCATGCCAATATAGGACCCATATTGAGCCCAATTCAGGACAAGGAAAAATTGTTGCTAGGGATTGTTTTCCGATTTTAAGAAACCAAACTTTAAAAAAAAGGAGTTGAACTTACTTACTGTCCGAAAATTATAACCGATAATTAAACACTCAGATTTTTCTAAAACATTTAAAGTGGTTTCAGAACTTATTTTTGTTTCAACATTTGATTTAAAATATTTATTCACACCATCATATATATATAATTGAAGCATACGTATAAAATATCGAAAAATTCTGCAAACTAAAGTCTTTAAGATGAAGGCAAAATTTTAAGAACCTCCACTTAATATTTATCTATGTACCATTTTAAATAATTTCAAGAACTTAAACTTACGGATTGGGATCTCTTACAAATGGTTAAAATTAACTATAAAATTTAATTAAAATTAGTAAAAGCCATAAGGAAAAGTCTTCGGCATTTGACTTTCGATGAAAAGAATTATAAAACTAAAACTTTTTTTTTAAGGAAAAAAAAATTGCCAAAAATGAAGTACTAAATATCAGGATTAATTAATCTCATTTAAGAAACAAGAAATGCAAACATCTTTTTAAAGTTATCTAATGTTAATGATTATTTAACTTCCTTCAACAGCAAAGTAAAGGTTAAGAAATATTTATTCGAATAGCTATTATGACCTTGTGAGGTAAATAACATGAGTGAAACAGGAACTTCTTGAATTAAATTATTTAATTAAAGTAACATAACGCTTTGTAATTAGTTAATAGCAACTCTCTTAAATATATAATTTTCATTTGATAACTAATAGTTCAAGATATGAACTTTAATCTTGAAAAAACTATTGTTCCATGTTTTTTTTCTTCTTTTTTTTAAAAAAAGAGAAAGCTCGTTCAAATCAGGGCAAGGAAAAATAAAACGGTTGAAATTTCAGAAAAGGAAACTCCTACAAGAATTTGGCCATTGCCCTTTTTTGAACCTCTTGACAATACAACGTTTTATCTATTATTCGAAGACAATTATTATAATTCTGAAATTTTTTTTAACAGTCTCATAAAAAAAGGCATCTTTACTCCAAGAAATTACGTTTTATGTCTAGTTTCGTAATCTAATATATATAATTCTCTTACATGGCTCCCAAATTTTGGCTGTATTTCTTTTCCGCCGGTGGCAACGTTTGCTTAGTTTTGTTTACGTTACTATTTCTCTTACACGGCGAATCGACCAATGATTGCCGCTAAAAATGTCACATGCCAAATCTAGCTGAGGTGGCTCAACATATAGCGCTTTCAAACAAGGAAACTGAAATAACCAGAGAGCATCAGCTGCGGCAATCTCATACTATTAAGCTAGGCAGAAGTGAGTAGTCTTTGTCGATAGATCTCTATTTTATTTTGTCGAAAGCGCTTTTTTTTCACAAATTTATATATTACGAATTTATTTGACGATTTTTGATTTATATCACGAATTATACTATAGCACATTTCTAATAGGTTTAACGAATTACATGTCATTTATTTGAATTCAAATTTATTTTAATGACTTAGTATTTACTAAAAAGATGTAATTTTTTCTTAAAAAAATGTTTTTATATGGATTTGAATGATTGTTTTGAATTCTTAGAATTTTGTGCATTTGCAATGTACCTAAGTTAGTAGCGAGCGAAGAGAGCTTGGTTTGCGAAACAATTTTCGGAGGTTGGCGAGCGTTAGCGAGCAGGGGGTACAGCCCACTAGTTTGAAATATTTTACTAATTAATTGACGTATTGGAGGTCATCTAAACTTCAGAACATGGCAAATTTTGACTATGATCTTTTACATATATATTTTCGACTTATTTTGAAACAAATATAATTTTTTACAATATATCTTCTTACTTTGAGTATTTATTCATCTCTGACTTCTTATATAACTAAATAATTCACATGCTAGCCTGGCAACTACTACGATTTTTGCAAAATATCTAACAGAGCGGTAGAATTTTAAAACCCAAAGCTTTCAGAATTTTTCGTAATTTTTTAAACATTTCAAAAGCCTCATCACGAGAGAGCTAAAACAAAGTGGCGTTGCATATGAACTTTAAAATTATTTATATGCAGTGGTATGGAAAATAAGTTTAAATTAATTTTTAAAAAAATAATACATTAAAACATAAACATAGTTACCCCTAGATTAATTTTTTTTTACAAAAAGCGTAGGAAGTTGGCAGCCGTGTACGCGTATGTACTGATGGATAATATCTTTGGGTTATAATATTTATTAAAATATTAATACATTCTGTTATACTGGGAGAATATTTCTCGTAACTACTGAAATTTTGTGATGCATGAAGGCTATGTTAAATTATATTTTATTTTATTTTATAACCGTCGTTGAACAGCCGACTCAATTTTTGGTTTTACAACAACTAATGTTCAACTCCGTAGCCTTGTAATTTTGAATTACAATCCAGAAGACAAGGGAACTCCTGGATAAAGTATCGGAAGAAATTTGCCTTCGCGGAGGACTTTTTGATGGAACTAAACCGCATTTGCGTTACATGGAGAGGAAGACCACGAGAACCTCCCACGGTTAGCCTGACGGCAAGGGGACTCTAACCCATGATCCGTCTGCCACTGAGGATATTTCATGCCAACACTGTGGTCGGTGCAAGCAGGATGCGGAATTCGTATCGACCAACCATCGCCGGGATCGAACCCCGGTTCACCTCATTGGAAGGTGAACGCTCCATCCCCTGAGCCATCGCGGCTCATTATCGACCACAATCTGTAAGTAATTTAATACGTTGCCGTGTATGACGGTTATAGCCGTCCGATATTTAGCGATGTGAAGGCAAAGTGTCAGCATTCTCAAATTAAAGTCTCTTTTCTTGAATCTGTAAATTACAACTTCTTTTTAAAATCTTATACCTATTCCACAATATCAAATTCTTTGGCGAAATTGTACGGTAACAAATAGATAGCTTAGAATGATAAAGACTGCTTTTATATTCAATTTAGAAAGAAAAAAAAACTACTAAAAATCACAACATTAATAAATTACAACGTTGATTGCTCAAGGCTAGACTAAAGATTGCAGTACGTAAATTGTTCATTTTTTTAAAAAATCTATTTGATTTTTGAGAACAGAATGAAAATTCTTTTCATTTTTTCCTGTTTATCTAGTAAAACTCAAATGTGTGGAGAGTTATCATAAAATTATTCATGTCAGTCACTGTTTGAAAAAATGTAAGCTAAGAAAGATGAATGAAATAAGCGCTTAAATCCATAAAAAACAATTTTTGTTTCAAACTGAAATGTTAATTTTCACTCTATGTGCATTTAGAATAACACTGGGGAATGTTTTCTTCTTTTGAATGAGATTTTAGAACGGATCTTATAACTCTGCAATCGGTTTTTCTCTAGAAGCTACAATTTTTTATGCAATACAGTATTATATTCATAAATAGGATTTTATTTTAAATTCTCGCCAGTTAATACTGAGTGTCCCGACTTCTCAGCTAAGTTGGGAGTAGTATAAAGAAATATGCAATACATAAAAGTTTATGATGCAATACGTTTATATCATATGTGTTTTTTTCTTCTTTTTTTTTGTCTCAAGAATTATTTTCAACGAAGCAAACAAGTGTATATGTATGTATATATACCTATACGTTCTTTATAAACTTGGGTCCCAAAATGGACTGAACGTAAGACACGGTTCCCTGTCGAACACCGAAGTCAAGCTGCGGTCAGTGTGTGGGTGGGTGACCAATTTGATTAGGCTACGAATGGACCCCATAGTTTGGTCAGGAGAGAGATTTAAGGCTTATGTTATTTTTATTTTTTGCAAATTTTGCCATATCTCGAGATAATTTTAGGGGAATCAAGATATTTTATC
Organism: Parasteatoda tepidariorum; assembly: GCF_982258835.1. Lineage (NCBI taxonomy): Eukaryota > Metazoa > Arthropoda > Arachnida > Araneae > Theridiidae > Parasteatoda > Parasteatoda tepidariorum. Next base: position 93,852,072 of record NC_141759.1, on the reverse strand, counting down.
ATACAATAATATAAATTACCTAACCCAAATATATTTCTATGCAAAAAATAACTTTTAATAAATATTTGTTTTTTTTTTTAAATATTTTATTTAGTAATGATCGAAAATATTTTGAATTGTAAGGCATATAATGCTTACATCATTTTAATGATAAATGTAATTTTAAATGATAAAATACAAAATTTGAGCGAAATTGGTCCCTTAAACGAAATTGTTCCTTAGAAATCGAATTTTAAGGAAGCCGTATTTCTCAGAAATTATTCAACCAATTTCGTTCAAATTTTGTATTTTGCCATGGAAAATTACAAAGTTAAAATGATGTAAAGATTTATATACCTTACAATTCAAAATATTTTCGATCATTATTAAATAAAGTAATGAATATTTTTAATAGCAATTTTTTGCATGGGGTTATCTTTGGATAAATAAATATTATAATTGTGTGCAAATATTTTTGAATTCATTTAAGAAGCTATTGAGCTATGGCATATATACGCAAAAAATAAAACTAATATTAAAGGGTCCAAACTTTTAAACTCTTTCCTGACCTAACTATAGGAACAATATTTCCCAAATTGCAGCTACTCTTTAAATTTTGGAGTTCAGGAATCCGAATCCGTCGAGGAAAAGGTATGTTTTTCTCAGAGAAAGTACGTTTTTGTGTCTGGTTTTGTAATTTAAAATATCGTCTGCACTAATTAATTAGCATATTTATGGTCATCTCTCCAACCACTAAGATTGAATCCTAGAACGTGAAGATCCAATCATTTCATCATTCCATTAAGGGTGATACATTTTTTTATTTAATTTTACACACTGTACAACTACAGATTCAAAAAAAAGTGAGAAATTAAAACTTAATTGTGCTGCAATTCAAAAGGTGCACCATCAAATAATCACGTGATTTGTAATTAAACAATTTTTCCCTCTTTAGAAATAACGCTAATCCTAAAAATAGTAATCTCACTTTCGACAGTTTTTAAATTTTTTTTCTTTCTCGTGAAGAAATAGAAATGAAATCGACAGCGCGTATCCAATGGTTAATGACCGATGCATTCAATAGTTTGAAAGTGACGTCAATCGACCGCCATGTTCATCATTGGAACGATCGTTGCATGGAATTCTTTCAGCCACTGCCAGATTCGCGATCATTGAAATTAAAAATAACGCGCAAACGATTACCAAAGGAAAAACAAAGTTCAATGCCATATTGCAAGAATTTTTGTAGTGGGCTGGAAGGAAAGTATTTTCAATGCTGTTTATTTAACCAGTCAACGCAAGGCACGGTAAATTTAATTTTACCCTTAAGAGATAGTGCAAAATGCTACTGTTAGAGTAATTTTGCGCGAGATGTTCCGAAATAATAATTTTAAAATTCCAAAAGCGATTAATGGAATGTCGTTTTCCTTATAATTTATCTTAAGGCAATAATAAAATCTAACTAAGCTGCATCACGTGATTAACAAAGTGCTTTATATGTATTTAAACAGAAAAATTTTAATAATTTAGATTTTGAAAATTTGTTTTTAATTTATTAGCTTAAGAATGAAAGGCAATGAGTGAAAGCATTATTTTTCCTTGTGGGTGGACTTAATTTCGTTAGTGAGATAAATGCGTTTGAAACAGTTGCATCGATTCGTAAGAATGTTTTTGTGTATAAAGGCATTGTGTATAAAGGTGTATAAAGGATTTCAGTTTTAAAAAAATAGTTCGAATTTTAATTTTAGATTGGATGCAATTTTTAAAACTCCGAACCTTTTAGAACAGCATAATCATAGCTTATATCATATTTATTCAGATAAGTAGTTTATCATAAATTATTAACCGTTAAAAGTAATGTCTGTAACATTAACACTTAAATATAACATAGTAAACATTTTAGAGACACTAAATTACAGTAGAATCGCTTAACATCAATTTTGTTAGCTTAACTCAGCATCGTTAGCTTGGCTCCATTGCCTCGCCAAACAATATTTAAAATTGTGATTGTTCAATTACGTATAGTACTTAATAAAATTCTTACTGATACTTACTTCACTCTTACTAATTTTACTTATTTACTAATTCTTACTAATTTTCATAGTAAGCAGACTTAGTAAAGGGCAAACATGAACATTTTTTTTCCTATCCCCCTTCTGATTAATTTTACCCTTTATCGGAATTAGAAGATGAAGGGAACATCTTTAATACGGTTCCACAAAATAAGCATTATGACATTGTCATTGATTGTTTGTTCCCAAATGCAGTAGAAATCTTCTTACTCTCCAAAAATGTACTTAATATCGACACTAAATACCATCATCCACGAAAAATCTCCGAAATTGAATGACTTGGCGAAATTAATCGATGTTAAAGAAAACAAAAAGAAAATATTTATCCGAAAAATCTTATTTGTCCCATATTTCGCACAGAATCTTCTTTCTGAGTGTCACTTCTTCAAGAAGTGACACTGAATATCCATTTCAATCTCCAAAATTTAATGACTTGGCAAAAAAATCAACATTAAATAAAGCAAAAAAAGATTATAGACCCGGGACCTTTTTACCCGGTGGTAAAAAGACATTAAAAAGCGCTTTCAGTAAGCAAACGTTATATTTTTACAACTATTTCACTCCATAATTCGAAAAATTTTATATTTCAGTATTAAAATAAAGCCGTTGAATTTTAATATTTATTCAAAAATTACTGAATAAATAAATAGAAAAACAGAAAAGAATTTAATTAAATGCGAAATTTGCTTAAACAAAAATAACTTTGTACAAAAGTTTTTTTGTATAAATAAAAATGAGAAATTTTGTAAAAAAACAAAATTGGCGAGGAAATGAGAAAATTTTATGTATTTCCCAGATTACTTTTTTCCGGAAATCGAACGATGATGACCAAATAATACTCTTAAAAATAGCATAAAATGCCCCAAAGAACATTAAAAAATGCTCATAAAATGAAAAAGATTCCATTGCATGTAACAAATTTGGTTTAGAGTTTTATTATATCAACTATAAGTATAGTTTTGAGTATTGAGAATTCGCTAGACATAGCATGTCTTTCTAAAACTGATTAACACAGTAACAATTTAGAATTATTCGTCTTTTCTAAAGCAATATTTGATAAAAATGAAAATTCATTAAATAATATTAATGCAGTTAAAATGAGTGAAAGTTGTAAGAATACAATACTATATAGTTGAAGAATACTTCAAAAAATTTAAACAAAATACTCAAAAATTTAAAAAAAATCTCTCTTAAAACCTAAAAAAAAAGTACAAAAAAAAACTGGAAAAAAAGCCCAAATATCTATAATAAAAAAAGTACTATAATAGAGCAAAAGACACCAAAACTGTAAAAACTGCAAAGGTCATCAAAATCAGAGCCTTACTTATTTTGTACGCAAATAAAATAAATAACTCAATATAGGATTTTTCTGTAGCTAATCTTAGAATGAATAAAAATATCTATATTAGAACTATTTATGGCATATTGGGAAAAATTGTATTGAATCTACCTCATAAACTCTTTTCAATAATTAGAAATTTATTTTTCCAATTGAAATACACCTTAACAAATTGCACTTTAACAATTCTATAAATTCAGGTTTTTCACGAAGGAGGAAGAAAAAGATTATTTTCAATTATCATTTAATTCTTGGTATATCACCTGTTTCGTTCGTTGGTACTACATTAAAATTTTATCGATGTTAGATTTCATTTTTTGACTACTTATTCTTGTTTTTCAAGACACATTAACGGTGTTAAAGATGAGACGGGCTCGGCCCGGGTCCTGGCTTGCCATGGGGTTGAGCTCGTTTACTGAAAACTGCCTCAAGCGGGCTCGGACTCATGTTAAAATTTTCCTAAGCTTTTTTACTACTATTAAAATTTTATTGGTACAGTTATGAAGTATAAAAAATGCAAAATTTTTTTATTAATAATGATAAAAAGGTTTTAATAATTAATTTTCTTGTTCAGGCATACATCAAACGCTGCGTGGCGAAACCTTTAAATTCGGCCTTTATCCGAACGTGCAGCTCCGTCTCGGATGGGTTCGAATTAAAACTCTTGGGGGCTCAGAACTCTATAAGCGATCCTGAACTCTTCACTTAACGGTGCATCAGGAAAAAAAAATTTTATTAGATCTAGAACTTTTTCAATATTCAATTATTTTCCTTTACAATTTAAATACAACTTAAAGTGAAGAATGACTTTAAATAATCCATTACTCTTCGATATATTAGAAATATTTTGGTCATGAGAATATTTTTTTATAACCGTCGTTGAACAGCCGACCCAATTTTTGGGTTCAAGACTACTAATTTTCAACTCCGTAGCCTTGTAATTTTGAACTCAAACCAGAAGACAAAGAAACGGATGGATCAAGTATTGGAAGAAATTTGCCTTCATGGAGGACTTTTCGATGAAACTAACCCTCATATGCGTTACATGGAGAGATAAAAAAACCACCAAACCCCCTCGGTTACCCTGACGGCGAGGGGACTCTAACCCATGATCCGTCAACCACTGATGATATTTTACATCAGCACTATGGTAGGTACGAGTCGGATGTGGAATTCGTATCGACCAACCATCGCTAGGATTTGAACCCGGGTCAACCCAATGGGAGGCGAGCCCTGTATCCCTTGATCCGCCATGACTCAAAATGAGTGGATCAATATTAATCTAAAAATTAGACTATCACCTGATATGTAATAATTCTATTGATAAATGACATAAACTACAACTCAGATAGGCTGTTTACAAATTGTATAAAATAACTAACCCACTCGATTAAACTAACCCACATTTGTTTTACATGGAGAGGAAAACCACGAAGACCTCCCACGGTTAGCCTGACTGTAAGGGGACTCAGACCCATGATCCGTCCACCAGTGAGAATATTTTACGTCAGTACTGTGGTCGGTGAAAGCCGGATGCGGAATTCGTATAGACCAGCCATCGCTGGCATTCGAACTAAGTTCACCTAGTTGGAAGGCTAATGCTGTATTCCCTGTGCCATCACGGCTCTCATGAGAATATTAGAAATGTTTTGCATTATTTTTTTTAAAATTTTAATCACCCTACCCTTGTTGACAAAAAAGTTCCATTAAGAATACGCTAATTTACTATGCACAATTTTTGTGTAAACATTCCCTACATATTTGTCATCAATCATTATCAATGTCAATGAACTCTCAGGAACCTAAATAGATTTGTTCCAAAACAAAGTGCGTATTAAATACTTTCACTCTACAAAAGAACAAGCAATAAAACACTCAAAAAAACCTGTTTAATATTCCTAAACTTCACACTGCGATGATTATACAAATTAACTTCCTCAACAAGTATTCATTTGGTATCCTTTGTCATTAAAATATGTGTTAAAGAACATAGAAATGTTGTGATGTTTTGATACTTTTTTTTTTCCTTGAATTCAACCCAAACACAACTGGTTTCTAAAAATAATTAATAATGAATGTAATTGTATAAGTTGAAGTTCAATGTTGTTTTAAATTTGCTTTTCTACGAGCCATTAACCTTTTGAAAAATCGCAGGATTATTCATTATTTTATTTTGTTCAATTGGCCATTAAGTTATCTTGGTTTGCTTAATTGACAATTAAGTTAATTTCTCTCAAAAAAAATATTTTTTTAATGATTTTTTAATTGTTTTTTCTAAAAATCTCCGACAATTTTATGGGACCTGGATAAAATTGTAATGATTTGATTAAAGTACAAGTCACATACAAAGTTGGAGCTTAATTAATAGTGAATTGAATAATTAATGCAATTGCTTAAATCAATGCTTATTGTTGCTTTAAATTTGGTTCCTTACGAATCATTATCATCTTAAAAACTCTCAGATATTTGAGAATATTTAGGCATATATAAATGATAACTCTTTTGATACTCCCTCATTTTGATATGCTTCCCGGACCATTAAATGATTTTGTTCATTGTCTTATTTTTTTCACTTTGAATATACTTTAATTCATATCTTAATTCCTATTGGTCGTTAAGACGATTTAAGCTCCTAACTTCAGCACTTAGGACTCCTAACTTAGGACTTCAGGACTCTTAACATAGTTAAAATTAAACCATTTGATTACAGAGTGAATCACATAGTTTGATTTTTATTTATAATTCATATGTATATTCATTGTTTGCATAAAGAGGTCTAAGTTCAGGAAAGATTTGGATAAAGTCAAGTGCTGTGGGAACAATTTATTTTCAGAAGGGATCACATAAAGGATTCGGGAACAAGAAATGTAGTAATTAAGAATAAGTATTATTTCCTAAGTTAGAATTTAGTGTTGTAATGTTCACTAGAAGTCGCTAAATTCTTACAAATAATAGATTGATCACTGGGAATGTTAAGTTATATTTAAATAGTAGCTAATTTTGCTGTCCGATATTTTAATATGTTTCATAAACCATTAAGTCATTTTTTTCTTTATCTTGGATAGTTTAATTGACTAATACCTTTAATTTTTCATAGATCATAATTGATTTATTAATTTTTTTTCCTAAACAAATTCTAACGACATGGTTAAAGGTTAAATCATGAGCCGTAAGCTGGTACATGTATTTTTTGCTACCACTAGAAAAATCTCTACATAGTATGCTGTAAAAATAAACATTAATTTCGGAAATTTTTAAGTTTCTTCTAGATATAAACTGGATAATAAAGTAAATGTTTTATCTTAATTTATTATGTATAGATAGGTTAAGTATTGGAGCTTTAACTTTACGAAAAACTAAAAAAAAATTTAACTTACTGTATGACTTTTCAAAAAAGAATGCCATGGCGTAAAAAAAATTACAATAAATCGACAATAATTGTCAATAAAAATTAACAATACGTTTAATTCCAAATTTTATGCGGTTGCATGACAGCAGGGAATGAAAACGTATAAGAATGAGAATAAAAGATAGTAGGAAAAAGACAAAAAAAGATAGTGAACGAAAACGACCGATAAAAAAAGACAGGTAATGAAAAAGACAACAAGAAGAATTTATTTGATTAAACTAATTTATATTTTTCTTAAATTTAGTGAGAAATATTGGAAATTTACATAACTAAAGACGCGTCAAATATAGTACCTTGTTTAACATAAACCGATGAACCTCCAAAACTCTCTTGTTCGTGTACTTTCATCAAATAGACAAAAACTAGTAACTCAGTTATTTCATTTCCAAATTTTTCTCAGTCAAACTAACACATTCATATTACAGGTCAAAGCATAGCCATGTCATAAGTGTTTAAATTTTCTTTTTAAATTACGCATTTGCAACATTTTTCTCAAACTAAAGTTTAAAATCTAATTATAAATCACTAATTTTTCAATAAAAGTTCTTTTTCCATCACTACGATGTGTTGCACAAATAAAGCCCAAGTGGCAACCAGACGCAACGTCACCTTAGTACTGGTAGATGAAACTCAGTCTGATAATAAAGAACATTTCTTTTAGAACGCGCAGTATAATTCTCTTTTATACTTAAAAAATTTACGGAACGCCTGGTTGGCATATTTTTACTTATCATATAAAAAGAGTTCTTTAAACTGAAATATCGCTAAAAACTTTTAAAATTTGCTGGTATGATACATAATTTAATTTTAACGAGTTCAATTTTTTTGTAATTTGTATATTACGATAGTTATCTATTTCGGAATATAAGGCTATGTTTGCTCGACATAATCGTATAATATTTTATTATAATTATTACTATGATATTTAATAAATATTATTATGATGCGAATTCACGAGATAGATAAATTCTAAATTCTTCAAGATATATTTCCATACTCTTACAACTATAACAGAATTGCCTTCTTTTCATAAATTAATTTTATTCACGAGATAGATAAATTCTAAATTTTTCACGATATATTTCCATACTCTTACAACTATTACAGAATTGCCTTCTTTTCATAAATTAATTTTATTCTCGAAATAGATAAATTATAAATTTTTCAAGATATAATTCCGCACTCTTACAACTATTACAGAATTGCCTTCTTTTCATAAATTAATTTTATTCACGAGATAGATAAATTATAAATTTTTCAAGATATAATTCCATACTCTTACAACTATTACAGAATTGCCTTCTTTTCATAAATTAATTTTATTCACGAGATAGATAAATTATAAATTTTTCAAGTTATAATTCCGCACTCTTACAACTATTACAGAATTGCCTTCTTTTCATAAATTAATTTTTTTAATGATAGAAATTCTATACATTAATATTTTTAACAACAGAATTAAAAGAATATCATCCATTGCTATTTATTAATAGTTTAAACAGATGTGTTAAAGGCTAGATAACTAAATGGCCATTTTAAATTATGACTAAAAAATGTCTAAAGTTCCATTTGCTTTCAAAATTTTTGCTTAAGTTCGCTGTCACTGGAGAAAAAAATTATTTTGTTGAAACCTCAAACGTCGGAGGATATGTATATTTCCGTATAATTTTTCTTTGCTAGCAATCTGAATAAGTATATTAGACTATAAATGATAACTAAACAAAATGATAACACAATAGAAGATAACAAAATATCTAACAAATTCTTTAAAAACATCCATTTCGGTTTAAAAAATTAAAGTCGTTTTTAAATATTTGTATAAAGTGCGAAATATTTAGAATCGCTTTCTATAAAGTAACTTATTATGTTTATACTTTTTAGTACCAGATCTTCAGCAAAGGAACTATTTATAAATTAACTTTATTATTAATAATCGTTTTTTATAAAGTAGCTTATTATGTATTCACTTTTTAGTTCCAGATCTTAAGCAAAAGAGTTATCTGACAAATTTTTGCAAGTTATTAGATGTTCTTAGTTTAAATAGATTAACGTGAAATATAAAAGAGAGAAGACGTCTACAAAATATTAATATTGTCAAAATTAAAACGAAATATACAAAAAACAAAAACTTCTTGAAAATTTGTAACAAAAGAAAATGTAGTATTTGTTAACCGGTATTATTGATTCATAAGAGAATATTAACAAACAAAAATTCATGAGAAATGTGATCCATTAATCCTTTTGCAATTCCATGTCGCCTTTGATGCGCCATTAACAGTCACCATGCTAAAACTATTAATTAGTGACCACATTACTTTAAAAAATTTTAAAAGAAAATTGCGTTTTAAATCTTTTAATGAAAAATTTCTTCAAAATTAAATTTGTATATTTCTTAAATTTTTTTATTAATATATATTTTTTTAATTTAGCAACTTTTTACATATGATAATTCAACTTTATAAATTATTCGGTTTCATATATATATATATAGCAGTTTTTTTATAACATTTTCATATATAAAGTATATATATATAGCATTTTTTATATGATTTTCATAGAGAAATTTTAAATGAAACTTCTTTTCAATTTATACCATAAGGAAAGAGTGGAATTCGTGTTTTCTTGGAAATATTTATTATTTATTTCGTCAAATATTTATTTGTTAAAATATCTATTAAATTAATTAATTTAATAGATATTTCATTATTATCATTTATGATTGTAAGTGCAATTTCCTACTGTTGTCAAAGAAATCTAAGGAAGAATTTAAATATTTTACTAATTTTTATCCCCAATCATTGCAATTAACTGAGAAGGAAATTTTTGAAGAATGCAATGAATAAATTTTCTAATGGCTATGAGAAATGATCAGTAATATTTTATATGAAAAATATTTCGAATTCTTTGTTTTTTTTTATTATAATTATAATTAAGATTCACACATCAATACTCCGTAAAGAGTGCAGACGGTGATTTTTAGTTATTTGTTTCCAATGCACGTTTAAAAAAATAATAATCCACTCAAAATATTTGTCCGAATACAAATCCTTTAATCGATGTTAATCCAAAAACACTTTTTCCACTCTTCCAAAATCGAAACCGAAAATACGGCTGAAAGCGAAACTAAAACGATCATCACGAATTAACTTTCTTACCTTGAGAAAACACACCTGAGAGACCAGAAAATCAAAAAATAAAATCGAACACAGCTCAACGTCGACCTTGTTCTAACACCGGCACTAAACACTCAACCATATCATCTTGAAAGATGTCTCAGCCATATATACGAGCCATGGCTACCAATAGCAACTCCTGACCTATATCAGTCCAACGTCACAGAAATGTGGGACATCTAAACTCCTCTCGACCACTGAAATAAGCCATCCTCGCCGATTCTGGAAGAACTTGAAAATTCCCGCTCCTATCTTTAACATTCGATTTCATTTGGCAGAAAAAGAATTTTTTTTCTTTCCTGTTTAGTGAGTGAAGAGAGTGTTTTCACCTGATGAAACATCGCCCCAGGTCTTGAAAGAGAATACTTTTAGCAACACTTCACTCTCGATTTTAGATCAATGAACTGTTTTTTTCTCTCACTTTCATCGGGCTGAAAATATTTGTAAATATGTAGTTTGTTTATAGTACACTCGGACCATCGTAGTTGCTCCAAAATGCCAGTCAAGGAAATATTTGATTGTATCCAGTTCTTCTCTAATACAGTCGATGCTCGATATAACAATTCACGAGGTTCGAACAAAACAGACGTTATAACGGGAGGTCTTTATATCGTGAGTGTAAAAAAACACATCGGGTTCGAGTCCCGATTAACCCTGCATGCATTTTTACGATGTCCATATCTAATTTGTTCCACTTTCTGCTATCTGTTGTTTAATTAGACAAAATTTGTTATATTTTTAATAAGTATAGTACACTCGGAGCAGCGTAGTTGCTCCGAAACGCCAGTCAAGGAAATATTTGATCGTATCCAGCCCTTTTCTAATACAGTCGATACTCGATATAACAATCCACGAGGTTCGAACAAAACAGACGTTAAAACGGGAAGTCGTTATATCGCGAGTGGGAAGAACTACATCAGTTTCGAGTCCCGCTTAACCCTGCATGCATTTTTATGATATCCATATCTAATTTGTTCCACTTTCAGCTATCTGTTGTTTAACTAGACGAAATTAGTTATATTTTTAATAAGTATACGAACCTGTACATGTTTATGTATAAATAAATAAATTATTGACTTGTAAGTGTATAAAACAAGGCTTTCTTTTTATGGCGTTTTCATAAAAGATGAAGAATATCACTATTATTATACACATGGAATATTTCTTCTTCTTTTGCATTGTTACAGACTAAAAAATAAATTAATGTGAATGCAATTTTTAATTATATTATACAAGAAAAAAATACGTGTATTATATAAGGTTACCATAATATTCCAAGCATGATCTTCAAATTGTGCTAACAGTTTTGTCACGTAAAACCTTTCCAAACATTTGCTGCTGAAAAACAGATTTCTAATGCAGAGTTAGTGTAGAAGTTTTTTTTAACATTTTTGTCCAATCCCTATAGCTTTTTCAATTTTCAACTGATTTACTAATTCAATAACATTCATTTAATTATGTAATTTCCACTGCACATTGAGTTTTTTTAGAAAAAAATATTTATGTTAGAGAAAAAGCGGTAAATAGAAAGATAAATGTCAGCATTTATTAATCAAAAACTTGAGTGCATTTGACAAAATTCATGCGTGTAACAAAAACTCATTTAGTCAGTTTTGGATGTGTAAAAAATAGAATGAACATCATAAAAGCTAATAGAACGAATAAATGAATCCATTAGAATGGACTCATTTATTCCGAGGACCAATACCGCACACCCTCGCTCCCTACGCAGATTGATCCAAGTGGTCACCCAACCGCACACTGACCGCAGCCAGTGATGCTTTACTTCGGCGATCTGCTGGGAACCGTGTCTTAACGATCAGTCCACTGCGGAACAAAAATACAGTGGAACCTTGATTTTCGATACACGAAGGGAGTTTTTATAACAAAAATTCTTCGAAAATTCTAGATAGTGAAACATTTTAGTCACGATGAAAAATAATATGGAATTCCAAAAAATCCATGGCTTGTAGTAAATAAAAGACATGACTATTAAATGAAGGAAAATAACATGAAAATATTAGGAATCGCAAAATGTATTTCTACATTACCACGCATTGAATTCCTAAATTATCAAGATGAGCAGAGGTTATAGTATAAACATTTCTAAATTTTTATTCTAAAAGCGTCGTTGAGCAGTTGACCCAATTTGGGATTTACGACAATCAATTTTCAACTTTGTAGCCTTGTAATTTTGAACCCAATCCAGAATACAAGGGAAATCCTAGATCAAGTATTGGGAGAAATTTGCCTTCGTGGAGAACTTTTTGATGGGACAAACCCATATTTGCGTTATAGGGAGAGGAAAACTACGAAAACATCCCAAAGTTAGTCTGAATTCAAGGGTACTCTAACCAATGATCCGTCTACCACTGAGGACATTTTACGTCAGTACTGTGGTCGGTGCAAGCCAGGTGCGGAATTCGCATCGACCAACCATAGCCCGGAGTCGAACCCGGTTCACCTCATTTGAAGACGAACGCTCTACCTCCTGAGCCACCACGTCTCGTATACGAGAATTCTGAGGATATGAATTCATTTAAGATAGGGTTTTTTTTTTTTTATCAGAATTGAAAATTAGGAAGGAATTAAGATTCCAAAGTCCGCCTAAACACTATATATATTAAATTACAGTCATAAATGGAACATCAAATCCTGATTGCTTTTTTCTATTCAAAAACTGTAAAATGCTATAAATAATGTTATTTTAAAAAAAAAGACAAACACGAATGATGTTTAGAACACTTTTATTCGATATTTTTTTAAAATGAGATAAGTTAATCATATAGTTCCCAGTCAAAAGAAAATAAAAGCTTTACTCAAAAGAAAGCATTGAAATTTTCTCATCACGATTTTCATTATTTATGAGCTTTTTAAACAAAAACGTTAAGTGAGTTCAACGTTTCATGCTTTTCAAGATAGAGAATTATTTAAAAAAAAATTCTAAATACAATCAATTATTTAAAGAAAAAAAAACTGAAACAAATTGAAGAAGAGAAGTTATAAAAAAATTCCTATGGTGAATGGACTTGGATCTATAAATAATGTAGATTGATTTCTGTGGTCAGAATATTTTATTTTTGCATTTTCAATCTTCTAATTCTTGTTTGTTAACCACGAATCTCTTTACCATTTTCTTTAAATATTGAATTTATAACTTTGCTTCTTCCCTTGATTTAAAATGAAAATTTTGTTTGGAAAGGAGGGGCACACTGGATTCACCTCGGGGCCATACTACCGAAGCTATATCTTTATAAAAAGATGAATACGGTGAATTGGAGAATCTATGCTTCTATTTATGTACGGGCGACTTTCTTTAAAACGATATCTCATTACAGCGATCCTTTCATTATAACGACCGATGATTGAAGTCCTGTTTGTTATTCCGTAGATGAAATAGAATATTAATGTTCATCATAACGCTTCCATTCTGAAACTGCCATGCCCATATAGTGATCGAAATTTGGTCATTCGATTTAGATCATTTAAACCATTTTATTTTCTTTATTGCCTCACCTCGTCCCGCAGTGGACTGATCGTAAAGACACGGTTCCCAGTAGACCACCGAAGTTGAACATCACTGACTGTAGTCAGTAAGCGGGCGGGTGACCACTTTGATCATCCTGCGTAGGTACCGAGGGTGCACGGTACCGATCCTTGTTAAACTGTTCTACCGTAAAGTGCTCGACTTCGTGGGCAGTTGCTACATGGCTTCGTAGCCTATTGCCAGATGGTTGGAAGAGATACCAAATTGTTTTACTTTATGCATCGAAGTCGGTTACAAAATTCATGTTATTAACACTGCTTTTTGAAACTCTGTCACCAAGGAAAATTGAAAAAAGCCATAGTTTATGTGCCTTAAACCTGAACCAATGCAATGATTCTAAACTATATATGTAATCTTGTCGTGAAGATTTATCTGGGCTTTAGAACAGCCAAATAACTTAAATATTTAAAAAGTTATTAAACTTTTTCAAAAAATCGCCAATGTGACGACAGTTATCAATTATCAAAATCACTGCAATTTATTACTTATTTTCCGCTTTTGCAAATTTTTGTGAGCCCAGGTAATGCAGCATTGGACTAAGTTTTTAAATATTAAAAAAATTAGATCACAAACGCTTTTCAATTTCACAAAACTGTGGCTTTTCTCCATATTGACGTTTTGCGCCATTTTCAAAATAAGCGTAGACAGCTCTGGCTTTAGATAAACTAAACTTGCCTTAGTCATGAATAACAGTTGCAAACTCACAGCTGTTAAAAAAATAGCATATTATTCGCAAAAAAGTATAATTTCATATTACGACAGAGCCTTCGAAAAACTCCATTAAGTATAATACTTTGTTCAATTTTGGTTAAAAGTTATTTTGCCTACCACTATGCATGAATAGTTCATAAACTCAAATTTTCAGTTATATCCTGACTAACCTTATCAAGAAACAGAGACTTTAAATATTTGGAGCTGTTTAAAATTATTTTTTCAGTCGAAGTGAATTGAAGACTTTTTGGGAACAAACAGGTTTATTTTCAACTTCATCGTTTAGTGCTTTATTGAAATTACACACATTTGTAACTTTTTGCTCAATTTAGGCTTATAAGCCTTTTTCAAGTCGGACAGGTAGAACAATTTAGAGAAGGACATCACAAGGAATACATCCAGGGTTTCGACGGGATTCGAACCCGAAACCTCGAAGCATCACATTGCGTTTGACGGGCGATACCAGGGGTGAAAGCGAGACGGAAAAGAGGAAAGGCTGGTAGTAAAACCATTTCAGTTATAGCTAGTTTTGGGGAGGAGTTTACTTATTCTTTTTTAAAATTTTTCAACAATATCTACTTTATCTTGGAAAAGAAGCAGTTTTATATATATGCCAGAATTATAAAAGAAATCTTGATAGTTACAGATATTTCATTTTTTTCGAAAAAAATGCTGGAATGAAATGTTTTACGTACCAGGTTTTTCTCTTTTCCGTCTTGCTATATAAGGGCTTTCACCCATGGGCGATACCGCTCTACCATTACCTCCTACATCAAAAAGCCTCCACGCGGTTTTTTGATAAGTAGACCGCGCAGACTATTTAAAAAGTGAACCTGTTGTGCGCATGAATCCAAATTCTTTTGTAAAAGTAATTGAGAGAAATTTGTCATATATATTTGAAAATTGAATCTGTAGTGGTTGACAAGTAAATAAGACAAACCAATCATATTCAAAAATTAAACAAATTTTTAGACATATATTTGCTACCACTATCTTATTTTTACTAGATTTTGCATAAATGCTTAGTTCGTTAACTTGTTTACCTACATAGTGGTCTGATCGGACTACCTGCAAAAAACCGTGTGGAGGCTTTCAGTTATAGGAGGTGTTGACTCTGCCCTGGTGGCCCCGTCATCTAAATGACCTTTTATATATGTATTTAATTGCTTGGGTTTAGTGGTGGACAAAATTCTTCTTATCCTAACTTTTTTTTAATGTAAATACATTATTCTTGCTACCACCAGGAAAAATATTTTTTGAAACTTTGAAGAATCTGTAATAGTTGGAATCTCTGAATCTCAAGCAAGGTGTTTGAATCCTGCTAACAGCCAGCACATAGACTGCTGACCTTAAAATCCTACCATAATTATCAAAATAAACATGATGGGTGGGATGGAGGCCGCTGCGCGGCTTAGATACCCAGCTCAAAAATTAAAAAAAGGAGGAATCTTTGAACAAATTACGAAATTGATCTAATTTTTGCGAGTTTCAGTTTTTAATTCTATAGCACTTAATAAAAACCTCGCAAAAAGCAGAGCAGTTGGATACCTGCTTTGAGAATTGCAATAATTGTTGGCACATCCCCTTAACACGTTCACGCCGGGGTGACTCTCTGGTGGGTCACGCTAGATTGTCTCATCCGGCGGGGTAAAAACTGGTAACAAATAAATTTCTTCTTAATTTTTTTTTGCGGGAATAATAAAAATCCATAACTACCAATAGTTTTAAACGGATGAAATTTTTATATTGAATTGCTTTTTCGCCGTGATAAATTTCCTTACAGTGAATTGTTATTGTTGAGAATAGATTCACTCCTCCCGAATATTATCTAATATTGAAATAGTTCTTCTACCAGTATTTTCTCTTTTCCGTCCCTCTTTCAGGCACAATACCCGGCGTGAACGTGTTAAAGCACTTATAAAAATGTGCGAGAAAAATTAAATTTTTGCGAAGCACTGCGATATTTTTGTAAGCTTAAAATAATGTAATTTAGATGAGAATGATTTTACTTTCAAAATTCGAATCTTAAAATTAAAGAAACATATTTATTGTTTATTTTTTGTATGTAAAAAAAGTTTAAATTGATATTCAATACATGTTTGCATCATGATCTTTAATTGGTATGAAATCTGCACGAACAATCTTTAGAGAAGACGGTTAATATCAACGAAAACGTAAGAAACCATTTTCTTAGTTCCTGGTAAAAGAAACAATTTGCACTCTTTGTTGGAAATTCACATGACAGTCAGCTCTTAAAAAATGGTATAGTTAAAGTCAATAATTGCGCTGCGCGTAAGCAAAACGGGCCACTTAAAATAACTTTTGATTTAATGATCGGAAATTAACGTTCTAGGAATCAATTTTAATGCTTTGAGCGGGTGATCTCAAACATGCGAACTAATTAGTGTGGACGATATTTTAAGTTACGAAATCTGGCACCAAATGTGTTTTCTCAGACTAAACATACCTTGTTTCGTCGGATTTGGATTACTGACCCCCGAAGGGGGCAGCCGCAATCTGGGAAATGTGGTCCTCATTTCTTGGTCAGGAGAGCGGTTCAAAATTTGGACTGTATATTTAAAGTAAATCATTTTAAAGAATGTAATTTAACATGACATATAAAAAAGTTTGAGTGAAATCGGTCAAATAGCTCCTGAGAAATGGAAATTTTAGAATATCGAATTTTTAATATTCAATTTTTCAGGAATTATTCGACCGTTTTCGCTCAAAATTTCGTATTTTGCCATATAAAATTACATTCTTTAAAATTATGTAAAAACTTGTATACTTTACAATTCACGCATTTTTCAACTATTATTAAATAAAATAATAATAATAAATAATAAGTATTAAAAGTTATTCTTTGCAAGGAATTATCTTTGGATAAAAGAATGTTATAATTGTGTGCTAATTTTTTTCAATCCGCTTAAAAAGTTCTTGAGATATGACGAAATGTGCAAAAAATAAAATTAACACTACAATTAGCCACTCTTTAGATCAAATTGTTCCCAGATTGCGGCAAGCCCCGATATTTTAAGAGTCAGAAATACGAATCCGTCAAAAAAGAGGTATGTTTATTCAAAGAAAGTACGTGTTTGAGTCTGATTTCGTAACTTAAAATATCGTATGCACCAATTAACTAAAATACTTGAGGTCACCCTCTTGAACCATTATGATTAAACGTGAAGAACCGATCATAAGTTATTCAGAATTACCCGTTTTCTTTTTTTTTTTAGAGGGGGGCATTGAACATTAGTTCTCTAGTTAAATAATTAGATTATCTGAAATTTAATTGAATAGTAGTAATTTAAAGTTCTTATTGAATTTAGTGTTTTTAAAATGAATAATAAACATATAAAAGCAATTTTATCCCGTAGATGTTTACATAAATAAGCCACTTTGGCTGATCATTATATAGTTGATCTGAAATCACATTTTAAAAACCGGCTTTAATTTAAAATCGTATTTATGGAGTTCGAGCTTTAGGTAGTTCAATGACATACATAATTCTAAATAATAAATCCTTTGTTAACCGAAAAAAAAAATTAGAAGTAATAGGCGTGTTGACTATTAACATCACAATAAGCAAAATAAAGATTTTTAATTTTTTAACACTTCAAAATTCCGTTTCAGATTCCAGAACAGTCTGTTCTAACCTGCAATCTCGTTTTCGTTGAGATACTCTTTTTAGTTAATGAAGGGAATTAATGATAGAGCAGAAAAAAAAGAAAGTTAATGGGTGAACTCAAAACAGTCAAAGACCTCTAAACAATAAGAAAGAGGAAGGGTAACTTGTCAATTAAATCCTTAGTTTTTATCATCAGCGTAAGTGAGAATTCTTGTCCCTAACTCAGAAATTATAACTTCTTGGCAATGATCGCGAATCAAAAAGGGAGCAATGTCGCCAATATATGTCACATCTGTCCCCACATTCGACATAAATTTAGATATGATAGGCTTGTTGTTTGGCGACTTAGGATCCATGTCAATAAATAATGGGCAGGTTAAGGAAAAAACTGGCGAATTATTTCATTAGCAGTTTTGTTTGTGAGGTCGTATCATTTAATAAATTAGTGTTTACGACTTGCAGACTATTTTTAGATACGTTTTTTAGCTAGATAAATAATGTTTATAGCATGCGCAGAATCATTTATCGGCTATATTGTTTGAACAAGTAAAACTAATTGACCATTATTCTTTTCGAAGACGAAGATTCAAAGAAGAAAGAGAATATTATAATTATGTTAGTGAGTTATTAACGGCACGGATTTATAATTACCCTTATTTAATTCTTTAAGTAGATGGTATTATTTTTAGAAATTGCACAGTCTGTAAAAAGAGGAGAAAGATGTTCAGCACCAGGGATTTCAAATCTACAGATTCCAATGCAAACTGTTAGAGCATATATATTGTAAATTAAGAATGGCAACAGCGGTTCTCATAAATATTGTAAATTAAGAATGGCAACAGCGGTTCGCATAAATATTGTAAATTAAGAATGGCAACAGCGGTTCGCATAAATATTGCAAATTAAGAATGGCAACAGCGGTTCGCATAAATATTGTAAATTAAGAATGGCAACAGCGGTTCGCATATATATTGTAAATTAAGAATGGCAACAGCGGTTATGTTTAGTTTGGGTTTTGTGATATAAAATTCTAAGCAACGTTGATCTGAAATGTACGTGAATGTAGTAAGTTACGAGTACACTTATATTATCAATAACTATTTGTTTCTGTTTTCTATAAAGAATTTATTATTGTTAAATTAACTTCATTAGAAGCCAACAAAACTTAGGTCGCAGAGTAACAGAAGAAGCAGGATATGATTTGAGTTAGGGTCACCTATGCTCTTTGGAAAGTAAAAACTAAATAATTTTTCAAACGTTAAATAATTTCTTTGTTAAACATATTCAGAGAAGCCGACTTGCTCCGGACAGGGGTTAAATATTTTAGAGTGGTAGTATTTCAATGCATGATTCTTGGTTTAGTAAATTCGATTTATAGGGTGTTTACTCACCATTTATACTAAATAATTCAAAAGTTCATGTGAAGCGCTACTTTATTACAGATATGCCATGTTGAACCGTTCGAAAAGTTGGAAAAAGTAATCGAAAATCTGCCAATTTTAAGTTGCTGTTCCTACCGTTTCTTAAAATACTTTGTCGAATCCGGAGCAGTTGGGATTTGTGCATACTGTTAAACAAAGAATTGCAATAATGCTTAGTCCAGTGGTTTCCAACTTGTGGCCCGCGAACTAAAATATATTAGTTGTCGATTTTTGCGGACAGTTTTCGTAAAAAATCTATATGGGTTTAAAATACTTTTCTTTCGTTTAAGAAAACTTAATTTCTTCGTTTCTGGGAAAACTAAAATACCAACGGTGCAAAAAAATTTATTTCTCAGGTTTTGCATCCAAGAAAATGTTTATTGAAGTACAAAAATAATTGTGTATGTTGCTCTTTTTTATTTAATTTTTTTTGTATTTTGTGAATATAATTTAGCCTGTGCTTACCAGAAATTTTCTTGAAGAAATTCTCCTATTAAACTTTTTGAAACCACTTATTTTGGACGAAATTACTTACATTCGTAAATTTTAAAGCACATAAAAGAGCGAATGAATATCATGTTTCATTTAAATTCCTTGAATTGAATATCGCATGAGCGGAAAAAAAAATTAATTTCATGTGATATTTAAAATGCTTTTAAATTTTTGTTGTTACCATAAATCCTAATAAGTCGAAAATGTTAATTTATCACCGAATTAAATTTAAAAGAAGAAAAAAATCTTGTCACTAAGTTTCTGATTAAGAGAAGATTCAAAATTATACGTAACAAGTATTACTTGTAATGCTCGTTATTTTGCTTTTTAACATTAAAAAAAACTTTGATAAAAATCTAACAGTAATATTTAATGCTCCTTCAAACATAAAAGAGTCCTATATAAAATTTTGATTAAGTTGTGGCCCGCCATTTGACTGGTGTTTTTAATTGCGGCCCCCAGCCACATGTAAGTTGGAAACCCGTGGCTTAGTCTATCCATCGTATTTTTTAATTTAAGTAAATAGTAACATTAATTTAAAGGAATAGTAATATTAATTAAGTAAATATTGATTTAAATAAATATTATTATTTTTAGAAACATTTTTATAGATTGCGTAAAACCTGTACTGAAAAGTGAAGTGTAAAGTGTAGAAAGATGTTCTACACCAAAGATCTCCAACCTATGGATCTTGACCCGAACTTTGGCAGTAGAGTTTTTAAAAAAAATTACTCATAATATGATTTGGTGGTGAGTCAGAAATATTTTTGAAATTTAAAATTTAATTTTTCTAACCCTTAATAATTTTTTTGTCATTTTTAATAAATTACCCTTCTATTTAAATTTTGTTTCTCTTTCGAATTCTAATCATTTTAAAAATCCTAAGTTTTGAAGTGTTTTTTGCAACGACGATCGTTTTCAAAACACTATTAATGCAAAATTATAGTCTTGGATTGAACCTAGTACATTTATTTTTTCAGAAAAAGATATTTTAAGAACGGTCTATTGAAATTTTGAGAAAAATAATGAACTATATTTTTTTTTTTAAATATCCACTATGATTTCCTATGATATTCTTATTTTGCGCTAACTACAAAGATTCGACAGATATCACCGGGTAGAGTAATTAGTAAAATTATCATAAATTTATTGACAAAAAAAAAAGATTTTAAAAGCCTTATGAAAATTTACACTGCTTCCATCACGTCGGGCCAACGTCGTACGTCATCATTGGGTAAATAAACTGACCAAAAAAAACATCAAAAAAATTTTAAAAAACTTGGTTAGTGTAATGGTTACAAAAGGCATAAGGATATCATTACTTGGTTATGTTTAGCTACCATTTTTTTGAATTTCTTCAGGCCTGTGGTAGCATTTTATTTTTACCCTCTATTGGGAAGAAGTACTACTTTTTATTAACAGTTTTAAAAAGTACTCTTTGTGAGTTTTCACATGCAAATATATGTGCGGTAACTCTTAATAAAGTGGTTGTAACAGATGGTTCACTTCGTCTAATTTAATGACGGAAATGAGATATTTTTACTGCTAAAAACTGACTGCCCAAACATTTTCTAAAACATTACTTTTTCTTCAGAATTCAAAACAGAAGGTCGCATCAAGGTATATAAACTTGAATTAAATAAAATTCATTTCATTCTTCTTATTTGTAACTAATATTTTTTTTAAATTATTTCAAGGACAATGTGGATCATTTATTGTAACTGCCGCAACTCAACACGCCATTGTATTTATAAACAACCAACCGGAGCTGAGGTTATAGGTCAGGTGGTAGTGTATCAGCTGCCTTCTTCTTTTCGAGTTGAGAGTCTGACATTAATTTTTTACACATTTTTAATAATTTGATTGCTGAATTTTTTTGTTAAATAATTTGTATCACATTTTGTAAGGTTCGCATAATCCACAGGATCAAAGAATAACATCGTAATATCGAGTCAGTCCTTCTATACACCAACGTGTGGAAAAGCATTGTTGTGAGCAGATTAAAGTAAGGATGGACGAGTGTTAAAAAACGGGACATTAAAATTGAGTTGGGCGGTGTTTAAAAGAGCAGGCACTGAAAGAAAAACGAGAGGCAGGCTGGAATAAAAATAAGACTGTTCTTTCGTGATTTTTCCGACATTGATATCTTTATTCAAAATTGATATATGAATACTTTTTTAATACTTTGCTTATCAAAATAAATACTTTTTTATTATAAAATTCATCATGAATACGTTATTAATTCGTTAAATTAATCTGGTGTTCCCAGGAACAGGAAATAAAATTTTAGACAGGTAGCAAAACTGATATAAATCTAGATGTTTTAAGCTGCCAATAAATTTTTAATTTAAAAGAAAAAATGTATGGATGCAACAAAAAAGTAAAACAGGAATAATTTTGCAACCCTCAAATTAAAGCTAAATTTAAGCAAAAGTATTCTTCAGAAACTTACAACTCATACTTTAAGTATGCTTCAAGTATACTTCAGAAGCTACAACTCATTCATTTTTTACAGGTAGTGAAAACACTGCTTCTCCATTAACTGCTTGAACAAAATTCTATATCTTTATAGTGAAGTAAAATTTTTAATTGTAAGTTTGACTTCAACTTAATTAAATTTTCAATAAATAATTGATTCCATAGTAAAAATTGTAGCATAGTTGAATTTGAATTTTTAATTGTAAGTTTGACTTCAACTTAATTAAATTTTCAATAAATAATTGATTCCATAGTAAAAATTGTAACATAGTTGAATTTGAATTTTTAATTGTAAGTTTGACTTCAACTTAATTAAATTTTCAATAAATAATTGATTCCATAGTAAAAATTGTAACATAGTTGAATTTGAATTTTTAATTGTAAGTTTGACTTCAACTTAATTAAATTCTCAATAAATAATTGATTCCATAGTAAAAATTGTAACATAGTTGAATTTGAATTTTTAATTGTAAGTTTGACTTCAACTTAATTAAATTCTCAATAAATAATTGATTCCATAGTAAAAATTGTAACATAGTTGTGAATTTAAATTTCAACTACACTTTACATAACTGGATTTTTAAATTGTGTTCAAATTGTCGTTGAGAAAATGCTGGTGAGCAAATAAATATTTCATAGAATACTTTCCAATAACCCTAATCCACGCAACTGGAATAAATTAAAACACTCTTCAAGAAAGTGGCTCGTTTAGTAAAAAATGATATTCAAATGATATCAGTCACGAGAAATTGTCGTGTGCTCGAGAAACATCATTTAAATGAGTTCTCTAAAACTAAATCCGATGTTTAACGCCATGCATCACCTAGAAAACGGGAAAAAAGACTGTAATTATCTCCCGTTAAACACATACAGAAAAAGTGTGACACCTAAATTCTATTGGGTTTTGTTACAATAAGTCGTTTAAGAATGTCATGCCCGTCGTTTACATATTATAAGTCATTCTTATATTACTGAAACGTTTCTTTCTGACTCGGATTTGTTTGCAAATTTTCAAATGTGGCGAATAAAACATCAGCATACAATGGCGACGTTGTTTTTCTCCCAGGGTGTGAAGAAAAGTCCCGGAAGCACACTTAATGTCAGTTTCGTGCTGAGTGTACTGAAGAATCAGTGTGTAGGTCATTTTGTGACTCTCAAAAGAAATATTAATTTCTTGTTTAGGTAAATGAATCAAAGTGAATGTGTGACAAGACTATCAACGAAAGCGAAAATAAGTTCAACCTGTATACAAACAGTTAGCATTCCCTCAATAGAGTATGTGCTTGGAAGTTACATATAATTTAGCTTGTTACATGCTTAGTTATTTTATACGATTTGTAAACAGCCTATCTAAGTTGTAGTTTATGTCATTTATCTATAGAATTATTTCATATCGGGTGATAGTCTAATTTTTAGAATAATATTAACCTACTCATTTGGAGCGATGGCGGCTCAAGGAATACAGCACTCGCCTCCCAAAGGGTTGACCCGGGTTCAAATCCTAGCAATGGTTGGTCGATACGAATTAGCCAACCGGCTCACACCTACCATAGAACTGATGCAAAATATCATTCGTGGTAGACGGATCATGGGTTAAAGTCCCCTCACCGTCAGGGTAACCGTGAACGGATGGTGGTTTTTTTTTATCTCTCCATGTAACGCATATGTGGGTTAGTTTCATCAAAAAGTCCTCCTCGAAGGCAAATTTCTCTCAATACTTGATTCATGAGTTCCTTTGTCTTCTGGATTAGGTTCAAAATTACTAGGCTACGGAGTTAAACAATGGTAGTCTAAAGCTCAAAAATGTGTGGACTATTTAGCGACGGCTGTAAAAAAATAATTAAAAAAAACTCCTTATTTACAATTTCAATCCTAAATAGTTAGATGGTTTTTGCACAAGACCATACCTGCCAACTTTTGCTATTTTTACGCAAGAAATTTTCTAATGGTGGTCAATTTTATGTTTTAAGAAAGTTCGGTTAAATTAAATACTTCAAAATAATTTTAAAAAAATATATGTGAAATTACGCATTATCTATGTAAAAGCGTAACAAAATATGTAAAGAGGAAAATTTAATATTTTCAATGCTTTTACTCAATTTTTTCAACTACAACTTGTAACATTTTTAGCAAAAATCTCAAGAGTTGGCAGCTATAGTGGTTGCACAAATTAATGCAAAACACTTCGATACTAACTTTTTGTAAATAATCTTTCTTTTAGCAAAAAGTGTTTTGGAAAATTTTACAATGCAAAATTGTTGACACAATTTGAAAGATCATGCTGGAAGCTCTTAGAAATTGTGTATAGGTGGACTACGATGTGTATAGGTGGTGTATATAGGTGGACTTTTTAATCATGCATCGGCCAAAATGATCGTAGGAAGTTAAAAGCTGATTTTCTTATTTAAGAACCTCTATAATTTAAAAAAAACATTATTAAATAAATATTACTATCTTATAATATGATTTCAAACTTGCTGGCATTAAAGTTAGGAAGAAGTAATTAAGTTCCTTTCCTCATTTTGGTAGATCCGAATATTTTGCATGGGTAAAAAGGAGGCCATTCTAAAAGCTTCAATCATAAGATGGCCAGCGTCTTCAAGAAACTAAAAAAACTGTGGCAGTAAAATTTGAGTACAAATATTTCAAATCTAACAGCTTCATTTTTCCAAATTAATATTCTCAGTACAAAGATTCTCGCATGTGTTTGTCAAAACACATAAAGCACATACTTTTGTCAAATGATATTTATTTTCGATTTTTCAAGTTAATGTTGAAAAATTCTGACTTTAAAAAAAGGTTTAAATGTGTCAAAATTTCCTTAGAAAAACTTATTGAACAAACAGAAAACAACATTATTTTTATTACATTATAAACAACGAAATAAATTATGATAACACTAGGGAATTTTTTTTATTTATTTTTTTATTGCACGAGATTTTTGAACAGAACTTTGATATTTTCATGTCAGTGATTTCTAATCAGGAATCGGTTTCTCGTTGCAAAATAAACTGTATAAAATTCCCTAGAGTGAATTTCTAAGTGTCCCCACTTCTCTACTACTTAGGGAGTAGTAGGATGAAGGCGATTATAAATTTTAGTTTATGATGCTATGAACTAAGATAATAGTTTTTTTCCCTCCCAAATGCTATTTTCAAAGGAGCAGACTAGTGAATATGTGTATATAAGTATGAACTTATGCTTTCTTTATAAACTTGTACATGCGGGCAAAAATAAAACTAAGCCAAAAAATATCATTTTGAAAAAAAATCCAGCAACTTTCCGAATTGGACTAATTTCAGATTTAAAATCCCCATACCCCAATATTGCAAACGTCTTACACGGCGTTTGATGCATAAAACATTTATTTTGATTATGTATACAACATAATCAAAATAAAATCATACATCACGGAAACAAATATTTCATGATGCATGATTTTGATGATGTAAGTTTGATGTATGCAACATATATGCTTTTTGACGGATATGGTAAGATCAAGTATTTGCAAAAATGCAATAAAAAATAGTAATTTCCCTTTTCTGATTTTTAAAATATTTCATTCTAAAATGAATTTCTTATTCGTTCCCATTTACTAGGGTTTATTCATAAATAAATTTAAAAAATATTTCCGAAGTAATAAAAATCAAAATTAGAGGAAACTGCACTACCTCTAAACAAAGATAGTAATGCCTTTTTTGCGAAGTTTATCATATTATCGTTGTCCTATATCTGACCATACATTATTCAAAAAGAATACGAACAGTTTTATTAAAAAGAACTGATGAGTTATCTGATTTATCACAGCACCCAAATGGATGAAAAAGAAGATCATCTATTTAAAACTATTTGAGTACACTGCTAACGAAACAAGCAATCGAAACTTTGAATCAGAAGAAAAAGATACTTATTATTTTTGTTTTAAGTCCTATTCGAATGATGGAATCGTTTGACTAATTTAATCCATTCCGGACCATTGTTACGAAAACGCTGCATTTTGCTATGGTTTAAAAAGTGCAATGAACCAAAATCAGAGATATCACGCTGAATAACTTAAGATCTAATGATCCGATTTTCACGAAATAAGTGTCAATCTCAATGGTTTATGAGGTTTGTGTCAAATAAGCTATATAATTGCTAACTAATGTTACGAAAATCAGTCACAAAAATGTACTTTCTCTGAATAAATATATTTTTTTCTTCTTGATTTTGATTCTTGACCGGCGAAATTTGGGAAGTATCAGCTGTTTGAAATTTTGGACCACTTTTTTACATATTTCGCTGTCTCGAACTCTTTTTAAAGCGAATCGCATTTTTTTTAATATACGTTTATTCAAATATAATCTTACATAAAAAATATTTTTTGTATTATTTATTATTTTATTTAATAATAGTCGTAAAAAGTTTGAATTGTAAGACATACAATTCTTTGCAGAATAGAATAGAAACGATTTAGCGTTTAGAAGAAACGTAAAAAATCGCGATACTATGACACCAGTGATACTTTTTAGATTTTGGTAAATAAGTACTAACTGAAATTCAAAAAAAAGTTTTACACTATAACGCAAAAATAATGGATAAAAGGTGGTTGGCTTTTATGGTAACGGTAGGAAATCGTCATGCTATTATTGACGGCAATGATGCTTAATTATTTTTGGAAATGAGTAGGTACTAGTTAAAATTTTTAAAAAAATAAGCTATGAACTAAAAAGCAAAACTAATTGAGAAAAGATACTTACTCGTTTAGGATAAAAAAATAAAACATCGCTATGATATTATTGACGAAAATTATTTTTGGTAATAAGTTCTAATTTAAACAAAGAAAAAAAAATTATGTACGAATAGGAAAATTAGTGGAGAAATGATAATTGGTTGTTTCAAAATGCATTTGCGTACGTTAGCAACTGTTCTTTCGAATTTATTTCGAGTAATCCAAGCCCATCAAGTATCAAAACTCGTAAGTGATACATTCTATATTCTTTCACAAATATTCTTTCATTAAGATTTCAATTCTCTCGCTATATATAACGGTTACACAAGTAAGAAATATAAGTTTGCATAAACAAAAAAGGAATATAATTAAAATAAAGGATGTAAGCAATATAGAATTATATTGTAACAAATTCGATATTTGATTAGGAGCCGTATTTAATTAATTTCACGTTAATTAACATTCTAACTTATGTGGAAGAACTTAACTCTACTTTAAAGAGACATCTTGTTTATAAACAAAAAAAAAAGAAAATATATGAAAAAAAATATGAAAAAAAAACATTATTTTTGTTTTTCGTTATATTTAGTCCACCTTTGCTATATGGGCAAAATGGGGCGGGTTTTTTCGAAAGAAGAAACATCAGAGAAGACAACAAAAAAAAGTTTAGCTAATTACCTCGTGGAACTTTTTAGAATTAAGTTTCGAAAGTCATTCAAACATTGTAAAATGTCAAATGATAAGATATAAACTATAAGTTTGAAAAGAGTATTAACTAATCCAACATATTGAAAAATTGTACTATAATTTCAGACTAAGTACTCTGATAAAAATGTAACAGTAAAGTGAAATTCCTATATATATTTCTGAAATAAAAATTTAAAAGTTACATTAAAAAAAATTTTTTTAACATATTTTTCATTACATTGTGCTCTTGTCGGTCCAAACGGCAAATTATAATGCTTGGAATGATTATGAATACTTAATTAGGGCTATATTAAAACTTGCCTACACATATTTTAGTTGAAAATTTAATATTTGACTTTTGGCCGAAGATCATAGTCTTCTGGCCCACAGTGTAATGTAAGGAATTCAGTCATTCATTTATAACACAGATGTTTAATTTACTAATATTTTTGGCTGATAGTTAATAGCTGAAAATTGTTATTACCTCGATTTACCAATTTTTAAATTTTCTGAAATTCGGCTACGCTGCTTTATTTACTGAGATATGCGAAGTTTAAAAACTTGGAAAAGTAAACCAATCTTGCAATACGATTAAAACTAGATTTTATCACCGAGAAGTCTCTATATTATCAACATCAGATTCTCTTTTCAAATACAAACTTCAATCGTATTTGAAGAGAATTTAAAATGTACACGCGTGAGAAGTGACAAGTATCTAATGAGATCAAAGAAAGTATCTTCTTTACTATGTTCGACATAATAAAGTCTCCGTATATCCCTCCAGGAAAAGCTACCATGCAAATTATCAGCTTAACCGCAACAAAACGCAATACACCCATCTGATCGCATGTTTATCGATACAATCGAAAGCATGTGGTCCTTTTGTTTCGACGCCAAAAAAAGGTTGGCAGCCAATTTGTGCCAACAATTGTACACCCAAATAAACACACGATGAAGACAACAAAGATAGTGACTTTTTAAGACAAAGGAAAAGTTGATGATGAAATGGAAGGAGATGAGCCCAGATTTACAATGTCCAGTACTGCATGCAGCATTCAAAGGATACAAAAAGGAAACTTTTGAAGGTCATTTAATTTGGATGGATAGAAGGTATTTTTTTGGAGGTCAGTGTCTCGGCATAGAATTACTCATTTGACTAAGTTCTTCGAAAAGATATGAGAAAGTGGGAAATCATGCCAATTTCATCGCTCGCTATCTTAATGACAAATTGCAAAACTTTGCCTGTTTTTAAAGGCATTGAAAATATTGAGTTATTGGAAATAATGAGTTATTGAAAATATATTTTCTGTTTCTTAATGAGTGTGCAGTTGTGTGATGAAAGAAGATGAAGAAGGAACGGTGTTGTGAATTCAGCCATCGACTTGACGATTAAGAGCACTAATATTGATCATGAAATTGAATTTTTTAAAGATTTAATTTTATGAATTAATTTTTTTTATTTGGCTCAAGGAAAATATTTAATGGAAAATATAATGGGATTTATAACAAATTTAATAACGAAGTTATCGAGTTATAAACTGAAGAGAAATACCATCAATAAAATTTTAATGATCAAGTAAATATAGAAAATATTTGGTTGGAAATAATCCATATATTAATAACCTTCTTCGTTAGCATAAAATGTGGGTCCGCGCTTTTATAAAATACTGTCAGACTTCTATTTAACGAACTTCCATTTTTCAAATTTCTCTATTTTGCGATTTGTTTCGAGGAACCAAGAACATTTTGGAAATTTCTTCGCAAAATAGCTTCCAAACAGCGAAGTGAATTTTTTATTTATCCACTTTCCCTATTTCCCATAATATTTCAGCAAATTTGAAACTTTTTAGCACATTTTATGAAGGAAATGACCTTGAATTGATTTTTGAAGTCACTTAACTTTTACAGAAAGCAGTAACATCCCTTTTTCCTTTCTGATCGCATTTCATACAGGAATCCATGCCGAAACTCAATTATGAGAAAGCATAACATACATATCTAAAGCAGGGAACTATGATGTTACAGATTGTATTATTCGTAACAGTTTCACAAAAGCTGGATTCTTAGTCAGCTCGGAGAATTTGGAAAGTGCGGAGGACGATGATAATATTCCTTTAGAAGAATTTTAAAAAATAAGGCTACAGCTAGGAGAGAACCACGAAATTAATGATGATGGACTGATTAATGAATTTTTTTTATTGATTCTGAACCTGCAACCACAGAAGCATAACTGAATCGGATATTTTGGACAGTGTGAAAAATATAAACAATACGGCAATAAATAGTGAGGAAGACGAAAAAGATGAAGGCAAAAATGATGAAGAAATCACCAAACCTTCATATGATGAGATATTAAAATCATTTGAAACAATTCTACAGTAGATAATAATTTGCAAAATTAAGGTGTATCAAGACAGAAATGATGAAGAAATCACCAAACCTTCATATGATGAGATATTAAAATCATTCGAAACAATTCGATAGTAGATAATAATTTACAAAATAAAGGTGTATCAAGACAGAAATGATGAAGAAATCACCAAACCTTCATATGATGAGATATTAAAATCATTTGAAACAATTCTACAGTAGATAATAATTTGCAAAATAAAGGTATATCAAGACTGAAATGATGAAGAAATCACCAAACCTTCATATGATGAGATATTAAAATCATTCGAAACAATTCGATAGTACATAATAATTTACAAAATAAAGGTGTATCAAGACAGAAATGATGAAGAAATCACCAAACCTTCATATGATGAGATATTAAAATCATTTGAAACAATTCTACAGTAGATAATAATTTGCAAAATTAAGGTGTATCAAGACTGAAATGATGAAGAAATCACCAAACCTTCATATGATGAGATATTAAAATCATTCGAAACAATTCGATAGTACATAATAATTTACAAAATAAAGGTGTATCAAGACAGAAATGATGAAGAAATCACCAAACCTTCATATGATGAGATATTAAAATCATTTGAAACAATTCGATAGTACATAATAATTTACAAAATAAAGGTGTATCAAGACAGAAATGATGAAGAAATCACCAAACCTTCATATGATGAGATATTAAAATCATTCGAAACAATTCGATAGTACATAATAATTTACAAAATTAAGGTGTATCAAGACAGAAATGATGAAGAAATCACCAAACCTTCATATGATGAGATATTAAAATCATTCGAAACAATTCGATAGTACATAATAATTTACAAAATAAAGGTGTATCAAGACTGAAATGATGAAGAAATCACCAAACCTTCATATGATGAGATATTAAAATCATTCGAAACAATTCGATAGTACATAATAATTTACAAAATAAAGGTGTATCAAGACAGAAATGATGAAGAAATCACCAAACCTTCATATGATGAGATATTAAAATCATTTGAAACAATTCTACAGTAGATAATAATTTGCAAAATTAAGGTGTATCAAGACAGAAATGATGAAGAAATCACCAAACCTTCATATGATGAGATATTAAAATCATTCGAAACAATTCGATAGTACATAATAATTTACAAAATAAAGGTGTATCAAGACTGAAATGATGAAGAAATCACCAAACCTTCATATGATGAGATATTAAAATCATTCGAAACAATTCGATAGTACATAATAATTTACAAAATAAAGGTGTATCAAGACAGAAATGATGAAGAAATCACCAAACCTTCATATGATGAGATATTAAAATCATTTGAAACAATTCTACAGTAGATAATAATTTGCAAAATTAAGGTGTATCAAGACTGAAATGATGAAGAAATCACCAAACCTTCATATGATGAGATATTAAAATCATTCGAAACAATTCGATAGTACATAATAATTTACAAAATAAAGGTGTATCAAGACAGAAATGATGAAGAAATCACCAAACCTTCATATGATGAGATATTAAAATCATTTGAAACAATTCGATAGTAGATAATAATTTACAAAATAAAGGTGTATCAAGACTGAAATGATGAAGAAATCACCAAACCTTCATATGATGAGATATTAAAATCATTCGAAACAATTCGATAGTACATAATAATTTACAAAATAAAGGTGTATCAAGACTGAAATGATGAAGAAATCACCAAACCTTCATATGATGAGATATTAAAATCATTCGAAACAATTCGATAGTACATAATAATTTACAAAATAAAGGTGTATCAAGACAGAAATGATGAAGAAATCACCAAACCTTCATATGATGAGATATTAAAATCATTTGAAACAATTCTACAGTAGATAATAATTTGCAAAATTAAGGTGTATCAAGACAGAAATGATGAAGAAATCACCAAACCTTCATATGATGAGATATTAAAATCATTCGAAACAATTCGATAGTACATAATAATTTACAAAATAAAGGTGTATCAAGACTGAAATGATGAAGAAATCACCAAACCTTCATATGATGAGATATTAAAATCATTCGAAACAATTCGATAGTACATAATAATTTACAAAATAAAGGTGTATCAAGACAGAAATGATGAAGAAATCACCAAACCTTCATATGATGAGATATTAAAATCATTTGAAACAATTCTACAGTAGATAATAATTTGCAAAATTAAGGTGTATCAAGACTGAAATGATGAAGAAATCACCAAACCTTCATATGATGAGATATTAAAATCATTCGAAACAATTCGATAGTACATAATAATTTACAAAATAAAGGTGTATCAAGACAGAAATGATGAAGAAATCACCAAACCTTCATATGATGAGATATTAAAATCATTTGAAACAATTCGATAGTAGATAATAATTTACAAAATAAAGGTGTATCAAGACTGAAATGATGAAGAAATCACCAAACCTTCATATGATGAGATATTAAAATCATTCGAAACAATTCGATAGTACATAATAATTTACAAAATAAAGGTGTATCAAGACTGAAATGATGAAGAAATCACCAAACCTTCATATGATGAGATATTAAAATCATTCGAAACAATTCGATAGTACATAATAATTTACAAAATAAAGGTGTATCAAGACAGAAATGATGAAGAAATCACCAAACCTTCATATGATGAGATATTAAAATCATTTGAAACAATTCTACAGTAGATAATAATTTGCAAAATTAAGGTGTATCAAGACAGAAATGATGAAGAAATCACCAAACCTTCATATGATGAGATATTAAAATCATTCGAAACAATTCGATAGTACATAATAATTTACAAAATAAAGGTGTATCAAGACTGAAATGATGAAGAAATCACCAAACCTTCATATGATGAGATATTAAAATCATTCGAAACAATTCGATAGTACATAATAATTTACAAAATAAAGGTGTATCAAGACAGAAATGATGAAGAAATCACCAAACCTTCATATGATGAGATATTAAAATCATTTGAAACAATTCTACAGTAGATAATAATTTGCAAAATTAAGGTGTATCAAGACTGAAATGATGAAGAAATCACCAAACCTTCATATGATGAGATATTAAAATCATTCGAAACAATTCGATAGTACATAATAATTTACAAAATAAAGGTGTATCAAGACAGAAATGATGAAGAAATCACCAAACCTTCATATGATGAGATATTAAAATCATTTGAAACAATTCGATAGTAGATAATAATTTACAAAATAAAGGTGTATCAAGACTGAAATGATGAAGAAATCACCAAACCTTCATATGATGAGATATTAAAATCATTCGAAACAATTCGATAGTACATAATAATTTACAAAATAAAGGTGTATCAAGACTGAAATGATGAAGAAATCACCAAACCTTCATATGATGAGATATTAAAATCATTCGAAACAATTCGATAGTACATAATAATTTACAAAATAAAGGTGTATCAAGACAGAAATGATGAAGAAATCACCAAACCTTCATATGATGAGATATTAAAATCATTTGAAACAATTCTACAGTAGATAATAATTTGCAAAATTAAGGTGTATCAAGACAGAAATGATGAAGAAATCACCAAACCTTCATATGATGAGATATTAAAATCATTCGAAACAATTCGATAGTACATAATAATTTACAAAATAAAGGTGTATCAAGACTGAAATGATGAAGAAATCACCAAACCTTCATATGATGAGATATTAAAATCATTCGAAACAATTCGATAGTACATAATAATTTACAAAATAAAGGTGTATCAAGACAGAAATGATGAAGAAATCACCAAACCTTCATATGATGAGATATTAAAATCATTTGAAACAATTCTACAGTAGATAATAATTTGCAAAATTAAGGTGTATCAAGACTGAAATGATGAAGAAATCACCAAACCTTCATATGATGAGATATTAAAATCATTCGAAACAATTCGATAGTACATAATAATTTACAAAATAAAGGTGTATCAAGACAGAAATGATGAAGAAATCACCAAACCTTCATATGATGAGATATTAAAATCATTTGAAACAATTCGATAGTAGATAATAATTTACAAAATAAAGGTGTATCAAGACTGAAATGATGAAGAAATCACCAAACCTTCATATGATGAGATATTAAAATCATTCGAAACAATTCGATAGTACATAATAATTTACAAAATAAAGGTGTATCAAGACTGAAATGATGAAGAAATCACCAAACCTTCATATGATGAGATATTAAAATCATTCGAAACAATTCGATAGTACATAATAATTTACAAAATAAAGGTGTATCAAGACAGAAATGATGAAGAAATCACCAAACCTTCATATGATGAGATATTAAAATCATTTGAAACAATTCTACAGTAGATAATAATTTGCAAAATTAAGGTGTATCAAGACAGAAATGATGAAGAAATCACCAAACCTTCATATGATGAGATATTAAAATCATTCGAAACAATTCGATAGTACATAATAATTTACAAAATAAAGGTGTATCAAGACTGAAATGATGAAGAAATCACCAAACCTTCATATGATGAGATATTAAAATCATTCGAAACAATTCGATAGTACATAATAATTTACAAAATAAAGGTGTATCAAGACAGAAATGATGAAGAAATCACCAAACCTTCATATGATGAGATATTAAAATCATTTGAAACAATTCTACAGTAGATAATAATTTGCAAAATTAAGGTGTATCAAGACTGAAATGATGAAGAAATCACCAAACCTTCATATGATGAGATATTAAAATCATTCGAAACAATTCGATAGTACATAATAATTTACAAAATAAAGGTGTATCAAGACAGAAATGATGAAGAAATCACCAAACCTTCATATGATGAGATATTAAAATCATTTGAAACAATTCGATAGTAGATAATAATTTACAAAATAAAGGTGTATCAAGACTGAAATGATGAAGAAATCACCAAACCTTCATATGATGAGATATTAAAATCATTCGAAACAATTCGATAGTACATAATAATTTACAAAATAAAGGTGTATCAAGACTGAAATGATGAAGAAATCACCAAACCTTCATATGATGAGATATTAAAATCATTCGAAACAATTCGATAGTACATAATAATTTACAAAATAAAGGTGTATCAAGACAGAAATGATGAAGAAATCACCAAACCTTCATATGATGAGATATTAAAATCATTTGAAACAATTCTACAGTAGATAATAATTTGCAAAATTAAGGTGTATCAAGACAGAAATGATGAAGAAATCACCAAACCTTCATATGATGAGATATTAAAATCATTCGAAACAATTCGATAGTACATAATAATTTACAAAATAAAGGTGTATCAAGACTGAAATGATGAAGAAATCACCAAACCTTCATATGATGAGATATTAAAATCATTCGAAACAATTCGATAGTACATAATAATTTACAAAATAAAGGTGTATCAAGACAGAAATGATGAAGAAATCACCAAACCTTCATATGATGAGATATTAAAATCATTTGAAACAATTCTACAGTAGATAATAATTTGCAAAATTAAGGTGTATCAAGACTGAAATGATGAAGAAATCACCAAACCTTCATATGATGAGATATTAAAATCATTCGAAACAATTCGATAGTACATAATAATTTACAAAATAAAGGTGTATCAAGACAGAAATGATGAAGAAATCACCAAACCTTCATATGATGAGATATTAAAATCATTTGAAACAATTCTACAGTAGATAATAATTTGCAAAATTAAGGTGTATCAAGACAGAAATGATGAAGAAATCACCAAACCTTCATATGATGAGATATTAAAATCATTCGAAACAATTCGATAGTACATAATAATTTACAAAATAAAGGTGTATCAAGACAGAAATGATGAAGAAATCACCAAACCTTCATATGATGAGATATTAAAATCATTCGAAACAATTCGATAGTACATAATAATTTACAAAATAAAGGTGTATCAAGACAGAAATGATGAAGAAATCACCAAACCTTCATATGATGAGATATTAAAATCATTCGAAACAATTCGATAGTACATAATAATTTACAAAATAAAGGTGTATCAAGACTGAAATGATGAAGAAATCACCAAACCTTCATATGATGAGATATTAAAATCATTCGAAACAATTCGATAGTACATAATAATTTACAAAATAAAGGTGTATCAAGACAGAAATGATGAAGAAATCACCAAACCTTCATATGATGAGATATTAAAATCATTTGAAACAATTCTACAGTAGATAATAATTTGCAAAATTAAGGTGTATCAAGACTGAAATGATGAAGAAATCACCAAACCTTCATATGATGAGATATTAAAATCATTCGAAACAATTCGATAGTACATAATAATTTACAAAATAAAGGTGTATCAAGACAGAAATGATGAAGAAATCACCAAACCTTCATATGATGAGATATTAAAATCATTTGAAACAATTCTACAGTAGATAATAATTTGCAAAATTAAGGTGTATCAAGACAGAAATGATGAAGAAATCACCAAACCTTCATATGATGAGATATTAAAATCATTCGAAACAATTCGATAGTACATAATAATTTACAAAATAAAGGTGTATCAAGACAGAAATGATGAAGAAATCACCAAACCTTCATATGATGAGATATTAAAATCATTCGAAACAATTCGATAGTACATAATAATTTACAAAATAAAGGTGTATCAAGACAGAAATGATGAAGAAATCACCAAACCTTCATATGATGAGATATTAAAATCATTTGAAACAATTCTACAGTAGATAATAATTTGCAAAATTAAGGTGTATCAAGACTGAAATGATGAAGAAATCACCAAACCTTCATATGATGAGATATTAAAATCATTCGAAACAATTCGATAGTACATAATAATTTACAAAATAAAGGTGTATCAAGACAGAAATGATGAAGAAATCACCAAACCTTCATATGATGAGATATTAAAATCATTTGAAACAATTCGATAGTAGATAATAATTAACAAGATAAAGGTGTATCAATTGCTACTTTAATTATGTGTAATGTTTATGAGTTTAAAACCTGTTTTGCATTGTTTAAGTATTTCAAATGGTGATTTTCTATTTAACGAATTTTCCAAATAATGAACTTTTTTATCGGAATTTAGCGACTTCGTTAAATAGAGATCCGACTGTATATATCAGGAGTGGCCAACCTGCGGCTCGCGAGCTACATGCGGCTCTTTGAAGGATTATTTGTCGCTCTCGGTAAATGTACCCGAGTTCCCTTTTCATTTTTGTGCTATTGTATTTAAAAAAAATTATATTCGTTCCATATGTGTTTCAAAATGTCTTTTAAATTATTGAGAACAA
Source organism: Parasteatoda tepidariorum (assembly GCF_982258835.1). Lineage (NCBI taxonomy): Eukaryota > Metazoa > Arthropoda > Arachnida > Araneae > Theridiidae > Parasteatoda > Parasteatoda tepidariorum. Next base: position 93,814,648 of record NC_141759.1, on the reverse strand, counting down.
ATATGAAAAACTAAGTGAAACGTTGTTTAATTCAAGGGGAGTTTTCCATTTCCAATATAATTCTGACGCAAAAAGCATCTGGAGAATTAGAATTAATAGAGATGAAAGAAGATCAAGCTCTACAATTAAAATATAAGTCGACGTCAAAATACTGAATTTTGGAAACTTGTACCAGAATCGATGTATCCTGAATTAAAAAAAGGCTGCTTGTCGAATTATTTCAATATTCGGAAGAGCGTACTTATGTGAATCATTTTATTCCACTATAAAATTCGTGAAATCCAAACACCGATCAGTATTAACTAACCAACATCTCAAGAGATTACTGAGAAGTGCTGTCACCAATTATTCACCAAATTTTAAAGAATTATAAATAATGAATTATAATAAAGAATTAAAATAAATGTGCTTATTTAAATTCAATACACATATTTTGTACTTTTGCTTACATGTTGTCAATAAATATGTAAAAAAATTTAATACCTTTTTTGCATACCTTTCAAATACGTATTTAATTGCGGCTCACGGAAAATTTCAAATTTTGAAAAATGACTTGACTATCAAAGAGCTTGGCCACCCCTGGTATATATGTTTCCTTTCTGTTTCTAATAAATTAAGGTATTCTGGTGACAACACTTCTTGTTTCAAGAGCATCAAATCGAAAAGATTGCCGTGGGGAACCAAGCACAACTGTCCGCCATTGGGGAAATTCGCAAATGTTCCAAATTGCGTTAATTTTAATTTAGAATCACTGGTCACGAACGAATAATATGCTGAGAATCTAAAAAGCTAAACATTTCAAAAACTCGTAATTTAATGTTTCAAAATAGTCAATGTCAGAGCATTTCTAAATTATAATTATAAAGGCGAGTTTCGCCCGTTCCTTAACCACACATTATTTATGTCTTCTGAATTGAATTTATGATTATAAAGATACGGAGGCGAACGCCATTATCTTCTATCCGCTTGCATTTTCTTATTGTTCATGGAAGGACATAAAATATAAATATGAATAATTATAAAGTTTCTGTTTTATCTTCTGGAACGAAAAATTGAAATATGATTGACCCACTTCGAATATCAAATAATTGTATACGATAATTTTCGTTTCCAATGCATTGGAGGAAAAAAATTTATATATCATCAATTTTAAAATAAAATAGACGGCATTAAAAACACTCCATGCAGTTTTCTCCCTTTTGTAGAACGTTCAGAATCAGAAATTGTTATTACTAAATATTTTTACTTCAAACAAATGATCAGTTTCATTTTGAAAAACGGATAGAATTGTTCCAATTCTACCACACCTCTTTTTTCTCCCAAAAGAAAAAAAAAATAGATTTTATGCATTGGAAGATGATTTGCTGCATTAATATTTCACTTTTAACCCTTCAACGATCAATTTGTAATGAACATATTTATAATGAACATTTATTTTGTATTAATCAAGGGCAAAATAAGTAAAAATCATTATATTTAGCATTTTGATAATTTATAATAACGAAGCATATCATTAAACACCGGTGTCTTTTTTTTTCATATGTGTTTAAAGTAAAATCTTCCAAACACGGCTCACTTGCAAACAATAATTTTTTTAAACTTACACTTTAATGCAGTAACTTAGATCTGAGAGAAACAGTTATTCATCATTAATTTTTCTTTAATTCAAAAAATCAATTATTGATAAATTTTTTAATATAAATGAAAAAAAGAAAAACAATTTCAAGCTACTTCGTTTTGGACTTGATATTTCAGCACAAATATACACGTAATTCTGAAAATCTCGCAGATTTTTTTCTATACCTACTAGACTGCTTTTTTTATAATTTAAAAAAAATACCAAACCATATTTTTAATTGCAATTCAAGCTTTGAGAAAAAGAAATATAAAAAAGAGATACTGCTGTGCCGTTTACGTCAAAAGGTTTAAACGCAATCAAAAACAAATAAAAATGTAAAAAATGGAGAGAGAATATATAAAAAAGAGATACTGGTGTCCCATCTACGTCAAAAGGTTAAAACACTATCAGAAACAAATAAAAATATAAAAAATTGAGAGAGGAAATGTAAAAAAGTGATACCGGTGTCCCATCTGCTTCAAAAGGTTAAAACACAATCAAAATAAAATAAAAATGTAAAAAATTGAGAGAGAAAATATGAAAAAGAGATACTGGTGTCCCAGAGTTAAAACACAATCAAAAACAAATAAAAATGTAGAAAATTAATTATAATTTTATTTAAGTTAATGGAATATAAAGATTAAAAAAACATAGTAGTGTGTAAACGCATAAAAATTGAACGATGAAAATGTTGATTCGCAGTTCAGAAATTATTTGTTAATCGGGTCATAATTTCAGATTCAAAAATATTCAACGTTTTATGCACACAAAAAAAATTTCCTGTTTATATGTTGGAAACATGGTTTATATGTTCCTGTTTATATGTTATGAAAAATTTTCAGCGTTTATATGTTATCCTTTGATAAGTATAAACATTGTTAAAAAGTTATCATTTTGATTATATAATTTGGATGATTTACTGAACTTCTAAGCCATGTTTAGCAATTATATATATAAAGAGAAAAGAAACTCGTTATATGCTCGTTAGCTCTACTAGCCTTCCCGCAAAAGCTTATTGCGATCGAGATGGTTACAACTCCCAATTAGGTGCTTGCACTTTAAGAAGAAGGCCTCCCACTTGTTACCTATGTCTACACCAGCTAATCTTTATCAGCAAAATGGCGTATTAAAGTTGAGCTAAGTTTCTCTAAGTAAGTTAGAATGTTAATTAACGATAAGTTAATTAAACACAGTATCGCCATAATCGAATTAGTTGAAATGTAATTCTCTCTCGTCTACTTCTTTTACTTCTTAGTTTATTATTTTTTAATGTATTTCATTGTAACCATGATTTATTTTTGTTTTGTGTACCTGATGCATAATACCTATGCATCGAAGTTATTCATCGAACTTATGCATCGAAGTTATTCATCGATTTCATTGTAACTAAGCATCAAAGTTACCTCCCGCATGTTACCTATGTCTGCATCAACCAATCTTTATCAGCAAAATGGTGTATTGAAGCTGAGCTAAGTTTCTCTAAGTAAGTTAGAATGTTATTTAACGATAAGTTAATTAAACACAGTTCCGTATCGCGCATCGAATTAGTTGAAATGTTATTCTCTCTCGTCTACTTCTTTTACTTAACTTAGATTTATTATTTGTTTATGTATTTCATTGTAACCATGATTTATTTTTGTTTTGTGTACCTGGCAACTTCGATGCATAATTAGTTTGTTTATGTTCCACATGATTTCGTGCCTGTCTTTGTGTTAAGTCTATGTGTAAATGTATAGCGAAAGAATTGAAATATTTGAGAAAGAATCTTTGTGAAAGAATTTGGAATGTGTCACTTAAGAGAACTGATAGTTGACGGGCTCTGTTTATTCGAAATTGAATGGAAGGAACAGTTGCTAGCGTAAACAAATGCCATGTTTCAACAACAAATCAATATCGAGGTACCCACACTACGTCACTTGCAGGTATCCCATTACGTCATCAACAATATGCTGGAGACGATATGGTTAGAACTGCGCACCCTTCCCCGATAATTCCCAGGCAAGCTAGCACCCATGTATCAAAAGCCATGTAGGTTCCATGCCGCCACCAGGAATCGAATCCCAGTGCTCTTCAATTACAGTATAGTGTCTTAACCACTGAGCCATCACGACTTTTAAGCTCTACAACGTTCGAAAAAGAATCATTTTATCGAAAACAGGATAACTAACATTGTTTTTTTTTATTTAGTTAAAGTTGAATTGAATTAAAACTCTTATAATATGTATTGTTATCTGATAAACAAAGTTATTTATTACAGTTATTTTTAAGTCTATAAGCTTCGAGTTGCAAAACCAAAAAGGGACAATACATAGAGAGAAATAAAATTATCAAATATGCAAACTTTATATACTCAAAATTTAAAATGCTAGTTGCCTCGTTACTACAGATAAATTCATAACCTTTGAAAAAATGTGTGTCAAAATTTCGCATTTTTTTCCAGTCATTACTGAATGTTAAAAAACGCGCATTATTCTTCCCCTAAAGCAAAAATATAATCTTAAAACTGCAGAATATATACGTAACAAGTTAGAAATTATGATATTTAAAATAGACATAAGTAGATTAGGCACATATCTTAAATCGCCAATTCTTGTGAATATCATTTTCCATCAATAAAATATCATTCATCGAAATGGTTACTTAATGGTTAAAATAACTATTCTTTTTAAAACCCAGTACCTTAAGGCTATGGAATTGAAAATGGGCGTTTAATCCGTTTTAAAGACAATTATTAGCTACCTTAAATGTACTAAAGGTACTTAAGATACTTCTTCCTTCTTAGTATATTTTGAGACTACTGAAATCGATACAGAGTCGTATTTGCATATTTTAATGTAACAATTTTCTTTTCTAAATATATGTTTCTTAAAAATGTCTGAAATAAAAATTTTGCTTCGAGTAATTTCGAAGAATAAGAATTATTGCTATAATTTAGGATATAAGTCTATGCTAAAGTTTAAGGAATTTAAAAAAATAAATAAAAAAAATTTTAAAAAAAACTTTTTTTATGACAGTTATTGATATTCCTAAACGTAACATGACTGTAAACAATACTTTTCACAGCTCTAAATATTTTAAATCGATTGAAACAGTTATATTGTCGCGTCTGAATATTTCAATTTTTATTTCTATAGCGAATTTTGTTCTCACTGTCTTCCTGTTTGAAAAACGCAACTTGAAGTAGAAGTCTGTCAAGAATATATTTGGGGTCACGTTACCAATAAATTGACTATCGCCAAACTTTTTTGATCATCGACCCCCAGAAAAATAATTTTCTGTTAATTAAAATAAACTCTATTAGATACTGTGTTTGTGCATTTATTTTATGATTTAAAACATTTATTAAAGTAATAGTACATTGTGTAACAATAGTTTTTTGAAAAATATATAATGTTGAAATTTAAATACCTTAATATTTAACATACCTTAATATTTATATAACTAATAATCCAAAACTGTAAAAGTTTTATTAATGACACTGCAAATATTCAACACTTTTCACAGTTTGCAAACATAGCTGAAACTGCGTATGATATTTGCGTTTGTAACGTCAATGCTTGTCACACGTGACATTTGGACAAGCGCACATATACATATGACTTATAAACCAGAAGTGTAAAGTTCGTGCCACTGCGAGCTGGTACGGAAATACTTGTTTCACCCGAACAAATATACGTTTATTAATTTATGATCTATAAAGGAACTGATATTAAGTCAATTATAAAAAAATTCACAAATTTTACATACTCAATTAGGTATGTGTGATTCGCGTATTAAGAACTGTTTTTTCTTCAACCCCCGCTTTTGTTCTTTCGGTCTATATAGACCCCTGGGGGTCTATATAGACCACGTTGGCGACCTCTGGACTATATGAATTATTTTATATATTTATTTATTTATTTATTTATTTTTTACTTATACAGTATGCTCTCGATATCTCGAACTTCTGTATCTCGAAAACCTTGTTACGTCGAAAAAATATTTTCCTCTTGACATTTCATACCCACATAATGTTAATTGAATTCCTATGTCGAAGAATTTCTTCTCATAACCTTATCATAACGAATATTTTTCGAATTAGAAGTTTTTCAGAAAAATTACAATGTAAGTATATTGTAAACCAATTATATTCTACTTAATGCATAATTATTTTTGTCTTACATTTAAAAATAAAATTATCATTACTACATTTAGACTCAATAGCAACTATCATTACACATACTCATTTCTTAGCAGTTATTTTTATGTTTCATAAATCAACTTTTTAGAGTACTATCGTAGAATATATTTTTCTACTTATTAGAACATATTTAGTTCTGAATTTGTTATCTATAAAGCTCACTATATCGAAATGTTTTTATCGTACCTTCAACTTTGAGATATCTAGAGTATACTGTATTAAAACTTCAATCAATTCCCAATGCAGAGAAAACATCATTCCTGATTTATTTTTTCAAGTTATGATAAAGTTTACTAAGGATAGTTTTTTGCCTGCAAAAACTAAACTTGAAAGTTTTTTTCATATGCATGAGTTTGATTTTGTGTTAAAAATGTTACTTAAATAACAATTGAATTTATACAGAGGTTGAACAAAAATATGGAAGCACGTCTATATTAACTCTAACGTAAATAATTTTTCTCTTTGCAGCAATTGTTTTGGAAGATTTTACGTGACAAAATTGTTAGCACAAACTTAAATATCAGTTTTTAGAAATGGTGCCATTTTTAACCATGAAAAATTCTCATCGACTAAAAATTAGTGTAAGAAGTTAGAAGTTGATTTCCTTTTCAAAACCATTATAATGAACAAAGGATTTTTACATAAATATTGAAATCCTATAAAATTATTTCAGAATTGCTGGTTAGAAAGCTAGAAAAAAGTTATTAACTTCCTTTAGAGTTATTCCATTAGATTTTGTTCCTTTAAAATTATTATTTTTCTTTTTATATTTCCCAGAAATGTTTTTAAACCCCATTTCAATCAGTCCTTTCTAAAGGTAACAAAATTAATAGCACTATAAGCTATGCCTAGCGTTAAGGAGGTCTGGAAAAAACTTACAAATAAAAACATTGCATTTGAAATTTGAGGTAAGAGTTTTCGATTCTTAAACAATTAAATGCGTCATTATCAAGATTACCAACTTCTGGGAGAGCTATTATACGCCTGCAAACCTAGACTTCGAATTGCAGAACAACCTTGGAAATAGAACACTAAGGTACAGGTTGGTAATTAAGAAAAATATTATTTATGACGCATGTTTAACATAAATTTTTGATCATTTAATTCAATGCAATAATTTACGCTACAAGCTACAAACCAAATTTTTAATCAATTCAGCTAAAAAAATTTTTTTTAAAAACCACTACTTTTCTTTCACAACATTTTAAATTCCTAATATTTTTTATAATGGATTAAATAAATAAAACTTAAATTCACTTTTAATTTAAATAGGTAAAGCTCTACTTTATGTACTGTGAAGTTTTCCATCTCAACCAAGGTTTGGTCAACTTCAGCAGAGGTTAAATTTATTTAAGCATATTAAACTGAAACATTGTTTTATTTTTTAATAAAATTTATTTTAATGTTTATTCTGTTTAATTTAGATGCCTTTATCGTATCATTTGTTCTACATCAATACTAAAAGTTAATTCTTACCTCCTTGACTCGACTGGGAATGGGTTACAAACAACAAAACACTCTTACAAACAACAAAATATAATTTATTTTTAATAAATAAAAATTAAAATTGTACGTCGTAAATTAAGAAGTGTGCAAGAGCTTATAAAAGCATGTACAAACTTGTCACTATAGATGAAACTTGAATTTAAAATTGATATTTTGTGCTATTTTCCAGGAGATAAAGCTGCTACAGGATCCTCTCCCTATAGAAGTCCATTGTTGCATGGGAGACCTAAGTTATAGCCATTAAACGCAATTCGAAAGATCACCTAATTCCATTGCCTGAACTATAATCACTGGATAAATCCTTTTAACTTTATAATCATTTTATTTATGAAAAGTAATAAACAGAACTAAGCTTATTGTAATAGACAATAGAGTTAATGTAAAAATATAACTCATAGTTTCCTTTTAAAAACACATTTGTTTTGAGCTATAAATACTCCTGACCCGCACTCTTTATGTCAATTCAGAAATAGAAATTATAGACTATGCACTTTAATTCGTCAAAGTTTTATTTTTTAAAACGAGAATACTTAATCATCCCTCTTATCCGTGCCCTCGTGAATACAATCTAAAGAAAACTTAATCTTTTCTGAACTTCCCCCTTATTAAGAGTAATGAAGTGAACAATGTATCGTTTGCCTAACACCTCTTTAAGTCATTTAAATTTTTCCAAAGCGGTCTCTAAAAAAGGAAACTAATATCAAGGGCGCTTTGACCGTGGTGTTCGTTGAAGACAGTGGAATTTCGAAGCCAGAATAGCGATATAATTGGAGGTGTGGTACAAACAAGGAAATCAATATCGTTCGCGTTTATCCTGCCCGATAACGCAGTGACCGAGTTTTAGAACAGTGAACGTGCTCTTCAACATTTTTCTTATCAGTATGGAAATCACGAACTGAAGTGAAGAGAGGAGTGAGGGCTGGAGTACGATAATAACATGTAATAAGCGTGATGCCAAAACTTTTCCTTTTCGAAAGATTGGCGAGCACTTTAGAACTTTCTTTCCAAGTTTATTTTTAAACATGTTGACCACATAAAGAATTCGATTTCAATCGAATATCGCATTGGGTTAACTAGTCACGTTCCGTCATGATAGTTTCGATACGAGTGTGCGCCTTTAACAACGGCTGTGTTGCTGGACATGACACTAATTTGCTACTTCGAAAAATATCTTAATTGCGTTTAATGTGTTTTTACTTTTTACGATCGGTACCATTATTGGCAGCAAATCCCCTCCCACAGTTGACTTGAGGCAGGTTTAGAATTTACATACAGTGTGTCCATTTGTGAAAGTATGTCAGAACGTACGTTTGTTCCGGTATTAGCGTTAGAGCTGGTATTTATTTTAGAGTCAGACATCAAGTAAAAAGGACCAAATAGGACGTTTACGAAACAGTAAAAATTGAAGGAAAAAAACATATAAATGTAGACAAATTAGTTTACAGAGTATTTTAAAAATGGGCATGAATTGGATATCTAGATTATCCTCTTTAACCCTTATCTATCCACACTGCTGGACAAAAGTCATCGCTAAACTCTCCGCTGTTTTTCTAATTTCTTTTGACCACCATCTTATGATTATTTATTTAATAACTTGAATAAAAGTCTGAGATGTTATAATTTCAGCCATTCTTAGTTATTCAAGTTATATAGCCAAGAATATTGGTTGAACACAGCTATTTTAAAGGTTTAATTTTCACGATAAAAAAGAAAAATTTAGTTTGTTATAATTTCAGCCAATGTTAATTATTCAAGTCATATAGCCAAGAGTATTGGTTGAACACAGCTATTTTAAAGGTTTAATTTTCACGATAAAAAAGAAAATTTCAGCTTCTTATCTTAGCCATGATAATTCCTCTAAAGCATTGATCGCCAAACAGTCGATCGCGAGCTATAAGCTTTTCATGGGTAGCGGACATTTTCGGTAGACAGCATTAAAGCGCTGAGATTGGCTAACACATTAATGTATATAGGAATGTTAGATATATGGAAATACTTCAATACTTATTCTATGCAAACAATATCTCTTTAAGTAAGCAGATGTCTTGGGAGGTCTTACGTGTAAAAATTGTTTGCACAATTTGTAAGATCATGCTTGAAAGCTTTTAGAAATGGTATCGTTTTTACCCATGAAAAGTTTGCATCGGCCAAAATGAGGCTAGGAAGTTTTAAAGCTTTTATCCTCTTTTAGTATGATATAATTTCAAAATATAATAAGATATAATATCGCAATCCTATATCTTGATTTCACAATTTCTAGTATTAAAGTTAGAACTGATATATTGACTTGCTCCTCATTTTGATCGATTCGTAAAAGGGCATTATTTCCAAAAGCTTCAAGCATGATCTTTCAAATTGGGCCAACAGTTTTGCCATTTATAGTCTCCTAAAACATTTGCGGCTGAAGTAAAAATTGCTTACATAGTTGTAGTTTATTTACGTTGCACTAGAGCAGCACAGTGGGCTATTGGCGGCTGTCTGGGCAACATTTCTGAGTATAATCCGAAGACATACCATTACAATTTTTCTCCCCTGCAGAGGGGATGGTAACATCCCTTCTGTAGCATGACAACCTGAGCGTGAAGTCGAGCACTTTACAGTAAAGCAGTTTAGCGAAAACCGATACTACACACCCTCGGTCCCATCGCAGACTGATCCAAGTGTTTACCCACCCACACACTGACCTCAGACAGGGATGCTTGACTTCGGTTCTCTACTGAGAACTGTGTCTTAACGGTCAGTTCACTGTGGGACATTGTTTACATAGAGTTAATATAGCAGCGCTTCAATAATTTTGTCTTAATCTTATAAATTTGTAGGGATTTGACTAAATTCAATTTTTTTTTCTAAAGTTAGTAATTCTTTTGGTTCATTTGCTTACAGCAAGATTTAAAAACAGCGCGTAGCTATGAATGTAGTCTTTTTTTTCTAATACCAAGTATAGGTCTTAAAACTTCGATTGTTTTAACTGTTGTGGTAACTAATATTTTTGTCTTCTTGGAAGAGCTCGGGTAGCGCAGTTGGTTGAGGCATCGTTAACAAAGCTGGTGCAGAGCATAGGGTTGTGAGTTCAATCATGGATGCCAACTAAACAACAAGCGTGTATATGCAATAAGGTTTACAATAAATCAGTCGTGCCTGAAAGTCCTTTCGTTGTTTGCGATGTGGAAGTTTAGAGTGAGAAGTACCAACTCAGACGCTGTCTACATCGTTTTTTCGGGATTTTTCTGTCTCTGCCGTGACCATTAAAAGATAGACCTCTAAAGGCGGGGCTAGGAGCTTGGTCATGATTGGGTGGTGTTAGTTGTCTCCTCGGTGTACTGCTTTTTTTATTTTAATTTAGCCTTCCTTTTACCTTTTTTGATTGTTGTCTTACTTTGCTGTATTTCTTTCAAAAGTTGTATTTTTTTAAATTTTATCTTCAGCGGAGCAGTTAGGTTAATTTTCTAGACTGGGTTGTTATGGCATCAAAAACCTTCTCAAAGACAAAACAGAGAGATAGTTTGCATGCATTAAATCTTGTTTTGTTAACGAGTAAGCTAATTGAGCAATTTAAAATAATATCAAATATAAATTTTGTATTTTTAAATAATTTTGTTTCTTTTCTGTTAGAAACTAGTTAAAACATAAAATTATTTTTAAATTGTCAAATAACGTCAACGCTTTAAAAGAGCGGTTTATCAACATCTAGTATAAATGTGTCAATTTAAAATTTAAAATGCACATATCCTCGAAACTATGGTTAAAATAGTTTAAAATTACGAGAGAAAAAAATTATAAAATATTTATGAGCTCTATAAGGCGTTTGCAAACTTAAAAATGTTTTTAAATTGAAAGGGGGGTTAATTTAGTTTTCATTTTTTAATAATTATGAAGTCAGAATTAGTAGTTGAAAAATTTGCTTGGTTTAAATGAAAAATTTCTCCTTGAAAGCACACTTGCAGTAATTGTTGCATGCCCGGCGAGTTTATTTGTTATTTAAGCTAACTCTCAGGTTAAGAAGTTGAATAAAGACAACTAATAGACTTTCGACTGTTTTACGTACATTTGTACAGTAAATTGGAGCGAATGATTTCAAATCAATTATAAAATTGTACTGCATAACAAATTTAAGGATTCAAATAAAAAATTAACTCAAGGGTTGTTTTGTGTTGTAGTGCAGGGTAAATCGCCATAATATTTATAATAATAGCAAGGCGTTTACTTTAATATTTGTTTTTCTTAATACATTTGAAAACATACGAGCTTTTTCAGTCCTCCACATCCAATATATTATTTATCCAATTATTCATTTATTTATCATTTATCCTATATGAGGGTACTAAATGGTGATACTAAAACGTCTAAATGGTGATACTTTTTTCCCATTTAAATTAAACTTAGGTTATGTCCATTTAGTTTAATCATTATTTACGAATTAAACTTTTTGTTAGACTTCTTGTTAAACTTCGAATTAGACTTGAATAGTTTTTATAACAATGTAAACGAAATATGAAACAACAAAATATATAAAAAAAATAACAATATTTCCACCAGACTAAATTTAAAAATAAAAAAAAAACTTTTAAAATTGTAAACGAAGCATTTACTTACAATAATTCAGCCGAATTAATCATTTCCTTTTACGAACCAAACATTCCGTTCGATTCCACTTAACAATAGGAATATATAATTAAAAAAATAACAATATTTCTACCAGACTAAATTTTTTAAAAAAATTTCAAATTTTAAAGGCTGTACATATTCACAATAATTCAGTTAGATTAATAATTTCCTTTTACGAACCATAAATTCCATTCGATTTCATTTAATAATACGGTTATAACTTAAAAATAACAATATTTCTACCGGACTAAATTTTTTAAAAAAAATTTCAAATTTTAAACGATGTACATATTCACAATAATTCAGTTAGATTAATAATTTCCTTTTACGAACCATAAATTCCATTCGATTTCATTTAATAATACGGTTATAACTTAAAAATAACAATATTTCTACCAGAATAAATTTGAAAAAAAAAAACTTTCAAATAGTAAATGATGCATTTATAAACAATAATTCAGTCAAATTAATAATTTCCTTTTTACGAACCACAAAATCCTCTCGATTTCATTTAATATTATTCAGAATACAAAACAAAGGCTGTATAAAAACAACGAAACCTAACCACGATTTTTTTTCTCCAATAGTACCCAATCTCCGAACGATCAGATAGATCAATGATCTATGTGACATCTTATTCTACCCAAGGGCAATAAATTCAGCAGGGCGTCTTCGAACAAAATAAGGAAAATATGACAAAACCTATCAGCTAAAAGTTTCGAACAAAGTAGGTCAAATAATTCTTGTGTTTTAGTGTTACTCTTCAACACATGTCCCCCCTCCCTGAATCAGAAACATTCCTAAATGGTCCTCGTGCCAAACCTGGTATTTCAAAACTAATTTTTCAAGTATAGAACATCTATTCTTAGAAAACAGAGTTGAAACACTTTCTACTTCCATTGAACTATTTATTTCTGTTACTTTTCCTAACTTAGATTTGTTCTGTTTTGAAATTGAAAGTTGTCGGGTTTATCGTGGTCGTTGGTGGAAGTTCATCTGCTCCACTGACACGCTTAATTGTCAGTGTTGGTGGTGAATTAGGTGATGTGTCGAATTTCCGTTTCCTAATCGATTTGTTCTAGGAATAACAACGAAACAACAGTCATCAGATTCGTTAAAACCTTTAACCTCTTTGTTTACTTTTGTGCGGGGGTTGGATTCCAAAGGCGAATGAACCTTAAAAGTCTCAAATTAGCATAACAAAGTATAGCTGATGGAAGAAAAACCTACATAAATTATTAAAGGGAATAAGTGAAAGCCGTGCTTTAAAACCAAGAAATTACAATGGGAAAAAAAGAATAAAATAAAACTTGGTTCCGTTTAGAACAAATTAAGTTCATAGTAGGTGCTATGCTTGAATTATCATTCTAAGAAAATTCTTTTTTTTTTTTTAATTCCAAAAACTTTGATTAAAGACTTAAAACCTTTCGCCTTTTGTGCATTCATAAATGTCGAAAACAAATGAACTTTATTTGAATTTAAGTATTGCCGATAGAAAATAAAACAAAATCTATATAAGTTACGTAAGACGAAATAAGTAAAAGTCATGATCGAAAAATTTCAAATTACATTAGATTCATATTATAAAAATTTAATTCGTAATACAGCATTTAAATTTTCAGCAAAAGAATTTGTTCCAGTAGCAGCGAGCTAAAGCAGCAACCGTTATAATCTTTAAAAAAGTATTTTAATTGATATTTAACCATTTATAATCAATTTAAATTATTTGCATATGGAGGTTGACAACATTATTTTAAATTTATTGTAAATGCATTAAATTTCTACCACTAGAAAAGGTAATTTTTGAAACTACGAAAATTCTGTAGTAGTTAGAGCTTATGTCTTAATAGGTATAATGGGTAAATTACCATGGGGAACAAATTTCTTGTTTCATATATACTAGAACTTGATCGTGCCTAATTAAGATGTGGAGAATTAAAATTTGATATTTTTAGTTTAATTTATTTTTAGACTAAATGTACAAGTTTATTAAGAACATATAGGTTTTTTCACATGTATTCACGCTTGTATGCTCCTTAGAAAATAATAGATAAACACATGACTTAAACTTATTGCTTAATAAACTGAAATGTATTATCGTTTTCTTCCTACCACTCCCTACGAAGCAAAAAAGTGGGGAGAGTAGTCACTGTAGCGAATTTTGAAAATCCCAGTTCGGAATACATAATTAATTGCATAAAAACTGCATCTTGTAGAAAGTAACCGATTGCAGAGTTGAAATCAGCTAAGCGAAAATAAAAAAGGGGAGTTAATATTATGCAAGAGGGAACAAACTTATCACCTTATGTAATTTGTAATGCATTATTATTTACTACTGTTACAAAAATTAAACACAATTACTTACGGAATTTTTCTTGTAATCCAGTTCTTGTTTTATTTCATAAAATAAAATTTGTTTACTAAGTTTAATTTAGAGTTATGCATTCCATTCTTTAATGATAAATGAATTTCTTCACGTTTTATTAATTATAAAGTGGAAAGCTATTCAGCTGGAAATATCTTTATATTTTGTATTACAGCATTGTAAACAACTGTTCGTTAAAAAGAAAACAAAGCATCTTTATTTTCGAAAACAAAATAGCTTTATTAGATAAAAAAAAATATTAGTGACTTTCTAACTGGGGGAATTTTAAAGAATGCAGCAAAGTATAGTGCGATTCCATTACATTTCTAAGACACACTACAATATATAGAATAGTACCTCTTACAGCAAAGGAAAACATATTTTGTACCATTAATTTTCTCCTTATAAGAGATACACAGCATATAAAAGAACCCGAAGCATATGACCTCGCACAGGGTGCTATCGGTTAACAAACTTCTGAGTAATCGGCATAGCACGCTTTCAATGCACCACTCTGCTCATGCGAAATTTGTATAAAAAGGATTTAAAAACTATTTCAAATAGATTTCTAAATAGAATAACCAAGAGAAGAAGAAATAAAAACCAACAAGCAGATCATGAATTTGATCCACAAACCCAACGGTTTTTGTGTTAAAAATTAAACTATTTCAAATCGCTTTAAAAAAAAAAAATAATCACGAGAAGAAAAAATAAAAAAAACTATCAGAGAGCGGTTTCAATCCAATGAACTAAAGGTTAAGAGAAAAACAAGCTTCCAATGTGCAACTCTGCTCGGTATACGCAGCGCTTTTTGAATTAAAAACAATTTAAGCTGCAAAAAATATATATTTCTAAAACAGAGTAATCAGGATTAGAAAAAAATTCTATAACAACTACCAGAGTTTGGTATCGATTCAAACACCACAGCACGCTTCCACTGCGTCATTCTGCTCGTGACACAAAACAGTTATTGTATTAAAATTAGCATAAACTATAATAAATGGATTTGTAAAATAAAGTAATCGCTAGAAGAAAAACTGAAATATCAACTAGCAGAGCGAGGTTTCGATCCACGGACCTCTGGGTTATGGGCCCAGCACGCTTCCACTGCGCCACTCTGCTCGAGAAGAGTGCAAAGATTATTTCAAGGTAACCAATCTGTTTCAAACATTTTTCCGAAAAGAAATAATCGCGAGAAGAAAAACTGAAATATCATCTAGCAGAGCGTGGTTTCGATCCACGGACCTCTGGGTTATGGGCCCAGCACGCTTCCACTGCGCCACTCTGCTCGAGAAGAGTGCAAAGATTATTTCAAGGTAACCAATCTGTTTCAAACATTTTTCCGAAAAGGAATAATCGCGATAAGAAAAACTGAAATATAATCTAGCAGAGCATGGTTTCGATCCACGGACCTCTGGGTTATGGGCCAAGCACGCTTCCACTGCGCCACTCTGCTCGAGAAGAGTGCAAAGATTATTTCAAGGTAACCAATCTGTTTCAAACATTTTTCCGAAAAGAAATAATCGCGAGAAGAAAAACTGAAATATCATCTAGCAGAGCGTGGTTTCGATCCACGGACCTCTGGGTTATGGGCCCAGCACGCTTCCACTGCGCCACTCTGCTCGATAAGAGTGCAAAGATTATTTCAAGGTAACCAATCTGTTTCAAACATTTTTCCGAAAAGGAATAATCGCGATAAGAAAAACTGAAATATAATCTAGCAGAGCATGGTTTCGATCCACGGACCTCTGGGTTATGGGCCCAGCACGCTTCCACTGCGCCACTCTGCTCGAGAAGAGTGCAAAGATTATTTCAAGGTAGCCAATCTATTTCAAACATTTTTCCGAAAAGGAATAATCGCGAGAAGAAAAACTGAAATATCATCTAGCAGAGCGTGGTTTCGATCCACGGACCTCTGGGTTATGGGCCCAGCACGCTTCCACTGCGCCACTCTGCTCGAGACGAGTGCAAAGATTATTTCAAGGTAACCAATCTATTTCAAACATTTTTCCGAAAAGGAATAATCGCGAGAAGAAAAACTGAAATATCATCTAGCAGAGCGTGGTTTCGATGCACGGACCTCTGGGTTAAGGGCCCAGCACGCTTCCACTGCGCCACTCTGCTCGAGAAGAGTGCAAAGATTATTTCAAGGTAGCCAATCTATTTCAAACATTTTTCCGAAAAGGAATAATCGCGAGAAGAAAAACTGAAATATCATCTAGCAGAGCGTGGTTTCGATCCACGGACCTCTGGGTTATGGGCCCAGCACGCTTCCACTGCGCCACTCTGCTCGAGAAGAGTGCAAAGATTATTTCAAGGTAACCAATCTGTTTCAAACATTTTTCCGAAAAGAAATAATCGCGAGAAGAAAAACTGAAATATCATCTAGCAGAGCGTGGTTTCGATCCACGGACCTCTGGGTTAAGGGCCCAGCACGCTTCCACTGCGCCACTCTGCTCGAGAAGAGTGCAAAGATTATTTCAAGGTAACCAATCTGTTTCAAACATTTTTCCGAAAAGGAATAATCGCGATAAGAAAAACTGAAATATAATCTAGCAGAGCATGGTTTCGATCCACGGACCTCTGGGTTATGGGCCCAGCACGCTTCCACTGCGCCACTCTGCTCGAGAAGAGTGCAAAGATTATTTCAAGGTAGCCAATCTATTTCAAACATTTTTCCGAAAAGGAATAATCGCGAGAAGAAAAACTGAAATATCATCTAGCAGAGCGTGGTTTCGATCCACGGACCTCTGGGTTATGGGCCAAGCACGCTTCCACTGCGCCACTCTGCTCGAGAAGAGTGCAAAGATTATTTCAAGGTAACCAATCTGATTCAAACATTTTTCCGAAAAGGAATAATCGCGAGAAGAAAAACTGAAATATCATCTAGCAGAGCGTGGTTTCGATCCACGGACCTCTGGGTTATGGGCCAAGCACGCTTCCACTGCGCCACTCTGCTCGAGAAGAGTGCAAAGATTATTTCAAGGTAACCAATCTGATTCAAACATTTTTCCGAAAAGGAATAATCGCGAGAAGAAAAACTGAAATATCATCTAGCAGAGCGTGGTTTCGATGCACGGACCTCTGGGTTATGGGCCCAGCACGCTTCCACTGCGCCACTCTGCTCGAGAAGAGTGCAAAGATTATTTCAAGGTAACCAATCTATTTCAAACATTTTTCCGAAAAGGAATAATCGCGAGAAGAAAAACTGAAATATCATCTAGCAGAGCGTGGTTTCGATCCACGGACCTCTGGGTTATGGGCCAAGCACGCTTCCACTGCGCCACTCTGCTCGAGAAGAGTGCAAAGATTATTTCAAGGTAACCAATCTATTTCAAACATTTTTCCGAAAAGGAATAATCGCGAGAAGAAAAACTGAAATATCATCTAGCAGAGCGTGGTTTCGATGCACGGACCTCTGGGTTATGGGCCCAGCACGCTTCCACTGCGCCACTCTGCTCGAGAAGAGTGCAAAGATTATTTCAAGGTAACCAATCTGTTTCAAACATTTTTCCGAAAAGGAATAATCGCGAGAAGAAAAACTGAAATATCATCTAGCAGAGCGTGGTTTCGATCCACGGCCCTCTGGGTTATGGGCCCAGCACGCTTCCACTGCGCCACTCTGCTCGAGAAGAGTGCAAAGATTATTTCAAGGTAACCAATCTGTTTCAAACATTTTTCCGAAAAGGAATAATCGCGAGAAGAAAAACTGAAATATCATCTAGCAGAGCGTGGTTTCGATGCACGGACCTCTGGGTTATGGGCCCAGCACGCTTCCACTGCGCCACTCTGCTCGAGAAGAGTGCAAAGATTATTTCAAGGTAACCAATCTGTTTCAAACATTTTTCCGAAAAGGAATAATCGCGAGAAGAAAAACTGAAATATCATCTAGCAGAGCGTGGTTTCGATGCACGGACCTCTGGGTTATGGGCCCAGCACGCTTCCACTGCGCCACTCTGCTCGAGAAGAGTGCAAAGATTATTTCAAGGTAACCAATCTGTTTCAAACATTTTTCCGAAAAGGAATAATCGCGAGAAGAAAAACTGAAATATCATCTAGCAGAGCGTGGTTTCGATGCACGGACCTCTGGGTTATGGGCTCAGCACGCTTCCACTGCGCCACTCTGCTCGAGAAGAGTGCAAAGATTATTTCAAGGTAACCAATCTGATTCAAACATTTTTCCGAAAAGGAATAATCGCGAGAAGAAAAACTGAAATATCATCTAGCAGAGCGTGGTTTCGATCCACGGCCCTCTGGGTTATGGGCCCAGCACGCTTCCACTGCGCCACTCTGCTCGAGAAGAGTGCAAAGATTATTTCAAGGTAACCAATCTGTTTCAAACATTTTTCCGAAAAGGAATAATCGCGAGAAGAAAAACTGATATATCATCTAGCAGAGCGTGGTTTCGATGCACGGACCTTTGGGTTATGGGCCCAGCACGCTTCCACTGCGCCACTCTGCTCGAGAACAGTGCAAAGATTATTTCAAGGTAACCAATCTGTTTCAAACATTTTTCCGAAAAGGAATAATCGCGAGAAGAAAAACTTAAATATCATCTAGCAGAGAGTGGTTTCGATCCACGGCCCTCTGGGTTATGGGCCCAGCACGCTTCCACTGCGCCACTCTGCTCGAGAAGAGTGCAAAGATTATTTCAAGGTAACCAATCTGTTTCAAACATTTTTCCGAAAAGGAATAATCGCGAGAAGAAAAACTGAAATATCATCTAGCAGAGCGTGGTTTCGATGCACGGACCTCTGGGTTATGGGCCCAGCACGCTTCCACTGCGCCACTCTGCTCGAGAAGAGTGCAAAGATTATTTCAAGGTAACCAATCTGTTTCAAACATTTTTCCGAAAAGGAATAATCGCGAGAAGAAAAACTGAAATATCATCTAGCAGAGCGTGGTTTCGATGCACGGACCTCTGGGTTATGGGCCCAGCACGCTTCCACTGCGCCACTCTGCTCGAGAAGAGTGCAAAGATTATTTCAAGGTAACCAATCTGATTCAAACATTTTTCCGAAAAGGAATAATCGCGAGAAGAAAAACTGAAATATCATCTAGCAGAGCGTGGTTTCGATCCACGGCCCTCTGGGTTATGGGCCCAGCACGCTTCCACTGCGCCACTCTGCTCGAGAAGAGTGCAAAGATTATTTCAAGGTAACCAATCTGTTTCAAACATTTTTCCGAAAAGGAATAATCGCGAGAAGAAAAACTGAAATATCATCTAGCAGAGCGTGGTTTCGATGCACGGACCTCTGGGTTATGGGCCCAGCACGCTTCCACTGCGCCACTCTGCTCGAGAAGAGTGCAAAGATTATTTCAAGGTAACCAATCTGTTTCAAACATTTTTCCGAAAAGGAATAATCGCGAGAAGAAAAACTGAAATATCATCTAGCAGAGAGTGGTTTCGATCCACGGCCCTCTGGGTTATGGGCCCAGCACGCTTCCACTGCGCCACTCTGCTCGAGAAGAGTGCAAAGATTATTTCAAGGTAACCAATCTATTTCAAACATTTTTCCGAAAAGGAATAATCGCGAGAAGAAAAACTGAAATATCATCTAGCAGAGCGTGGTTTCGATCCACGGACCTCTGGGTTATGGGCCAAGCACGCTTCCACTGCGCCACTCTGCTCGAGAAGAGTGCAAAGATTATTTCAAGGTAACCAATCTGATTCAAACATTTTTCCGAAAAGGAATAATCGCAAGAAGAAAAACTGAAATATCATCTAGCAGAGCGTGGTTTCGATGCACGGACCACTGGGTTATGGGCCCAGCACGCTTCCACTGCGCCACTCTGCTCGAGAAGAGTGCAAAGATTATTTCAAGGTAACCAATCTATTTCAAACATTTTTCCGAAAAGGAATAATCGCGAGAAGAAAAACTGAAATATCATCTAGCAGAGCGTGGTTTCGATCCACGGACCTCTGGGTTATGGGCCCAGCACGCTTCCACTGCGCCACTCTGCTCGAGAAGAGTGCAAAGATTATTTCAAGGTAACCAATCTGTTTCAAACATTTTTCCGAAAAGGAATAATCGCGAGAAGAAAAACTGAAATATCATCTAGCAGAGCGTGGTTTCGATCCACGGACCTCTGGGTTATGGGCCAAGCACGCTTCCACTGCGCCACTCTGCTCGAGAAGAGTGCAAAGATTATTTCAAGGTAACCAATCTGATTCAAACATTTTTCCGAAAAGGAATAATCGCGAGAAGAAAAACTGAAATATCATCTAGCAGAGCGTGGTTTCGATGCACGGACCTCTGGGTTATGGGCCAAGCACGCTTCCACTGCGCCACTCTGCTCGAGAAGAGTGCAAAGATTATTTCAAGGTAACCAATCTATTTCAAACATTTTTCCGAAAAGGAATAATCGCGAGAAGAAAAACTGAAATATCATCTAGCAGAGCGTGGTTTCGATCCACGGACCTCTGGGTTATGGGCCAAGCACGCTTCCACTGCGCCACTCTGCTCGAGAAGAGTGCAAAGATTATTTCAAGGTAACCAATCTGATTCAAACATTTTTCCGAAAAGGAATAATCGCGAGAAGAAAAACTGAAATATCATCTAGCAGAGCGTGGTTTCGATGCACGGACCTCTGGGTTATGGGCCCAGCACGCTTCCACTGCGCCACTCTGCTCGAGAAGAGTGCAAAGATTATTTCAAGGTAACCAATCTATTTCAAACATTTTTCCGAAAAGGAATAATCGCGAGAAGAAAAACTGAAATATCATCTAGCAGAGCGTGGTTTCGATCCACGGACCTCTGGGTTATGGGCCAAGCACGCTTCCACTGCGCCACTCTGCTCGAGAAAAGTGCAAAGATTATTTCAAGGTAACCAATCTGATTCAAACATTTTTCCGAAAAGGAATAATCGCGAGAAGAAAAACTGCAATATCATCTAGCAGAGCGTGGTTTCGACCACGGCCCTCTGGGTTATGGGCCCAGCACGCTTCCACTGCGCCACTCTGCTCGAGAAGAGTGCAAAGATTATTTCAAGGTAACCAATCTGTTTCAAACATTTTTCCGAAAAGGAATAATCGCGAGAAGAAAAACTGAAATATCATCTAGCAGAGCGTGGTTTCGATCCACGGACCTCTGGGTTATGGGCCAAGCACGCTTCCACTGCGCCACTCTGCTCGAGAAGAGTGCAAAGATTATTTCAAGGTAACCAATCTATTTCAAACATTTTTCCGAAAAGGAATAATCGCGAGAAGAAAAACTGAAATATCATCTAGCAGAGCGGGGTTTCGATGCACGGACCTCTGGGTTATGGGCCAAGCACGCTTCCACTGCGCCACTCTGCTCGAGAAGAGTGCAAAGATTATTTCAAGGTAACCAATCTATTTCAAACATTTTTCCGAAAAGGAATAATCGCGAGAAGAAAAACTGAAATATCATCTAGCAGAGCGTGGTTTCGATCCACGGACCTCTGGGTTATGGGCCAAGCACGCTTCCACTGCGCCACTCTGCTCCAGAAGAGTGCAAAGATTATTTCAAAGTAACCAATCTGATTCAAACATTTTTCCGAAAAGGAATAATCGCGAGAAGAAAAACTGAAATATCATCTAGCAGAGCGTGGTTTCGATCCACGGACCTCTGGGTTATGGGCCAAGCACGCTTCCACTGCGCCACTCTGCTCGAGAAGAGTGCAAAGATTATTTCAAGGTAACCAATCTATTTCAAACATTTTTCCGAAAAGGAATAATCGCGAGAAGAAAAACTGAAATATCATCTAGCAGAGCGTGGTTTCGATGCACGGACCTCTGGGTTATGGGCCCAGCACGCTTCCACTGCGCCACTCTGCTCGAGAAGAGTGCAAAGATTATTTCAAGGTAACCAATCTGATTCAAACATTTTTCCGAAAAGGAATAATCGCGAGAAGAAAAACTGAAATATCATCTAGCAGAGCGTGGTTTCGATCCACGGACCTCTGGGTTATGGGCCAAGCACGCTTCCACTGCGCCACTCTGCTCGAGAAGAGTGCAAAGATTATTTCAAGGTAACCAATCTGATTCAAACATTTTTCCGAAAAGGAATAATCACGAGAAGAAAAACTGAAATATCATCTAGCAGAGCGTGGTTTCGATGCACGGACCTCTGGGTTATGGGCCCAGCACGCTTCCACTGCGCCACTCTGCTCGAGAAGAGTGCAAAGATTATTTCAAGGTAACCAATCTGTTTCAAACATTTTTCCGAAAAGGAATAATAGCGAGAAGAAAAGCTGAAATATCATCTAGCAGAGCGTGGTTTCGATCCACGGCCCTCTGGGTTATGGGCCCAGCACGCTTCCACTGCGCCACTCTGCTCGAGAAGAGTGCAAAGATTATTTCAAGGTAACCAATCTGTTTCAAACATTTTTCCGAAAAGGAATAATCGCGAGAAGAAAAACTGAAATATCATCTAGCAGAGCGTGGTTTCGATCCACGGACCTCTGGGTTATGGGCCAAGCACGCTTCCACTGCGCCACTCTGCTCGAGAAGAGTGCAAAGATTATTTCAAGGTAACCAATCTGTTTCAAACATTTTTCCGAAAAGGAATAATCGCGAGAAGAAAAACTGAAATATCATCTAGCAGAGCGTGGTTTCGATCAACGGACCTCTGGGTTATGGGCCCAGCACGCTTCCACTGCGCCACTCTGCTCGAGAAGAGTGCAAAGATTATTTCAAGGTAGCCAATCTATTTCAAACATTTTTCCGAAAAGGAATAATCGCGAGAAGAAAAACTGAAATATCATCTAGCAGAGCGTGGTTTCGATCCACGGACCTCTGGGTTATGGGCCCAGCACGCTTCCACTGCGCCACTCTGCTCGAGAAGAGTGCAAAGATTATTTCAAGGTAACCAATCTATTTCAAACATTTTTCCGAAAAGGAATAATCGCGAGAAGAAAAATTGAAATATCATCTAGCAGAGCGTGGTTTCGATGCACGGACCTCTGGGTTATGGGCCCAGCACGCTTCCACTGCGCCACTCTGCTCGAGAAGAGTGCAAAGATTATTTCAAGGTAACCAATCTATTTCAAACATTTTTCCGAAAAGGAATAATCGCGAGAAGAAAAACTGAAATATCATCTAGCAGAGCGTGGTTTCGATCCACGGACCTCTGGGTTATGGGCCCAGCACGCTTCCACTGCGCCACTCTGCTCGAGAAGAGTGCAAAGATTATTTCAAGGTAACCAATCTGTTTCAAACATTTTTCCGAAAAGGAATAATCGCGAGAAGAAAAACTGAAATATCATCTAGCAGAGCGTGGTTTCGATGCACGGACCTCTGGGTTATGGGCCCAGCACGCTTCCACTGCGCCACTCTGCTCGAGAAGAGTGCAAAGATTATTTCAAGGTAACCAATCTGATTCAAACATTTTTCCGAAAAGGAATAATCGCGAGAAGAAAAACTGAAATATCATCTAGCAGAGCGTGGTTTCGATCCACGGCCCTCTGGGTTATGGGCCCAGCACGCTTCCACTGCGCCACTCTGCTCGAGAAGAGTGCAAAGATTATTTCAAGGTAACCAATCTGTTTCAAACATTTTTCCGAAAAGGAATAATCGCGAGAAGATATACTGCAATATCATCTAGCAGAGCGGGGTTTCGATCCACGGACCTCTGGGTTATGGGCCAAGCACGCTTCCACTGCGCCACTCTGCTCGAGAAGAGTGCAAAGATTATTTCAAGGTAACCAATCTGTTTCAAACATTTTTCCGAAAAGGAATAATCGCGAGAAGATATACTGAAATATCATCTAGCAGAGCGGGGTTTCGATCCACGGACCTCTGGGTTATGGGCCAAGCACGCTTCCACTGCGCCACTCTGCTCGAGAAGAGTGCAAAGATTATTTCAAGGTAACCAATCTGTTTCAAACATTTTTCCGAAAAGGAATAATCGCGAGAAGATATACTGAAATATCATCTAGCAGAGCGGGGTTTCGATCCACGGACCTCTGGGTTATGGGCCAAGCACGCTTCCACTGCGCCACTCTGCTCGAGAAGAGTGCAAAGATTATTTCAACGTAACCAATCTGATTCAAACATTTTTCCGAAAAGGAATAATCGCGAGAAGAAAAACTGAAATATCATCTAGCAGAGCGTGGTTTCGATGCACGGACCTCTGGGTTATGGGCCCAGCACGCTTCCACTGCGCCACTCTGGTCGAGAAGAGTGCAAAGATTATTTCAAGGTAACCAATCTGATTCAAACATTTTTCCGAAAAGGAATAATCGCGAGAAGAAAAACTGAAATATCATCTAGCAGAGCGTGGTTTCGATCCACGGCCCTCTGGGTTATGGGCCCAGCACGCTTCCACTGCGCCACTCTGCTCGAGAAGAGTGCAAAGATTATTTCAAGGTAACCAATCTGTTTCAAACATTTTTCCGAAAAGGAATAACAGCGAGAAGAAAAACTGAAATATCATCTAGCAGAGCGTGGTTTCGATCCACGGCCCTCTGGGTTATGGGCCCAGCACGCTTCCACTGCGCCACTCTGCTCGAGAAGAGTGCAAAGATTATTTCAAGGTAACCAATCTGTTTCAAACATTTTTCCGAAAAGGAATAATCGCGAGAAGAAAAACTGAAATATCATCTAGCAGAGCGTGGTTTCGATCCACGGACCTCTGGGTTATGGGCCCAGCACGCTTCCACTGCGCCACTCTGCTCCAGAAGAGTGCAAAGATTATTTCAAGGTAACCAATCTGTTTCAAACATTTTTCCGAAAAGGAATAATCGCGAGAAGAAAAACTGAAATATCATCTAGCTGAGCGTGGTTTCGATGCACGGACCTCTGGGTTATGGGCCCAGCACGCTTCCACTGCGCCACTCTGCTCGAGAAGAATGCAAAGATTATTTCAAGGTAACCAATCTATTTCAAACATTTTTCCGAAAAGGAATAATCGCGAGAAGAAAAACTGAAATATCATCTAGCAGAGCGTGGTTTCGATCCACGGACCTCTGGGTTATGGGCCAAGCACGCTTCCACTGCGCCACTCTGCTCGAGAAGAGTGCAAAGATTATTTCAAGGTAACCAATCTGTTTCAAACATTTTTCCGAAAAGGAATAATCGCGAGAAGAAAAACTGAAATATCATCTAGCTGAGCGTGGTTTCGATGCACGGACCTCTGGGTTATGGGCCCAGCACGCTTCCACTGCGCCACTCTGCTCGAGAAGAGTGCAAAGATTATTTCAAGGTAACCAATCTATTTCAAACATTTTTCCGAAAAGGAATAATCGCGAGAAGAAAAACTGAAATATCATCTAGCAGAGCGTGGTTTCGATCCACGGACCTCTGGGTTATGGGCCAAGCACGCTTCCACTGCGCCACTCTGCTCGAGAAGAGTGCAAAGATTATTTCAAGGTAACCAATCTGATTCAAACATTTTTCCGAAAAGGAATAATCGCAAGAAGAAAAACTGAAATATCATCTAGCAGAGCGTGGTTTCGATGCACGGACCTCTGGGTTATGGGCCCAGCACGCTTCCACTGCGCCACTCTGCTCGAGAAGAGTGCAAAGATTATTTCAAGGTAACCAATCTATTTCAAACATTTTTCCGAAAAGGAATAATCGCGAGAAGAAAAACTGAAATATCATCTAGCAGAGCGTGGTTTCGATCCACGGACCTCTGGGTTATGGGCCAAGCACGCTTCCACTGCGCCACTCTGCTCGAGAAGAGTGCAAAGATTATTTCAAGGTAACCAATCTGTTTCAAACATTTTTCCGAAAAGGAATAATCGCGAGAAGAAAAACTGAAATATCATCTAGCAGAGCGTGGTTTCGATCCGCGGACCTCTGGGTTATGGGCCAAGCACGCTTCCACTGCGCCACTCTGCTCGAGAAGAGTGCAAAGATTATTTCAAGGTAACCAATCTATTTCAAACATTTTTCCGAAAAGGAATAATCGCGAGAAGAAAAACTGAAATATCATCTAGCAGAGCGTGGTTTCGATCCACGGACCTCTGGGTTATGGGCCAAGCACGCTTCCACTGCGCCACTCTGCTCGAGAAGAGTGCAAAGATTATTTCAAGGTAACCAATCTGATTCAAACATTTTTCCGAAAAGGAATAATCGCAAGAAGAAAAACTGAAATATCATCTAGCAGAGCGTGGTTTCGATGCACGGACCTCTGGGTTATGGGCCCAGCACGCTTCCACTGCGCCACTCTGCTCGAGAAGAGTGCAAAGATTATTTCAAGGTAACCAATCTATTTCAAACATTTTTCCGAAAAGGAATAATCGCGAGAAGAAAAACTGAAATATCATCTAGCAGAGCGTGGTTTCGATCCACGGACCTCTGGGTTATGGGCCAAGCACGCTTCCACTGCGCCACTCTGCTCGAGAAGAGTGCAAAGATTATTTCAAGGTAACCAATCTGTTTCAAACATTTTTCCGAAAAGGAATAATCGCGAGAAGAAAAACTGAAATATCATCTAGCAGAGCATGGTTTCGATCCGCGGAACTCTGGGTTATGGGCCAAGCACGCTTCCACTGCGCCACTCTGCTCGAGAAGAGTGCAAAGATTATTTCAAGGTAACCAATCTATTTCAAACATTTTTCCGAAAAGGAATAATCGCGAGAAGAAAAACTGAAATATCATCTAGCAGAGCGTGGTTTCGATGCACGGACCTCTGGGTTATGGGCCAAGCACGCTTCCACTGCGCCACTCTGCTCGAGAAGAGTGCAAAGATTATTTCAAGGTAACCAATCTATTTCAAACATTTTTCCGAAAAGGAATAATCGCGAGAAGAAAAACTGAAATATCATCTAGCAGAGCGTGGTTTCGATCCACGGACCTCTGGGTTATGGGCCAAGCACGCTTCCACTGCGCCACTCTGCTCGAGAAGAGTGCAAAGATTATTTCAAAGTAACCAATCTGATTCAAACATTTTTCCGAAAAGGAATAATCGCGAGAAGAAAAACTGAAATATCATCTAGCAGAGCGTGGTTTCGATCCACGGACCTCTGGGTTATGGGCCAAGCACGCTTCCACTGCGCCACTCTGCTCGAGAAGAGTGCAAAGATTATTTCAAGGTAACCAATCTATTTCAAACATTTTTCCGAAAAGGAATAATCGCGAGAAGAAAAACTGAAATATCATCTAGCAGAGCGTGGTTTCGATGCACGGACCTCTGGGTTATGGGCCCAGCACGCTTCCACTGCGCCACTCTGCTCGAGAAGAGTGCAAAGATTATTTCAAGGTAACCAATCTGATTCAAACATTTTTCCGAAAAGGAATAATCGCGAGAAGAAAAACTGAAATATCATCTAGCAGAGCGTGGTTTCGATCCACGGACCTCTGGGTTATGGGCCAAGCACGCTTCCACTGCGCCACTCTGCTCGAGAAGAGTGCAAAGATTATTTCAAGGTAACCAATCTGATTCAAACATTTTTCCGAAAAGGAATAATCGCGAGAAGAAAAACTGAAATATCATCTAGCAGAGCGTGGTTTCGATGCACGGACCTCTGGGTTATGGGCCCAGCACGCTTCCACTGCGCCACTCTGCTCGAGAAGAGTGCAAAGATTATTTCAAGGTAACCAATCTGTTTCAAACATTTTTCCGAAAAGGAATAATAGCGAGAAGAAAAACTGAAATATCATCTAGCAGAGCGTGGTTTCGATCCACGGCCCTCTGGGTTATGGGCCCAGCACGCTTCCACTCCGCCACTCTGCTCGAGAAGAGTGCAAAGATTATTTCAAGGTAACCAATCTATTTCAAACATTTTTCCGAAAAGGAATAATCGCGAGAAGAAAAACTGAAATATCATCTAGCAGAGCGTGGTTTCGATCCACGGACCTCTGGGTTATGGGCCAAGCACGCTTCCACTGCGCCACTCTGCTCGAGAAGAGTGCAAAGATTATTTCAAGGTAACCAATCTGATTCAAACATTTTTCCGAAAAGGAATAATCGCGAGAAGAAAAACTGAAATATCATCTAGCAGAGCGTGGTTTCGATCCACGGCCCTCTGGGTTATGGGCCCAGCACGCTTCCACTGCGCCACTCTGCTCGAGAAGAGTGCAAAGAATATTTCAAGGTAACCAATCTGTTTCAAACATTTTTCCGAAAAGGAATAATCGCGAGAAGAAAAACTGAAATATCATCTAGCAGAGCGTGGTTTCGATCCACGGACCTCTGTGTTATGGGCCAAGCACGCTTCCACTGCGCCACTCTGCTCGAGAAGAGTGCAAAGATTATTTCAAGGTAACCAATCTGATTCAAACATTTTTCCGAAAAGGAATAATCGCGAGAAGAAAAACTGAAATATCATCTAGCAGAGCGTGGTTTCGATGCACGGACCTCTGGGTTATGGGCCAAGCACGCTTCCACTGCGCCACTCTGCTCGAGAAGAGTGCAAAGATTATTTCAAGGTAACCAATCTATTTCAAACATTTTTCCGAAAAGGAATAATCGCGAGAAGAAAAACTGAAATATCATCTAGCAGAGCGTGGTTTCGATCCACGGACCTCTGGGTTATGGGCCAAGCACGCTTCCACTGCGCCACTCTGCTCGAGAAGAGTGCAAAGATTATTTCAAGGTAACCAATCTGATTCAAACATTTTTCCGAAAAGGAATAATCGCGAGAAGAAAAACTGAAATATCATCTAGCAGAGCGTGGTTTCGATGCACGGACCTCTGGGTTATGGGCCCAGCACGCTTCCACTGCGCCACTCTGCTCGAGAAGAGTGCAAAGATTATTTCAAGGTAACCAATCTATTTCAAACATTTTTCCGAAAAGGAATAATCGCGAGAAGAAAAACTGAAATATCATCTAGCAGAGCGTGGTTTCGATCCACGGACCTCTGGGTTATGGGCCAAGCACGCTTCCACTGCGCCACTCTGCTCGAGAAGAGTGCAAAGATTATTTCAAGGTAACCAATCTGTTTCAAACATTTTTCCGAAAAGGAATAATCGCGAGAAGAAAAACTGAAATATCATCTAGCAGAGCGTGGTTTCGATCCGCGGACCTCTGGGTTATGGGCCAAGCACGCTTCCACTGCGCCACTCTGCTCGAGAAGAGTGCAAAGATTATTTCAAGGTAACCAATCTATTTCAAACATTTTTCCGAAAAGGAATAATCGCGAGAAGAAAAACTGAAATATCATCTAGCAGAGCGTGGTTTCGATGCACGGACCTCTGGGTTATGGGCCAAGCACGCTTCCACTGCGCCACTCTGCTCGAGAAGAGTGCAAAGATTATTTCAAGGTAACCAATCTATTTCAAACATTTTTCCGAAAAGGAATAATCGCGAGAAGAAAAACTGAAATATCATCTAGCAGAGCGTGGTTTCGATCCACGGACCTCTGGGTTATGGGCCAAGCACGCTTCCACTGCGCCACTCTGCTCGAGAAGAGTGCAAAGATTATTTCAAAGTAACCAATCTGATTCAAACATTTTTCCGAAAAGGAATAATCGCGAGAAGAAAAACTGAAATATCATCTAGCAGAGCGTGGTTTCGATCCACGGACCTCTGGGTTATGGGCCAAGCACGCTTCCACTGCGCCACTCTGCTCGAGAAGAGTGCAAAGATTATTTCAAGGTAACCAATCTATTTCAAACATTTTTCCGAAAAGGAATAATCGCGAGAAGAAAAACTGAAATATCATCTAGCAGAGCGTGGTTTCGATGCACGGACCTCTGGGTTATGGGCCCAGCACGCTTCCACTGCGCCACTCTGCTCGAGAAGAGTGCAAAGATTATTTCAAGGTAACCAATCTGATTCAAACATTTTTCCGAAAAGGAATAATCGCGAGAAGAAAAACTGAAATATCATCTAGCAGAGCGTGGTTTCGATCCACGGACCTCTGGGTTATGGGCCAAGCACGCTTCCACTGCGCCACTCTGCTCGAGAAGAGTGCAAAGATTATTTCAAGGTAACCAATCTGATTCAAACATTTTTCCGAAAAGGAATAATCGCGAGAAGAAAAACTGAAATATCATCTAGCAGAGCGTGGTTTCGATGCACGGACCTCTGGGTTATGGGCCCAGCACGCTTCCACTGCGCCACTCTGCTCGAGAAGAGTGCAAAGATTATTTCAAGGTAACCAATCTGTTTCAAACATTTTTCCGAAAAGGAATAATCGCGAGAAGAAAAACTGAAATATCATCTAGCAGAGCGTGGTTTCGATCCACGGACCTCTGGGTTATGGGCCAAGCACGCTTCCACTGCGCCACTCTGCTCGAGAAGAGTGCAAAGATTATTTCAAGGTAACCAATCTGTTTCAAACATTTTTCCGAAAAGGAATAATCGCGAGAAGAAAAACTGAAATATCATCTAGCAGAGCGTGGTTTCGATCAACGGACCTCTGGGTTATGGGCCCAGCACGCTTCCACTGCGCCACTCTGCTCGAGAAGAGTGCAAAGATTATTTCAAGGTAGCCAATCTATTTCAAACATTTTTCCGAAAAGGAATAATCGCGAGAAGAAAAACTGAAATATCATCTAGCAGAGCGTACATTCGATCCACGGACCTCTGGGTTATGGGCCCAGCACGCTTCCACTGCGCCACTCTGCTCGAGAAGAGTGCAAAGATTATTTCAAGGTAACCAATCTATTTCAAACATTTTTCCGAAAAGGAATAATCGCGAGAAGAAAAATTGAAATATCATCTAGCAGAGCGTGGTTTCGATGCACGGACCTCTGGGTTATGGGCCCAGCACGCTTCCACTGCGCCACTCTGCTCGAGAAGAGTGCAAAGATTATTTCAAGGTAACCAATCTATTTCAAACATTTTTCCGAAAAGGAATAATCGCGAGAAGAAAAACTGAAATATCATCTAGCAGAGCGTGGTTTCGATCCACGGACCTCTGGGTTATGGGCCCAGCACGCTTCCACTGCGCCACTCTGCTCGAGAAGAGTGCAAAGATTATTTCAAGGTAACCAATCTATTTCAAACATTTTTCCGAAAAGGAATAATCGCGAGAAGAAAAATTGAAATATCATCTAGCAGAGCGTGGTTTCGATGCACGGACCTCTGGGTTATGGGCCCAGCACGCTTCCACTGCGCCACTCTGCTCGAGAAGAGTGCAAAGATTATTTCAAGGTAACCAATCTGTTTCAAACATTTTTCCGAAAAGGAATAATCGCGAGAAGAAAAATTGAAATATCATCTAGCAGAGCGTGGTTTCGATCCACGGACCTCTGGGTTATGGGCCCAGCACGCTTCCACTGCGCCACTCTGCTCGAGAAGAGTGCAAAGATTATTTCAAGGTAACCAATCTGTTTCAAACATTTTTCCGAAAAGGAATAATCGCGAGAAGATATACTGAAATATCATCTAGCAGAGCGGGGTTTCGATCCACGGACCTCTGGGTTATGGGCCAAGCACGCTTCCACTGCGCCACTCTGCTCGAGAAGAGTGCAAAGATTATTTCAAGGTAACCAATCTGTTTCAAACATTTTTCCGAAAAGGAATAATCGCGAGAAGATATACTGAAATATCATCTAGCAGAGCGGGGTTTCGATCCACGGACCTCTGGGTTATGGGCCAAGCACGCTTCCACTGCGCCACTCTGCTCGAGAAGAGTGCAAAGATTATTTCAAGGTAACCAATCTGTTTCAAACATTTTTCCGAAAAGGAATAATCGCGAGAAGATATACTGAAATATCATCTAGCAGAGCGGGGTTTCAATCCACGGACCTCTGGGTTATGGGCCAAGCACGCTTCCACTGCGCCACTCTGCTCGAGAAGAGTGCAAAGATTATTTCAACGTAACCAATCTGATTCAAACATTTTTCCGAAAAGGAATAATCGCGAGAAGAAAAACTGAAATATCATCTAGCAGAGCGTGGTTTCGATGCACGGACCTCTGGGTTATGGGCCCAGCACGCTTCCACTGCGCCACTCTGGTCGAGAAGAGTGCAAAGATTATTTCAAGGTAACCAATCTGATTCAAACATTTTTCCGAAAAGGAATAATCGCGAGAAGAAAAACTGAAATATCATCTAGCAGAGCGTGGTTTCGATCCACGGCCCTCTGGGTTATGGGCCCAGCACGCTTCCACTGCGCCACTCTGCTCGAGAAGAGTGCAAAGATTATTTCAAGGTAACCAATCTGTTTCAAACATTTTTCCGAAAATTAATAACAGCGAGAAGAAAAACTGAAATATCATCTAGCAGAGCGTGGTTTCGATCCACGGCCCTCTGGGTTATGGGCCCAGCACGCTTCCACTGCGCCACTCTGCTCGAGAAGAGTGCAAAGATTATTTCAAGGTAACCAATCTGTTTCAAACATTTTTCCGAAAATTAATAACAGCGAGAAGAAAAACTGAAATATCATCTAGCAGAGCGTGGTTTCGATCCACGGCCCTCTGGGTTATGGGCCCAGCACGCTTCCACTGTGCCACTCTGCTCGAGAAGAGTGCAAAGATTATTTCAAGGTAACCAATCTGTTTCAAACATTTTTCCGAAAAGGAATAATCGCGAGAAGAAAAACTGAAATATCATCTAGCAGAGCGTGGTTTCGATCCACGGACCTCTGGGTTATGGGCCCAGCACGCTTCCACTGCGCCACTCTGCTCCAGAAGAGTGCAAAGATTATTTCAAGGTAACCAATCTGTTTCAAACATTTTTCCGAAAAGGAATAACAGCGAGAAGAAAAACTGAAATATCATCTAGCAGAGCGTGGTTTCGATCCACGGACCTCTGGGTTATGGGCCCAGCACGCTTCCACTGCGCCACTCTGCTCGAGAAGAGTGCAAAGATTATTTCAAGGTAACCAATCTGTTTCAAACATTTTTCCGAAAAGGAATAATCGCGAGAAGAAAAACTGAAATATCATCTAGCAGAGCGTGGTTTCGATCCACGGACCTCTGGGTTATGGGCCAAGCACGCTTCCACTGCGCCACTCTGCTCGAGAAGAGTGCAAAGATTATTTCAAGGTAACCAATCTGATTCAAACATTTTTCCGAAAAGGAATAATCGCGAGAAGAAAAACTGAAATATCATCTAGCAGAGCGTGGTTTCGATCCACGGCCCTCTGGGTTATGGGCCCAGCACGCTTCCACTGCGCCACTCTGCTCGAGAAGAGTGCAAAGATTATTTCAAGGTAACCAATCTGTTTCAAACATTTTTCCGAAAAGGAATAATCGCGAGAAGAAAAACTGAAATATCATCTAGCAGAGCGTGGTTTCGATCCACGGACCTCTGGGTTATGGGCCAAGCACGCTTCCACTGCGCCACTCTGCTCGAGAAGAGTGCAAAGATTATTTCAAGGTAACCAATCTATTTCAAACATTTTTCCGAAAAGGAATAATCGCGAGAAGAAAAACTGAAATATCATCTAGCAGAGCGTGGTTTCGATGCACGGACCTCTGGGTTATG
This sequence comes from Parasteatoda tepidariorum, assembly GCF_982258835.1. Classification (NCBI taxonomy): domain Eukaryota; kingdom Metazoa; phylum Arthropoda; class Arachnida; order Araneae; family Theridiidae; genus Parasteatoda; species Parasteatoda tepidariorum. The sequence goes on along the minus strand of NC_141759.1, from coordinate 93,781,082 downwards.
GGCCAAGCACGCTTCCACTGCGCCACTCTGCTCGAGAAGAGTGCAAAGATTATTTCAAGGTAACCAATCTATTTCAAACATTTTTCCGAAAAGGAATAATCGCGAGAAGAAAAACTGAAATATCATCTAGCAGAGCGTGGTTTCGATCCACGGACCTCTGGGTTATGGGCCAAGCACGCTTCCACTGCGCCACTCTGCTCGAGAAGAGTGCAAAGATTATTTCAAAGTAACCAATCTGATTCAAACATTTTTCCGAAAAGGAATAATCGCGAGAAGAAAAACTGAAATATCATCTAGCAGAGCGTGGTTTCGATCCACGGACCTCTGGGTTATGGGCCAAGCACGCTTCCACTGCGCCACTCTGCTCGAGAAGAGTGCAAAGATTATTTCAAGGTAACCAATCTATTTCAAACATTTTTCCGAAAAGGAATAATCGCGAGAAGAAAAACTGAAATATCATCTAGCAGAGCGTGGTTTCGATCCACGGACCTCTGGGTTATGGGCCCAGCACGCTTCCACTGCGCCACTCTGCTCGAGAAGAGTGCAAAGATTATTTCAAGGTAACCAATCTGATTCAAACATTTTTCCGAAAAGGAATAATCGCGAGAAGAAAAACTGAAATATCATCTAGCAGAGCGTGGTTTCGATCCACGGACCTCTGGGTTATGTGCCAAGCACGCTTCCACTGCGCCACTCTGCTCGAGAAGAGTGCAAAGATTATTTCAAGGTAACCAATCTGATTCAAACATTTTTCCGAAAAGGAATAATCGCGAGAAGAAAAACTGAAATATCATCTAGCAGAGCGTGGTTTCGATGCACGGACCTCTGGGTTATGGGCCCAGCACGCTTCCACTGCGCCACTCTGCTCGAGAAGAGTGCAAAGATTATTTCAAGGTAACCAATCTGTTTCAAACATTTTTCCGAAAAGGAATAATAGCGAGAAGAAAAACTGAAATATCATCTAGCAGAGCGTGGTTTCGATCCACGGCCCTCTGGGTTATGGGCCCAGCACGCTTCCACTGCGCCACTCTGCTCGAGAAGAGTGCAAAGATTATTTCAAGGTAACCAATCTGTTTCAAACATTTTTCCGAAAAGGAATAATCGCGAGAAGAAAAACTGAAATATCATCTAGCAGAGCGTGGTTTCGATCCACGGACCTCTTGGTTATGGGCCAAGCACGCTTCCACTGCGCCACTCTGCTCGAGAAGAGTGCAAAGATTATTTCAAGGTAACCAATCTGTTTCAAACATTTTTCCGAAAAGGAATAATCGCGAGAAGAAAAACTGAAATATCATCTAGCAGAGCGTGGTTTCGATCAACGGACCTCTGGGTTATGGGCCCAGCACGCTTCCACTGCGCCACTCTGCTCGAGGAGAGTGCAAAGATTATTTCAAGGTAGCCAATCTATTTCAAACATTTTTCCGAAAAGGAATAATCGCGAGAAGAAAAACTGAAATATCATCTAGCAGAGCGTGGTTTCGATCCACGGACCTCTGGGTTATGGGCCCAGCACGCTTCCACTGCGCCACTCTGCTCGAGAAGAGTGCAAAGATTATTTCAAGGTAACCAATCTATTTCAAACATTTTTCCGAAAAGGAATAATCGCGAGAAGAAAAATTGAAATATCATCTAGCAGAGCGTGGTTTCGATGCACGGACCTCTGGGTTATGGGCCCAGCACGCTTCCACTGCGCCACTCTGCTCGAGAAGAGTGCAAAGATTATTTCAAGGTAACCAATCTATTTCAAACATTTTTCCGAAAAGGAATAATCGCGAGAAGAAAAACTGAAATATCATCTAGCAGAGCGTGGTTTCGATCCACGGACCTCTGGGTTATGGGCCCAGCACGCTTCCACTGCGCCACTCTGCTCGAGAAGAGTGCAAAGATTATTTCAAGGTAACCAATCTATTTCAAACATTTTTCCGAAAAGGAATAATCGCGAGAAGAAAAATTGAAATATCATCTAGCAGAGCGTGGTTTCGATGCACGGACCTCTGGGTTATGGGCCCAGCACGCTTCCACTGCGCCACTCTGCTCGAGAAGAGTGCAAAGATTATTTCAAGGTAACCAATCTGTTTCAAACATTTTTCCGAAAAGGAATAATCGCGAGAAGAAAAACTGAAATATCATCTAGCAGAGCGTGGTTTCGATCCACGGACCTCTGGGTTATGGGCCAAGCACGCTTCCACTGCGCCACTCTGCTCGAGAAGAGTGCAAAGATTATTTCAAGGTAACCAATCTGATTCAAACATTTTTCCGAAAAGGAATAATCGCGAGAAGAAAAACTGAAATATCATCTAGCAGAGCGTGGTTTCGATCCACGGCCCTCTGGGTTATGGGCCCAGCACGCTTCCACTGCGCCACTCTGCTCGAGAAGAGTGCAAAGATTATTTCAAGGTAACCAATCTGTTTCAAACATTTTTCCGAAAAGGAATAATCGCGAGAAGAAAAACTGAAATATCATCTAGCAGAGCGTGGTTTCGATCCACGGACCTCTGGGTTATGGGCCAAGCACGCTTCCACTGCGCCACTCTGCTCGAGAAGAGTGCAAAGATTATTTCAAGGTAACCAATCTATTTCAAACATTTTTCCGAAAAGGAATAATCGCGAGAAGAAAAACTGAAATATCATCTAGCAGAGCGTGGTTTCGATGCACGGACCTCTGGGTTATGGGCCAAGCACGCTTCCACTGCGCCACTCTGCTCGAGAAGAGTGCAAAGATTATTTCAAGGTAACCAATCTATTTCAAACATTTTTCCGAAAAGGAATAATCGCGAGAAGAAAAACTGAAATATCATCTAGCAGAGCGTGGTTTCGATCCACGGACCTCTGGGTTATGGGCCAAGCACGCTTCCACTGCGCCACTCTGCTCGAGAAGAGTGCAAAGATTATTTCAAAGTAACCAATCTGATTCAAACATTTTTCCGAAAAGGAATAATCGCGAGAAGAAAAACTGAAATATCATCTAGCAGAGCGTGGTTTCGATCCACGGACCTCTGGGTTATGGGCCAAGCACGCTTCCACTGCGCCACTCTGCTCGAGAAGAGTGCAAAGATTATTTCAAGGTAACCAATCTATTTCAAACATTTTTCCGAAAAGGAATAATCGCGAGAAGAAAAACTGAAATATCATCTAGCAGAGCGTGGTTTCGATGCACGGACCTCTGGGTTATGGGCCCAGCACGCTTCCACTGCGCCACTCTGCTCGAGAAGAGTGCAAAGATTATTTCAAGGTAACCAATCTGATTCAAACATTTTTCCGAAAAGGAATAATCGCGAGAAGAAAAACTGAAATATCATCTAGCAGAGCGTGGTTTCGATCCACGGACCTCTGGGTTATGGGCCAAGCACGCTTCCACTGCGCCACTCTGCTCGAGAAGAGTGCAAAGATTATTTCAAGGTAACCAATCTGATTCAAACATTTTTCCGAAAAGGAATAATCGCGAGAAGAAAAACTGAAATATCATCTAGCAGAGCGTGGTTTCGATGCACGGACCTCTGGGTTATGGGCCCAGCACGCTTCCACTGCGCCACTCTGCTCGAGAAGAGTGCAAAGATTATTTCAAGGTAACCAATCTGTTTCAAACATTTTTCCGAAAAGGAATAATAGCGAGAAGAAAAACTGAAATATCATCTAGCAGAGCGTGGTTTCGATCCACGGACCTCTGGGTTATGGGCCCAGCACGCTTCCACTGCGCCACTCTGCTCGAGAAGAGTGCAAAGATTATTTCAAGGTAACCAATCTGTTTCAAACATTTTTCCGAAAAGGAATAATCGCGAGAAGAAAAACTGAAATATCATCTAGCAGAGCGTGGTTTCGATCCACGGACCTCTGGGTTATGGGCCAAGCACGCTTCCACTGCGCCACTCTGCTCGAGAAGAGTGCAAAGATTATTTCAAGGTAACCAATCTGTTTCAAACATTTTTCCGAAAAGGAATAATCGCGAGAAGAAAAACTGAAATATCATCTAGCAGAGCGTGGTTTCGATCAACGGACCTCTGGGTTATGGGCCCAGCACGCTTCCACTGCGCCACTCTGCTCGAGAAGAGTGCAAAGATTATTTCAAGGTAGCCAATCTATTTCAAACATTTTTCCGAAAAGGAATAATCGCGAGAAGAAAAACTGAAATATCATCTAGCAGAGCGTGGTTTCGATCCACGGACCTCTGGGTTATGGGCCCAGCACGCTTCCACTGCGCCACTCTGCTCGAGAAGAGTGCAAAGATTATTTCAAGGTAACCAATCTATTTCAAACATTTTTCCGAAAAGGAATAATCGCGAGAAGAAAAATTGAAATATCATCTAGCAGAGCGTGGTTTCGATGCACGGACCTCTGGGTTATGGGCCCAGCACGCTTCCACTGCGCCACTCTGCTCGAGAAGAGTGCAAAGATTATTTCAAGGTAACCAATCTATTTCAAACATTTTTCCGAAAAGGAATAATCGCGAGAAGAAAAACTGAAATATCATCTAGCAGAGCGTGGTTTCGATCCACGGACCTCTGGGTTATGGGCCCAGCACGCTTCCACTGCGCCACTCTGCTCGAGAAGAGTGCAAAGATTATTTCAAGGTAACCAATCTATTTCAAACATTTTTCCGAAAAGGAATAATCGCGAGAAGAAAAATTGAAATATCATCTAGCAGAGCGTGGTTTCGATGCACGGACCTCTGGGTTATGGGCCCAGCACGCTTCCACTGCGCCACTCTGCTCGAGAAGAGTGCAAAGATTATTTCAAGGTAACCAATCTGTTTCAAACATTTTTCCGAAAAGGAATAATCGCGAGAAGAAAAACTGAAATATCATCTAGCAGAGCGTGGTTTCGATCCACGGACCTCTGGGTTATGGGCCAAGCACGCTTCCACTGCGCCACTCTGCTCGAGAAGAGTGCAAAGATTATTTCAAGGTAACCAATCTGATTCAAACATTTTTCCGAAAAGGAATAATCGCGAGAAGAAAAACTGAAATATCATCTAGCAGAGCGTGGTTTCGATCCACGGCCCTCTGGGTTATGGGCCCAGCACGCTTCCACTGCGCCACTCTGCTCGAGAAGAGTGCAAAGATTATTTCAAGGTAACCAATCTGTTTCAAACATTTTTCCGAAAAGGAATAATCGCGAGAAGAAAAACTGAAATATCATCTAGCAGAGCGTGGTTTCGATCCACGGACCTCTGGGTTATGGGCCAAGCACGCTTCCACTGCGCCACTCTGCTCGAGAAGAGTGCAAAGATTATTTCAAGGTAACCAATCTATTTCAAACATTTTTCCGAAAAGGAATAATCGCGAGAAGAAAAACTGAAATATCATCTAGCAGAGCGTGGTTTCGATGCACGGACCTCTGGGTTATGGGCCAAGCACGCTTCCACTGCGCCACTCTGCTCGAGAAGAGTGCAAAGATTATTTCAAGGTAACCAATCTATTTCAAACATTTTTCCGAAAAGGAATAATCGCGAGAAGAAAAACTGAAATATCATCTAGCAGAGCGTGGTTTCGATCCACGGACCTCTGGGTTATGGGCCAAGCACGCTTCCACTGCGCCACTCTGCTCGAGAAGAGTGCAAAGATTATTTCAAAGTAACCAATCTGATTCAAACATTTTTCCGAAAAGGAATAATCGCGAGAAGAAAAACTGAAATATCATCTAGCAGAGCGTGGTTTCGATCCACGGACCTCTGGGTTATGGGCCAAGCACGCTTCCACTGCGCCACTCTGCTCGAGAAGAGTGCAAAGATTATTTCAAGGTAACCAATCTATTTCAAACATTTTTCCGAAAAGGAATAATCGCGAGAAGAAAAACTGAAATATCATCTAGCAGAGCGTGGTTTCGATGCACGGACCTCTGGGTTATGGGCCCAGCACGCTTCCACTGCGCCACTCTGCTCGAGAAGAGTGCAAAGATTATTTCAAGGTAACCAATCTGATTCAAACATTTTTCCGAAAAGGAATAATCGCGAGAAGAAAAACTGAAATATCATCTAGCAGAGCGTGGTTTCGATCCACGGACCTCTGGGTTATGGGCCAAGCACGCTTCCACTGCGCCACTCTGCTCGAGAAGAGTGCAAAGATTATTTCAAGGTAACCAATCTGATTCAAACATTTTTCCGAAAAGGAATAATCGCGAGAAGAAAAACTGAAATATCATCTAGCAGAGCGTGGTTTCGATGCACGGACCTCTGGGTTATGGGCCCAGCACGCTTCCACTGCGCCACTCTGCTCGAGAAGAGTGCAAAGATTATTTCAAGGTAACCAATCTGTTTCAAACATTTTTCCGAAAAGGAATAATAGCGAGAAGAAAAACTGAAATATCATCTAGCAGAGCGTGGTTTCGATCCACGGCCCTCTGGGTTATGGGCCCAGCACGCTTCCACTGCGCCACTCTGCTCGAGAAGAGTGCAAAGATTATTTCAAGGTAACCAATCTGTTTCAAACATTTTTCCGAAAAGGAATAATCGCGAGAAGAAAAACTGAAATATCATCTAGCAGAGCGTGGTTTCGATCCACGGACCTCTGGGTTATGGGCCAAGCACGCTTCCACTGCGCCACTCTGCTCGAGAAGAGTGCAAAGATTATTTCAAGGTAACCAATCTGTTTCAAACATTTTTCCGAAAAGGAATAATCGCGAGAAGAAAAACTGAAATATCATCTAGCAGAGCGTGGTTTCGATCAACGGACCTCTGGGTTATGGGCCCAGCACGCTTCCACTGCGCCACTCTGCTCGAGAAGAGTGCAAAGATTATTTCAAGGTAGCCAATCTATTTCAAACATTTTTCCGAAAAGGAATAATCGCGAGAAGAAAAACTGAAATATCATCTAGCAGAGCGTGGTTTCGATCCACGGACCTCTGGGTTATGGGCCCAGCACGCTTCCACTGCGCCACTCTGCTCGAGAAGAGTGCAAAGATTATTTCAAGGTAACCAATCTATTTCAAACATTTTTCCGAAAAGGAATAATCGCGAGAAGAAAAATTGAAATATCATCTAGCAGAGCGTGGTTTCGATGCACGGACCTCTGGGTTATGGGCCCAGCACGCTTCCACTGCGCCACTCTGCTCGAGAAGAGTGCAAAGATTATTTCAAGGTAACCAATCTATTTCAAACATTTTTCCGAAAAGGAATAATCGCGAGAAGAAAAACTGAAATATCATCTAGCAGAGCGTGGTTTCGATCCACGGACCTCTGGGTTATGGGCCCAGCACGCTTCCACTGCGCCACTCTGCTCGAGAAGAGTGCAAAGATTATTTCAAGGTAACCAATCTATTTCAAACATTTTTCCGAAAAGGAATAATCGCGAGAAGAAAAATTGAAATATCATCTAGCAGAGCGTGGTTTCGATGCACGGACCTCTGGGTTATGGGCCCAGCACGCTTCCACTGCGCCACTCTGCTCGAGAAGAGTGCAAAGATTATTTCAAGGTAACCAATCTGTTTCAAACATTTTTCCGAAAAGGAATAATCGCGAGAAGAAAAATTGAAATATCATCTAGCAGAGCGTGGTTTCGATCCACGGACCTCTGGGTTATGGGCCCAGCACGCTTCCACTGCGCCACTCTGCTCGAGAAGAGTGCAAAGATTATTTCAAGGTAACCAATCTGTTTCAAACATTTTTCCGAAAAGGAATAATCGCGAGAAGATATACTGAAATATCATCTAGCAGAGCGGGGTTTCGATCCACGGACCTCTGGGTTATGGGCCAAGCACGCTTCCACTGCGCCACTCTGCTCGAGAAGAGTGCAAAGATTATTTCAAGGTAACCAATCTGTTTCAAACATTTTTCCGAAAAGGAATAATCGCGAGAAGATATACTGAAATATCATCTAGCAGAGCGGGGTTTCGATCCACGGACCTCTGGGTTATGGGCCAAGCACGCTTCCACTGCGCCACTCTGCTCGCGAAGAGTGCAAAGATTATTTCAAGGTAACCAATCTGTTTCAAACATTTTTCCGAAAAGGAATAATCGCGAGAAGATATACTGAAATATCATCTAGCAGAGCGGGGTTTCGATCCACGGACCTCTGGGTTATGGGCCAAGCACGCTTCCACTGCGCCACTCTGCTCGAGAAGAGTGCAAAGATTATTTCAACGTAACCAATCTGATTCAAACATTTTTCCGAAAAGGAATAATCGCGAGAAGAAAAACTGAAATATCATCTAGCAGAGCGTGGTTTCGATGCACGGACCTCTGGGTTATGGGCCCAGCACGCTTCCACTGCGCCACTCTGGTCGAGAAGAGTGCAAAGATTATTTCAAGGTAACCAATCTGATTCAAACATTTTTCCGAAAAGGAATAATCGCGAGAAGAAAAACTGAAATATCATCTAGCAGAGCGTGGTTTCGATCCACGGCCCTCTGGGTTATGGGCCCAGCACGCTTCCACTGCGCCACTCTGCTCGAGAAGAGTGCAAAGATTATTTCAAGGTAACCAATCTGTTTCAAACATTTTTCCGAAAAGGAATAACAGCGAGAAGAAAAACTGAAATATCATCTAGCAGAGCGTGGTTTCGATCCACGGCCCTCTGGGTTATGGGCCCAGCACGCTTCCACTGCGCCACCCTGCTCGAGAAGAGTGCAAAGATTATTTCAAGGTAACCAATCTGTTTCAAACATTTTTCCGAAAAGGAATAATCGCGAGAAGAAAAACTGAAATATCATCTAGCAGAGCGTGGTTTCGATCCACGGACCTCTGGGTTATGGGCCCAGCACGCTTCCACTGCGCCACTCTGCTCCAGAAGAGTGCAAAGATTATTTCAAGGTAACCAATCTGTTTCAAACATTTTTCCGAAAAGGAATAACAGCGAGAAGAAAAACTGAAATATCATCTAGCAGAGCGTGGTTTCGATCCACGGACCTCTGGGTTATGGGCCCAGCACGCTTCCACTGCGCCACTCTGCTCGAGAAGAGTGCAAAGATTATTTCAAGGTAACCAATCTGTTTCAAACATTTTTCCGAAAAGGAATAATCGCGAGAAGAAAAACTGAAATATCATCTAGCAGAGCGTGGTTTCGATCCACGGACCTCTGGGTTATGGGCCCAGCACGCTTCCACTGCGCCACTCTGCTCGAGAAGAGTGCAAAGATTATTTCAAGGTAACCAATCTGTTTCAAACATTTTTCCGAAAAGGAATAATCGCGAGAAGAAAAACTGAAATATCATCTAGCAGAGCGTGGTTTCGATCCACGGACCTCTGGGTTATGGGCCAAGCACGCTTCCACTGCGCCACTCTGCTCGAGAAGAGTGCAAAGATTATTTCAAGGTAACCAATCTGTTTCAAACATTTTTCCGAAAAGGAATAATCGCGAGAAGAAAAACTGAAATATCATCTAGCAGAGCGTGGTTTCGATCAACGGACCTCTGGGTTATGGGCCCAGCACGCTTCCACTGCGCCACTCTGCTCGAGAAGAGTGCAAAGATTATTTCAAGGTAACCAATCCATTTCAAACATTTTTACGAAAAGGAATAATGGCGAGAAGAAAAACTGAAATATCCTCTAGCAGAGCGTGGTTTCGATCCTCGGACCTCTGGGTTATGGGCCCAGCACGCTTCCACTGCGCCACTCTGCTCGAGAAGAGTGCAAAGATTATTTCATGGTAACCAATCTATTTCAAACATTTTTCCGAAAAGGAATAATAGCGAGAAGAAAAACTGAAATATCATCTAGCAGAGCGTGGTTTCGATCAACGGCCCTCTGGGTTATGGGCCCAGCACGCTTCCACTGCGCCACTCTGCTCGAGAAGAGTGCAAAGATTATTTCAAGGTAAACAATCTGTTTCAAACATTTTTCCGAAAAGGAATAATCGCGAGAAGAAAAACTGAAATATCATCTAGCAGAGCGTGGTTTCGATCCACGGACCTCTGGGTTATGGGCCCAGCACGCTTCCACTGCGCCACTCTGCTCGAGAAGAGTGCAAAGATTATTTCATGGTAACCAATCTATTTCAAACATTTTTCCGAAAAGGACAAATCGCGAGAAGAAAAACAGAAATATCATCTAGCAGAGCGTGGTTTCGATCCACGGACCTCTGGGTTATGGGCCCAGCACGCTTCCACTGCGCCACTCTGCTCGAGAAGAGTGCAGAGATTATTTCAAGGTAACCAATCTGTTTCAAACATTTTTCCGAAAAGGAATAATCGCGAGAAGAAAAACTGAAATATCATCTAGCAGAGCGTGGTTTCGATCCACGGACCTCTGGGTTATGGGCCCAGCACGCTTCCACTGCGCCACTTTGCTCGAGAAGAGTGCAAAGATTATTTCAAGGTAACCAATGTGTTTCAAACATTTTTCCGAAAAGGAATAATCGCGAGAAGAAAAACTGAAATATCATCTAGCAGAGCGTGGTTTCGATCCACGGACCTCTGGGTTATGGGCCAAGCACGCTTCCACTGCGCCACTCTGCTCGAGAAGAGTGCAAAGATTATTTCAAGGTAACCAATCTGTTTCAAACATTTTTCCGAAAAGGAATAATCGCGAGAAGAAAAACTGAAATATCATCTAGCAGAGCGTGGTTTCGATCAACGGACCTCTGGGTTATGGGCCCAGCACGCTTCCACTGCGCCACTCTGCTCGAGAAGAGTGCAAAGATTATTTCAAGGTAACCAATCTGCTTCAAACATTTTTCCGAAAAGGAATAATCGCGAGAAGAAAAACTGAAATATCCTCTAGCAGAGCGTGGTTTCGATCCTCGGACCTCTGGGTTATGGGCCCAGCACGCTTCCACTGCGCCACTCTGCTCGAGAAGAGTGCAAAGATTATTTCAAGGTAACCAATCTATTTCAAACATTTTTCCGAAAAGGAATAATAGCGAGAAGAAAAACTGAAATATCATCTAGCAGAGCGTGGTTTCGATCCACGGCCCTCTGAGTTATGGGCCCAGCACGCTTCCACTGCGCCACTCTGCTCGAGAAGAGTGCAAAGATTATTTCAAGGTAACCAATCCATTTCAAACATTTTTACGAAAAGGAATAATGGCGAGAAGAAAAACTGAAATATCATCTAGCAGAGCGTGGTTTCGATCCACGGACCTCTGGGTTATGGGCCCAGCACGCTTCCACTGCGCCACTCTGCTCGAGAAGAGTGCAATGATTATTTCAAGGTAACCAATCTGTTTCAAACATTTTTCCGAAAAGGAATAATAGCGAGAAGAAAAACTGAAATATCATCTAGCAGAGCGTGGTTTCGATCCACGGCCCTCTGGGTTATGGGCCCAGCACGCTTCCACTGCGCCACTCTGCTCGAGAAGAGTGCAAAGATTATTTCAAGGTAACCAATCTGTTTCAAACATTTTTACGAAAAGGAATAATTGCGAGAAGAAAAACTGAAATATCATCTAGCAGAGCGTGGTTTCGATCCACGGACCTCTGGGTTATGGGCCCAGCACGCTTCCACTGCGCCACTCTGCTCGAGAAGAGTGCAAAGATTATTTCATGGTAACCAATCTATTTCAAACATTTTTCCGAAAAGGAATAATCGCGAGAAGAAAAACATAAATATCATCTAGCAGAGCGTGGTTTCGATCCACGGACCTCTGGGTTATGGGCCCAGCACGCTTCCACTGCGCCACTCTGCTCGAGAAGAGTGCAAAGATTATTTCAAGGTAACCAATCTATTTCAAACATTTTGCCGAAAAGGAATAATCGCGAGAAGAAAAACTGAAATATCATCTAGCAGAGCGTGGTTTCGATCCACGGACCTCTGGGTTATGGGCCCAGCACGCTTCCACTGCGCCACTCTGCTCGAGAAGAGTGCAAAGATTATTTCATGGTAACCAATCTATTTCAAACATTTTTCCGAAAAGGAATAATCGCGAGAAGAAAAACAGAAATATCATCTAGCAGACCGTGGTTTCGATCCACGGACCTCTGGGTTATGGGCCCAGCACGCTTCCACTGCGCCACTCTGCTCGAGAAGAGTGCAAAGATTATTTCAAGGTAACCAATCTATTTCAAACATTTTTCCGAAAAGGAATAATCGCGAGAAGAAAAACAGAAATATCAACTAGCAGAGCGTGGTTTCTATCCACGGACCTCTGGGTTATGGGCCCAGCACGCTTCCACTGCGCCACTCTGCTCGAGAAGAGTGCCAAGATTATTTCAAGGTAACCAATCTATTTCAAACATTTTTCCGAAAAGGAATAATCGCGAGAAGAAAAACTGAAATATCATCTAGCAGAGCGTGGTTTTGATCCATGGACCTCTGGGTTATGGGCCCAGCACGCTTCCACTGCGCCACTCTGCTCGAGAAGAGTGCAAAGATTATTTCAAGGTAACCAATCTATTTTAAACATTTTTCCGAAAAGGAATAATCGCGAGAAGAAAAACAGAAATATCAACTAGCAGAGCGTGGTTTCGATCCACGGACCTCTGGGTTATGGGCCCAGCACGCTTCCACTGCGCCACTCTGCTCGAGAAGAGTGCAAAGATTATTTCAAGGTAACCAATCTATTTCAAACATTTTTCCGAAAAGGAATAATCGCGAGAAGAAAAACTGAAATATCATCTAGCAGAGCGTGGTTTCGATCTACGGACCTCTGGGTTATGGGCCCAGCACGCTTCCACTGCCCCACTCTGCTCGAGAAGAGTGCAAAGATTATTTCAAAATAACCAATCTGTTTCAAACATTTTTCCGGAAAGGAATAATCGCGAGAAGAAAAACTGAAATATCATCTAGCAGAGCGTGGTTTCGATCCACGGATCTCTGGGTTATGGGCCCAGCACGCTTCCACTGCCCCACTCTGCTCGAGAAGAGTGCAAAGATTATTTCAAGGTAACCAATCTGTTTCAAACATTTTTCCGAAAAGGAATAATCGCGAAAAGAAAAACTGAAATATCATACAGCAGAGCGTGGTTTCAATCCACGGACCTCTGGGTTATGGGCCCAGCACGCTTCCACTGCCCCACTCTGCGCGAGAAGAGTGCAAAGATTATTTCAAGGTAACCAATCTATTTCAAACATTTTTCCGAAAAGGAATAATCGCGAAAAGAAAAACTGAAATATCATCTAGCAGAGCGTGGTTTCGATCCACGGACCTCTGGGTTATGGGCCCAGCACGCTTCCTTTGCGCCACTCTGCTCGAGAAGCGTGCAAAGATTATTTCAAGGTAACCAATCTGTTTCAAACATTTTTCCGGAAAGGAATAATCGCGAAAAGAAAAACTGAAATATCATCTAGCAGAGCGTGGTTTCGATCTATGGACCTCTGTGTTATGGGCCCAGCACGCTTCCACTGCCCCACTCTGCGCGAGAAGAGTGCAAAGATTATTTCAAGGTAACCAATCTATTTCAAACATTTTTCCGAAAAGGAATAATCGCGAGAAGAAAAACAGAAATATCAACTAGCAGAGCGTGGTTTCTATCCACGGACCTCTGGGTTATGGGCCCAGCACGCTTCCACTGTGCCACTCTGCTCGAGAAGAGTGCCAAGATTATTTCAAGGTAACCAATCTATTTCAAACATTTTTCCGAAAAGAAATAATCGCGAGAAGAAAAACTGAAATATCATCTAGCAGAGCGTGGTTTTGATCCATGGACCTCTGGGTTATGGGCCCAGCACGCTTCCACTGCGCCACTCTGCTCGAGAAGAGTGCAAAGATTATTTCAAGGTAACCAATCTATTTTAAACATTTTTCCGAAAAGGAATAATCGCGAGAAGAAAAACTGAAATATCATCTAGCAGAGCGTGGTTTCGATCTACGGACCTCTGGGTTATGGGCCCAGCACGCTTCCACTGCCCCACTCTGCTCGAGAAGAGTGCAAAGATTATTTCAAAATAACCAATCTGTTTCAAACATTTTTCCGGAAAGGAATAATCGCGAGAAGAAAAACTGAAATATCATCTAGCAGAGCGTGGTTTCGATCCACGGATCTCTGGGTTATGGGCCCAGCACGCTTCCACTGCCCCACTCTGCTCGAGAAGAGTGCAAAGATTATTTCAAGGTAACCAATCTATTTCAAACATTTTTCCGAAAAGAAATAATCGCGAGAAGAAAAACTGAAATATCATCTAGCAGAGCGTGGTTTTGATCCATGGACCTCTGGGTTATGGGCCCAGCACGCTTCCACTGCGCCACTCTGCTCGAGAAGAGTGCCAAGATTATTTCAAAGTAACCAATCTATTTCAAACATTTTTCCGAAAAGGAATAATCGCGAGAAGAAAAACTGAAATATCATCTAGCAGAGCGTGGTTTCGATCTACGGACCTCTGGGTTATGGGCCCAGCACGCTTCCACTGCCCCACTCTGCTCGAGAAGAGTGCAAAGATTATTTCAAAATAACCAATCTGTTTCAAACATTTTTCCGGAAAGGAATAATCGCGTGAAGAAAAACTGAAATATCATCTAGCAGAGCGTGGTTTCGATCCACGGATCTCTGGGTTATGGGCCCAGCACGCTTCCACTGCCCCACTCTGCTCGAGAAGAGTGCAAAGATTATTTCAAGGTAACCAATCTATTTCAAACATTTTTCCGAAAAGGAATAATCGCGAGAAGAAAAACTGAAATATCATCTAGCAGAGCGTGGTTTCGATCCACGGAACTCTGGGTTATGGGCCCAGCACGCTTCCACTGCGCCACACTGCTCGAGTAGAGTGCAAAGATTATTTGAAGGTAACCAATCTATTTCAAACATTTTTCCGAAAAGGAATAATCGCGAGGAGAAAAACTGAAATATCATCTAGCAGAGCGTGGTTTCGATCCACGGACCTCTGGGTTATGGGCCCAGCACGCTTCCACTGCGCCACTCTGCTCGAGAAGAGTGCAAAGATTATTTCAAGGTAACCAATCTATTTCAAACATTTATCCGAAAAGGAATAATCGCGAGGAGAAAAACTGAAATATCGTCTAGCAGAGCGTGGTTTCGATCCACGGACCTCTGTGTTATGGGCCCAGCACGCTTCCACTGCGCCACTCTGCTCGAGAAGAGTGCAAAGATTATTTCAAGGTAACAAATCTATTTCAAACATTTTTCCGAAAAGGAATAATCGCGAGAAGAAAAACTGAAATATCATCTAGCAGAGCGTGTTTCGATCCACGGACCTCTGGGTTATGGGCCCAGCACGCTTCCACTGCGCCACTCTGCTCGAGAAGAGTGCAAAGATTATTTCAAGTTAACCAATCTATTTCAAACATTTTTCCGAAAAGGAATAATCGCGAGAAGAAAAACTGAAATATCATCTAGCAGAGCGTGGTTTCGATCCACGGACCTCTGGGTTATGGGCCCAGCACGCTTCCACTGCGCCACTCTGCTAAACAGTGCAAAGATTATTTTAAGTTAACCAATCTATTTCAAACATTTTTCCGAAAAAGAATAATCGTGAGAAGAAAAAATGAAATATCATCTAGCAGAGCGTGGTTTCGATCCACGGACCTCTGGGTTATGGGCCCAGCACGCTTCCACTGCGCCACTCTGCTCGAGAAGAGTGCAAAGATTTTTTCAAGTTAACCAATCTATTTCAAACATTTTTCCGAAAAGGAATAATCGCGAGAAGAAAAACTGAAAAATCATCTAGCAGAGCGTGGTTTCGATCCACGGACCTCTGGGTTATGGGCCCAGCACGCTTCCACTGCGCCACTCTGCTCGAGAAGAGTGCAAAGATTATTTCAAGTTAACCAATCTATTTCAAACATTTTTCCGAAAAGGAATAATCGCGAGAAGAAAAAATGAAATATCATATAGCAGAGCGTGGTTTCGATCCACGGACCTCTGGGTTATGGGCCCAGCACGCTTCCACTGCGCCACTCTGCTCGAGAAGAGTGCAAAGATTATTTCAAGTTAACCAATCTATTTCAAACATTTTTCCGAAAAGGAATAATCGCGAGAAGAAAAACTGAAATATCATCTAGCAGAGCGTGGTTTCGATCCACGGACCTCTGGGTTATGGGCCCAGCACGCTTCCACTGCGCCACTCTGCTCGAGAAGAGTGCAAAGATTTTTTCAAGTTATCCAATCTTCTTCAAACATTTTTCCGAAAAGGAATAATCGCGAGGAGAAAAACTGAAATATCATCTAGCAGAGCGTGGTTTCGATCCACGGACCTCTGTGTTATGGGCACAGCACGCTTCCACTGCGCCACTCTGCTCGAGAAGAGTGCAAAGATTATTTCAAGGTAACAAATCTATTTCAAACATTTTTCCGAAAAGGAATAATCGCGAGAAGAAAAACTGAAATATCATCTAGCAGACCGTGGTTTCGATCCACGGACCTCTGGGTTATGGGCCCAGCACGCTTCCACTGCGCCACTCTGCTCGAGAAGAGTGCAAAGATTATTTCAAGTTAACCAATCTATTTCAAACGTTTTTCCGAAAAGGAATAATCGCGAGAAGAAAAACTGAAATATCATCTAGCAGAGCGTGGTTTCGATCCACGGACCTCTGGGTTATGGGCCCAGCACGCTTCCACTGCGCCACTCTGCTCAAGAAGAGTGCAAAGATTATTTTAAGTTAACCAATCTATTTCAAACATTTTTCCGAAAAAGAATAATCGCGAGAAGAAAAAATGAAATATCATCTAGCAGAGCGTGGTTTCGATCCACGGACCTCTGGGTTATGGGCCCAGCACGCTTCTACTGCGCCACTCTGCTCGAGAAGAGTGCAAAGATTTTTTCAAGTTAACCAATCTATTTCAAACATTTTTCCGAAAAGGAATAATCGCGAGAAGAAAAACTGAAAAATCATCTAGCAGAGCGTGGTTTCGATCCACGGACCTCTGGGTTATGGGCCCAGCACGCTTCCACTGCGCCACTCTGCTCGAGAAGAGTGCAAAGATTATTTCAAGTTAACCAATCTATTTCAAACATTTTTCCGAAAAGGAATAATCGCGAGAAGAAAAAATGAAATATCATATAGCAGAGCGTGGTTTCGATCCACGGACCTCTGGGTTATGGGCCCAGCACGCTTCCACTGCGCCACTCTGCTCGAGAAGAGTGCAAAGATTATTTCAAGTTAACCAATCTATTTCAAACATTTTTCCGAAAAGGAATAATCGCGAGAAGAAAAACTGAAATATCATCTAGCAGAGCGTGGTTTCGATCCACGGACCTCTGGGTTATGGGCCCAGCACGCTTCCACTGCGCCACTCTGCTCGAGAAGAGTGCAAAGATTTTTTCAAGTTATCCAATCTATTTCAAACATTTTTCCGAAAAGGAATAATCGCGATAAGAAAAACTGAAATATCATCTAGCAGAGCGTGGTTTCGATCCACGGACCTCTGGGTTATGGGCCCAGCACGCTTCCACTGCGCCACTCTGCTCGAGAAGAGTGCAAAGATTATTTCAAGTTAACCAATCTATTCCAAACATTTTTCCGAAAAGGAATAATCGCGAGAAGAAAAACTGAAATATCATCTAGCAGACCGTGGTTTCGATCCCCGGACCTCTGGGTTATGGGCCCAGCACGCTTCCACTGCGCCACTCTGCTCGAGAAGAGTGCAAAGATTATTTAACTTAACCAAACTATTTCAAACATTTTTCCGAAAAGGAATAATCGCGAGAAGAAAAACTGAAATATCATCTAGCAGAGCGTGGTTTCGATCCACGGAACTCTGGGTTATGGGCCCAGCACGCTTCCACTGCGCCACACTGCTCGAGTAGAGTGCAAAGATTATTTCAAGGTAACCAATCTATTTCAAACATTTTTCCGAAAAGGAATAATCGCGAGGAGAAAAACTGAAATATCATCTAGCAGAGCGTGGTTTCGATCCACGGACCTCTGGGTTATGGGCCCAGCACGCTTCCACTGCGCCACTCTGCTCGAGAAGAGTGCAAAGATTATTTCAAGGTAACCAATCTATTTCAAACATTTTTCCGAAAAGGAATAATCGCGAGGAGAAAAACTGAAATATCATCTAGCAGAGCGTGGTTTCGATCCACGGACCTCTGTGTTATGGGCCCAGCACGCTTCCACTGCGCCACTCTGCTCGAGAAGAGTGCAAAGATTATTTCAAGGTAACAAATCTATTTCAAACATTTTTCCGAAAAGGAATAATCGCGAGAAGAAAAACTGAAATATCATCTAGCAGAGCGTGGTTTCGATCCACGGACCTCTGGGTTATGGGCCCAGCACGCTTCCACTGCGCCACTCTGCTCGAGAAGAGTGCAAAGATTATTTCAAGTTAACCAATCTATTTCAAACATTTTTCCGAAAAGGAATAATCGCGAGAAGAAAAACTGAAATATCATCTAGCAGAGCGTGGTTTCGATCCACGGACCTCTGGGTTATGGGCCCAGCACGCTTCCACTGCGCCACTCTGCTCGAGAAGAGTGCAAAGATTATTTTAAGTTAACCAATCTATTTCAAACATTTTTCCGAAAAAGAATAATCGCGAGAAGAAAAAATGAAATATCATATAGCAGAGCGTGGTTTCGATCCACGGACCTCTGGGTTATGGGCCCAGCACGCTTCCACTGCGCCACTCTGCTCGAGAAGAGTGCCAAGATTATTTCAAGGTAACCAATCTATTTCAAACATTTTTCCGAAAAGGAATAATCGCGAGAAGAAAAACTGAAATATCATCTAGCAGAGCGTGGTTTCGATCCACGGACCTCTGGGTTATGGGCCCAGCACGTTTCCACTGCGCCACTCTGCTCGAGAAGAGTGCAAAGATTATTTCAAGTTAACCAATCTATTTCAAACATTTTTCCGAAAAGGAATAATCGCGAGAAGAAAAACTGAAATATCATCTAGCAGAGCGTGGTTTCGATCCACGGACCTCTGGGTTATGGGCCCAGCACGCTTCCACTGCGCCACTCTGCTCGAGAAGAGTGCAAAGATTTTTTCAAGTTAACCAATCTATTTCAAACATTTTTCCGAAAAGGAATAATCGCGAGAAGAAAAACTGAAATATCATCAAACAGAGCATGGTTACGATCCACGGACCTCTGGGTTATGGGCCCAGCACGCTTCCACTGCGCCACTCTGCTCGAGAAGAGTGCAAAGATTTTACAAGTTAACCAATCTATTTCAAACATTTTTCCGAAAAGGAATAATCGCGAGAAGAAAAACTGAAATATCATCAAACATAGCGTGGTTTCGATCCACGGACCTCTGGGTTATGGGCCCAGCACGCTTCCACTGCGCCACTCTGCTCGAGAAGAGTGCAAAGATTTTTTCAAGTTAACCAATCTATTTCAAACATTTTTCCGAAAAGGAATAATCGCGAGAAGAAAAACTGAAATATCATCAAACAGAGCATGGTTTCGATCCACGGACCTCTGGGTTATGGGCCCAGCACGCTTCCACTGCGCCACTCTGCTCGAGAAGAGTGCAAAGATTTTACAAGTTAACCAATCTATTTCAAACATTTTTCCGAAAAGGAATAATCGCGAGAAGAAAAACTGAAATATCATCAAACATAGCGTGGTTTCGATCCACGGACCTCTGGGTTATGGGCCCAGCACGCTTCCACTGCGCCACTCTGCTCGAGAAGAGTGCAAAGATTATTTCAAGTTAACCAATCTATTTCAAACATTTTTCCGAAAAGGAATAATCGCGAGAAGAAAAACTGAAATATCATCTAGCAGAGCGTGGTTTCGATCCACGGACCTCTGGGTTATGGGCCCAGCACGCTTCCACTGCGCCACTCTGCTCGAGAAGAGTGCAAAGATTATCTCAAGTTAACCAATCTATTTCAAACATTTTTCCGAAAAGGAATAATCGCGAGAAGAAAAACTGAAATATCATCTAGCAGAGCGTGGTTTCGATCCACGTACCTCTGGGTTATGGGCCCAGCACGCTTCCACTGCGCCACTCTGCTCGAGAAGAGTGCAAAGATTATTTCAAGTTAACCAATCTATTTCAAACATTTTTCCGAAAAGGAATAATCGCGAGAAGAAAAACTGAAATATCATCTAGCAGAGCGTGGTTTCGATCCACGGACCTCTGGGTTATGGGCCCAGCACGCTTCCACTGCGCCACTCTGCTCGAGAAGAGTGCAAAGATTATCTCAAGTTAACCAATCTATTTCAAACATTTTTCCGAAAAGGAATAATCGCGAGAAGAAAAGCTGAAATATCATCTAGCAGAGCGTGGTTTCGATCCACGGACCTCTGGGTTATGGGCCCAGCACGCTTCCACTGCGCCACTCTGCTCGAGAAGAGTGCAAAGATTTTTTCAAGTTAACCAATCTATTTCAAACATTTTTCCGAAAAGGAATTATCGCGAGAAGAAAAACTGAAATATCATCTAGCAGAGCGTGGTTTCGATCCACGGACCTCTGGGTTATGGGCCCAGCACGCTTCCACTGCGCCACTCTGCTCGAGAAGAGTGCAAAGATTTTTTCAAGTTAACCAATCTATTTCAAACATTTTTCCGAAAAGGAATAATCGCGAGAAGAAAAACTGAAATATCATCAAACAGAGCGTGGTTTCGATCCACGGACCTCTGGGTTATGGGCCCAGCACGCTTCCACTGCGCCACTCTGCTCGAGAAGAGTGCAAAGATTTTACAAGTTAACCAATCTATTTCAAACATTTTTCCGAAAAGGAATAATCGCGAGAAGAAAAACTGAAATATCATCAAACATAGCGTGGTTTCGATCCACGGACCTCTGGGTTATGGGCCCAGCACGCTTCCACTGCGCCACTCTGCTCGAGAAGAGTGCAAAGATTATTTCAAGTTAACCAATCTATTTCAAACATTTTTCCGAAAAGGAATAATCGCGAGAAGAAAAACTGAAATATCATCTAGCAGAGCGTGGTTTCGATCCACGGACATCTGGGTTATGGGCCCAGCACGCTTCCACTGCGCCACTCTGCTCAAGAAGAGTGCAAAGATTATTTTAAGTTAACCAATCTATTTCAAACATTTTTCCGAAAAAGAATAATCGCGAGAAGAAAAAATGAAATATCATATAGCAGAGCGTGGTTTCGATCCACGGACCTCTGGGTTATGGGCCCAGCACGCTTCCACTGCGCCACTCTGCTCGAGAAGAGTGCCAAGATTATTTCAAGGTAACCAATCTATTTCAAACATTTTTCCGAAAAGGAATAATCGCGAGAAGAAAAACTGAAATATCATCTAGCAGAGCGTGGTTTCGATCCACGGACCTCTGGGTTATGGGCCCAGTACGTTTCCACTGCGCCACTCTGCTCGAGAAGAGTGCAAAGATTATTTCAAGTTAACCAATCTATTTCAAACATTTTTCCGAAAAGGAATAATCGCGAGAAGAAAAACTGAAATATCATCTAGCAGAGCGTGGTTTCGATCCACGGACCTCTGGGTTATGGGCCCAGCACGCTTCCACTGCGCCACTCTGCTCGAGAAGAGTGCAAAGATTTTTTCAAGTTAACCAATCTATTTCAAACATTTTTCCGAAAAGGAATAATCGCGAGAAGAAAAACTGAAATATCATCAAACAGAGCGTGGTTTCGATCCACGGACCTCTGGGTTATGGGCCCAGCACGCTTCCACTGCGCCACTCTGCTCGAGAAGAGAGCAAAGATTTTACAAGTTAACCAATCTATTTCAAACATTTTTCCGAAAAGGAATAATCGCGAGAAGAAAAACTGAAATATCATCAAACATAGCGTGGTTTCGATCCACGGATCTCTGGGTTATGGGCCCAGCACGCTTCCACTGCGCCACTCTGCTCGAGAAGAGTGCAAAGATTATTTCAAGTTAACCAATCTATTTCAAACATTTTTCCGAAAAGGAATTATCGCGAGAAGAAAAACTGAAACATCATCTAGCAGAGCGTGGTTTCGATCCACGGACCTCTGGGTTATGGGCCCAGCACGCTTCCACTGCGCCACTCTGCTCGAGAAGAGTGCAAAGATTTTTTCAAGTTAACCAATCTATTTCAAACATTTTTCCGAAAAGGAATAATCGCGCGAAGAAAAACTGAAATATCATCTAGCAGAGCGTGGTTTCGATCCACGGACCTCTGGGTTATGGGCCCAGCACGCTTCCACTGCGCCACTCTGCTCGAGAAGAGTGCAAAGATTATCTCAAGTTAACCAATCTATTTCAAACATTTTTCCGAAAAGGAATAATCGCGAGAAGAAAAACTGAAATATCATCTAGCAGAGCGTGGTTTCGATCCACGGACCTCTGGGTTATGGGCCCAGCACGCTTCCACTGCGCCACTCTGCTCGAGAAGAGTGCAAAGATTATTTCAAGTTAACCAATCTATTTCAAACATTTTTCCGAAAAGGAATAATCGCGAGAAGAAAAACTGAAATATCATCTAGCAGAGCGTGGTTTCGATCCACGGACCTCTGGGTTATGGGCCCAGCACGCTTCCACTGCGCCACTCTGCTCGAGAAGAGTGCAAAGATTATCTCAAGTTAACCAATCTATTTCAAACATTTTTCCGAAAAGGAATAATCGCGAGAAGAAAAACTGAAATATCATCTAGCAGAGCGTGGTTTCGATCCACGGACCTCTGGGTTATGGGCCCAGCACGCTTCCACTGCGCCACTCTGCTCGAGAAGAGTGCAAAGATTTTTTCAAGTTACCCAATCTATTTCATACATTTTTCCGAAAAGGAATTATCGCGAGAAGAAAAACTGAAATATCATCTAGCAGAGCGTGGTTTCGATCCACGGACCTCTGGGTTATGGGCCCAGCACGCTTCCACTGCGCCACTCTGCTCGAGAAGAGTGCAAAGATTTTTTCAAGTTAACCAATCTATTTCAAACATTTTTCCGAAAGCGAATAATCGCGAGAAGAAAAACTGAAATATCATCTAGCAGAGCGTGGTTTCGATCCACGGACCTCTGGGTTATGGGCCCAGCACGCTTCCACTGCGCCACTCTGCTCGAGAAGAGTGCAAAGATTATCTCAAGTTAACCAATCTATTTCAAACATTTTTCCGAAAAGGAATAATCGCGAGAAGAAAAACTGAAATATCATCTAGCAGAGCGTGGTTTCGATCCACGGACCTCTGGGTTATGGGCCCAGCACGCTTCCACTGCGCCACTCTGCTCGAGAAGAGTGCAAAGATTATTTCAAGTTAACCAATCTATTTCAAACATTTTTCCGAAAAGGAATTATCGCGAGAAGAAAAACTGAAATATCATCTAGCAGAGCGTGGTTTCGATCCACGGACCTCTGGGTTATGGGCCCAGCACGCTTCCACTGCGCCACTCTGCTCGAGAAGAGTGCAAAGATTATTTCAAGTTAACCAATCTATTTCAAACATTTTTCCGAAAAGGAATAATCGCGAGAAGAAAAACTGAAATATCATCTAGCAGAGCGTGGTTTCGATCCACGGACCTCTGGGTTATGAGCCCAGCACACTTCCACTGCGCCACTCTGCTCAAGAAGAGTGCAAAGATTATTTTAAGTTAACCAATCTATTTCAAACATTTTTCCGAAAAAGAATAATCGCGAGAAGAAAAAATGAAATATCATATAGCAGAGCGTGGTTTCGATCCACGGACCTCTGGGTTATGGGCCCAGCACGCTTCCACTGCGCCACTCTGCCCGAGAAGAGTGCCAAGATTATTTCAAGGTAACCAATCTATTTCAAACATTTTTCCGAAAAGGAATAATCGCGAGAAGAAAAACTGAAATATCATCTAGCAGAGCGTGGTTTCGATCCACGGACCTCTGGGTTATGGGCCCAGCACGCTTCCACTGCGCCACTCTGCTCGAGAAGAGTGCAAAGATTTTTTCAAGTTAACCAATCTATTTCATACATTTTTCCGAAAAGGAATTATCGCGAGAAGAAAAACTGAAATATCATCTAGCAGAGCGTGGTTTCGATCCACGGACCTCAGGGTTATGGGCCCAGCACGCTTCCACTGCGCCACTCTGCTCGAGAAGAGTGCAAAGATTATTTCAAGTTAACCAATCTATTTCAAACATTTTTCCGAAAAGGAATAATCGCGAGAAGAAAAACTGAAATATCATCTAGCAGAGCGTGGTTTCGATCCACGGACCTCTGGGTTATGGGCCCAGCACGCTTCCACTGCGCCACTCTGCTCGAGAAGAGTGCAAAGATTATTTCAAGTTAACCAATCTATTTCAAACATTTTTCCGAAAAGGAATAATCGCGAGAAGAAAAACTGAAATATCATCTAGCAGAGCGTGGTTTCGATCCACGGACCTCTGGGTTATGGGCCCAGCACGCTTCCACTGCGCCACTCTGCTCGAGAAGAGTGCAAAGATTTTTTCAAGTTAACCAATCTATTTCAAACATTTTTCCGAAAAGGAATTATCGCGAGAAGAAAAACTGAAATATCATCTAGCAGAGCGTGGTTTCGATCCACGGACCTCTGGGTTATGGGCCCAGCACGCTTCCACTGCGCCACTCTGCTCGAGAAGAGTGCAAAGATTATTTCAAGTTAACCAATCTATTTCAAACATTTTTCCGAAAAGGAATAATCGCGAGAAGAAAAACTGAAATATCATCTAGCAGAGCGTGGTTTCGATCCACGGACCTCTGGGTTATGGGCCCAGCACGCTTCCACTGCGCCACTCTGCTCGAGAAGAGTGCAAAGATTATTTCAAGTTAACCAATCTATTTCAAACATTTTTCCGAAAAGGAATTATCGCGAGAAGAAAAACTGAAATATCATCTAGCAGAGCGTGGTTTCGATCCACGGACCTCTGGGTTATGGGCCCAGCACGCTTCCACTGCGCCACTCTGCTCGAGAAGAGTGCAAAGATTATTTCAAGTTAACCAATCTATTTCAAACATTTTTCCGAAAAGGAATAATCGCGAGAAGAAAAACTGAAATATCATCTAGCAGAGCGTGGTTTCGATCCACGGACCTCTGGGTTATGGGCCCAGCACGCTTCCACTGCGCCACTCTGCTCGAGAAGAGTGCAAAGATTATTTCAAGTTAACCAATCTATTTCAAACATTTTTCCGAAAAGGAATAATCGCGAGAAGAAAAACTGAAATATCATCTAGCAGAGCGTGGTTTCGATCCACGGACCTCTGGGTTATGGGCCCAGCACGCTTCCACTGCGCCACTCTGCTCGAGAAGAGTGCAAAGATTTTTTCAAGTTAACCAATCTATTTCAAACATTTTTCCGAAAAGGAATTATCGCGAGAAGAAAAACTGAAATATCATCTAGCAGAGCGTGGTTTCGATCCACGGACCTCTGGGTTATGGGCCCAGCACGCTTCCACTGCGCCACTCTGCTCGAGAAGAGTGCAAAGATTATTTCAAGTTAACCAATCTATTTCAAACATTTTTCCGAAAAGGAATAATCGCGAGAAGAAAAACTGAAATATCATCTAGCAGAGCGTGGTTTCGATCCACGGACCTCTGGGTTATGGGCCCAGCACGCTTCCACTGCGCCACTCTGCTCGAGAAGAGTGCAAAGATTATTTCAAGTTAACCAATCTATTTCAAACATTTTTCCGAAAAGGAATAATCGCGAGAAGAAAAACTGAAATATCATCTAGCAGAGCGTGGTTTCGATCCACGGACTTCTGGGTTATGGGCCCAGCACGCTTCCACTGCGCCACTCTGCTCGAGAAGAGTGCAAAGATTTTTTCAAGTTAACCAATCTATTTCAAACATTTTTCCGAAAAGGAATTATCGCGAGAAGAAAAACTGAAATATCATCTAGCAGAGCGTGGTTTCGATCCACGGACCTCTGGGTTATGGGCCCAGCACGCTTCCACTGCGCCACTCTGCTCGAGAAGAGTGCAAAGATTTTTTCAAGTTAACCAATCTATTTCAAACATTTTTCCGAAAAGGAATAATCGCGAGAAGAAAAACTGAAATATCATCTAGCAGAGCGTGGTTTCGATCCACGGACCTCTGGGTTATGGGCCCAGCACGCTTCCACTGCGCCACTCTGCTCGAGAAGAGTGCAAAGATTATTTCAAGTTAACCAATCTATTTCAAACATTTTTCCGAAAAGGAATTATCGCGAGAAGAAAAACTGAAATATCATCTAGCAGAGCGTGGTTTCGATCCACGGACCTCTGGGTTATGGGCCCAGCACGCTTCCACTGCGCCACTCTGCTCGAGAAGAGTGCAAAGATTATCTCAAGTTAACCAATCTATTTCAAACATTTTTCCGAAAAGGAATAATCGCGAGAAGAAAAACTGAAATATCATCTAGCAGAGCGTGGTTTCGATCCACGGACCTCTGGGTTATGGGCCCAGCACGCTTCCACTGCGCCACTCTGCTCGAGAAGAGTGCAAAGATTATTTCAAGTTAACCAATCTATTTCAAACATTTTTCCGAAAAGGAATAATCGCGAGAAGAAAAACTGAAATATCATCTAGCAGAGCGTGGTTTCGATCCACGGACCTCTGGGTTATGGGCCCTGCACGCTTCCACTGCGCCACTCTGCTCGAGAAGAGTGCAAAGATTATTTCAAGTTAACCAATCTATTTCAAACATTTTTCCGAAAAGGAATTATCGCGAGAAGAAAAACTGAAATATCATCTAGCAGAGCGTGGTTTCGATCCACGGACCTCTGGGTTATGGGCCCAGCACGCTTCCACTGCGCCACTCTGCTCGAGAAGAGTGCAAAGATTATTTCAAGTTAACCAATCTATTTCAAACATTTTTCCGAAAAGGAATAATCGCGAGAAGAAAAACTGAAATATCATCTAGCAGAGCGTGGTTTCGATCCACGGACCTCTGGGTTATGGGCCCAGCATGCTTCCACTGCGCCACTCTGCTCGAGAAGAGTGCAAAGATTATTTCAAGTTAACCAATCTATTTCAAACATTTTTCCGAAAAGGAATTATCGCGAGAAGAAAAACTGAAATATCATCTAGCAGAGCGTGGTTTCGATCCACGGACCTCTGGGTTATGGGCCCAGCACGCTTCCACTGCGCCACTCTGCTCGAGAAGAGTGCAAAGATTATCTCAAGTTAACCAATCTATTTCAAACATTTTTCCGAAAAGGAATAATCGCGAGAAGAAAAACTGAAATATCATCTAGCAGAGCGTGGTTTCGATCCACGGACCTCTGGGTTATGGGCCCAGCACGCTTCCACTGCGCCACTCTGCTCGAGAAGAGTGCAAAGATTATTTCAAGTTAACCAATCTATTTCAAACATTTTTCCGAAAAGGAATAATCGCGAGAAGAAAAACTGAAATATCATCTAGCAGAGCGTGGTTTCGATCCACGGACCTCTGGGTTATGGGCCCAGCACGCTTCCACTGCGCCACTCTGCTCGAGAAGAGTGCAAAGATTATTTCAAGTTAACCAATCTATTTCAAACATTTTTCCGAAAAGGAATAATCGCGAGAAGAAAAACTGAAATATCATCTAGCAGAGCGTGGTTTCGATCCACGGACCTCTGGGTTATGGGCCCAGCACGCTTCCACTGCGCCACTCTGCTCGAGAAGAGTGCAAAGATTATCTCAAGTTAACCAATCTATTTCAAACATTTTTCCGAAAAGGAATAATCGCGAGAAGAAAAACTGAAATATCATCTAGCAGAGCGTGGTTTCGATCCACGGACCTCTGGGTTATGGGCCCAGCACGCTTCCACTGCGCCACTCTGCTCGAGAAGAGTGCAAAGATTTTTTCAAGTTAACCAATCTATTTCAAACATTTTTCCGAAAAGGAATAATCGCGAGAAGAAAAACTGAAATATCATCTAGCAGAGCGTGGTTTTGATCCACGGACCTCTGGGTTATGGGCCCAGCACGCTTCCACTGCGCCACTCTGCTCGAGAAGAGTGCAAAGATTATTTCAAGTTAACCAATCTATTTCAAACATTTTTCCGAAAAGGAATAATCGCGAGAAGAAAAACTGAAATATCATCTAGCAGAGCGTGGTTTCGATCCACGGACCTCTGGGTTATGGGCCCAGCACGCTTCCACTGCGCCACTCTGCTCGAGAAGAGTGCAAAGATTATTTCAAGTTAACCAATCTATTTCAAACATTTTTCCGAAAAGGAATTATCGCGAGAAGAAAAACTGAAATATCATCTAGCAGAGCGTGGTTTCGATCCACGGACCTCTGGGTTATGGGCCCAGCACGCTTCCACTGCGCCACTCTGCTCGAGAAGAGTGCAAAGATTATTTCAAGTTAACCAATCTATTTCAAACATTTTTCCGAAAAGGAATTATCGCGAGAAGAAAAACTGAAATATCATCTAGCAGAGCGTGGTTTCGATCCACGGACCTCTGGGTTATGGGCCCTGCACGCTTCCACTGCGCCACTCTGCTCGAGAAGAGTGCAAAGATTATTTCAAGTTAACCAATCTATTTCAAACATTTTTCCGAAAAGGAATTATCGTGAGAAGAAAAACTGAAATATCATCTAGCAGAGCGTGGTTTCGATCCACGGACCTCTGGGTTACGGGCCCAGCACGCTTCCACTGCGCCACTCTGCTCGAGAAGAGTGCAAAGATTATCTCAAGTTAACCAATCTATTTCAAACATTTTTCCGAAAAGGAATAATCGCGAGAAGAAAAACTGAAATATCATCTAGCAGAGCGTGGTTTCGATCCACGGACCTCTGGGTTATGGGCCCAGCACGCTTCCACTGCGCCACTCTGCTCGAGAAGAGTGCAAAGATTATTTCAAGTTAACCAATCTATTTCAAACATTTTTCCGAAAAGGAATAATCGCGAGAAGAAAAACTGAAATATCATCTAACAGAGCGTGGTTTCGATCCACGGACCTCTGGGTTATGGGCCCAGCACGCTTCCACTGCGCCACTCTGCTCGAGAAGAGTGCAAAGATTATTTCAAGTTAACCAATCTATTTCAAACATTTTTAAGAAAAGGAATAATCGCGAGAAGAAAAACTGAAATATCATCTAGCAGAGCGTGGTTTCGATCCACGGACCTCTGGGTTATGGGCCCAGCACGCTTCCACTGCGCCACTCTGCTCGAGAAGAGTGCAAAGATTATCTCAAGTTAACCAATCTATTTCAAACATTTTTCCGAAAAGGAATAATCGCGAGAAGAAAAACTGAAATATCATCTAGCAGAGCGTGGTTTCGATCCACGGACCTCTGGGTTATGGGCCCAGCACGCTTCCACTGCGCCACTCTGCTCGAGAAGAGTGCAAAGATTTTTTCAAGTTAACCAATCTATTTCAAACATTTTTCCGAAAAGGAATAATCGCGAGAAGAAAGACTGAAATATCATCTAGCAGAGCGTGGTTTTGATCCACGGACCTCTGGGTTATGGGCCCAGCACGCTTCCACTGCGCCACTCTGCTCGAGAAGAGTGCAAAGATTATTTCAAGTTAACCAATCTATTTCAAACATTTTTCCGAAAAGGAATAATCGCGAGAAGAAAAACTGAAATATCATCTAGCAGAGCGTGGTTTCGATCCACGGACCTCTGGGTTATGGGCCCAGCACGCTTCCACTGCACCACACTGCTCGAGAAGAATGCAAAGATTATTTCAAGTTAACCAATCTATTTCAAACATTTTTCCGAAAAGGAATTATCGCGAGAAGAAAAACTGAAATATCATCTAGCAGAGCGTGGATTCGATCCACGGACCTCTGGGTTATGGGCCCAGCACGCTTCCACTGCGCCACTCTGCTCGAGAAGAGTGCAAAGATTATTTCAAGTTAACCAATCTATATCAAACATTTTTCCGAAAAGGAATAATCGCGAGAAGAAAAACTGAAATATCATCTAGCAGAGCGTGGTTTCGATCCACGGACCTCTGGGTTATGGGCCCAGCACGCTTCCACTGCGCCACTCTGCTGGAGAAGAGTGCAAAGATTATCTCAAGTTAACCAATCTATTTCAAACATTTTTCCGAAAAGGAATAATCGCGAGAAGAAAAACTGAAATATCATCTAGCAGAGCGTGGTTTCGATCCACGGACCTCTGGGTTATGGGCCCAGCACGCTTCCACTGCGCCACTCTGCTCGAGAAGAGTGCAAAGATTTTTTCAAGTTATCCAATCTATTTCAAACATTTTTCCGAAAAGGAATAATCGCGATAAGAAAAACTGAAATATCATCTAGCAGAGCGTGGTTTCGATCCACGGACCTCTGGGTTATGGGCCCAGCACGCTTCCACTGCGCCACTCTGCTCGAGAAGAGTGCAAAGATTATTTCAAGTTAACCAATCTATTTCAAACATTTTTCCGAAAAGGAATAATCGCGAGAAGAAAAACTGAATTATCATCTAGCAGACCGTGGTTTCGATCCCCGGACCTCTGGGTTATGGGCCCAGCACGCTTCCACTGCGCCACTCTGCTCGAGAACAGTGCAAAGATTATTTAACTTAACCAAACTATTTCAAACATTTTTCCGAAAAGGAATAATCGCGAGAAGAAAAACTGAAATATCATCTAGCAGAGCGTGGTTTCGATCCACGGAACTCTGGGTTATGGGCCCAGCACGCTTCCACTGCGCCACACTGCTCGAGTAGAGTGCAAAGATTATTTGAAGGTAACCAATCTATTTCAAACATTTTTCCGAAAAGGAATAATCGCGAGGAGAAAAACTGAAATATCATCTAGCAGAGCGTGGTTTCGATCCACGGACCTCTGGGTTATGGGCCCAGCACGCTTCCACTGCGCCACTCTGCTCGAGAAGAGTGCAAAGATTATTTCAAGGTAACCAATCTATTTCAAACATTTTTCCGAAAAGGAATAATCGCGAGGAGAAAAACTGAAATATCATCTAGCAGAGCGTGGTTTCGATCCACGGACCTCTGTGTTATGGGCCCAGCACGCTTCCACTGCGCCACTCTGCTCGAGAAGAGTGCAAAGATTATTTCAAGGTAACAAATCTATTTCAAACATTTTTCCGAAAAGGAATAATCGCGAGAAGAAAAACTGAAATATCATCTAGCAGAGCGTGGTTTCGATCCACGGACCTCTGGGTTATGGGCCCAGCACGCTTCCACTGCGCCACTCTGCTCGAGAAGAGTGCAAAGATTATTTCAAGGTAACAAATCTATTTCAAACATTTTTCCGAAAATGAATAATCGCGGGAAGAAAAACTGAAATATCATCTAGCAGAGCGTGGTTTCGATCCACGGACCTCTGGGTTATGGGCCCAGCACGCTTCCACTGCGCCACCCTGCTCGAGAAGAGTGCCAAGATTATTTCAAGGTAACCAATATATTTCAAACATTTTTCTGAAAAGAAATAATCGCGAAAAAAAAACAGAAATATCAACTTGCAGAGCGTGGTTTCGATCCACGGACCTCTGGGTTATGGGCCCAGCACGCTTCCACTGCGCCACTCTGCTCGAGAAGAGTGCCAAGATTATTTCAAGTTAACCAATCTATTTCAAACATTTTTCCGAAAAGGAATAATCGCGAGAAGAAAAACTGAAATATCATCTAGCAGAGCGTGGTTTTGATCCACGGACCTCTGGGTTATGGGCCCAGCACGCTTCCACTGCGCCAATCTGCTCGAGAAGTGTGCCAAGATTATTTCAAGGTAACCAATCTATTTCAAACATTTTTCCGAAAAGGAATAATCGCAAGAAGAAAAACTGAAATATCATCTAGCAG
The DNA here is from genome assembly GCF_982258835.1 of Parasteatoda tepidariorum. Taxonomy (NCBI): domain Eukaryota; kingdom Metazoa; phylum Arthropoda; class Arachnida; order Araneae; family Theridiidae; genus Parasteatoda; species Parasteatoda tepidariorum. Next base: position 93,749,731 of record NC_141759.1, on the reverse strand, counting down.
AGCGTGGTTTCGATCCACGGACCTCTGGGTTATGGGCCCAGCACGCTTCCACTGCGCCACTCTGCTCAAGAAGAGTGCAAAGATTTTTTCAAGTTAACCAATCTATTTCAAACATTTTTCCGAAAAGGAATAATCGCAAGAAGAAAAACTGAAATATCATCTAGCAGAGCGTGGTTTCGATCCACGGACCTCTGGGTTATGGGCCCAGCACGCTTCCACTGCGCCACTCTGCTCGAGAAGAGTGCAAAGATTTTTTCAAGTTAACCAATCTATTTCAAACATTTTTCCGAAAAGGAATAATCGCGAGAAGAAAAACTGAAAAATCATCTAGCAGAGCGTGGTTTCGATCCACGGACCTCTGGGTTATGGGCCCAGCACGCTTCCACTGCGCCACTCTGCTCGAGAAGAGTGCAAAGATTATTTCAAGTTAACCAATCTATTTCAAACATTTTTCCGAAAAGGAATAATCGCGAGAAGAAAAAATGAAATATCATATAGCAGAGCGTGGTTTCGATCCACGGACCTCTGGGTTATGGGCCCAGCACGCTTCCACTGCGCCACTCTGCTCGAGAAGAGTGCAAAGATTATTTCAAGTTAACCAATCTATTTCAAACATTTTTCCGAAAAGGAATAATCGCGAGAAGAAAAACTGAAATATCATCTAGCAGAGCGTGGTTTCGATCCACGGACCTCTGGGTTATGGGCCCAGCACGCTTCCACTGCGCCACTCTGCTCGAGAAGAGTGCAAAGATTTTTTCAAGTTATCCAATCTATTTCAAACATTTTTCCGAAAAGGAATAATCGCGATAAGAAAAACTGAAATATCATCTAGCAGAGCGTGGTTTCGATCCACGGACCTCTGGGTTATGGGCCCAGCACGCTTCCACTGCGCCACTCTGCTCGAGAAGAGTGCAAAGATTATTTCAAGTTAACCAATCTATTTCAAACATTTTTCCGAAAAGGAATAATCGCGAGAAGAAAAACTGAAATATCATCTAGCAGACCGTGGTTTCGATCCCCGGACCTCTGGGTTATGGGCCCAGCACGCTTCCACTGCGCCACTCTGCTCGAGAACAGTGCAAAGATTATTTAACTTAACCAAACTATTTCAAACATTTTTCCGAAAAGGAATAATCGCGAGAAGAAAAACTGAAATATCATCTAGCAGAGCGTGGTTTCGATCCACGGAACTCTGGGTTATGGGCCCAGCACGCTTCCACTGCGCCACACTGCTCGAGTAGAGTGCAAAGATTATTTGAAGGTAACCAATCTATTTCAAACATTTTTCCGAAAAGGAATAATCGCGAGGAGAAAATCTGAAATATCATCTAGCAGAGCGTGGTTTCGATCCACGGACCTCTGGGTTATGGGCCCAGCACGCTTCCACTGCGCCACTCTGCTCGAGAAGAGTGCAAAGATTATTTCAAGGTAACCAATCTATTTCAAACATTTTTCCGAAAAGGAATAATCGCGAGGAGAAAAACTGAAATATCATCTAGCAGAGTGTGGTTTCGATCCACGGACCTCTGTGTTATGGGCCCAGCACGCTTCCACTGCGCCACTCTGCTCGAGAAGAGTGCAAAGATTATTTCAAGGTAACAAATCTATTTCAAACATTTTTCCGAAAAGGAATAATCGCGAGAAGAAAAACTGAAATATCATCTAGCAGAGCGTGGTTTCGATCCACGGACCTCTGGGTTATGGGCCCAGCACGCTTCCACTGCGCCACTCTGCTCGAGAAGAGTGCAAAGATTATTTCAAGTTAACCAATCTATTTCAAACATTTTTCCGAAAAGGAATAATCGCGAGAAGAAAAACTGAAATATCATCTAGCAGAGCGTGGTTTCGATCCACGGACCTCTGGGTTATGGGCCCAGCACGCTTCCACTGCGCCACTCTGCTAAAGAGTGCAAAGATTATTTTAAGTTAAAAAATCTATTTAAAACATTTTTCCGAAAAAGAATAATCGCGAGAAGAAAAAATGAAATATCATCTAGCAGAGCGTGGTTTCGATCCACGGACCTCTGGGTTATGGGCCCAGCACGCTTCCACTGCGCCACTCTGCTCGAGAAGAGTGCAAAGATTTTTTCAAGTTAACCAATCTATTTCAAACATTTTTCCGAAAAGGAATAATCGCGAGAAGAAAAACTGAAAAATCATCTAGCAGAGCGTGGTTTCGATCCACGGACCTCTGGGTTATGGGCCCAGCACGCTTCCACTGCGCCACTCTGCTCGAGAAGAGTGCAAAGATTATTTCAAGTTAACCAATCTATTTCAAACATTTTTCCGAAAAGGAATAATCGCGAGAAGAAAAAATGAAATATCATATAGCAGAGCGTGGTTTCGATCCACGGACCTCTGGGTTATGGGCCCAGCACGCTTCCACTGCGCCACTCTGCTCGAGAAGAGTGCAAAGATTATTTCAAGTTAACCAATCTATTTCAAACATTTTTCCGAAAAGGAATAATCGCGAGAAGAAAAACTGAAATATGATCTAGCAGAGCGTGGTTTCGATCCACGGACCTCTGGGTTATGGGCCCAGCACGCTTCCACTGCGCCACTCTGCTCGAGAAGAGTGCAAAGATTTTTTCAAGTTATCCAATCTATTTCAAACATTTTTCCGAAAAGGAATAATCGCGAGGAGAAAAACTGAAATATCATCTAGCAGAGCGTGGTTTCGATCCACGGACCTCTGTGTTATGGGCCCAGCACGCTTCCACTGCGCCACTCTGCTCGAGAAGAGTGCAAAGATTATTTCAAGGTAACAAATCTATTTCAAACATTTTTCCGAAAAGGAATAATCGCGAGAAGAAAAACTGAAATATCATCTAGCAGAGCGTGGTTTCGATCCACGGACCTCTGGGTTATGGGCCCAGCACGCTTCCACTGCGCCACTCTGCTCGAGAAGAGTGCAAAGATTATTTCAAGTTAACCAATCTATTTCAAACATTTTTCCGAAAAGGAATAATCGCGAGAAGAAAAACTGAAATATCATCTAGCAGAGCGTGGTTTCGATCCACGGACCTCTGGGTTAAGGGCCCAGCACGCTTCCACTGCGCCACTCTGCTCAAGAAGAGTGCAAAGATTATTTTAAGTTAACCAATCTATTTCAAACATTTTTCCGAAAAAGAATAATCGCGAGAAGAAAAAATGAAATATCATCTAGCAGAGCGTGGTTTCGATCCACGGACCTCTGGGTTATGGGCCCAGCACGCTTCCACTGCGCCACTCTGCTCGAGAAGAGTGCAAAGATTTTTTCAAGTTAACCAATCTATTTCAAACATTTTTCCGAAAAGGAATAATCGCGAGAAGAAAAACTGAAAAATCATCTAGCAGAGCGTGGTTTCGATCCACGGACCTCTGGGTTATGGGCCCAGCACGCTTCCACTGCGCCACTCTGCTCGAGAAGAGTGCAAAGATTATTTCAAGTTAACCAATCTATTTCAAACATTTTTCCGAAAAGGAATAATCGCGAGAAGAAAAAATGAAATATCATCTAGCAGAGCGTGGTTTCGATCCACGGACCTCTGGGTTATGGGCCCAGCACGCTTCCACTGCGCCACTCTGCTCGAGAAGAGTGCAAAGATTTTTTCAAGTTATCCAATCTATTTCAAACATTTTTCCGAAAAGGAATAATCGCGATAAGAAAAACTGAAATATCATCTAGCAGAGCGTGGTTTCGATCCACGGACCTCTGGGTTATGGGACCAGCACGCTTCCACTGCGCCACTCTGCTCGAGAAGAGTGCAAAGATTATTTCAAGTTAACCAATCTATTTCAAACATTTTTCCGAAAAGGAATAATCGCGAGAAGAAAAACTGAAATATCATCTAGCAGACCGTGGTGTCGATCCCCGGACCTTTGGGCTATGGGCCCAGCACGCTTCCACTGCGCCACTCTGCTCGAGAAGAGTGCAAAGATTATTTAACTTAACCAAACTATTTCAAACATTTTTCCGAAAAGGAATAATCACGAGAAGAAAAACTGAAATATCATCTAGCAGAGCGTGGTTTCGATCCACGGAACTCTGGGTTATGGGCCCAGCACGCTTCCACTGCGCCACACTGCTCGAGTAGAGTGCAAAGATTATTTCAAGGTAACCAATCTATTTCAAACATTTTTCCGAAAAGGAATAATCGCGAGGAGAAAAACTGAAATATCATCTAGCAGAGCGTGGTTTCGATCCACGGACCTCTGGGTTATGGGCCCAGCACGCTTCCACTGCGCCACTCTGCTCGAGAAGAGTGCAAAGATTATTTCAAGGTAACCAATCTATTTCAAACATTTTTCCGAAAAGGAATAATCGCGAGGAGAAAAACTGAAATATCATCTAGCACAGCGTGGTTTCGATCCACGGACCTCTGTGTTATGGGCCCAGCACGCTTCCACTGCGCCACTCTGCTCGAGAAGAGTGCAAAGATTATTTCAAGGTAACAAATCTATTTCAAACATTTTTCCGAAAAGGAATAATGGCGAGAAGAAAAACTGAAATATCATCTAGCAGAGCGTGGTTTCGATCCACGGACCTCTGGGTTATGGGCCCAGCACGCTTCCACTGCGCCACTCTGCTCGAAAAGAGTGCAAAGATTATTTCAAGTTAACCAATCTATTTCAAACATTTTTCCGAAAAGGAATAATCGCGAGAAGAAAAACTGAAATATCATCTAGCAGAGCGTGGTTTCGATCCACGGACCTCTGGGTTATGGGCCCAGCACGCTTCCACTGCGCCACTCTGCTCAAGAAGAGTGCAAAGATTATTTTAAGTTAACCAATCTATTTCAAACATTTTTCCGAAAAAGAATAATCGCGAGAAGAAAAAATGAAATATCATATAGCAGAGCGTGGTTTCGATCCACGAACCTCTGGGTTATGGGCCCAGCACGCTTCCACTGCGCCACTCTGCTCGAGAAGAGTGCCAAGATTATTTCAAGGTAACCAATCTATTTCAAACATTTTTCCGAAAAGGAATAATCGCGAGAAGAAAAACTGAAATATCATCTAGCAGAGCGTGGTTTCGATCCACGGACCTCTGGGTTATGGGCCCAGCACGTTTCCACTGCGCCACTCTGCTCGAGAAGAGTGCAAAGATTATTTCAAGTTAACCAATCTATTTCAAACATTTTTCCGAAAAGGAATAATCGCGAGAAGAAAAACTGAAATATCATCTAGCAGAGCGTGGTTTCGATCCACGGACCTCTGGGTTATGGGCCCAGCACGCTTCCACTGCGCCACTCTGCTCGAGAAGAGTGCAAAGATTTTTTCAAGTTAACCAATCTATTTCAAACATTTTTCCGAAAAGGAATAATCGCGAGAAGAAAAACTGAAATATCATCAAACAGAGCGTGGTTTCGATCCACGGACCTCTGGGTTATAGGCCCAGCACGCTTCCACTGCGCCACTCTGCTCGAGAAGAGTGCAAAGATTTTACAAGTTAACCAATCTATTTCAAACATTTTTCCGAAAAGGAATAATCGCGAGAAAAAAACTGAAATATCATCTAGCAGAGCGTGGTTTCGATCCACGGACCTCTGGGTTATGGGCCCAGCACGCTTCCACTGCGCCACTCTGCTCGAGAAGAGTGCAAAGATTATTTCAAGTTAACCAATCTATTTCAAACATTTTTCCGAAAAGGAATTATCGCGAGAAGAAAAACTGAAAAATCATCTAGCAGAGCGTGGTTTCGATCCATGGACCTCTGGGTTATGGGCCCAGCACGCTTCCACTGCGCCACTCTGCTCGAGAAGAGTGCAAAGATTTTTTCAAGTTAACCAATCTATTTCAAACATTTTTCCGAAAAGGAATTATCGCGAGAAGAAAAACTGAAATATCATCTAGCAGAGCGTGGTTTCGATCCACGGACCTCTGGGTTATGGGCCCAGCACGCTTCCACTGCGCCACTCTGCTCGAGAAGTGTGCAAAGATTATCTCAAGTTAACCAATCTATTTCAAACATTTTTCCGAAAAGGAATAATCGCGAGAAGAAAAACTGAAATATCATGTAGCAGAGCGTGGTTTCGATCCACGGACCTCTGGGTTATGGGCCCAGCACGCTTCCACTGCGCCACTCTGCTCGAGAAGAGTGCAAAGATTATTTCAAGTTAACCAATCTATTTCAAACATTTTTCCGAAAAGGAATTATCGCGAGAAGAAAAACTGAAATATCATCTAGCAGAGCGTGGTTTCGATCCACGGACCTCTGGGTTATGGGCCCAGCACGCTTCCACTGCGCCACTCTGCTCGAGAAGAGTGCAAAGATTATTTCAAGTTAACCAATCTATTTCAAACATTTTTCCGAAAAGGAATAATCGCGAGAAGAAAAACTGAAATATCATCTAGCAGAGCGTGGTTTCGATCCACGGACCTCTGGGTTATGGACCCAGCACGCTTCCACTGCGCCACTCTGCTCGAGAAGAGTGCAAAGATTATTTCAAGTTAACCAATCTATTTCAAACATTTTTCCGAAAAGGAATAATCGCGAGAAGAAAAACTGAAATATCATCTAGCAGAGCGTGGTTTCGATCCACGGACCTCTGGGTTATGGGCCCAGCACGCTTCCACTGCGCCACTCTGCTCGAGAAGAGTGCAAAGATTATCTCAAGTTAACCAATCTATTTCAAACATTTTTCCGAAAAGGAATAATCGCGAGAAGAAAAACTGAAATATCATGTAGCAGAGCGTGGTTTCGATCCACGGACCTCTGGGTTATGGGCCCAGCACGCTTCCACTGCGCCACTCTGCTCGAGAAGAGTGCAAAGATTATTTCAAGTTAACCAATCTATTTCAAACATTTTTCCGAAAAGGAATTATCGCGAGAAGAAAAACTGAAATATCATCTAGCAGAGCGTGGTTTCGATCCACGGACCTCTGGGTTATGGGCCCAGCACGCTTCCACTGCGCCACTCTGCTCGAGAAGAGTGCAAAGATTATTTCAAGTTAACCAATCTATTTCAAACATTTTTCCGAAAAGGAATAATCGCGAGAAGAAAAACTGAAATATCATCTAGCAGAGCGTGGTTTCGATCCACGGACCTCTGGGTTATGGGCCCAGCACGCTTCCACTGCGCCACTCTGCTCGAGAAGAGTGCAAAGATTATTTCAAGTTAACCAATCTATTTCAAACATTTTTCCGAAAAGGAATAATCGCGAGAAGAAAAACTGAAATATCATCTAGCAGAGCGTGGTTTCGATCCACGGACCTCTGGGTTATGGGCCCAGCACGCTTCCACTGCGCCACTCTGCTCGAGAAGAGTGCAAAGATTTTTTCAAGTTAACCAATCTATTTCAAACATTTTTCCGAAAAGGAATTATCGCGAGAAGAAAAACTGAAATATCATCTAGCAGAGCGTGGTTTCGATCCACGGACCTCTGGGTTATGGGCCCAGCACGCTTCCACTGCGCCACTCTGCTCGAGAAGAGTGCAAAGATTTTTTCAAGTTAACCAATCTATTTCAAACATTTTTCCGAAAAGGAATAATCGCGAGAAGAAAAACTGAAATATCATCTAGCAGAGCGTGGTTTCGATCCACGGACCTCTGGGTTATGGGCCCAGCACGCTTCCACTGCGCCACTCTGCTCGAGAAGAGTGCAAAGATTATTTCAAGTTAACCAATCTATTTCAAACATTTTTCCGAAAAGGAATTATCGCGAGAAGAAAAACTGAAATGTCATCTAGCAGAGCGTGGTTTCGATCCACGGACCTCTGGGTTATGGGCCCAGCACGCTTCCACTGCGCCACTCTGCTCGAGAAGAGTGCAAAGATTATCTCAAGTTAACCAATCTATTTCAAACATTTTTCCGAAAAGGAATAATCGCGAGAAGAAAAACTGAAATATCATCTAGCAGAGCGTGGTTTCGATCCACGGACCTCTGGGTTATGGGCCCAGCACGCTTCCACTGCGCCACTCTGCTCGAGAAGAGTGCAAAGATTATTTCAAGTTAACCAATCTATTTCAAACATTTTTCCGAAAAGGAATAATCGCGAGAAGAAAAACTGAAATATCATCTAGCAGAGCGTGGTTTCGATCCACGGACCTCTGGGTTATGGGACCAGCACGCTTCCACTGCGCCACTCTGCTCGAGAAGAGTGCAAAGATTATTTCAAGTTAACCAATCTATTTCAAACATTTTTCCGAAAAGGAATAATCGCGAGAAGAAAAACTGAAATATCATCTAGCAGACCGTGGTTTCGATCCCCGGACCTCTGGGTTATGGGCCCAGCACGCTTCCACTGCGCCACTCTGCTCGAGAAGAGTGCAAAGATTTTTTCAAGTTAACCAATCTATTTCAAACATTTTTCCGAAAAGGAATAATCGCGAGAAGAAAAAATGAAATATCATCTAGCAGAGCGTGGTTTCGATCCACGGACCTCTGGGTTATGGGCCCAGCACGCTTCCACTGCGCCACTCTGCTCGAGAAGAGTGCAAAGATTATTTAACTTAACCAAACTATTTCAAACATTTTTCCGAAAAGGAATAATCACGAGAAGAAAAACTGAAATATCATCTAGCAGAGCGTGGTTTCGATCCACGGAACTCTGGGTTATGGGCCCAGCACGCTTCCACTGCGCCACACTGCTCGAGTAGAGTGCAAAGATTATTTCAAGGTAACCAATCTATTTCAAACATTTTTCCGAAAAGGAATAATCGCGAGAAGAAAAACAGAAATATCATCTAGCAGAGCGTGGTTTCGATCCACGGACCTCTGGGTTATGGGCCCAGCACGCTTCCACTGCGCCACTCTGCTCGAGAAGAGTGCAAAGATTATTTCAAGGTAACCAATCTATTTCAAACATTTTTCCGAAAAGGAATAATCGCGAGGAGAAAAACTGAAATATCATCTAGCACAGCGTGGTTTCGATCCACGGACCTCTGTGTTATGGGCCCAGCACGCTTCCACTGCGCCACTCTGCTCGAGAAGAGTGCAAAGATTATTTCAAGGTAACAAATCTATTTCAATTATTTTTCCGAAAAGGAATAATCGCGAGAAGAAAAACTGAAATATCATCTAGCAGAGCGTGGTTTCGATCCACGGACCTCTGGGTTATGGGCCCAGCACGCTTCCACTGCGCCACTCTGCTCGAAAAGAGTGCAAAGATTATTTCAAGTTAACCAATCTATTTCAAACATTTTTCCGAAAAGGAATAATCGCGAGAAGAAAAACTGAAATATCATCTAGCAGAGCGTGGTTTCGATCCACGGACCTCTGGGTTATGGGCCCAGCACGCTTCCACTGCGCCACTCTGCTCAAGAAGAGTGCAAAGATTATTTTAAGTTAAAAAATCTATTTCAAACATTTTTCCGAAAAAGAATAATCGCGAGAAGAAAAAATGAAATATCATATAGCAGAGCGTGGTTTCGATCCACGGACCTCTGGGTTATGGGCCCAGCACGCTTCCACTGCGCCACTCTGCTCGAGAAGAGTGCAAAGATTTTTTCAAGTTAACCAATCTATTTCAAACATTTTTCCGAAAAGGAATAATCGCGAGAAGAAAAACTGAAATATCATCAAACAGAGCGTGGTTTCGATCCACGGACCTCTGTGTTATGGGCCCAGCACGCTTCCACTGCGCCACTCTGCTCGAGAAGAGTGCAAAGATTTTACAAGTTAACCAATCTATTTCAAACATTTTTCCGAAAAGGAATAATCGCGAGAAGAAAAACTGAAATATCATCAAACAGAGCGTGGTTTCGATCCACGGACCTCTGGGTTATGGGCCCAGCACGCTTCCACTGCGCCACTCTGCTCGAGAAGAGTGCAAAGATTATTTCAAGGTAACCAATCTATTTCAAACATTTTTCCGAAAAGGAATAATCGCGAGAAGAAAAACTGAAATATCATCTAGCAGAGCGTGGTTTCGATCCACGGACCTCTGGGTTATGGGCCCAGCACGCTTCCACTGCGCCACTCTGCTCGAGAAGAGTGCAAAGATTATTTCAAGGTAACCAATCTATTTCAAACATTTTTCCGAAAAGGAATAATCGCGAGGAGAAAAACTGAAATATCATCTAGCACAGCGTGGTTTCGATCCACGGACCTCTGTGTTATGGGCCCAGCACGCTTCCACTGCGCCACTCTGCTCGAGAAGAGTGCAAAGATTATTTCAAGGTAACAAATCTATTTCAATTATTTTTCCGAAAAGGAATAATCGCGAGAAGAAAAACTGAAATATCATCTAGCAGAGCGTGGTTTCGATCCACGGACCTCTGGGTTATGGGCCCAGCACGCTTCCACTGCGCCACTCTGCTCGAAAAGAGTGCAAAGATTATTTCAAGTTAACCAATCTATTTCAAACATTTTTCCGAAAAGGAATAATCGCGAGAAGAAAAACTGAAATATCATCTAGCAGAGCGTGGTTTCGATCCACGGACCTCTGGGTTATGGGCCCAGCACGCTTCCACTGCGCCACTCTGCTCAAGAAGAGTGCAAAGATTATTTTAAGTTAAAAAATCTATTTCAAACATTTTTCCGAAAAAGAATAATCGCGAGAAGAAAAAATGAAATATCATATAGCAGAGCGTGGTTTCGATCCACGGACCTCTGGGTTATGGGCCCAGCACGCTTCCACTGCGCCACTCTGCTCGAGAAGAGTGCAAAGATTATTTCAAGGTAACCAATCTATTTCAAACATTTTTCCGAAAAGGAATAATCGCGAGAAGAAAAACTGAAATATCATCTAGCAGAGCGTGGTTTCGATCCACGGACCTCTGGGTTATGGGCCCAGCACGCTTCCACTGCGCCACTCTGCTCGAGAACAGTGCAAAGATTATTTCAAGTTAACCAATCTATTTCAAACATTTTTCCGAAAAGGAATTATCGCGAGACGAAAAACTGAAATATCATCTAGCAGAGCGTGGTTTCGATCCACGGACCTCTGGGTTATGGGCCCAGCACGCTTCCACTGCGCCACTCTGCTCGAAAAGAGTGCAAAGATTATTTCAAGTTAACCAATCTATTTCAAACATTTTTCCGAAAAGGAATAATCGCGAGAAGAAAAACTGAAATATCATCTAGCAGAGCGTGGTTTCGATCCACGGACCTCTGGGTTATGGGCCCAGCACGCTTCCACTGCGCCACTCTGCTCGAGAAGAGTGCAAAGATTATTTCAAGTTAACCAATCTATTTCAAACATTTTTCCGAAAAGGAATTATCGCGAGAAGAAAAACTGAAATATCATCTAGCAGAGCGTGGTTTCGATCCACGGACCTCTGGGTTATGGGCCCAGCACGCTTCCACTGCGCCACTCTGCTCGAGAAGAGTGCAAAGATTATTTCAAGTTAACCAATCTATTTCAAACATTTTTCCGAAAAGGAATTATCGCAAGAAGAAAAACTGAAATATCATCTAGCAGAGCGTGGTTTCGATACACGGACCTCTGGGTTATGGGCCCAGCACGCTTCCACTGCGCCACTCTGCTCGAGAACAGTGCAAAGATTATTTAAGTTAACCAAACTATTTCAAACATTTTTCCGAAAAGGAATAATCGCGAGGAGAAAAACTAAAATATCATCTAGCAGAGCGTGGTTTCGATCCACGGACCTCTGGGTTATGGGCCCAGCACGCTTCCACTGCGCCACACTGCTCGAGTAGAGTGCAAAGATTATTTCAAGGCAAACAATCTATTTCAAACATTTTTCCGAAAAGGAATAATCGCGGGGAGTGAAACTGAAATATCATCTAGCAGAGCGTGGTTTCGATCCACGGACCTCTGGGTTATGGGCCCAGCACGCTTCCACTGCGCCACTCTGCTCGAGAAGAGTGCAAAGATTATTTCAAGGTAACAAATCTATTTCAAACATTTTTCCGAAAAGGAATAATCGCGAGGAGAAAAACTGAAATATCATCTAGCAGAGCGTGGTTTCGATCCACGGACCTCTGGGTTATAGGCCCAGCACGCTTCCACTGCGCCACTCTGCTCGAGAAGAGTGCAAAGATTATTTCAAGGTAACAAATCTATTTCAAACATTTTTCCGAAAAGGAATAATCGCGAGGAGAAAAACTGAAATATCATCTAGCAGAGCGTGGTTTCGATCCACGGACCTCTGGGTTATGGGCCCAGCACGCTTCCACTGCGCCATTCTGCTCGAGAAGAGTGCAAAGATTATTTCAAGGTAACAAATCTATTTCAAACATTTTTCCGAAAAGGAATAATCGCGAGAAGAAAAACTGAAATATCATCTAGCAGAGCGTGGTTTCGATCCACGGACCTCTGGGTTATGGGCCCAGCACGCTTCCACTGCGCCACTCTGCTCGAGAAGAGTGCAAAGATTATTTCAAGTTAACCAATCTATTTCAAACATTTTTCCGAAAAGGAATTATCGCGAGAAGAAAAACTGAAATATCATCTAGCAGAGCGTGGTTTCGATCCACGGACCTCTGGGTTATGGGCCCAGCACGCTTCCACTGCGCCACTCTGCTCGAGAACAGTGCAAAGATTATTTAAGTTAACCAAACTATTTCAAACATTTTTCCGAAAAGGAATAATCGCGAGAAGAAAAACTGAAATATCATCTAGCAGAGCGTGGTTTCGATCCACGGACCTCTGGGTTATGGGCCCAGCACGCTTCCACTGCGCCACACTGCTCGAGTAGAGTGCAAAGATTATTTCAAGGTAACCAATCTATTTCAAACATTTTTCCGAAAATGAATAATCGCGGGAAGAAAAACTGAAATATCATCTAGCAGAGCGTGGTTTCGATCCACGGACCTCTGGGTTATGGGCCCAGCCCGCTTCCACTGCGCCACTCTGCTCGAGAAAAGTGCAAAGATTATTTCAAGGTAACCAATCTATTTCAAACATTTTTCCGAAAAGGAATAATCGCGAGGAGAAAAACTGAAATATCATCTAGCAGAGCGTGGTTTCGATCCACGGACCTCTGTGTAATTGACCAAGCACGCTTCCACTGCTCCAATCTGCTCGAGAAGTGTGCCAAGATTATTTCAAGGTAACCAATCTATTTCAAACATTTTTCCGAAAAGGAATAATCGCGAGAAGAAAAACTGAAATATCACCTAGCAGAGCGTGGTTTCGATCCACGGACCTCTGGGTTATGGGCCCAGCACGCTTCCACTGCACCACTCTGCTCGAGAAGAGTGCAAAGATTATTTCAAGTTAACCAATCTATTTCAAACATTTTTCCGAAAAGGAATAATCGCGAGAAGAAAAACTGAAATATCATCTAGCAGAGCGTGGTTTCGATCCACGGACCTCTGGGTTATGGGCCCAGCACGCTTCTACTGCGCCACTCTGCTCGAGAAGAGTGCAAAGATTATTTCAAGTTAACCAATCTATTTCAAACATTTTTCCGAAAAGGAATTATCGCGAGAAGAAAAACTGAAATATCATCTAGCAGAGCGTGGTTTCGATCCACGGACCTCTGGGTTATGGGCCCAGCACGCTTCCACTGCGCCACTCTGCTCGAGAACAGTGCAAAGATTATTTAAGTTAACCAAACTATTTCAAAAATTTTTCCGAAAAGGAATAATCGCGAGAAGAAAAACTGAAATATCATCTAGCAGAGCGTGGTTTCGATCCACGGACCTCTGGGTTATGGGCCCAGCACGCTTCCACTGCGCCACACTGCTCGAGTAGAGTGCAAAGATTATTTCAAGGTAACCAATCTATTTCAAACATTTTTCCGAAAATGAATAATCGCGGGAAGAAAAACTGAAATATCATCTAGCAGAGCGTGGTTTCGATCCACGGACCTCTGGGTTATGGGCCCAGCCCGCTTCCACTGCGCCACTCTGCTCGAGAAAAGTGCAAAGATTATTTCAAGGTAACCAATCTATTTCAAACATTTTTCCGAAAAGGAATAATCGCGAGGAGAAAAACTGAAATATCATCTAGCAGAGCGTGGTTTCGATCCACGGACCTCTGTGTAATTGGCCAAGCACGCTTCCACTGCTCCAATCTGCTCGAGAAGTGTGCCAAGATTATTTCAAGGTAACCAATCTATTTCAAATATTTTTCCGAAAAGGAATAATCGCGAGAAGAAAAACTGAAATATCATCTAGCAGAGCGAGGTTTCGATCCACGGACCTCTGGGTTATGGGCCCAGCACGCTTCCACTGCGCCACTCTGCTCGAGAAGAGTGCAAAGATTTTTCAAGTTAACCAATCTATTTCAAACATTTTTCCGAAAAGGAATAATCGCGAGAAGAAAAACTGAAATATCACCTAGCAGAGCGTGGTTTCGATCCACGGACCTCTGGGTTATGGGCCCAGCACGCTTCCACTGCGCCACTCTGCTCGAGAAGAGTGCAAAGATTATTTCAAGTTAACCAATCTATTTCAAACATTTTTCCGAAAAGGAATAATCGCGAGAAGAAAAACTGAAATATCATCTAGCAGAGCGTGGTTTCGATCCACGGACCTCTGGGTTATGGGCCCAGCACGCTTCCACTGCGCCACTCTGCTCGAGAAGAGTGCAAAGATTATTTCAAGTTAACCAATCTATTTCAAACATTTTTCCGAAAAGGAATTATCGCGAGAAGAAAAACTGAAATATCATCTAGCAGAGCGTGGTTTCGATCCACGGACCTCTGTGTAATTGGCCAAGCACGCTTCCACTGCTCCAATCTGCTCGAGAAGTGTGCCAAGATTATTTCAAGGTAACCAATCTATTTCAAATATTTTTCCGAAAAGGAATAATCGCGAGAAGAAAAACTGAAATATCATCTAGCAGAGCGAGGTTTCGATCCACGGACCTCTGGGTTATGGGCCCAGCACGCTTCCACTGCGCCACTCTGCTCGAGAAGAGTGCAAAGATTTTTCAAGTTAACCAATCTATTTCAAACATTTTTCCGAAAAGGAATAATCGCGAGAAGAAAAACTGAAATATCACCTAGCAGAGCGTGGTTTCGATCCACGGACCTCTGGGTTATGGGCCCAGCACGCTTCCACTGCGCCACTCTGCTCGAGAAGAGTGCAAAGATTATTTCAAGTTAACCAATCTATTTCAAACATTTTTCCGAAAAGGAATAATCGCGAGAAGAAAAACTGAAATATCATCTAGCAG
Source organism: Parasteatoda tepidariorum (assembly GCF_982258835.1). NCBI lineage: Eukaryota > Metazoa > Arthropoda > Arachnida > Araneae > Theridiidae > Parasteatoda > Parasteatoda tepidariorum. Next base: position 93,734,715 of record NC_141759.1, on the reverse strand, counting down.
AGCGTGGTTTCGATCCACGGACCTCTGGGTTATGGGCCCAGCACGCTTCCACTGCGCCACTCTGCTCGAGAAGAGTGCAAAGATTATTTCAAGTTAACCAATCTATTTCAAACATTTTTCCGAAAAGGAATTATCGCGAGAAGAAAAACTGAAATATCATCTAGCAGAGCGTGGTTTCGATCCACGGACCTCTGGGTTATGGGCCCAGCACGCTTCCACTGCGCCACTCTGCTCGAGAACAGTGCAAAGATTATTTAAGTTAACCAAACTATTTCAAACATTTTTCCGAAAAGGAATAATCGCGAGAAGAAAAACTGAAATATCATCTAGCAGAGCGTGGTTTCGATCCACGGACCTCTGGGTTATGGGCCCAGCACGCTTCCACTGCGCCACTCTGCTCGAGAACAGTGCAAAGATTATTTCAAGGTAACCAATCTATTCCAAACATTTTTCCGAAAAGGAATAATCGCGAGAAGAAAAACTGAAATATCATCTAGCAGAGCGTGGTTTCGATCCACGGACCTCTGGGTTATGGGCCCAGCACGCTTCCACTGCGCCACTCTGCTCGAGAAGAGTGCAAAGATTATTTCAAGGTAACAAATCTATTTCAAACATTTTTCCGAAAATGAATAATCGCGGGAAGAAAAACTGAAATATCATCTAGCAGAGCGTGGTTTCGATCCACGGACCTCTGGGTTATGGGCCCAGCACGCTTCCACTGCGCCACTCTGCTCGAGAAGAGTGCCAAGATTATTTCAAGGTAACCAATATATTTCAAACATTTTTCTGAAAAGAAATAATCGCGAAAAAAAACAGAAATATCAACTTGCAGAGCGTGGTTTCGATCCACGGACCTCTGGGTTATGGGCCCAGCACGCTTCCACTGCGCCACTCTGCTCGAGAAGAGTGCCAAGATTATTTCAAGTTAACCAATCTATTTCAAACATTTTTCCGAAAAGGAATAATCGCGAGAAGAAAAACTGAAATATCATCTAGCAGAGCGTGGTTTTGATCCACGGACCTCTGGGTTATGGGCACAGCACGCTTCCACTGCGCCAATCTGCTCGAGAAGTGTTCCAAGATTATTTCAAGGTAACCAATCTATTTCAAACATTTTTCCGAAAAGGAATAATCGCAAGAAGAAAAACTGAAATATCATCTAGCAGAGCGTGGTTTCGATCCACGGATTTCTGGGTTATGGGCCCAGCACGCTTCCACTGCGCCACTCTGCTCGAGAAGAGCGCAAAGATTATTTCAAGTTAACCAATCTATTTCAAACATTTTTCCGAAAAGGAATAATCGCGAGAAGAAAAACTGAAATATCATCTAGCAGAGCGTGGTTTCGATCCACGGACCTCTGGGTTATGGGCCCAGCACGCTTCCACTGCGCCACTCTGCTCGAGAAGAGTGCAAAGATTTTTTCAAGTTAACCAATCTATTTCAAACATTTTTCCGAAAAGGAATAATCGCTAGAAGAAAAACTGAAAAATCATCTAGCAGAGCGTGGTTTCGATCCACGGACCTCTGGGTTATGGGCCCAGCACGCTTCCACTGCGCCACTCTGCTCGAGAAGAGTGCAAAGATTATTTCAAGTTAACCAATCTATTTCAAACATTTTTCCGAAAAGGAATAATCGCGAGAAGAAAAAATGAAATATCATATAGCAGAGCGTGGTTTCGATCCACGGACCTCTGGGTTATGGGCCCAGCACGCTTCCACTGCGCCACTCTGCTCGAGAAGAGTGCAAAGATTATTTCAAGTTTACCAATCTATTTCAAACATTTTTCCGAAAAGGAATAATCGCGAGAAGAAAAACTGAAATATCATCTAGCAGAGCGTGGTTTCGATCCACGGACCTCTGGGTTATGGGCCCAGCACGCTTCCACTGCGCCACTCTGCTCGAGAAGAGTGCAAAGATTTTTTCAAGTTATCCAATCTATTTCAAACATTTTTCCGAAAAGGAATAATCGCGATAAGAAAAACTGAAATATCATCTAGCAGAGCGTGGTTTCGATCCACGGACCTCTGGGTTATGGGCCCAGCACGCTTCCACTGCGCCACTCTGCTCGAGAAGAGTGCAAAGATTATTTCAAGTTAACCAATCTATTTCAAACATTTTTCCGAAAAGGAATAATCGCGAGAAGAAAAACTGAAATATCATCTAGCAGACCGTGGTTTCGATCCCCGGACCTCTGGGTTATGGGCCCAGCACGCTTCCACTGCGCCACTCTGCTCGAGAACAGTGCAAAGATTATTTAACTTAACCAAACTATTTCAAACATTTTTCCGAAAAGGAATAATCGCGAGAAGAAAAACTGAAATATCATCTAGCAGAGCGTGGTTTCGATCCACGGAAGTCTGGGTTATGGGCCCAGCACGCTTCCACTGCGCCACACTGCTCGAGTAGAGTGCAAAGATTATTTCAAGGTAACCAATCTATTTCAAACATTTTTCCGAAAAGGAATAATCGCGAGGAGAAAAACTGAAATATCATCTAGCAGAGCGTGGTTTCGATCCACGGACCTCTGGGTTATGGGCCCAGCACGCTTCCACTGCGCCACTCTGCTCGAGAAGAGTGCAAAGATTATTTCAAGGTAACCAATCTATTTCAAACATTTTTCCGAAAAGGAATAATCGCGAGGAGAAAAACTGAAATATCATCTAGCAGAGCGTGGTTTCGATCCACGGACCTCTGTGTTATGGGCCCAGCACGCTTCCACTGCGCCACTCTGCTCGAGAAGAGTGCAAAGATTATTTCAAGGTAACAAATCTATTTCAAACATTTTTCCGAAAAGGAATAATCGCGAGAAGAAAAACTGAAATATCATCTAGCAGAGCGTGGTTTCGATCCACGGACCTCTGGGTTATGGGCCCAGCACGCTTCCACTGCGCCACTCTGCTCGAGAAGAGTGCAAAGATTATTTCAAGTTAACCAATCTATTTCAAACATTTTTCCGAAAAGGAATAATCGCGAGAAGAAAAACTGAAATATCATCTAGCAGAGCGTGGTTTCGATCCACGGACCTCTGGGTTATGGGCCCAGCACGCTTCCACTGCGCCACTCTGCTCAAGAAGAGTGCAAAGATTATTTTAAGTTAACCAATCTATTTCAAACATTTTTCCGAAAAAGAATATTCGCGAGAAGAAAAAATGAAATATCATCTAGCAGAGCGTGGTTTCGATCCACGGACCTCTGGGTTATGGGCCCAGCACGCTTCCACTGCGCCACTCTGCTCGAGAAGAGTGCAAAGATTTTATCAAGTTAACCAATCTATTTCAAACATTTTTCCGAAAAGGAATAATCGCGAGAAGAAAAACTGAAAAATCATCTAGCAGAGCGTGGTTTCGATCCACGGACCTCTGGGTTATGGGCCCAGCACGCTTCCACTGCGCCACACTGCTCGAGTAGAGTGCAAAGATTATTTCAAGGTAACCAATCTATTTCAAACATTTTTCCGAAAAGGAATAATCGCGAGAAGAAAAACTGAAATATCATCAAACAGAGCGTGGTTTCGATCCACGGACCTCTGGGTTATGGGCCCAGCACGCTTCCACTGCGCCACTCTGCTCGAGAAGAGTGCAAAGATTTTTTCAAGTTAACCAATCTATTTCAAACATTTTTCCGAAAAGGAATAATCGCGAGAAGAAAAACTGAAATATCATCTAGCAGAGCGTGGTTTCGATCCACGGACCTCTGGGTTATGGGCCCAGCACGCTTCCACTGCGCCACTCTGCTCGAGAAGAGTGCAAAGATTATTTCAAGTTAACCAATCTATTTCAAACATTTTTCCGAAAAGGAATAATCGCGAGAAGAAAAACTGAAATATCATCTAGCAGAGCGTGGTTTCGATCCACGGACCTCTGGGTTATGGGGCCAGCACGCTTCCACTGCGCCACTCTGCTCGAGAAGAGTGCAAAGATTTTTTCAAGTTAACCAATCTATTTCAAACATTTTTCCGAAAAGGAATAATCGCGAGAAGAAAAACTGAAATATCATCAAACAGAGCGTGGTTTCGATCCACGGACCTCTGGGTTATGGGCCCAGCACGCTTCCACTGCGCCACTCTGCTCGAGAAGAGTGCAAAGATTTTTTTCAAGTTAACCAATCTATTTCAAACATTTTTCCGAAAAGGAATAATCGCGAGAAGAAAAACTGAAATATCATCAAACAGAGCGTGGTTTCGATCCACGGACCTCTGGGTTATGGGCCCAGCACGCTTCCACTGCGCCACTCTGCTCGAGAAGAGTGCAAAGATTATTTCAAGTTAACCAATCTATTTCAAACATTTTTCCGAAAAGGAATAATCGCGAGAAGAAAAACTGAAATATCATCTAGCAGAGCGTGGTTTCGATCCACGGACCTCTGGGTTATGGGCCCAGCACGCTTCCACTGCGCCACACTGCTCGAGTAGAGTGCAAAGATTATTTCAAGGTAACCAATCTATTTCAAACATTTTTCCGAAAAGGAATAATCGCGAGAAGAAAAACTGAAATATCATCAAACAGAGCGTGGTTTCGATCCACGGACCTCTGGGTTATGGGCCCAGCACGCTTCCACTGCGCCACTCTGCTCGAGAAGAGTGCAAAGATTTTTTCAAGTTAACCAATCTATTTCAAACATTTTTCCGAAAAGGAATAATCGCGAGAAGAAAAACTGAAATATCATCTAGCAGAGCGTGGTTTCGATCCACGGACCTCTGGGTTATGGGCCCAGCACGCTTCCACTGCGCCACTCTGCTCGAGAAGAGTGCAAAGATTATTTCAAGTTAACCAATCTATTTCAAACATTTTTCCGAAAAGGAATAATCGCGAGAAGAAAAACTGAAATATCATCTAGCAGAGCGTGGTTTCGATCCACGTACCTCTGGGTTATGGGGCCAGCACGCTTCCACTGCGCCACTCTGCTCGAGAAGAGTGCAAAGATTTTTTCAAGTTAACCAATCTATTTCAAACATTTTTCCGAAAAGGAATAATCGCGAGAAGAAAAACTGAAATATCATCAAACAGAGCGTGGTTTCGATCCACGGACCTCTGGGTTATGGGCCCAGCACGCTTCCACTGCGCCACTCTGCTCGAGAAGAGTGCAAAGATTTTTTTCAAGTTAACCAATCTATTTCAAACATTTTTCCGAAAAGGAATAATCGCGAGAAGAAAAACTGAAATATCATCAAACAGAGCGTGGTTTCGATCCACGGACCTCTGGGTTATGGGCCCAGCACGCTTCCACTGCGCCACTCTGCTCGAGAAGAGTGCAAAGATTATTTCAAGTTAACCAATCTATTTCAAACATTTTTCCGAAAAGGAATAATCGCAAGAAGAAAAACTGAAATATCATCTAGCAGAGCGTGGTTTCGATCGACGGACCTCTGGGTTATGGGCCCAGCACGCTTCCACTGCGCCACTCTGCTCGAGAAGAGTGCAAAGATTATTTCAAGTTAACCAATTTATTTCAAACATTTTTCCGAAAAGGAATAATCGCGAGAAGAAAAACTGTAATATCATCTAGCACAGCGTGGTTTCGATCCACGGACCTCTGAGTTATGGGGCCAGCACGCTTCCACTGCGCCACTCTGCTCGAGAAGAGTGCAAAGATTATTTCAAGTTAACCAAACCATTTCAAACATTTTTCCGAAAAGGAATAATCGCGAGAAGAAAAACTGAAATATCATCAAACAGAGCGTGGTTTCGATCCACGGACCTCTGGGTTATGGGCCCAGCACGCTTCCACTGCGCCACTCTGCTCTAGAAGAGTGCAAAGATTTTTTCAAGTTAACCAATCTATTTCAAACATTTTTCCGAAAAAGAATAATCGCGAGAAGAAAAACTGAAATATCATCAAACAGAGCGTGGTTTCGATCCACGGACCTCTGGGTTATGGGCCCAGCACGCTTCCACTGCGCCACTCTGCTCGAGAAGAGTGCAAAGATTATTTCAAGTTAACCAATCTATTTCAAACATTTTTCCGAAAAGGAATAATCGCGAGAAGAAAAACTGAAATATCATCTAACAGAGCGTGGTTTCGATCGACGGTCCTCTGGGTTATGGGCCCAGCACGCTTCCACTGCGCCACTCTGCTCGAGAAGAGTGCAAAGATTATTTCAAGTTAACCAATCTATTTCAAACATTTTTCCGAAAAGGAATAATCGCGAGAAGAAAAACTGTAATATCATCTAGCAGAGCGTATTTTCGATCCACGGACCTCTGAGTTATAGGGCCAGCACGCTTCCACTGCGCCACTCTGCTCGAGACGAGTGCAAAGATTATTTCAAGTTAACCAAACTATTTCAAGCATTTTTCCTAAAAAGAATAATCGCGAGAAGAAAAACTGAAATATCATCTAGCAGACCGTGGTTTCGATCCCCGGACCTCTGGGTTATGGGTCCAGCACGCTTCCACTGCGCCACTCTGCTCGAGAACAGTGCAAAGATTATTTAAGTTAACCAAACTATTTCAAACATTTTTCCGAAAAGGAATAATCGCGAGAAGAAAAACTGAAATATCATCTAGCAGAGCGTGGTTTCGATCCACGGACCTCTGGGTTATGGGCCCAGCACGCTTCCACTGCGCCACACTGCTCGAGTAGAGTGCAAAGATTATTTCAAGGTAACCAATCTATTTCAAACATTTTTCCGAAAAGGAATAATCGCGAGGAGAAAAACTGAAATATCATCTAGCAGAGCGTGGTTTCGATCCACGGACCTCTGGGTTATGGGCCCAGCACGCTTCCACTGCGCCACTCTGCTCGAGAAGAGTGCAAAGATTATTTCAAGGTAACCAATCTATTTCAAACATTTTTCCGAAAAGGAATAATCGCGAGGAGAAAAACTGAAATATCATCTAGCAGAGCGTGGTTTCGATCCACGGACCTCTGTGTTATGGGCCCAGCACGCTTCCACTGCTCCACTCTGCTCGAGAAGAGTGCAAAGATTATTTCAAGGTAACAAATCTATTTCAAACATTTTTCCGAAAAGGAATAATCGCGAGAAGAAAAACTGAAATATCATCTAGCAGAGCGTGGTTTCGATCCACGGACCTCTGGGTTATGGGCCCAGCACGCTTCCACTGCGCCACTCTGCTCGAGAAGAGTGCAAAGATTATTTCAAGTTAACCAATCTATTTAAAACATTTTTCCGAAAAGGAATAATCGCGAGAAGAAAAACTGAAATATCATCTAGCAGAGCGTGGTTTCGATCCACGGACCTCTGGGTTATGGGCCCAGCACGCTTCCACTGCGCCACTCTGCTCGAGAAGAGTGCAAAGATTATTTCAAGTTAACCAATCTATTTCAAACATTTTTCCGAAAAGGAATAATCGCGAGAAGAAAAACTGTAATATCATCTAGCAGAGCGTGGTTTCGATCCACGGACCTCTGAGTTATAGGGCCAGCACGCTTCCACTGCGCCACTCTGCTCGAGACGAGTGCAAAGATTATTTCAAGTTAACCAAACTATTTCAAGCATTTTTCCGAAAAGGAATAATCGCGAGAAGAAAAACTGAAATATCATCTAGCAGACCGTGGTTTCGATCCCCGGACCTCTGGGTTATGGGTCCAGCACGCTTCCACTGCGCCACTCTGCTCGAGAACAGTGCAAAGATTATTTAAGTTAACCAAACTATTTCAAACATTTTTCCGAAAAGGAATAATCGCGAGAAGAAAAACTGAAATATCATCTAGCAGAGCGTGGTTTCGATCCACGGACCTCTGGGTTATGGGCCCAGCACGCTTCCACTGCGCCACACTGCTCGAGTAGAGTGCAAAGATTATTTCAAGGTAACCAATCTATTTCAAACATTTTTCCGAAAAGGAATAATCGCGAGGAGAAAAACTGAAATATCATCTAGCAGAGCGTGGTTTCGATCCACGGACCTCTGGGTTATGGGCCCAGCACGCTTCCACTGCGCCACTCTGCTCGAGAAGAGTGCAAAGATTATTTCAAGGTAACCAATCTATTTCAAACATTTTTCCGAAAAGGAATAATCGCGAGGAGAAAAACTGAAATATCATCTAGCAGAGCGTGGTTTCGATCCACGGACCTCTGTGTTATGGGCCCAGCACGCTTCCACTGCTCCACTCTGCTCGAGAAGAGTGCAAAGATTATTTCAAGGTAACAAATCTATTTCAAACATTTTTCCGAAAAGGAATAATCGCAAGAAAAACTGAAATATCATCTAGCAGAGCGTGGTTTCGATCCACGGACCTCTGGGTTATGGGCCCAGCACGCTTCCACTGCGCCACTCTGCTCGAGAAGAGTGCAAAGATTATTTCAAGTTAACAAATCTATTTAAAACATTTTTCCGAAAAGGAATAATCGCGAGAAGAAAAACTGAAATATCATCTAGCAGAGCGTGGTTTCGATCCACGGACCTCTGGGTTATGGGGCCAGCACGCTTCCACTGCGCCACTCTGCTCGAGAAGAGTGCAAAGATTTTTTCAAGTTAACCAATCTATTTCAAACATTTTTCCGAAAAGGAATAATCGCGAGAAGAAAAACTGAAATATCATCTAGCAGACCGTGGTTTCGATCCCCGGACCTCTGGGTTATGGGCCCAGCACGCTTCCACTGCGCCACTCTGCTCGAGAAGTGTGCAAAGATTTTTTCAAGTTAACCAATCTATTTCAAACATTTTTCCGAAAAGGAATAATCGCGAGAAGAAAAACTGAAATATCATCAAACAAAGCGTGGTTTCGATCCACGGACCTCTGGTTTATGGGCCCAGCACGCTTCCACTGCGCCACTCGGCTCGAGAAGAGTGCAAAGATTTTTTCAAGTTAACCAATCTATTTCAAACATTTTTCCGAAAAGGAATAATCGCGAGAAGAAAAACTGAAATATCATCAAACAGAGCGTGGTTTCGATCCACGGACCTCTGGGTTATGGGCCCAGCACGCTTCCACTGCGCCACTCTGCTCGAGAAGAGTGCAAAGATTATTTCAAGTTAACCAATCTATTTCAAACATTTTTCCGAAAAGGAATAATCGCGAGAAGAAAAACTGAAATATCATCTAGCAGAGCGTGGTATCGATCGACGGACCTCTGGGTTATGGGCCCAGCACGCTTCCACTGCGCCACTCTGCTCGAGAAGAGTGCAAAGATTATTTCAAGTTAACCAATCTATTTCAAACATTTTTCCGAAAAGGAATAATCACGAGAAGAAAAACTGAAATATCATCTAGCAGAGCGTGGTTTCGATCCACGGACCTCTGGGTTATGGGCCCAGCACGCTTCCACTGCGCCACTCTGCTCGAGAAGAGTGCAAAGATTATTTCAAGTTAACCAAACTATTTCAAGCATTTTTCCGAAAAGGAATAATCGCGAGAAGAAAAACTGAAATATCATCTAGCAGAGCGTGGTTTCGATCCACGGACCTCTGGGTTATGGGCCCAGCTCGCTTCCACTGCGCCACACTTCTCGAGTAGAGTGCAAAGATTATTTCAAGGTAACCAATCTATTTCAAACATTTTTCCGAAAAGGAATAATCGCGAGGAGAAAAACTGAAATATCATCTAGAAGAGCGGGGTTTCGATCCACTGACCTCAGGGTTATGGGCCCAGCACGCTTCCACTGCGCCACTCTGCTCGAGAAGAGGGCAAAGATTATTTCAAGGTAACAAATCTATTTCAAACATTTTTCCGAAAATGAATAATCGCGGGAAGAAAAAGTGAAATATCATCTAGCAGAGCGTGGTTTCGATCCACGGACCTCTGGGTTATGGGTCCAGCTCGCTTCCACTGCGCCACTCTGCTCGAGAAGAGTGCCAAGATTATTTCAAGGTAACCAATATATTTCAAACATTTTTCTGAAAAGAAATAATCGCGAAAAGAAAAACAGAAATATCAACTTACAGAGCGTGGTTTCGATCCACGGACCTCTGGGTTATGGGCCCAGCACGCTTCCACTGCGCCACTCTGCTCTAGAAGAGTGCCAAGATTATTTCAAGTTAACCAATCTATTTCAAACATTTTTCCGAAAAGGAATAATCGCGAGAAGAAAAACTGAAATATCATCTAGCAGAGCGTGGTTTTGATCCACGGACCTCTGGGTTATGGGCCCAGCACGCTTCCACTGCGCCAATCTGCTCGAGAAGTGTGCCAAGATTATTTCAAGGTAACCAATCTATTTCAAACATTTTTCCGAAAAGGAATAATCGCGAGAAGAAAAACTGAAATATCATCTAGCAGAGCGTGGTTTCGATCCACGGACCTCTGGGTTATGGGCCCAGCACGCTTCCACTGCGCCACTCTGCTCGAGAAGTGTGCAAAGATTATTTCAAGTTAACCAATCTATTTCAAACATTTTTCCGAAAAGGAATAATCGCGAGAAGAAAAACTGAAATATCATCTAGCAGACCGTGGTTTCGATCCCCGGACCTCTGGGTTATGGGTCCAGCACGCTTCCACTGCGCCACTCTGCTCGAGAACAGTGCAAAGATTATTTAAGTTAACCAAACTATTTCAAACATTTTTCCGAAAAGGAATAATCGCGAGAAGAAAAACTGAAATATCATCTAGCAGAGCGTGGTTTCGATCCACGGACCTCTGGGTTATGGGCCCAGCACGCTTCCACTGCGCCACACTGCTCGAGTAGAGTGCAAAGATTATTTCAAGGTAACCAATCTATTTCAAACATTTTTCCGAAAAGGAATAATCGCGAGGAGAAAAACTGAAATATCATCTAGCAGAGCGTGGTTTCGATCCACGGACCTCTGGGTTATGGGCCCAGCACGCTTCCACTGCGCCACTCTGCTCGAGAAGAGTGCAAAGATTATTTCAAGGTAACCAATCTATTTCAAACATTTTTCCGAAAAGGAATAATCGCGAGGAGAAAAACTGAAATATCATCTAGCAGAGCGTGGTTTCGATCCACGGACCTCTGTGTTATGGGCCCAGCACGCTTCCACTGCTCCACTCTGCTCGAGAAGAGTGCAAAGATTATTTCAAGGTAACAAATCTATTTCAAACATTTTTCCGAAAAGGAATAATCGCAAGAAAAACTGAAATATCATCTAGCAGAGCGTGGTTTCGATCCACGGACCTCTGGGTTATGGGCCCAGCACGCTTCCACTGCGCCACTCTGCTCGAGAAGAGTGCAAAGATTATTTCAAGTTAACCAATCTATTTAAAACATTTTTCCGAAAAGGAATAATCGCGAGAAGAAAAACTGAAATATCATCTAGCAGAGCGTGGTTTCGATCCACGGACCTCTGGGTTATGGGGCCAGCACGCTTCCACTGCGCCACTCTGCTCGAGAAGAGTGCAAAGATTTTTTCAAGTTAACCAATCTATTTCAAACATTTTTCCGAAAAGGAATAATCGCGAGAAGAAAAACTGAAATATCATCTAGCAGACCGTGGTTTCGATCCCCGGACCTCTGGGTTATGGGCCCAGCACGCTTCCACTGCGCCACTCTGCTCGAGAAGTGTGCAAAGATTTTTTCAAGTTAACCAATCTATTTCAAACATTTTTCCGAAAAGGAATAATCGCGAGAAGAAAAACTGAAATATCATCAAACAAAGCGTGGTTTCGATCCACGGACCTCTGGTTTATGGGCCCAGCACGCTTCCACTGCGCCACTCGGCTCGAGAAGAGTGCAAAGATTTTTTCAAGTTAACCAATCTATTTCAAACATTTTTCCGAAAAGGAATAATCGCGAGAAGAAAAACTGAAATATCATCAAACAGAGCGTGGTTTCGATCCACGGACCTCTGGGTTATGGGCCCAGCACGCTTCCACTGCGCCACTCTGCTCGAGAAGAGTGCAAAGATTATTTCAAGTTAACCAATCTATTTCAAACATTTTTCCGAAAAGGAATAATCGCGAGAAGAAAAACTGAAATATCATCTAGCAGAGCGTGGTATCGATCGACGGACCTCTGGGTTATGGGCCCAGCACGCTTCCACTGCGCCACTCTGCTCGAGAAGAGTGCAAAGATTATTTCAAGTTAACCAATCTATTTCAAACATTTTTCCGAAAAGGAATAATCACGAGAAGAAAAACTGAAATATCATCTAGCAGAGCGTGGTTTCGATCCACGGACCTCTGGGTTATGGGCCCAGCACGCTTCCACTGCGCCACTCTGCTCGAGAAGAGTGCAAAGATTATTTCAAGTTAACCAAACTATTTCAAGCATTTTTCCGAAAAGGAATAATCGCGAGAAGAAAAACTGAAATATCATCTAGCAGAGCGTGGTTTCGATCCACGGACCTCTGGGTTATGGGCCCAGCTCGCTTCCACTGCGCCACACTTCTCGAGTAGAGTGCAAAGATTATTTCAAGGTAACCAATCTATTTCAAACATTTTTCCGAAAAGGAATAATCGCGAGGAGAAAAACTGAAATATCATCTAGAAGAGCGGGGTTTCGATCCACTGACCTCAGGGTTATGGGCCCAGCACGCTTCCACTGCGCCACTCTGCTCGAGAAGAGGGCAAAGATTATTTCAAGGTAACAAATCTATTTCAAACATTTTTCCGAAAATGAATAATCGCGGGAAGAAAAAGTGAAATATCATCTAGCAGAGCGTGGTTTCGATCCACGGACCTCTGGGTTATGGGTCCAGCTCGCTTCCACTGCGCCACTCTGCTCGAGAAGAGTGCCAAGATTATTTCAAGGTAACCAATATATTTCAAACATTTTTCTGAAAAGAAATAATCGCGAAAAGAAAAACAGAAATATCAACTTACAGAGCGTGGTTTCGATCCACGGACCTCTGGGTTATGGGCCCAGCACGCTTCCACTGCGCCACTCTGCTCTAGAAGAGTGCCAAGATTATTTCAAGTTAACCAATCTATTTCAAACATTTTTCCGAAAAGGAATAATCGCGAGAAGAAAAACTGAAATATCATCTAGCAGAGCGTGGTTTTGATCCACGGACCTCTGGGTTATGGGCCCAGCACGCTTCCACTGCGCCAATCTGCTCGAGAAGTGTGCCAAGATTATTTCAAGGTAACCAATCTATTTCAAACATTTTTCCGAAAAGGAATAATCGCGAGAAGAAAAACTGAAATATCATCTAGCAGAGCGTGGTTTCGATCCACGGACCTCTGGGTTATGGGCCCAGCACGCTTCCACTGCGCCACTCTGCTCGAGAAGTGTGCAAAGATTATTTCAAGTTAACCAATCTATTTCAAACATTTTTCCGAAAAGGAATAATCGCGAGAAGAAAAACTGAAATATCATCTAGCAGAAGGTGGTTTCGATCCACGGACCTCTGGGTTATGGGCCCAGCACGCTTCCACTGCGCCACTCTGCTCGAGAAGAGTGCAAAGATTTTTTCAAGTTAACCAATCTATTTCAAACATTTTTCCGAAAAGGAATAATCGCGAGAAGAAAAACTGAAATATCATCAATCAGAGCGTGGTTTCGATCCACGGACCTCTGGGTTATGGGCCCAGCACGCTTCCACTGCGCCACTCTGCTCGAGAAGAGTGCAAAGATTATTTCAAGTTAACCAATCTATTTCAAACATTTTTCCGAAAAGGAATAATCGCGAGAAGAAAAACTGAAATATCATCTAGCAGAGCGTGGTTTCGATCGACGGACCGCTGGGTTATGGGCCCAGCACGCTTCCACTGCGCCACTCTGCTCGAGAAGAGTGCAAAGATTATTTCAAGTTAACCAATCTATTTCAAACATTTTTCCGAAAAGGAATAATCGCGAGAAGAAAAACTGTAATATCATCTAGCAGAGCGTGGTTTCGATCCACGGACCTCTGAGTTATGGGGCCAGCACGCTTCCACTGCGCCACTCTGCTCGAGAAGAGTGCAAAGATTATTTCAAGTTAACCAAACTATTTCAAGCATTTTTCCGAAAAGGAATAATCGCGAGAAGAAAAACTGAAATATCATCTAGCAGACCGTGGTTTCGATCCCCGGACCTCTGGGTTATGGGCCCAGCACGCTTCCACTGCGCCACTCTGCTCGAGAAGTGTGCAAAGATTTTTTCAAGTTAACCAATCTATTTCAAACATTTTTCCGAAAAGGAATAATCGCGAGAAGAAAAACTGAAATATCATCAAACAGAGCGTGGTTTCGATCCACGGACCTCTGGTTTATGGGCCCAGCACGCTTCCACTGCGCCACTCTGCTCGAGAAGAGTGCAAAGATTTTTTCAAGTTAACCAATCTATTTCAAACATTTTTCCGAAAAGGAATAATCGCGAGAAGAAAAACTGAAATATCATCAAACAGAGCGTGGTTTCGATCCACGGACTTCTGGGTTATGGGCCCAGCACGCTTCCACTGCGCCACTCTGCTCGAGAAGAGTGCAAAGATTATTTCAAGTTAACCAATCTATTTCAAACATTTTTCCGAAAAGGAATAATCGCGAGAAGAAAAACTGAAATATCATCTAGCAGAGCGTGGTTTCGATCGACGGACCTCTGGGTTATGGGCCCAGCACGCTTCCACTGCGCCACTCTGCTCGAGAAGAGTGCAAAGATTATTTCAAGTTAACCAATCTATTTCAAACATTTTTCCGAAAAGGAATAATCACGAGAAGAAAAACTGAAATATCATCTAGCAGAGCGTGGTTTCGATCCACGGACCTCTGGGTTATGGGCCCAGCACGCTTCCACTGCGCCACTCTGCTCGAGAAGAGTGCAAAGATTATTTCAAGTTAACCAATCTATTTCAAACATTTTTCCGAAAAGGAATAATCGCGAGAAGAAAAACTGTAATATCATCTAGCAGAGCGTGGTTTCGATCCACGAACCTCTGAGTTATGGGCCCAGCACGCTTCCACTGCGCCACTCTGCTCGAGAAGAGTGCAAAGATTATTTCAAGTTAACCAAACTATTTCAAGCATTTTTCCGAAAAGGAATAATCGCGAGAAGAAAAACTGAAATATCATCTAGCAGAGCGTGGTTTCGATCCACGGACCTCTGGGTTATGGGCCCAGCTCGCTTCCACTGCGCCACACTTCTCGAGTAGAGTGCAAAGATTATTTCAAGGTAACCAATCTATTTCAAACATTTTTCCGAAAAGGAATAATCGCGAGGAGAAAAACTGAAATATCATCTAGAAGAGCGGGGTTTCGATCCACTGACCTCAGGGTTATGGGCCCAGCACGCTTCCACTGCGCCACTCTGCTCGAGAAGAGGGCAAAGATTATTTCAAGGTAACAAATCTATTTCAAACATTTTTCCGAAAATGAATAATCGCGGGAAGAAAAAGTGAAATATCATCTAGCAGAGCGTGGTTTCGATCCACGGACCTCTGGGTTATGGGTCCAGCTCGCTTCCACTGCGCCACTCTGCTCGAGAAGAGTGCCAAGATTATTTCAAGGTAACCAATATATTTCAAACATTTTTCTGAAAAGAAATAATCGCGAAAAGAAAAACAGAAATATCAACTTACAGAGCGTGGTTTCGATCCACGGACCTCTGGGTTATGGGCCCAGCACGCTTCCACTGCGCCACTCTGCTCGAGAAGAGTGCCAAGATTATTTCAAGTTAACCAATCTATTTCAAACATTTTTCCGAAAAGGAATAATCGCGAGAAGAAAAACTGAAATATCATCTAGCAGAGCGTGGTTTCGATCCACGGACCTCTGGGTTATGGGCCCAGCACGCTTCCACTGCGCCACTCTGCTCGAGAAGTGTGCAAAGATTATTTCAAGTTAACCAATCTATTTCAAACATTTTTCCGAAAAGGAATAATCGCGAGAAGAAAAACTGAAATATCATCTAGCAGAGCGTGGTTTCGATCCACGGACCTCTGGGTTATGGGCCCAGCACGCTTCCACTGCGCCACTCTGCTCGAGAAGAGTGCAAAGATTTTTTCAAGTTAACCAATCTATTTCAAACATTTTTCCGAAAAGGAATAATCGCGAGAAGAAAAACTGAAATATCATCAATCAGAGCGTGGTTTCGATCCACGGACCTCTGGGTTATGGGCCCAGCACGCTTCCACTGCGCCACTCTGCTCGAGAAGAGTGCAAAGATTTTTTTCAAGTTAACCAATCTATTTCAAACATTTTTCCGAAAAGGAATAATCGCGAGAAGAAAAACTAAAATATCATCAAACAGAGCGTGGTTTCGATCCACGGACCTCTGGGTTATGGGCCCAGCACGCTTCCACTGCGCCAATCTGCTCGAGAAGAGTGCAAAGATTATTTCAAGTTAACCAATCTATTTCAAACATTTTTCCGAAAAGGAATAATCGCGAGAAGAAAAACTGAAATATCATCTAGCAGAGCGTGGTTTCGATCGACGGACCTCTGGGTTATGGGCCCAGCACGCTTCCACTGCGCCACTCTGCTCGAGAAGAGTGCAAAGATTATTTCAAGTTAACCAATCTATTTCAAACATTTTTCCGAAAAGGAATAATCGCGAGAAGAAAAACTGTAATATCATCTAGCAGAGCGTGGTTTCGATCCACGGACCTCTGAGTTATGGGGCCAGCACGCTTCCACTGCGCCACTCTGCTCGAGAAGAGTGCAAAGATTATTTCAAGTTAACCAAACTATTTCAAGCATTTTTCCGAAAAGGAATAATCGCGAGAAGAAAAACTGAAATATCATCTAGCAGACCGTGGTTTCGATCCCCGGACCTCTGGGTTATGGGCCCAGCACGCTTCCACTGCGCCACTCTGCTCGAGAAGAGTGCAAAGATTTTTTCAAGTTAACCAATCTATTTCAAACATTTTTCCGAAAAGGAATAATCGCGAGAAGAAAAACTGAAATATCATCAAACAGAGCGTGGTTTCGATCCACGGACCTCTGGGTTATGGGCCCAGCACGCTTCCACTGCGCCACTCTGCTCGAGAAGAGTGCAAAGATTTTTTCAAGTTAACCAATCTATTTCAAACATTTTTCCGAAAAGGAATAATCGCGAGAAGAAAAACTGAAATATCATCAAACACAGCGTGGTTTCGATCCACGGACCTCTGGGTTATGGGCCCAGCACGCTTCCACTGCGCCACTCTGCTCGAGAAGAGTGCAAAGATTATTTCAAGTTAACCAATCTATTTCAAACATTTTTCCGAAAAGGAATAATCGCGAGAAGAAAAACTGAAATATCATCTAGCAGAGCGTGGTTCCGATCGACGGACCTCTGGGTTATGGGCCCAGCACGCTTCCACTGCGCCACTCTGCTCGAGAAGAGTGCAAAGATTATTTCAAGTTAACCAATCTATTTCAAACATTTTTCCGAAAAGGAATAATCACGAGAAGAAAAACTGAAATATCATCTAGCAGAGCGTGGTTTCGATCCACGGACCTCTGGGTTATGGGCCCAGCACGCTTCCACTGCGCCACTCTGCTCGAGAAGAGTGCAAAGATTATTTCAAGTTAACCAATCTATTTCAAACATTTTTCCGAAAAGGAATAATCGCGAGAAGAAAAACTGTAATATCATCTAGCAGAGCGTGGTTTCGATCCACGAACCTCTGAGTTATGGGCCCAGCACGCTTCCACTGCGCCACTCTGCTCGAGAAGAGTGCAAAGATTATTTCAAGTTAACCAAACTATTTCAAGCATTTTTCCGAAAAGGAATAATCGCGAGAAGAAAAACTGAAATATCATCTAGCAGAGCGTGGTTTCGATCCACGGACCTCTGGGTTATGGGCCCAGCTCGCTTCCACTGCACCACACTTCTCGAGTAGAGTGCAAAGATTATTTCAAGGTAACCAATCTATTTCAAACATTTTTCCGAAAAGGAATAATCGCGAGGAGAAAAACTGAAATATCATCTAGAAGAGCGGGGTTTCGATCCACTGACCTCAGGGTTATGGGCCCAGCACGCTTCCACTGCGCCACTCTGCTCGAGAAGAGGGCAAAGATTATTTCAAGGTAACAAATCTATTTCAAACATTTTTCCGAAAAGGAATAATCGCGAGAAGAAAAACTGTAATATCATCTAGCAGAGCGTATTTTCGATCCACGGACCTCTGAGTTATAGGGCCAGCACGCTTCCACTGCGCCACTCTGCTCGAGACGAGTGCAAAGATTATTTCAAGTTAACCAAACTATTTCAAGCATTTTTCCGAAAAGGAATAATCGCGAAAAGAAAAACAGAAATATCAACTTACAGAGCGTGGTTTCGATCCACGGACCTCTGGGTTATGGGCCCAGCACGCTTCCACTGCGCCACTCTGCTCGAGAAGAGTGCCAAGATTATTTCAAGTTAACCAATCTATTTCAAACATTTTTCCGAAAAGGAATAATCGCGAGAAGAAAAACTGAAATATCATCTAGCAGAGCGTGGTTTCGATCCACGGACCTCTGGGTTATGGGCCCAGCACGCTTCCACTGCGCCACTCTGCTCGAGAAGTGTGCAAAGATTATTTCAAGTTAACCAATCTATTTCAAACATTTTTCCGAAAAGGAATTATCGCGAGAAGAAAAACTGAAATATCATCTAGCAGAGCGTGGTTTCGATCCACGGACCTCTGGGTTATGGGCCCAGCACGCTTCCACTGCGCCACTCTGCTCGAGAAGAGTGCAAAGATTTTTTCAAGTTAACCAATCTATTTCAAACATTTTTCCGAAAAGGAATAATCGCGAGAAGAAAAACTGAAATATCATCAATCAGAGCGTGGTTTCGATCCACGGACCTCTGGGTTATGGGCCCAGCACGCTTCCACTGCGCCACTCTGCTCGAGAAGAGTGCAAAGATTTTTTTCAAGTTAACCAATCTATTTCAAACATTTTTCCGAAAAGGAATAATCGCGAGAAGAAAAACTAAAATATCATCAAACAGAGCGTGGTTTCGATCCACGGACCTCTGGGTTATGGGCCCAGCACGCTTCCACTGCGCCACTCTGCTCGAGAAGAGTGCAAAGATTATTTCAAGTTAACCAATCTATTTCAAACATTTTTCCGAAAAGGAATAATCGCGAGAAGAAAAACTGAAATATCATCTAGCAGAGCGTGGTTTCGATCGACGGACCTCTGGGTTATGGGCCCAGCACGCTTCCACTGCGCCACTCTGCTCGAGAAGAGTGCAAAGATTATTTCAAGTTAACCAATCTATTTCAAACATTTTTCCGAAAAGGAATAATCGCGAGAAGAAAAACTGTAATATCATCTAGCAGAGCGTGGTTTCGATCCACGGACCTCTGAGTTATGGGGCCAGCACGCTTCCACTGCGCCACTCTGCTCGAGAAGAGTGCAAAGATTATTTCAAGTTAACCAAACTATTTCAAGCATTTTTCCGAAAAGGAATAATCGCGAGAAGAAAAACTGAAATATCATCTAGCAGACCGTGGTTTCGATCCCCGGACCTCTGGGTTATGGGCCCAGCACGCTTCCACTGCGCCACTCTGCTCGAGAAGAGTGCAAAGATTTTTTCAAGTTAACCAATCTATTTCAAACATTTTTCCGAAAAGGAATAATCGCGAGAAGAAAAACTGAAATATCATCAAACAGAGCGTGGTTTCGATCCACGGACCTCTGGGTTATGGGCCCAGCACGCTTCCACTGCGCCACTCTGCTCGAGAAGAGTGCAAAGATTTTTTCAAGTTAACCAATCTATTTCAAACATTTTTCCGAAAAGGAATAATCGCGAGAAGAAAAACTGAAATATCATCAAACACAGCGTGGTTTCGATCCACGGACCTCTGGGTTATGGGCCCAGCACGCTTCCACTGCGCCACTCTGCTCGAGAAGAGTGCAAAGATTATTTCAAGTTAACCAATCTATTTCAAACATTTTTCCGAAAAGGAATAATCGCGAGAAGAAAAACTGAAATATCATCTAGCAGAGCGTGGTTCCGATCGACGGACCTCTGGGTAATGGGCCCAGCACGCTTCCACTGCGCCACTCTGCTCGAGAAGAGTGCAAAGATTATTTCAAGTTAACCAATCTATTTCAAACATTTTTCCGAAAAGGAATAATCACGAGAAGAAAAACTGAAATATCATCTAGCAGAGCGTGGTTTCGATCCACGGACCTCTGGGTTATGGGCCCAGCACGCTTCCACTGCGCCACTCTGCTCGAGAAGAGTGCAAAGATTATTTCAAGTTAACCAATCTATTTCAAACATTTTTCCGAAAAGGAATAATCGCGAGAAGAAAAACTGTAATATCATCTAGCAGAGCGTGGTTTCGATCCACGAACCTCTGAGTTATGGGCCCAGCACGCTTCCACTGCGCCACTCTGCTCGAGAAGAGTGCAAAGATTATTTCAAGTTAACCAAACTATTTCAAGCATTTTTCCGAAAAGGAATAATCGCGAGAAGAAAAACTGAAATATCATCTAGCAGAGCGTGGTTTCGATCCACGGACCTCTGGGTTATGGGCCCAGCTCGCTTCCACTGCACCACACTTCTCGAGTAGAGTGCAAAGATTATTTCAAGGTAACCAATCTATTTCAAACATTTTTCCGAAAAGGAATAATCGCGAGGAGAAAAACTGAAATATCATCTAGAAGAGCGGGGTTTCGATCCACTGACCTCAGGGTTATGGGCCCAGCACGCTTCCACTGCGTCACTCTGCTCGAGAAGAGGGCAAAGATTATTTCAAGGTAACAAATCTATTTCAAACATTTTTCCGAAAATGAATAATCGCGGGAAGAAAAAGCGAAATATCATCTAGCAGAGCGTGGTTTCGATCCACGGACCTCTGGGTTATGGGTCCAGCTCGCTTCCACTGCGCCACTCTGCTCGAGAAGAGTTCCAAGATTATTTCAAGGTAACCAATATATTTCAAACATTTTTCTGAAAAGAAATAATCGCGAAAAGAAAAACAGAAATATCAACTTACAGAGCGTGGTTTCGATCCACGGACCTCTGGGTTATGGGCCCAGCACGCTTCCACTGCGCCACTCTGCTCGAGAAGAGTGCCAAGATTATTTCAAGTTAACCAATCTATTTCAAACATTTTTCCGAAAAGGAATAATCGCGAGAAGAAAAACTGAAATATCATCTAGCAGAGCGTGGTTTTGATCCACGGACCTCTGGGTTATGGGCCCAGCACGCTTCGACTGCGCCAATCTGCTCGAGAAGTGTGCGAAGATTATTTCAAGGTAACCAATCTATTTCAAACATTTTTCCGAAAAGGAATAATCGCGAGAAGAAAAACTGAAATATCATCTAGCAGAGCGTGGTTTCGATCCACGGACCTCTGGGTTATGGGCCCAGCACGCTTCCACTGCGCCACTCTGCTCGAGAAGTGTGCAAAGATTATTTCAAGTTAACCAATCTATTTCAAACATTTTTCCGAAAAGGAATAATCGCGAGAAGAAAAACTGAAATATCATCTAGCAGAGCGTGGTTTCGATCCACGGACCTCTGGGTTTTGGGCCCAGCACGTTTCCACTGCGCCACTCTACTAGAGAAGAGTGAAAAGATTATTTCAAGTTAACCAATCTATTTCAAACAATTTTCCGAAAAGGAATAATCGCGAGAAGAAAAAATGAAATATCATCTAGCAGAGCGTGGTTTCGATCCACGGACCTCTGGGTTATGGGCCCAGCACGCTTCCACTGCGCCACTCTGCTCGAGAAGAGTGCAAAGATTTTTTCAAGTTAACCAATCTATTTCAAACATTTTTCCGAAAAGGAGTAATCGCGAGAAGAAAAACTGAAATATCATCTAGCAGAGCGTGGTTTCGATCCACGGACCTCTGGGTTTTGGGCCCAGCACGCTTCCACTGCGCCACTCTGCTCGAGAAGAGTGCAAAGATTTTTTCAAGTTAACCAATCTATTTCAAACATTTTTCTGAAAAGAAATAATCGCGAAAAGAAAAACAGAAATATCAACTTACAGAGCGTGGTTTCGATCCACGGACCTCTGGGTTATGGGCCCAGCACGCTTCCACTGCGCCACTCTGCTCGAGAAGAGTGCCAAGATTATTTCAAGTTAACCAATCTATTTCAAACATTTTTCCGAAAAGGAATAATCGCGAGAAGAAAAACTGAAATATCATCTAGCAGAGCGTGGTTTTGATCCACGGACCTCTGGGTTATGGGCCCAGCACGCTTCCACTGCGCCAATCTGCTCGAGAAGTGTGCCAAGATTATTTCAAGGTAACCAATCTATTTCAAACATTTTTCCGAAAAGGAATAATCGCGAGAAGAAAAACTGAAATATCATCTAGCAGAGCGTGGTTTCGATCCACGGACCTCTGGGTTATGGGCCCAGCACGCTTCCACTGCGCCACTCTGCTCGAGAAGTGTGCAAAGATTATTTCAAGTTAACCAATCTATTTCAAACATTTTTCCGAAAAGGAATAATCGCGAGAAGAAAAACTGAAATATCATCTAGCAGAGCGTGGTTTCGATCCACGGACCTCTGGGTTATGGGCCCAGCACGCTTCCACTGCGCCACTCTGCTCGAGAAGAGTGCAAAGATTTTTTCAAGTTAACCAATCTATTTCAAACATTTTTCCGAAAAGGAGTAATCGCGAGAAGAAAAACTGAAATATCATCTAGCAGAGCGTGGTTTCGATCCACGGACCTCTGGGGTTTGGGCCCAGCACGTTTCCACTGCGCCACTCTACTAGAGAAGAGTGCAAAGATTATTTCAAGTTAACCAATCTATTTCAAAAAATTTTCCGAAAAGGAATAATCGCGAGAAGAAAAAATGAAATATCATCTAGCAGAGCGTGGTTTCGATCCACGGACCTCTGGGTTATGGGCCCAGCACGCTTCCACTGCGCCACTCTGCTCGAGAAGAGTGCAAAGATTTTTTCAAGTTAACCAATCTATTTCAAACATTTTTCCGAAAAGGAGTAATCGCGAGAAGAAAAACTGAAATATCATCTAGCAGAGCGTGGTTTCGATCCACGGACCTCTGGGTTTTGGGCCCAGCACGTTTCCACTGCGCCACTCTACTAGAGAAGAGTGCAAAGATTATTTCAAGTTAACCAATCTATTTCAAACAATTTTCCGAAAAGGAATAATCGCGAGAAGAAAAAATGAAATATCATCTAGCAGAGCGTGGTTTCGATCCACGGACCTCTGGGTTATGGGCCCAGCACGCTTCCACTGCGCCACTCTGCTCGAGAAGAGTGCAAAGATTATTTCAAGTTAACCAATCTATTTCAAACATTTTTCCGAAAAGGAATAATCGCGAGAAGAAAAACTGAAATATCATCTAGCAGTGCGTGGTTTCGATCCACGGACCTCTGGGTTATGGGCCCAGCACGCTTCCACTGCGCCACTCTGCTCGAGAAGAGTGCCAAGATTATTTCAAGTTAACCAATCTATTTCAAACATTTTTCCGAAAAGGAATAATCGCGAGAAGAAAAACTGAAATATCATCTAGCAGAGCGTGGTTTCGATCCACGGACCTCTGGGTTATGGGCCCAGCACGCTTCCACTGCGCCACTCTGCTCGAGAAGAGTGCCAAGATTATTTCAAGTTAACCAATCCATTTCAAACATTTTTCCGAAAAGGAATAATCGTAAAAAGAAAAACTGATATATCATCTAGCAGAGCGTGGTTTCGATCCACGGACCTCTGGGTTATGGGCCCAGCACGCTTCCACTGCGCCACTCTGCTCGAGAAGAGTGCAAAGATTATTTCAAGGTAACCAATCTATTTCAAACATTTTTTCGAAAAGGAATAATCGCGAGAAGAAAAACTGAAATATCATCTAGCAGAGCGTGGTTTTCATCCACGGACCTCTGGGTTATGGGCCCAGCACGCTTCCACTGCGCCAATCTGCTCGAGAAGTGTGCCAAGATTATTTCAAGTTAACCAATCTATTTCAAGCATTTTTCCGAAAAGGAATAATCGCAAGAAGAAAAACTGAAATATCATCTAGCAGAGCGTGGTTTCGATCCACGGACCTCTGGGTTATGGGCCCAGCACGCTTCCACTGCGCCACTCTGCTCGTGAAGAGTGCAAAGATTATTTCAAGTTAACCAATCTATTTCAAACATTTTTCCGAAAAGGAATAATCGCGAGAAGAAAAAATGAAATATCATCTAGCAGAGCGTGGTTTCGATCCACGGACCTCTGGGTTATGGGCCCAGCACGCTTCCACTGCGCCACTCTGCTCGAGAAGAGTGCAAAGATTTTTTCAAGTTAACCAATCTATTTCAAACATTTTTCCGAAAAGGAGTAATCGCGAGAAGAAAAACTGAAATATCATCTAGCAGAGCGTGGTTTCGATCCACGGACCTCTGGGTTTTGGGAACAGCACGCTTCCACTGCGCCACTCTGCTCGAGAAGAGTGCAAAGATTTTTTCAAGTTAACCAATCTATTTCAAACATTTTTCTGAAAAGAAATAATCGCGAAAAGAAAAACAGAAATATCAACTTACAGAGCGTGGTTTCGATCCACGGACCTCTGGGTTATGGGCCCAGCACGCTTCCACTGCGCCACTCTGCTCGAGAAGAGTGCCAAGATTATTTCAAGTTAACCAATCTATTTCAAACATTTTTCCGAAAAGGAATAATCGCGAGAAGAAAAACTGAAATATCATCTAGCAGAGCGTGGTTTTGATCCACGGACCTCTGGGTTATGGGCCCAGCACGCTTCCACTGCGCCAATCTGCTCGAGAAGTGTGCCAAGATTATTTCAAAGTAACCAATCTATTTCAAACATTTTTCCGAAAAGGAATAATCGCGAGAAGAAAAACTGAAATATCATCTAGCAGAGCGTGGTTTCGATCCACGGACCTCTGGGTTATGGGCCCAGCACGCTTCCACTGCGCCACTCTGCTCGAGAAGTGTGCAAAGATTATTTCAAGTTAACCAATCTATTTCAAACATTTTTCCGAAAAGGAATAATCGCGAGAAGAAAAACTGAAATATCATCTAGCAGAGCGTGGTTTCGATCCACGGACCTCTGGGTTATGGGCCCAGCACGCTTCCACTGCGCCACTCTGCTCGAGAAGAGTGCAAAGATTTTTTCAAGTTAACCAATCTATTTCAAACATTTTTCCGAAAAGGAGTAATCGCGAGAAGAAAAACTGAAATATCATCTAGCAGAGCGTGGTTTCGATCCACGGACCTCTGGGTTTTGGGCCCAGCACGTTTCCACTGCGCCACTCTACTAGAGAAGAGTGCAAAGATTATTTCAAGTTAACCAATCTATTTCAAAAAATTTTCCGAAAAGGAATAATCGCGAGAAGAAAAAATGAAATATCATCTAGCAGAGCGTGGTTTCGATCCACGGACCTCTGGGTTATGGGCCCAGCACGCTTCCACTGCGCCACTCTGCTCGAGAAGAGTGCAAAGATTTTTTCAAGTTAACCAATCTATTTCAAACATTTTTCCGAAAAGGAGTAATCGCGAGAAGAAAAACTGAAATATCATCTAGCAGAGCGTGGTTTCGATCCACGGACCTCTGGGTTTTGGGCCCAGCACGTTTCCACTGCGCCACTCTACTAGAGAAGAGTGCAAAGATTATTTCAAGTTAACCAATCTATTTCAAACAATTTTCCGAAAAGGAATAATCGCGAGAAGAAAAAATGAAATATCATCTAGCAGAGCGTGGTTTCGATCCACGGACCTCTGGGTTATGGGCCCAGCACGCTTCCACTGCGCCACTCTGCTCGAGAAGAGTGCAAAGATTATTTCAAGTTAACCAATCTATTTCAAACATTTTTCCGAAAAGGAATAATCGCGAGAAGAAAAACTGAAATATCATCTAGCAGTGCGTGGTTTCGATCCACGGACCTCTGGGTTATGGGCCCAGCACGCTTCCACTGCGCCACTCTGCTCGAGAAGAGTGCCAAGATTATTTCAAGTTAACCAATCTATTTCAAACATTTTTCCGAAAAGGAGTAATCGCGAGAAGAAAAACTGAAATATCATCTAGCAGAGCGTGGTTTCGATCCACGGACCTCTGGGTTATGGGCCCAGCACGCTTCCACTGCGCCACTCTGCTCGAGAAGAGTGCCAAGATTATTTCAAGTTAACCAATCCATTTCAAACATTTTTCCGAAAAGGAATAATCGTAAAAAGAAAAACTGATATATCATCTAGCAGAGCGTGGTTTCGATCCACGGACCTCTGGGTTATGGGCCCAGCACGCTTCCACTGCGCCACTCTGCTCGAGAAGAGTGCAAAGATTATTTCAAGGTAACCAATCTATTTCAAACATTTTTCCGAAAAGGAATAATCGCGAGAAGAAAAACTGAAATATCATCTAGCAGAGCGTGGTTTTGATCTACGGACCTCTGGGTTATGGGCCCAGCACGCTTCCACTGCGCCAATCTGCTCGAAAAGTGTGCCAAGATTATTTCAAGGTAACCAATCTATTTCAAACATTTTTCCGAAAAGGAATAATCGCGAGAAGAAAAACTGAAATATCATCTAGCAGAGCGTGGTTTCGATCCACGGACCTCTGGGTTATGGGCCCAGCACGCTTCCACTGCGCCACTCTGCTCGAGAAGTGTGCAAAGATTATTTCAAGTTAACCAATCTATTTCAAACATTTTTCAGAAAAGGAATAATCGCGAGAAGAAAAACTGAAATATCATCTAGCAGAGCGTGGTTTCGATCCACGGACCTCTGGGTTATGGGCCCAGCACGCTTCCACTGCGCCACTCTGCTCGAGAAGAGTGCAAAGATTTTTTCAAGTTAACCAATCTATTTCAAACATTTTTCCGAAAAGGAGTAATCGCGAGAAGAAAAACTGAAATATCATCTAGCAGAGCGTGGTTTCGATCCACGGACCTCTGGGTTTTGGGCCCAGCACGTTTCCACTGCGCCACTCTACTAGAGAAGAGTGCAAAGATTATTTCAAGTTAACCAATCTATTTCAAAAAATTTTCCGAAAAGGAATAATCGCGAGAGGAAAAAATGAAATATTATCTAACAGAGCTTGGTTTCGATCCACGGACCTCTGGGTTATGGGCCCAGCACGCTTCCACTGCGCCACTCTGCTCGAGAAGAGTGCAAAGATTTTTTCAAGTTAACCAATCTATTTCAAACATTTTTCCGAAAAGGAGTAATCGCGAGAAGAAAAACTGAAATATCATCTAGCAGAGCGTGGTTTCGATCCACGGACCTCTGGGTTTTGGGCCCAGCACGTTTCCACTGCGCCACTCTACTAGAGAAGAGTGCAAAGATTATTTCAAGTTAACCAATCTATTTCAAACAATTTTCCGAAAAGGAGTAATCGCGAGAAGAAAAACTGAAATATCATCTAGCAGAGCGTGGTTTCGATCCACGGACCTCTGGGTTTTGGGCCCAGCACGTTTCCACTGCGCCACTCTACTCGAGAAGAGTGCAAAGATTATTTCAAGTTAACCAATCTATTTCAAACAATTTTCCGAAAAGGAATAATCGCGAGAAGAAAAAATGAAATATCATCTAGCAGAGCGTGGTTTTGATCCACGGACCTCTGGGTTACGGGCCCAGCACGCTTCCACTGCGCCAATCTGCTCGAGAAGTGTGCCAAGATTATTTCAAGGTAACCAATCTATTTCAAACATTTTTCCGAAAAGGAATAATCGCGAGAAGAAAAACTGAAATATCATCTAGCAGAGCGTGGTTTCGATCCACGGACCTCTGGGTTTTGGGCCCAGCACGCTTCCACTGCGCCACTCTGCTCGAGAAGAGTGCAAAGATTATTTCAAGTTAACCAATCTATTTCAAACATTTTTCCGAAAAGGAATAATCGCGAGAAGAAAAACTGAAATATCATCTAGCAGAGCGTGGTTTCGATCCACGGACCTCTGGGTTATGGGCCCAGCATGCTTCCACTGCGCCACTCTGCTCGAGAAGAGTGCAAAGATTTTTTCAAGTTAACCAATCTATTTCAAACATTTTTCCGAAAAGGAGTAATCGCGAGAAGAAAAACTGAAATATCATCTAGCAGAGCGTGGTTTCGATCCACGGACCTCTGGGTTTTGGGCCCAGCACGTTTCCACTGCGCCACTCTACTCGAGAAGAGTGCAAAGATTATTTCAAGTTAACCAATCTATTTCAAACATTTTTCCGAAAAGGAATAATCGCGAGAAGAAAAAATGAAATATCATCTAGCAGAGCGTGGTTTCGATCCACGGACCTCTGGGTTATGGGCCCAGCACGCTTCCACTGCGCCACTCTGCTCGAGAAGAGTGCAAAGATTATTCCAAGTTAACCAATCTATTTCAAACATTTTTCCGAAAAGGAATAATCGCGAGAAGGAAAACTGAAATATCATCTAGCAGAGCGTGGTTTCGATCCACGGTCCTCTGGGTTATGGGCCCAGAACGCTTCCACTGCGCCACTCTGCTCGAGAAGAGTGCAAAGATTATTTCAAGTTAACCATTCTATTTCAAACATTTTTCCGAAAAGGAATAATCGCGAGAAGAAAAACTGAAATATCATCTAGCAGATCGTGGTTTCGATCCACGGACCTCTGGGTTATGGGCCCAGCACGCTTCCACTGCGCCACTCTGCTCGAGAAGAGTGCCAAGATTATTTCAAGTTAACCAATCTATTTCAAACATTTTTCCGAAAAGGAATAATCGCGAGAAGAAAAACTGAAATATCATCTAGCAGAGCGTGGTTTCGATCCACGGACCTCTGGGTAAAGGGCCCAGCACGCTTCCACTGCGCCACTCTGCTCGAGAAGAGTGCAAAGATGATTTCAAGGTAACCAATCTATTTCAAACATTTTTCCGAAAAGGAATAATCGCGAGAAGAAAAACTGAAAAATCATCTGGCAGATTTATTTTTCGATCCACGGACCTCTGGGTTATGGGCCCAGCACGCTTCCACTGCGCCACTCTGCTCGAGAAGAGTGCCAAGATTATTTCAAGTTAACCAATCTATTTCAAACATTTTTCCGAAAAGGAATAATCGCGAGAAGAAAAACTGAAATACCATCTAGCAGAGCGTGGTTTCGATCCACGGACCTCTGGGTAAAGGGCCCAGCACGCTTCCACTGCGCCACTCTGCTCGAGAAGAGTGCAAAGATTATTTCAAGGTAACCAATCTATTTCAAACATTTTTCCGAAAAGGAATAATCGCGAGAAGAAAAACTGAAATATCATCTAGCAGTGCGTGGTTTCGATCCACGGACCTCTGGGTTATGGGCCCAGCACGCTTCCACTGCGCCACTCTGCTCGAGAAGAGTGCCAAGATTATTTCAAGTTAACCAATCTATTTCAAACATTTTTCCGAAAAGGAATAATCGCGAGAAGAAAAACTGAAATATCATCTAGCAGAGCGTGGTTTCGATCCACGGACCTCTGGGTTATGGGCCCAGCACGCTTCCACTGCGCCACTCTGCTCGAGAAGAGTGCCAAGATTATTTCAAGTTAACCAATCCATTTCAAACATTTTTCCGAAAAGGAATAATCGTAAAAAGAAAAACTGATATATCATCTAGCAGAGCGTGGTTTCGATCCACGGACCTCTGGGTTATGGGCCCAGCACGCTTCCACTGCGCCACTCTGCTCGAGAAGAGTGCAAAGATTATTTCAAGGTAACCAATCTATTTCAAACATTTTTCCGAAAAGGAATAATCGCGAGAAGAAAAACTGAAATATCATCTAGCAGAGCGTGGTTTTCATCCACGGACCTCTGGGTTATGGGCCCAGCACGCTTCCACTCCGCCAATCTGCTCGAGAAGTGTGCCAAGATTATTTCAAGTTAACCAATCTATTTCAAGCATTTTTCCGAAAAGGAATAATCGCAAGAAGAAAAACTGAAATATCATCTAGCAGAGCGTGGTTTCGATCCACGGACCTCTGGGTTATGGGCCCAGCACGCTTCCACTGCGCCACTCTGCTCGTGAAGAGTGCAAAGATTATTTCAAGTTAACCAATCTATTTCAAACATTTTTCCGAAAAGGAATAATCGCGAGAAGAAAAACTGAAATATCATCTAGCAGAGCGGGGTTTCGATCCACGGACCTCTGGGTTATGGGCCCAGCACGCTTCCACTGCGCCACTCTGCTCGAGAAGAGTGCAAAGATTATTTCAAGGTAACCAATCTATTTCAAACATTTTTCCGAAAAGGAATAATCGCGAGGAGAAAAACTGAAATATCATCTAGCAGAGCGTGGTTTCGATCCACGGACCTCTGTGTTATGGGCCCAGCACGCTTCCACTGCGCCACTCTGCTCGAGAAGAGTGCAAAGATTATTTCAAGGTAACAAATCTATTTAAACATTTTTCCGAAAAGGAATAATCGCGAGAAGAAAAACTGAAATATCATCTAGCAGAGCGTGGTTTCGATCCACGGACCTCTGGGTTATGGGCCCAGCACGCTTCCACTGCGCCAATCTGCTCGAGAAGTGTGCCAAGATTATTTCAAGTTAACCAATCTATTTCAAGCATTTTTCCGAAAAGGAATAATCGCAAGAAGAAAAACTGAAATATCATCTAGCAGAGCGTGGTTTCGATCCACGGACCTCTGGGTTATGGGCCCAGCACGCTTCCACTGCGCCACTCTGCTCGAGAAGTGTGCAAAGATTATTTCAAGTTAACCAATCTATTTCAAACATTTTTCCGAAAAGGAATAATCGCGAGAAGAAAAACTGAAATATCATCTAGCAGAGCGTGGTTTCGATCCACGGACCTCTGGGTTATGGGCCCAGCACGCTTCCACTGCGCCACTCTGCTCGAGAAGAGTGCAAAGATTTTTTCAAGTTAACCAATCTATTTCAAACATTTTTCCGAAAAGGAGTAATCGCGAGAAGAAAAACTGAAATATCATCTAGCAGAGCGTGGTTTCGATCCACGGACCTCTGGGTTTTGGGCCCAGCACGTTTCCACTGCGCCACTCTACTAGAGAAGAGTGCAAAGATTATTTCAAGTTAACCAATCTATTTCAAAAAATTTTCCGAAAAGGAATAATCGCGAGAAGAAAAAATGAAATATCATCTAGCAGAGCGTGGTTTCGATCCACGGACCTCTGGGTTATGGGCCCAGCACGCTTCCACTGCGCCACTCTGCTCGAGAAGAGTGCAAAGATTTTTTCAAGTTAACCAATCTATTTCAAACATTTTTCCGAAAAGGAGTAATCGCGAGAAGAAAAACTGAAATATCATCTAGCAGAGCGTGGTTTCGATCCACGGACCTCTGGGTTTTGGGCCCAGCACGTTTCCACTGCGCCACTCTACTAGAGAAGAGTGCAAAGATTATTTCAAGTTAACCAATCTATTTCAAACAATTTTCCGAAAAGGAATAATCGCGAGAAGAAAAAATGAAATATCATCTAGCAGAGCGTGGTTTCGATCCACGGACCTCTGGGTTATGGGCCCAGCACGCTTCCACTGCGCCACTCTGCTCGAGAAGAGTGCAAAGATTATTTCAAGTTAACCAATCTATTTCAAACATTTTTCCGAAAAGGAATAATCGCGAGAAGAAAAACTGAAATATCATCTAGCAGTGCGTGGTTTCGATCCACGGACCTCTGGGTTATGGGCCCAGCACGCTTCCACTGCGCCACTCTGCTCGAGAAGAGTGCCAAGATTATTTCAAGTTAACCAATCTATTTCAAACATTTTTCCGAAAAGGAATAATCGCGAGAAGAAAAACTGAAATATCATCTAGCAGAGCGTGGTTTCGATCCACGGACCTCTGGGTTATGGGCCCAGCACGCTTCCACTGCGCCACTCTGCTCGAGAAGAGTGCCAAGATTATTTCAAGTTAACCAATCCATTTCAAACATTTTTCCGAAAAGGAATAATCGTAAAAAGAAAAACTGATATATCATCTAGCAGAGCGTGGTTTCGATCCACGGACCTCTGGGTTATGGGCCCAGCACGCTTCCACTGCGCCACTCTGCTCGAGAAGAGTGCAAAGATTATTTCAAGGTAACCAATCTATTTCAAACATTTTTCCGAAAAGGAATAATCGCGAGAAGAAAAACTGAAATATCATCTAGCAGAGCGTGGTTTTGATCTACGGACCTCTGGGTTATGGGCCCAGCACGCTTCCACTGCGCCAATCTGCTCGAAAAGTGTGCCAAGATTATTTCAAGGTAACCAATCTATTTCAAACATTTTTCCGAAAAGGAATAATCGCGAGAAGAAAAACTGAAATATCATCTAGCAGAGCGTGGTTTCGATCCACGGACCTCTGGGTTATGGGCCCAGCACGCTTCCACTGCGCCACTCTGCTCGAGAAGTGTGCAAAGATTATTTCAAGTTAACCAATCTATTTCAAACATTTTTCCGAAAAGGAATAATCGCGAGAAGAAAAACTGAAATATCATCTAGCAGAGCGTGGTTTCGATCCACGGACCTCTGGGTTATGCGCCCAGCACGCTTCCACTGCGCCACTCTGCTCGAGAAGAGTGCAAAGATTTTTTCAAGTTAACCAATCTATTTCAAACATTTTTCCGAAAAGGAGTAATCGCGAGAAGAAAAACTGAAATATCATCTAGCAGAGCGTGGTTTCGATCCACGGACCTCTGGGTTTTGGGCCCAGCACGTTTCCACTGCGCCACTCTACTAGAGAAGAGTGCAAAGATTATTTCAAGTTAACCAATCTATTTCAAAAAATTTTCCGAAAAGGAATAATCGCGAGAGGAAAAAATGAAATATTATCTAGCAGAGCGTGGTTTCGATCCACGGACCTCTGGGTTATGGGCCCAGCACGCTTCCACTGCGCCACTCTGCTCGAGAAGAGTGCAAAGATTTTTTCAAGTTAACCAATCTATTTCAAACATTTTTCCGAAAAGGAGTAATCGCGAGAAGAAAAACTGAAATATCATCTAGCAGAGCGTGGTTTCGATCCACGGACCTCTGGGTTTTGGGCCCAGCACGTTTCCACTGCGCCACTCTACTAGAGAAGAGTGCAAAGATTATTTCAAGTTAACCAATCTATTTCAAACAATTTTCCGAAAAGGAGTAATCGCGAGAAGAAAAACTGAAATATCATCTAGCAGAGCGTGGTTTCGATCCACGGACCTCTGGGTTTTGGGCCCAGCACGTTTCCACTGCGCCACTCTACTCGAGAAGAGTGCAAAGATTATTTCAAGTTAACCAATCTATTTCAAACAATTTTCCGAAAAGGAATAATCGCGAGAAGAAAAAATGAAATATCATCTAGCAGAGCGTGGTTTTGATCCACGGACCTCTGGGTTACGGGCCCAGCACGCTTCCACTGCGCCAATCTGCTCGAGAAGTGTGCCAAGATTATTTCAAGGTAACCAATCTATTTCAAACATTTTTCCGAAAAGGAATAATCGCGAGAAGAAAAACTGAAATATCATCTAGCAGAGCGTGGTTTCGATCCACGGACCTCTGGGTTTTGGGCCCAGCACGCTTCCACTGCGCCACTCTGCTCGAGAAGAGTGCAAAGATTATTTCAAGTTAACCAATCTATTTCAAACATTTTTCCGAAAAGGAATAATCGCGAGAAGAAAAACTGAAATATCATCTAGCAGAGCGTGGTTTCGATCCACGGACCTCTGGGTTATGGGCCCAGCACGCTTCCACTGCGCTACTCTGCTCGAGAAGAGTGCAAAGATTTTTTCAAGTTAACCAATCTATTTCAAACATTTTTCCGAAAAGGAGTAATCGCGAGAAGAAAAACTGAAATATCATCTAGCAGAGCGTGGTTTCGATCCACGGACCTCTGGGTTTTGGGCCCAGCACGTTTCCACTGCGCCACTCTACTCGAGAAGAGTGCAAAGATTATTTCAAGTTAACCAATCTATTTCAAACATTTTTCCGAAAAGGAATAATCGCGAGAAGAAAAAATGAAATATCATCTAGCAGAGCGTGGTTTCGATCCACGGACCTCTGGGTTATGGGCCCAGCACGCTTCCACTGCGCCACTCTGCTCGAGAAGAGTGCAAAGATTATTTCAAGTTAACCAATCTATTTCAAACATTTTTCCGAAAAGGAATAATCGCGAGAAGGAAAACTGAAATATCATCTAGCAGAGCGTGGTTTCGATCCACGGTCCTCTGGGTTATGGGCCCAGAACGCTTCCACTGCGCCACTCTGCTCGAGAAGAGTGCAAAGATTATTTCAAGTTAACCATTCTATTTCAAACATTTTTCCGAAAAGGAATAATCGCGAGAAGAAAAACTGAAATATCATCTAGCAGATCGTGGTTTCGATCCACGGACCTCTGGGTTATGGGCCCAGCACGCTTCCACTGCGCCACTCTGCTCGAGAAGAGTGCCAAGATTATTTCAAGTTAACCAATCTATTTCAAACATTTTTCCGAAAAGGAATAATCGCGAGAAGAAAAACTGAAATATCATCTAGCAGAGCGTGGTTTCGATCCACGGACCTCTGGGTAAAGGGCCCAGCACGCTTCCACTGCGCCACTCTGCTCGAGAAGAGTGCAAAGATGATTTCAAGGTAACCAATCTATTTCAAACATTTTTCCGAAAAGGAATAATCGCGAGAAGAAAAACTGAAAAATCATCTGGCAGATTTATTTTTCGATCCACGGACCTCTGGGTTATGGGCCCAGCACGCTTCCACTGCGCCACTCTGCTCGAGAAGAGTGCCAAGATTATTTCAAGTTAACCAATCTATTTCAAACATTTTTCCGAAAAGGAATAATCGCGAGAAGAAAAACTGAAATACCATCTACCAGAGCGTGGTTTCGATCCACGGACCTCTGGGTAAAGGGCCCAGCACGCTTCCACTGCGCCACTCTGCTCGAGAAGAGTGCAAAGATTATTTCAAGGTAACCAATCTATTTCAAGCATTTTTCCGAAAAGGAATAATCGCAAGAAGAAAAACTGAAATATCATCTAGCAGAGCGTGGTTTCGATCCACGGACCTCTGGGTTATGGGCCCAGCACGCTTCCACTGCGCCACTCTGCTCGTGAAGAGTGCAAAGATTATTTCAAGTTAACCAATCTATTTCAAACATTTTTCCGAAAAGGAATAATCGCGAGAAGAAAAACTGAAATATCATCTAGCAGAGCGGGGTTTCGATCCACGGACCTCTGGGTTATGGGCCCAGCACGCTTCCACTGCGCCACTCTGCTCGAGAAGAGTGCAAAGATTATTTCAAGGTAACCAATCTATTTCAAACATTTTTCCGAAAAGGAATAATCGCGAGGAGAAAAACTGAAATATCATCTAGCAGAGCGTGGTTTCGATCCACGGACCTCTGTGTTATGGGCCCAGCACGCTTCCACTGCGCCACTCTGCTCGAGAAGAGTGCAAAGATTATTTCAAGGTAACAAATCTATTTAAACATTTTTCCGAAAAGGAATAATCGCGAGAAGAAAAACTGAAATATCATCTAACAGAGCGTGGTTTCGATCCACGGACCTCTGGGTTATGGGCCCAGCACGCTTCCACTGCGCCACTCTGCTCGAGAAGAGTGCCAAGATTAGTTCAAGTTAACCAATCTATTTCAAACATTTTTCCGAAAAGGAATAATCGCGAGAAGAAAAACTGAAATATCATCTAGCAGAGCGTGGTTTCGATCCACGGACCTCTGGGTTATGGGCCCAGCACGCTTCCACTGCGCCACTCTGCTCGAGAAGAGTGCCAAGATTATTTCAAGTTAACCAATCCATTTCAAACATTTTTCCGAAAAGGAATAATCGTAAAAAGAAAAACTGATATATCATCTAGCAGAGCGTGGTTTCGATCCACGGACCTCTGGGTTATGGGCCCAGCACGCTTCCACTGCGCCACTCTGCTCGAGAAGAGTGCAAAGATTATTTCAAGGTAACCAATCTATTTCAAACATTTTTCCGAAAAGGAATAATCGCGAGAAGAAAAACTGAAATATCATCTAGCAGAGCGTGGTTTTCATCCACGGACCTCTGGGTTATGGGCCCAGCACGCTTCCACTGCGCCAATCTGCTCGAGAAGTGTGCCAAGATTATTTCAAGTTAACCAATCTATTTCAAGCATTTTTCCGAAAAGGAATAATCGCAAGAAGAAAAACTGAAATATCATCTAGCAGAGCGTGGTTTCGATCCACGGACCTCTGGGTTATGGGCCCAGCACGCTTCCACTGCGCCACTCTGCTCGTGAAGAGTGCAAAGATTATTTCAAGTTAACCAATCTATTTCAAACATTTTTCCGAAAAGGAATAATCGCGAGAAGAAAAAATGAAATATCATCTAGCAGAGCGTGGTTTCGATCCACGGACCTCTGGGTTATGGGCCCAGCACGCTTCCACTGCGCCACTCTGCTCGAGAAGAGTGCAAAGATTTTTTCAAGTTAACCAATCTATTTCAAACATTTTTCCGAAAAGGAGTAATCGCGAGAAGAAAAACTGAAATATCATCTAGCAGAGCGTGGTTTCGATCCACGGACCTCTGGGTTTTGGGAACAGCACGCTTCCACTGCGCCACTCTGCTCGAGAAGAGTGCAAAGATTTTTTCAAGTTAACCAATCTATTTCAAACATTTTTCTGAAAAGAAATAATCGCGAAAAGAAAAACAGAAATATCAACTTACAGAGCGTGGTTTCGATCCACGGACCTCTGGGTTATGGGCCCAGCACGCTTCCACTGCGCCACTCTGCTCGAGAAGAGTGCCAAGATTATTTCAAGTTAACCAATCTATTTCAAACATTTTTCCGAAAAGGAATAATCGCGAGAAGAAAAACTGAAATATCATCTAGCAGAGCGTGGTTTTGATCCACGGACCTCTGGGTTATGGGCCCAGCACGCTTCCACTGCGCCAATCTGCTCGAGAAGTGTGCCAAGATTATTTCAAGGTAACCAATCTATTTCAAACATTTTTCCGAAAAGGAATAATCGCGAGAAGAAAAACTGAAATATCATCTAGCAGAGCGTGGTTTCGATCCACGGACCTCTGGGTTATGGGCCCAGCACGCTTCCACTGCGCCACTCTGCTCGAGAAGTGTGCAAAGATTATTTCAAGTTAACCAATCTATTTCAAACATTTTTCCGAAAAGGAATAATCGCGAGAAGAAAAACTGAAATATCATCTAGCAGAGCGTGGTTTCGATCCACGGACCTCTGGGTTATGGGCCCAGCACGCTTCCACTGCGCCACTCTGCTCGAGAAGAGTGCAAAGATTTTTTCAAGTTAACCAATCTATTTCAAACATTTTTCCGAAAAGGAGTAATCGCGAGAAGAAAAACTGAAATATCATCTAGCAGAGCGTGGTTTCGATCCACGGACCTCTGGGTTTTGGGCCCAGCACGTTTCCACTGCGCCACTCTACTAGAGAAGAGTGCAAAGATTATTTCAAGTTAACCAATCTATTTCAAAAAATTTTCCGAAAAGGAATAATCGCGAGAAGAAAAAATGAAATATCATCTAGCAGAGCGTGGTTTCGATCCACGGACCTCTGGGTTATGAGCCCAGCACGCTTCCACTGCGCCACTCTGCTCGAGAAGAGTGCAAAGATTTTTTCAAGTTAACCAATCTATTTCAAACATTTTTCCGAAAAGGAGTAATCGCGAGAAGAAAAACTGAAATATCATCTAGCAGAGCGTGGTTTCGATCCACGGACCTCTGGGTTTTGGGCCCAGCACGTTTCCACTGCGCCACTCTACTAGAGAAGAGTGCAAAGATTATTTCAAGTTAACCAATCTATTTCAAACAATTTTCCGAAAAGGAATAATCGCGAGAAGAAAAAATGAAATATCATCTAGCAGAGCGTGGTTTCGATCCACGGACCTCTGGGTTATGGGCCCAGCACGCTTCCACTGCGCCACTCTGCTCGAGAAGAGTGCAAAGATTATTTCAAGTTAACCAATCTATTTCAAACATTTTTCCGAAAAGGAATAATCGCGAGAAGAAAAACTGAAATATCATCTAGCAGTGCGTGGTTTCGATCCACGGACCTCTGGGTTATGGGCCCAGCACGCTTCCACTGCGCCACTCTGCTCGAGAAGAGTGCCAAGATTATTTCAAGTTAACCAATCTATTTCAAACATTTTTCCGAAAAGGAATAATCGCGAGAAGAAAAACTGAAATATCATCTAGCAGAGCGTGGTTTCGATCCACGGACCTCTGGGTTATGGGCCCAGCACGCTTCCACTGCGCCACTCTGCTCGAGAAGAGTGCCAAGATTATTTCAAGTTAACCAATCCATTTCAAACATTTTTCCGAAAAGGAATAATCGTAAAAAGAAAAACTGATATATCATCTAGCAGAGCGTGGTTTCGATCCACGGACCTCTGGGTTATGGGCCCAGCACGCTTCCACTGCGCCACTCTGCTCGAGAAGAGTGCAAAGATTATTTCAAGGTAACCAATCTATTTCAAACATTTTTCCGAAAAGGAATAATCGCGAGAAGAAAAACTGAAATATCATCTAGCAGAGCGTGGTTTTGATCTACGGACCTCTGGGTTATGGGCCCAGCACGCTTCCACTGCGCCAATCTGCTCGAAAAGTGTGCCAAGATTATTTCAAGGTAACCAATCTATTTCAAACATTTTTTCGAAAAGGAATAATCGCGAGAAGAAAAACTGAAATATCATCTAGCAGAGCGTGGTTTCGATCCACGGACCTCTGGGTTATGGGCCCAGCACGCTTCCACTGCGCCACTCTGCTCGAGAAGTGTGCAAAGATTATTTCAAGTTAACCAATCTATTTCAAACATTTTTCCGAAAAGGAATAATCGCGAGAAGAAAAACTGAAATATCATCTAGCAGAGCGTGGTTTCGATCCACGGACCTCTGGGTTATGGGCCCAGCACGCTTCCACTGCGCCACTCTGCTCGAGAAGAGTGCAAAGATTTTTTCAAGTTAACCAATCTATTTCAAACATTTTTCCGAAAAGGAGTAATCGCGAGAAGAAAAACTGAAATATCATCTAGCAGAGCGTGGTTTCGATCCACGGACCTCTGGGTTTTGGGCCCAGCACGTTTCCACTGCGCCACTCTACTAGAGAAGAGTGCAAAGATTATTTCAAGTTAACCAATCTATTTCAAAAAATTTTCCGAAAAGGAATAATCGCGAGAGGAAAAAATGAAATATTATCTAGCAGAGCGTGGTTTCGATCCACGGACCTCTGGGTTATGGGCCCAGCACGCTTCCACTGCGCCACTCTGCTCGAGAAGAGTGCAAAGATTTTTTCAAGTTAACCAATCTATTTCAAACATTTTTCCGAAAAGGAGTAATCGCGAGAAGAAAAACTGAAATATCATCTAGCAGAGCGTGGTTTCGATCCACGGACCTCTGGGTTTTGGGCCCAGCACGTTTCCACTGCGCCACTCTACTAGAGAAGAGTGCAAAGATTATTTCAAGTTAACCAATCTATTTCAAACAATTTTCCGAAAAGGAGTAATCGCGAGAAGAAAAACTGAAATATCATCTAGCAGAGCGTGGTTTCGATCCACGGACCTCTGGGTTTTGGGCCCAGCACGTTTCCACTGCGCCACTCTACTCGAGAAGAGTGCAAAGATTATTTCAAGTTAACCAATCTATTTCAAACAATTTTCCGAAAAGGAATAATCGCGAGAAGAAAAAATGAAATATCATCTAGCAGAGCGTGGTTTTGATCCACGGACCTCTGGGTTACGGGCCCAGCACGCTTCCACTGCGCCAATCTGCTCGAGAAGT
The DNA here is from genome assembly GCF_982258835.1 of Parasteatoda tepidariorum. NCBI lineage: Eukaryota > Metazoa > Arthropoda > Arachnida > Araneae > Theridiidae > Parasteatoda > Parasteatoda tepidariorum. The sequence goes on along the minus strand of NC_141759.1, from coordinate 93,695,407 downwards.
GTGCCAAGATTATTTCAAGGTAACCAATCTATTTCAAACATTTTTCCGAAAAGGAATAATCGCGAGAAGAAAAACTGAAATATCATCTAGCAGAGCGTGGTTTCGATCCACGGACCTCTGGGTTTTGGGCCCAGCACGCTTCCACTGCGCCACTCTGCTCGAGAAGAGTGCAAAGATTATTTCAAGTTAACCAATCTATTTCAAACATTTTTCCGAAAAGGAATAATCGCGAGAAGAAAAACTGAAATATCATCTAGCAGAGCGTGGTTTCGATCCACGGACCTCTGGGTTATGGGCCCAGCACGCTTCCACTGCGCTACTCTGCTCGAGAAGAGTGCAAAGATTTTTTCAAGTTAACCAATCTATTTCAAACATTTTTCCGAAAAGGAGTAATCGCGAGAAGAAAAACTGAAATATCATCTAGCAGAGCGTGGTTTCGATCCACGGACCTCTGGGTTTTGGGCCCAGCACGTTTCCACTGCGCCACTCTACTCGAGAAGAGTGCAAAGATTATTTCAAGTTAACCAATCTATTTCAAACATTTTTCCGAAAAGGAATAATCGCGAGAAGAAAAAATGAAATATCATCTAGCAGAGCGTGGTTTCGATCCACGGACCTCTGGGTTATGGGCCCAGCACGCTTCCACTGCGCCACTCTGCTCGAGAAGAGTGCAAAGATTATTTCAAGTTAACCAATCTATTTCAAACATTTTTCCGAAAAGGAATAATCGCGAGAAGGAAAACTGAAATATCATCTAGCAGAGCGTGGTTTCGATCCACGGTCCTCTGGGTTATGGGCCCAGAACGCTTCCACTGCGCCACTCTGCTCGAGAAGAGTGCAAAGATTATTTCAAGTTAACCATTCTATTTCAAACATTTTTCCGAAAAGGAATAATCGCGAGAAGAAAAACTGAAATATCATCTAGCAGATCGTGGTTTCGATCCACGGACCTCTGGGTTATGGGCCCAGCACGCTTCCACTGCGCCACTCTGCTCGAGAAGAGTGCCAAGATTATTTCAAGTTAACCAATCTATTTCAAACATTTTTCCGAAAAGGAATAATCGCGAGAAGAAAAACTGAAATATCATCTAGCAGAGCGTGGTTTCGATCCACGGACCTCTGGGTAAAGGGCCCAGCACGCTTCCACTGCGCCACTCTGCTCGAGAAGAGTGCAAAGATGATTTCAAGGTAACCAATCTATTTCAAACATTTTTCCGAAAAGGAATAATCGCGAGAAGAAAAACTGAAAAATCATCTGGCAGATTTATTTTTCGATCCACGGACCTCTGGGTTATGGGCCCAGCACGCTTCCACTGCGCCACTCTGCTCGAGAAGAGTGCCAAGATTATTTCAAGTTAACCAATCTATTTCAAACATTTTTCCGAAAAGGAATAATCGCGAGAAGAAAAACTGAAATACCATCTAGCAGAGCGTGGTTTCGATCCACGGACCTCTGGGTAAAGGGCCCAGCACGCTTCCACTGCGCCACTCTGCTCGAGAAGAGTGCAAAGATTATTTCAAGGTAACCAATCTATTTCAAACATTTTTCCGAAAAGGAATAATCGCGAGAAGAAAAACTGAAATATCATCTAGCAGTGCGTGGTTTCGATCCACGGACCTCTGGGTTATGGGCCCAGCACGCTTCCACTGCGCCACTCTGCTCGAGAAGAGTGCCAAGATTATTTCAAGTTAACCAATCTATTTCAAACATTTTTCCGAAAAGGAATAATCGCGAGAAGAAAAACTGAAATATCATCTAGCAGAGCGTGGTTTCGATCCACGGACCTCTGGGTTATGGGCCCAGCACGCTTCCACTGCGCCACTCTGCTCGAGAAGAGTGCCAAGATTATTTCAAGTTAACCAATCCATTTCAAACATTTTTCCGAAAAGGAATAATCGTAAAAAGAAAAACTGATATATCATCTAGCAGAGCGTGGTTTCGATCCACGGACCTCTGGGTTATGGGCCCAGCACGCTTCCACTGCGCCACTCTGCTCGAGAAGAGTGCAAAGATTATTTCAAGGTAACCAATCTATTTCAAACATTTTTCCGAAAAGGAATAATCGCGAGAAGAAAAACTGAAATATCATCTAGCAGAGCGTGGTTTTCATCCACGGACCTCTGGGTTATGGGCCCAGCACGCTTCCACTCCGCCAATCTGCTCGAGAAGTGTGCCAAGATTATTTCAAGTTAACCAATCTATTTCAAGCATTTTTCCGAAAAGGAATAATCGCAAGAAGAAAAACTGAAATATCATCTAGCAGAGCGTGGTTTCGATCCACGGACCTCTGGGTTATGGGCCCAGCACGCTTCCACTGCGCCACTCTGCTCGTGAAGAGTGCAAAGATTATTTCAAGTTAACCAATCTATTTCAAACATTTTTCCGAAAAGGAATAATCGCGAGAAGAAAAACTGAAATATCATCTAGCAGAGCGGGGTTTCGATCCACGGACCTCTGGGTTATGGGCCCAGCACGCTTCCACTGCGCCACTCTGCTCGAGAAGAGTGCAAAGATTATTTCAAGGTAACCAATCTATTTCAAACATTTTTCCGAAAAGGAATAATCGCGAGGAGAAAAACTGAAATATCATCTAGCAGAGCGTGGTTTCGATCCACGGACCTCTGTGTTATGGGCCCAGCACGCTTCCACTGCGCCACTCTGCTCGAGAAGAGTGCAAAGATTATTTCAAGGTAACAAATCTATTTAAACATTTTTCCGAAAAGGAATAATCGCGAGAAGAAAAACTGAAATATCATCTAGCAGAGCGTGGTTTCGATCCACGGACCTCTGGGTTATGGGCCCAGCACGCTTCCACTGCGCCACTCTGCTCGAGAAGAGTGCAAAGATTATTTCAAGTTAACCAATCTATTTTAAACATTTTTCCGAAAAGGAATAATCGCGAGAAGAAAAACTGAAATATCATCTAGCAGAGCGTGGTTTCGATCCACGGACCTCTGGGTTATGGGCCCAGCACGCTTCCACTGCGCCACTCTGCTCGAGAAGAGTGCAAAGATTATTTCAAGTTAACCAATCTATTTCAAACATTTTTCCGAAAAGGAATAATCGCGAGAAGAAAAAATGAAATATCATATAGCAGAGCGTGGTTTCGATCCACGGACCTCTGGGTTATGGGCCCAGCACGCTTCCACTGCGCCACTCTGCTCGAGAAGAGTGCCAAGATTATTTCAAGGTAACCAATCTATTTCAAACATTTTTCCGAAAAGGAATAATCGCGAGAAGAAAAACTGAAATATCATCTAGCAGAGCGTGGTTTCGATCCACGGACCTCTGGGTTATGGGCCCAGCACGCTTCCACTGCGCCACTCTGCTCGAGAAGAGTGCAAAGATTATTTCAAGTTAACCAATCTATTTCAAACATTTTTCCGAAAAGGAATAATCGCGAGAAGAAAAACTGAAATATCATCTAGCAGAGCGTGGTTTCGATCCACGGACCTCTGGGTTATGGCCCCAGCACGCTTCCACTCCGCCACTCTGCTCGAGAAGAGTGCAAAGATTTTTTCAAGTTAACCAATCTATTTCAAACATTTTTCCGAAAAGGAATAATCGCGAGAAGAAAAACTGAAATATCATCAAACAGATCGTGGTTTCGATCCACGGACCTCTGGGTTATGGGCCCAGCACGCTTCCACTGCGCCACTCTGCTCGAGAAGAGTGCAAAGATTATTTCAAGTTAACCAATCTATTTCAAACATTTTTCCGAAAAGGAATAATCGCGAGAAGAAAAACTGAAATATCATCTAGCAGAGCGTGGTTTCGATCGACGGATCTCTGGGTTATGGGCCCAGCACGCTTCCACTGCGCCACTCTGCTCGAGAAGAGTGCCAAGATTATTTCAAGTTAACCAATCTATTTCAAACATTTTTCCGAAAAGGAATAATCGCGAGAAGAAAAACTGAAATATCATCTAGCTGAGCGTGGTTTTGATCCACGGACCTCTGGGTTATGGGCCCAGCACGCTTCCACTGCGCCAATCTGCTCGAGAAGTGTGCCAAGATTATTTCAAGGTAACCAATCTATTTCAAACATTTTTCCGAAAAGGAATAATCGCGAGAAGAAAAACTGAAATATCATCTAGCAGAGCGTGGTTTCGATTCACGGACCTCTGGGTTATGGGCCCAGCACGCTTCCACTGCGCCACTCTGCTCGAGAAGAGTGCAAAGATTATTTCAAGTTAACCAATCTATTTCAAACATTTTTCCGAAAAGGAATAATCGCGAGAAGAAAAACTGAAATATCATCTAGCAGAGCGTGGTTTCGATCCACGGACCTCTGGGTTATGGGCCCAGCACGCTTCCACTGCGCCACTCTGCTCGAGAAGAGTGCAAAGATTTTTTCAAGTTAACCAATCTATTTCAAACATTTTTCCGAAAAGGAGTAATCGCGAGAAGAAAAACTGAAATATCATCTAGCAGAGCGTGGTTTCGATCCACGGACCTCTGGGTTTTGGGCCCAGCACGTTTCCACTGCGCCACTCTACTCGAGAAGAGTGCAAAGATTATTTCAAGTTAACCAATCTATTTCAAACAATTTTCCGAAAAGGAATAATCGCGAGAAGAAAAAATGAAATATCATCTAGCAGAGCGTGGTTTTGATCCACGGACCTCTGGGTTACGGGCCCAGCACGCTTCCACTGCGCCAATCTGCTCGAGAAGTGTGCCAAGATTATTTCAAGGTAACCAATCTATTTCAAACATTTTTCCGAAAAGGAATAATCGCGAGAAGAAAAACTGAAATATCATCTAGCAGAGCGTGGTTTCGATCCACGGACCTCTGGGTTTTGGGCCCAGCACGCTTCCACTGCGCCCCTCTGCTCGAGAAGAGTGCAAAGATTATTTCAAGTTAACCAATCTATTTCAAACATTTTTCCGAAAAGGAATAATCGCGAGAAGAAAAACTGAAATATCATCTAGCAGAGCGTGGTTTCGATCCACGGACCTCTGGGTTATGGGCCCAGCACGCTTCCACTGCGCCACTCTGCTCGAGAAGAGTGCAAAGATTTTTTCAAGTTAACCAATCTATTTCAAACATTTTTCCGAAAAGGAGTAATCGCGAGAAGAAAAACTGAAATATCATCTAGCAGAGCGTGGTTTCGATCCACGGACCTCTGGGTTTTGGGCCCAGCACGTTTCCACTGCGCCACTCTACTCGAGAAGAGTGCAAAGATTATTTCAAGTTAACCAATCTATTTCAAACATTTTTCCGAAAAGGAATAATCGCGAGAAGAAAAAATGAAATATCATCTAGCAGAGCGTGGTTTCGATCCACGGACCTCTGGGTTATGGGCCCAGCACGCTTCCACTGCGCCACTCTGCTCGAGAAGAGTGCAAAGATTATTTCAAGTTAACCAATCTATTTCAAACATTTTTCCGAAAAGGAATAATCGCGAGAAGGAAAACTGAAATATCATCTAGCAGAGCGTGGTTTCGATCCACGGACCTCTGGGTTATGGGCCCAGCACGCTTCCACTGCGCCACTCTGCTCGAGAAGAGTGCAAAGATTTTTTCAAGTTAACCAATCTATTTCAAACATTTTTCCGAAAAGGAATAATCGCGAGAAGAAAAACTGAAATATCATCTAGCAGAGCGTGGTTTCGATCCACGGACCTCTGGGTAAAGGGCCCAGCACGCTTCCACTGCGCCACTCTGCTCGAGAAGAGTGCAAAGATGATTTCAAGGTAACCAATCTATTTCAAACATTTTTCCGAAAAGGAATAATCGCGAGAAGAAAAACTGAAATATCATCTGGCAGATTTATTTTTCGATCCACGGACCTCTGGGTTATGGGCCCAGCACGCTTCCACTGCGCCACTCTGCTCGAGAAGAGTGCCAAGATTATTTCAAGTTAACCAATCTATTTCAAACATTTTTCCGAAAAGGAATAATCGCGAGAAGAAAAACTGAAATACCATCTAGCAGAGCGTGGTTTCGATCCACGGACCTCTGGGTAAAGGGCCCAGCACGCTTCCACTGCGCCACTCTGCTCGAGAAGAGTGCAAAGATTATTTCAAGGTAACCAATCTATTTCAAACATTTTTCCGAAAAGGAATAATCGCGAGAAGAAAAACTGAAATATCATCTAGCAGAGCGTGGTTTCGATCCACGGACCTCTGGGTTATGGGCCCAGCACGCTTCCACTGCGCCACTCTGCTCAAAAAGAGTGCAAAGATTTTTTCAAGTTAACCAATCTATTTCAAACATTTTTCCGAAAAGGAATAATCGCGAGAAGAAAAACTGAAATATCATCTAGCAGAGCGTGGTTTCGATCCACGGACCTCTGGGTTATGGGCCCAGCACGCTTCCACTGCGCCACTCTGCTCAAAAAGAGTGCAAAGATTTTTTCAAGTTAACCAATCTATTTCAAACATTTTCCGAAAAGGAATAATCGCGAGAAGAAAAACTGAATTATCATCTAGCAGAGCGTGGTTTCGATCGACGGACCTCTGGGTTATGGGCCCAGCACGCTTCCACTGCGCCACTCTACTCGAGAAGAGTGCAAAGATTATTTCAAGTTAACCAATCTATTTCAAACATTTTTCCGAAAAGGAAAAATCGCGAGAAGAAAAGCTGGAATATCAACTAGCACAGCGGGGTTTCGATGCACGGACCTCTGGGTTATGGTTCCTGCACGCTTCCACTGCGCCACTCTGCTCGAGAAATGTGTAAAGATTATTTCAAATTAACTAATCTATGTCAATCATTTTTCCGAAAAGGAATAATCGCGTGAAGAAAAACTGAAATATCATCTAGCAGAGCGTGGTTTCGATCCACGGACCTCTGGATTGTGGGCACGGCACGCTTTCACTGCGCCACTCTGCTCGAGAAGTGTGTAAAGATTATTTCAAGTTAACCAATCTATTTCAAACATTTTTCCGAAAAGGAATAATCACGAGAAGAAAAACTGAAATATCAACTTGCAGAGCGTGGTTTCGATCCTCGGACCTCTGGGTTATGGGCGCAGCACGCTTCCACAGCGCCACTCTGCTCTAAAAGTGTGTAAAGATTATTTCAAGTTAACCAATCTATTTCAAACATTTTTCCGAAAAGGAATAATCACGAGAAGAAAAACTGAAATATCATCTAGCAGAGCGCGGTTTCGATCCTCGGACCTCTGGGTTATGGGCGCAGCATGCTTCCACAGCGCCACTCTGCTCTAAAAGTGTGTAAAGATTATTTCAAGTTAACCAATCTATTTCAAACATTTTTCCGAAAAGGAATAATCACGAGAAGAAAAACTGAAATATCAACTTGCAGAGCGTGGTTTCGATCCTCGGACCTCTGGGTTATGGACGCAGCATGCTTCCACAGCGCCACTCTGCTCTAAAAGTGTGTAAAGATTATTTCAAGTTAACCAATCTATTTCAAACATTTTTCCGAAAAGGAATAATCACGAGAAGAAAAACTGAAATATCAACTTGCAGAGCGTGGTTTCGATCCTCGGACCTCTGGGTTATGGGCGCAGCATGCTTCCACAGCGCCACTCTGCTCTAAAAGTGTGTAAAGATTATTTCAAGTTAACCAATCTATTTCAAACATTTTTCCGAAAAGGAATAATCACGAGAAGAAAAACTGAAATATCAACTTGCAGAGCGTGGTTTCGATCCTCGGACCTCTGGGTTATGGGCGCAGCATGCTTCCACAGCGCCACTCTGCTCTAAAAGTGTGTAAAGATTATTTCAAGTTAACCAATCTATTTCATACATTTTTCCGAAAAGGAATAATCACGAGAAGAAAAACTGAAATATCAACTTGCAGAGCGTGGTTTCGATCCTCGGACCTCTGGGTTATGGGCGCAGCATGCTTCCACAGCGCCACTCTGCTCTAAAAGTGTGTAAAGATTATTTCAAGTTAACCAATCTATTTCAAACATTTTTCCGAAAAGGAATAATCACGAGAAGAAAAACTGAAATATCATCCAGCAGAGCTCGGTTTCGATCCACTGACCTCTGGGTTATGGGCCAAGCACGCTTCCCCATTACATCTCTCTGGTTGTGTAAAAATAATATAAACTATTTGAAATACATTTCTGAAACTGAACAATCAGTTGGTGGAATTTCTAAGTTGTCAAATAGCATAGCTGGATTGCTAAGATATTTCTCGAGATATAGTGATGTATGAAGAAAGTGTAAAATTAACACTGGGAGGCTCGAGTGCTTTTCTAGCTAAACTATTTGGACTATATTTTTGTACGAACTCCTTAAAAATTTGAATCAGAGATATGAAGCCTTCTTTAAAAAAAATAAGTAACTGCGTTTTCCATAGAAAGTAGGGGAAGAAACTCCGCAATTACGAATTCTTTTTTTTTATGTACGGCTGTTTTATTTAAAATACACTGGTTTTTGTCAATAGATTGTTATCTAAATTACATGTTAAAAAATGCCATAGATAAATTTAGTAACTTATCAAGTTTTTGAATTCAAAAAATACAGCTATAAAACTAAATTAAGTGAAGAAAATATAAGAAAAATTTAATTGTTTGTAATAATGAGTTTTAAAGAATTACCGAGCTTAAAAAATTAAACTTAGGCAATTTAGAAAGTTTTTATTAAGCGCGATGGGTGGAATTTGGTTGTCTAAAAATTTTATGTAGCTTTCTTTTGCTATGACTAATATAAATATTTCGTTTAGCCAAGTTAAATTCTAATTAAAAAATATTTTACTACCAATATACATCTTTTTCGCGAAATTATTATGCTAGACGCTAAGGACTAGCCACAAAAACCATTTTTAATTACGCAAGCTTTGGTCATACCCCTTATCTCCTTCATAACTAACAATAAATATATCACAAAATAACCAAATAAACAAATCATCCCTTCGGTGCTTTCGTGATTTTTGAGCAGCCATCAAATAAAATTGTTATCTTTTGTAGACGATGCAAGAGAATTGTCTTCCTAGATTGATGTATTTCATCGATCTCGCTGTGGCCTGCGATGAATTGTACTCGTAACAAATTATGTTGAAGAAGAATTGCGTCTATGGCGAATTGTGCTAGAAACGAATTGAGCTCATGACGAATAGACTCGACACCTTGAGAATAAGCTAAATGAAGAAAAAAATTGTAGAACGCATCGATGGTTGACAGTGTAATGCTAAGCATAGATAGCGCTAGAAGTTAAAACTGGTAGTAAGACTTTCGAGTTACTGTTGCTTTTTTCGCCTAAGCTTGAAAAACCTATGTCATTCAATATTATTATACTTGTAGTGTTTACAATCTAACGCGTTTTTCCAGTTTAACTTTCAACGAAACAGACAACAAATGAATTCGGAAAACTCCGCAAGCTTGCTATGATGCTACCCAAAAAAATAACAATTGGCTCTATTTTCCACAGATATACCCAAATAAGGGATAACACTCAAAACATGGCAAACCCTATACACTTTATATATGTTGTGGTATTAATTTTCTCAAATTTGTTTTCGTCTCACGACCTGTTAGAATTTATAAATTACAGGAAACTCTCATAAATAGTAAAATTACGCGTGAATTTAAATTCAAATCACAATAATAAAACTTCCTAGAATATTAAGACTGCTCACACATCGCCTGGTAAGCATAACATAAGCGGAGGGATACATCAGAAGTTTTCTAAATTTTTTGTTTTAGGAAACTTGTTATTGTTTGCTTTCAGTCAACCGTTCACATTTGTTTATTCCAAGTAGGTATTGCTTTCTGTTACCTACACATTTCAGATTTGAAACACGCTCATTTGTGTCTGCAAATCCATAATTAAATATTTATATTATTACTATAATGTAAGTTGACAGACCTATCTTTCTACAAAATAAATTGTAATAAAGAAGCACTTTTGTTACCATTTTTTTTCTCTTTTGATAAAAGACGCCATCCTCTTGAAAGAATGCAGGACACAAATGGGTTAATAACTATCAGCAGTTGCTGGAAAATAGAAAGCTAGGATCAGTATGATAGTATTTGTAATTAAAATTGATTTTAACAAGATTATTTTTTTAAAAGAGAATAAATAAAAAAAAATGTTTTTTTTTCCTTCTAATCATTATTTTTGTATTTAGTATATTTGTAAGTCTTTTTTAACTGCGGAAAAAAAATTCCTAGGCTAAATCCGAAATGGACAAAAAAATTTATTGTAATATTATCGCATTTTAATAGCGTCACTAACCCTTTACGTCTGGACCGGCACAACTTTTTTTTTTCTTTTTTTCGAGCTTTTGAGCTCTTTCACACAAAAAGAGTAAGTACTTACAAATTACTTCCGGTTATAAAGATTCATTCGCTTAAGATAACATATTCTCACAATATTTTTTAACTATAGTTTACAAAACTTTATCTTGCGTTTAGAAATTAGTTTCCTTCATTAGTTTATAAGTTACTCAATATGTCATTTCAAACGTTTTACTGATTTCATCATTTTCTTGCTTAGTAAGTAGTCACTGAATTGTTATAAGTTGTTGCCAACAAAGACTCTGAAATACAGCTCGATTTGAGAACCACTTAAGCGAAATGTATATAAAGAAGAGAGCATGCTGCCAACTTCCATTCCGGAGGAAAAATTTAAAAATTCTACTTTTCAGTTAATATATAAGGGTTGAGTGAATATGTAAAATATAAGGAATTGTAATTAATTTTCTAAAAAAAATATTCTTGGTTCTAATAAGAAATATGTTGTGTGAAAATTTTAAAAAAAATTAAAAGAATATTACTAACTATTAGCTGCAACTTAGTCGAAAAAATCATGCTTGTACCAAGAAAACAACAATAATACAGTTTGAAACAAGAAAATTATAATGATATAGTATAATGATACAATGATATAGTAATATAGTTGAAAACAACTATATTGCAATGTAATGAAATGTAATATATATCATTATAATGTAATATAGTTTAATCCAAGAATGTAATATGGTTTTCGGTTGAGACGAATATAATTTTCAAAATAAACTGAAAACAGTATTCTTTTCTAGTAAAATTCAAAAATATAAACGATGATTTTGATGTTTTGAAGAACGGGCATTCGGCTATACAGCAGTAATGCGGGTTTGTTTAGAGGAAAACCTTTTCTTATTATTCCCCAAAATCTTTTGCAAGGATAATTATTCCCGCAAATTTCTTTATTTAAAAATTGGACAGTTCTCAATAAACAGGAGCTTAACACGCAAATGAACTTAAAGACAATCAAGTTTCACCTATATGAACAATTAAGTTTAAATTTAAGTAAGTAAAAACTTTAGAGCAAATTTACAGGTCTGCCTAGTGACAGGAAATGATAAAAATTATTGCTAAAGTTTGCTATAAATACTTTTTTTTAAAAATTTTAAACCAAAAGGACAATTTTGTTCATCCATTATTTGAACTCATCCAATGTAACATCAATTTTTTATATAGTGTCTAGATGTTAACAAATAAGAATAAATATATAAAGTTGAAATAAACGATTACTAGATAATATCCTTAACAAATGACGGAAATAAATATGTAACATTACTGTGTGAAATATATAAAGAAAATTAATGTTCTGATAGATATCCAAGAAAGTAATGCAGGATATCGCGCAATTATTTTAACAAAAAAAATTGATTAACGCTAGTATTTTAAACATAAGTATACACATTTTGAATAATTTTTAAGCATTTAAATATTTTTCATGTTTTTTTATAAATATTTATGTAAAAAAATATTTTCTTTCACGTGAAATAAAGGATTATCCAAATCATTAACCGTACTAAACGTTGGCAGTTTTTCTCATAAAATTATTGTTTTAGATAATCCGATGCCCTAGAGTCGAATGAAGAAGTAATTATAATGTTCATTTTGTTTAAATAGGTTAATTAGTTGAAATAATTTGAATATCAATAGAATTCAGAATTAGCAGCTGATTCCCACCTCTTGAGAAATGCCCTATTGCATTTTGCAAATGCTGTGAAACTTTTAAGTTCTTTTTCCAATGACTGGATCACTTATTTCCAGTTTACTCCCCAACAAAAAGTTTATTCCACATGTATTATTTTTAAAAAAACTAGCCTTAAAAGCTTTAAAAAAAAACTTCAATTCAGTTTCTCGCAGCGCATTTAATGGTTAACAATTTGTGCCAAATATTAGGGTTAGGAAAAATTAAAAGTCAATTATGTCCTTTCTTCCGGGGTTTAAGCTCTCCTGTCGGGAATTTCTTTGGAGCATTCTCGTACAATTGTCTCTCTTTTAAAATGCACTCATCCATTAATTAGAGTTAAGTGCACGTACCCACGAAATAAAGAAAGTAAGAGTTGGAATTTCCCCCGAAACTTGAAATACTTTCACTTTAAACCTCAAAGATGTCATCGCGGATGAGCTTAAAGTTGACCTAATTTATTTGACGAATAGCTTTTAAAGATTTACCATGGTTCCCATGAAACTCTGAAACATTTAAAGAAGTAGGGAAAATCCCCAAGAAGCCTCCAATACTTTAAAGAAAAAAACAAGTGGCAGGTAAAAAACAAAAAAAAAAAGCGTTTCGTCATCGGAACCTAAGTTTATGAACTATTTCTGACCTCGTTAAGCTGTCGTGTAGTTTTCACTTTTTCCTTTAAAGAATAATAAAACTAAAGTTTTCTTTTCCTTGTTTGGGGATATGGCTTAAAAAGCACGGTTTTTCCAGGAATTTTCTTACGTTTTTTTTTTTCTTTTTAAAAAAAAAATCCAAACAATATATTTTCGCCACGATGTTTCTGATTTTGAAATGAAGGAGATTAAAAAATAAGTTTATCTCTGAAAAAAATTTAAGCAAAATTAATATGATATTTTCTTGTAATTTTTTCATGTAAGTTTCTTTTTTTCTGATACAAGGGATGATAATAAACTTAATTCAAAATGGACGGAGAAAAAATTCTACTATTTCGAAACATTCTATCTTTTTCCTCTAACTTGTCTTCAGATATCTCCACAGCTCCACCAGCTTAATTTAGCTTTACAAATTTCAAACAATCAAATTTAATAACTTTTTTCTAGCAATGTATATAGTCGATGTTCGATGTAATGACACTTTCATTTTAACTAAAACGGACGTAATAAACTCAATACAAAATTTTTAAAAAATCTCTACAATTCAAATAATACTGTTATATTCTCTAACTTAGAGTTTGATATCTTATTACTTAATTCAGCTTTCTAACTTTCTAATAACTTAATTATATAACTTTTTATAATTTGCCAATGATGCATATAGTTGATGTTCGATATAACGTCATTTTCTTTTAAACTAAAACGGACATTATAAACTGAATCTAAAATAGACAAAAGCAAAATCTTAATCATTTCGGAAAATTCTATTACATCCATTTTAGATATCCTTTCAACAAGCACCTCTAACTCAACTTAGCTTTCTAATAACTTAATTATGTAACTTTTTTTTAAATTTCCCATTAACTCAACTATTTACTATTAACTCAAACACGGGAGACTCGATCACCTAGATTAAGAATTTAATAGGTGGTGTCATTCTCCCTTCATTAAAGCGTATTCTGGATGTGCAGAAAAATTAAAGATTTAAATAATTTCTTTGGCTACGTTTATGAATGTCTAGGAATATTTTAGCTATGTCTATGAATAATACTTAACAACATAAATTTTGCTGACAATCGAAACAATTTGCCCACAAAGAGGGGCAAATTGATATTACTGGTTTAGTATCGTAAAAGAAAAAAAAAAATTTTTTTTTAAAGCAGTACCCTCCCATTTTTGGGTGAAATAAAACAACAGGAAATATTCGTTCTCACAACTACATACTAATAACGAGAAATGGATATTAACTTAGTTTTTAGATTTTCCTGAAAACAAATTGAAGCAGTCACTAATACGAAAAACCATTCTCTACTCTCGATCAAATTTATTACTGCGTTTTTCATGAATTGCTCAAACTCTATGTAAAGTAACAAACATAAACTATTCGCTATTCGAGACTATTCGAGAAAAATATTGACAATAGAAAACCTTCGAATTTGGATTTTAAATATTTCTAATTAATTCCTCAATATTCAAATGTGCTAACGTTCTTAACCTCTTTCCATATGCGTGACAACAATAACAAAGTATATATTGAAACAATGAAAATATTTCCTGGATACAAGTAGCCTCCATAATGCACTGAACAACTGTTAAAATGTCTTTTTTCATTAAAGGAAGTAAAAACAAATTTCGTTATAACTTATCGTATTTATTTCAATCAAAGAATTTGGTTAGAAAGTAAATTCAAGGAAAAACAGTTTTTCGAACAAAAGAAGCAAAGTGTTTTCCTTATGAGTAGTGCTTTTGTCCGATTTATCTCCTTTAAGTTGTACATAATAAATTATAGCAGCATTCTTCAAATAATAAAAATGGGGTTACAATGAATAAAATCGATATCAATGATCTTGCTGCTTTTATAAATATCTCATGAAAACTGCAGTTCAATTCTTTGTCACTGCTTAAACTTTTTTACTGTCATTGTCACATAAAAATAAATCTTGTTTCAAAACATTTCATCAAGAGATTTTATAAAGTGATGGAGAATCGAAATTAAAAATAGCAAAATTTGGTTAATTTTATCTTCAGTTTTAAAATATGTTAGATAATGAGTACAAAAGTAGCGTTTTTTATACAAATTTTTGAATGATTTTTATGTTATGGTGGATGAAATGACTTAAAATCAAATTTACTAGAAAGAAACTAGGAGAAATACATTAAAAAATAAATTTTGCTTCCTCTAAGAAAACATTTCTTACAAAGATGTGCATGTTGTATTTCATATAAAATTAACACCGAACTCAACTGAACTGTGATTTATTGAATATCTGGGCACCTGAGATCGCTTGCAGCCTTTTTCCCACTCATCTTTAACTTGAACTTTGTGGTGTTTCGATGAGGTGGTGAAATGCAAATGAAATAAAGGAGTATTCATGCGGATCCTTGAGTTCTGACTGTGTAGTTATACGCAGATAAGAGCATAATGTAAAAATATGAGGTATAACTTCAGCTATGGTGAAAATGAAGTTATGTATATGCTATTGATGTCGTGAATATGATGCATCACTGCAATAGTATGCTGCGTTTGGTTTGATGTTCTTGTCTTCATATGAAATTACCAGCAAAAAAAAGGTGGATCATATATGAAAAGCACCTACATGATAAAGTGGTAGTTGTGTATACTAAATGTGCAGTTTTTTCTACTTATTGCCTATTCCTGCAGCTTTGAAAAAATTACGTAACTTTCAGACTTACCGAAACTACAGTATTTCAGATTTCGTTTCATTATTAGCGCTTTATTCACGTTGTTTAGTTTAATTTCTGCCAAGTATGCAGAAAAAAGTCATTCAACATTATTTACTAACGTCGTCAGTCATTTAAATTTTTATTAAAAAGATAAATAATAAATGAATAAACACCTACGAGCAAAGAAGTAAAGTGTTTTAGGGTTCCGAATTTACAGTATTTTGTTTCATAATCGGCGTTGAAACACTTTCAAGTTTACGACTATCAATGTTCAAACCTGTAATCTTGTAATTTTCAATCCAACCCAGAAGACAAAGGAACTCCTGGTTCATGCAATTGGGCAAGTTTACCTTTGTGGAGAATTTCATGAAAATAGTAACATGAATTTCCGTTACATGGAGAGAAAACAACGTAAACATCCCATGTTTGGCTTGACAGCACAGGATTGTAATTTATGAACTGTCTACCGCTGAGAATATTTTACGTCAACACTGTGGTTGGTGCAATCAGCTATCAGGAAGCAAATTCGTATCGACCATCAGCCATCGCTGGGATTTGAACCTGGGTCATTTCATCGTGAAGTGCGCGCTCTATTTCCTCAGTCACCGCACGGTTTTATATGTAAGCTTACCAGCGTCTTGGAGAAACGAAATAGCAGATAGTTACATTTCTGTAAGGAAGGGGAAGAATTGCGCACAAAATAGAAGAAAACAAATTACGTGAAATTTCATCTTTCAGTGATTATATCTAATAGGACAAGACTTTAAATGTGGAATTAAATGCTGAGATGGAACTTTTTCTTTTAAACTAACCCTTTAACGACAGGTGGTTTAGCATCATAAAATCTTTTTATTCATGCATTTTATTTTAAAAATTACGTGCAGTGTTGGTTCTCAATTGAGCACTTCATCTCATCCTAGGCACTCACTTTAAGAAGAAGATCACTGATACCCACACATGTGACCTATGACGTAAACTTTATAAGCAAAAAGAAGTGTAGCAGAAATACTGTGCCAATATCGCACATCGAATTTGTTGAAATATAATTCTTTCTCGTCTACGTCTTTTACTTAACTTAGATTGATTAGTATTGATTAGTTAGATTGATTAACTTAGATTGATGCATTTTATTGCAACCGTGGTATATTTTTGTTTTGTGTACCAGACAACTTCAATGCATAATTAGTTTGTTTGCGTTCCACAACGCTTCGTGTCTGTCTTTGTGTTAAGTAAGAAATATATAGTGAAAGAATTGAATCTTTGTGAAAGAATATAGAATGTGTCATTTAAGTGAATTGATACTTCACGAGCTTCGCTTTCTCAAAATAGAATGGAAAAAACGGTTGCTAACGTAAACAAATGCTTAGTTTCAACAACTAATTAGGATCGAGATACCCACGCAACGAGACTTGCAGGCATCCCATTTTGCAATTTTTTTTTTCTCACGAAAAGTGCCTAAACATTTTCAGTTACATTTAAATCAGGAAGATTCGATGGCCATATCAAAGTATATACTTAGTCTTATTTTAACCACTATTTGAAATCTTAATGTGAGGGAAGTTTAAACATCATAGAGCAGCGGTTCCTAAAAGGTGTTCCACGGAACCCAATGGTTACGTCTAAGAGTCAAAGGGGTTCCGAGGGCTAGGACTCTTTTTTTTTTTTACCGGCAATCATTTTTTAACATCTGAAAATTTTTTTAGATAAAGCAAAAAAAACACTATAATTTAAATATTATTGCAGTTATTTTTATGAAATCATTTAAGCACAATGCCAGTGAAAATAGTAAATAAATTCACAAAATATGAAAATGTGCATTCTTTCTAATAACAATAAAAAAGATATTGATTTATAAAAAATCACATTGGTATTTCACATAAAAAAATTTTTAATTAAAAATAAAATAATTAAATTCGATAATAAAAAAGTATGATTCTCTCACATATATGAAAACCAATTTAGAACTAGACTAATTGTCGTTCCATGGCGGCTAATTCAACTGAACTGCCTGACATATAAACTAAAAATAAATATATATAATATATATATATAATATATGATATATATATATAATATATTATATTATATTATATAAATATTATATATTAAAATGAATATATAATATAGACATATAAACTAAATAATTCTGAAACTTCTAATGATAAAAATAATAAAAAAGCTCTTTTGGTGGTACCTTAACTTTAAAAATATAAAAATATTTTAAAAATATTTTTATATTTTTAAAGTTAAGGTACCACCAAAAGTAAGTCAATTGCTTAAAGTTCTATAATCCAGAATAATTGATTACCCCTGTCCTGGAAGATAACCAAATACTAACAGCTTCCATTCTAATACTTCTAAATACATTTTAGAACTCATATTTTTCGGATTCGTTTCTAAATAAGTTTTTCCACTAACTGAAATTACACCCAAAAGCAGTAAATCGTGCCACTAGTGATTAAAACCATCAGGGAAGTCTGAATTAAAGCGTCGTTTTACATTAGAAATTTAATTATTCCCCGATTAATATTCCCTCCCATTCGTAGCAGCTTCTATATATAAGAAATTACGACTTTTTTTTTTTAATGATTCGCGTTAATTTTTACAAATTTGGTGAAATTACAGATTAAGAGAACTCTTAAAACAGATGAATTAGCAATAAATTATAATACTTACTTGCAATTTTCCAGGAAGGCATTTTAGAACATTTAGAAGACAAGACGAATCATATGCATTTTACCAGGTGGAATTATTTTTCATCTATATACATATCCATCTATTTTTTAATGCTTTTTCAACTGCACTTTTGGATCAGTTTATCATCGTAGAAATATTTCGAATCAGCTAAACTTTTCAAATATTCTAACTTCAATTTCGTTTAACTTAGTTCCTCGCAGCATATTTAAAACTAATGTGCAAACGAAGAAAAAAATATCTTTCGTCTAAATAAATTAAAACGATATTTTTAGAGAAAGAAATATAAATAATATTTTGGAAATTTTTCAATACGAAGTAATAGTGTTCTTATATTCATAGACCAGAATGCAAGACAAATTTTTAAAAATAATAATTTAATTAATTAGAATAATGAGGTATAAGAAATAGTTTATTTTAAAATATGATATAGCAAGCGATTAATTAAATAAAAATCTATACAAGTTTAAACATTACTTTATCGTTTGCTCTTTCAAAAAACATAACTGTTCTTATATTAATGAACCTCAATGTATTTAGAAAAATAGGTAATAGAGCTCTTTACTTTTACATGTAATGAATTTTAATTTTTGTTACAGAACATAATTGAAAGTGAAGATTCAAAGTAATCTAGTTTACAACAATGGATCATTAAAATCTTTTTCTCTTCATAAATTAGAATAAAGTGTTTGGTCTGAGAGGTTTATTTATTTGACATGATTTTAAGGCAATCATAATTCTGTGGTGAAAAACGCAAACTTTTTTTGCTCACTATTTCCGATTAATTGATAAGTTTTATAGGTAAAATAAATTTTATGTAATTTAAGGTCACACTAAGTTGTTAAGAACTACAGCTCGTATTTAAAACGTTTTCTTTCTGCTTAATATTAATGCAACAAAATTTTATTCTTAAGAGTAGTTTCCAAACATTAAAGGGATTTTACTTCCTCTATGTTGACCTACGGAAAATTAAATGTCTGGTGTGATGTTATTAATTATTATTAATGAACTAATATAAATACCAATATACTAATTAATATTTTTGTATTAATATATGAAAGTAATTAATGTTTGTGAAAATGTTTCGTTTCGTTTTATTCGTTAAAAAGTTTTCGAATTGGTTACCCGTTATATTTCGGGAGGTCAGAAATCAATCATGATCCGTATGTGTATATATATATATATATAATAAATAAATAAATACAAGAAAACACTAAGAAAGTTAAGAAAAACAATAAGTAACATTTATTGCGCTTAAGCTGCAAGTAAACAGCACTCATTAGATAAGTTCAAAATGAAGAATAAAACAAAGAAAAATTATAGACATATGAAAAAAAGGGGTGGGAAATAATAAGTAAAAAAACAACAAAAGACATTTTATTTAAAAAAATCACATTTCCGCTCACTATTTCCGATTAATTGATAAGTTTTATAGGTAAAATAAATTTTATGTAATTTAAGGTCACACTAAGTTGTTAAGAACTACAGCTCGTATTTAAAACGTTTTCTTTCTGCTTAATATTAATGCAACAAAATTTTATTCTTAAGAGTAGTTTCCAAACATTAAAGGGATTTTACTTCCTCTATGTTGACCTACGGAAAATTAAATGTCTGGTGTGATGTTATTAATTATTATTAATGAACTAATATAAATACCAATATACTAATTAATATTTTTGTATTAATATATGAAAGTAATTAATGTTTGTGAAAATGTTTCGTTTCGTTTTATTCGTTAAAAAGTTTTCGAATTGGTTACCCGTTATATTTCGGGAGGTCAGAAATCAATCATGATCCGTATGTGTATATATATATATATATAATAAATAAATAAATACAAGAAAACACTAAGAAAGTTAAGAAAAACAATAAGTAACATTTATTGCGCTTAAGCTGCAAGTAAACAGCACTCATTAGATAAGTTCAAAATGAAGAATAAAACAAAGAAAAATTATAGACATATGAAAAAAAGGGGTGGGAAATAATAAGTAAAAAAACAACAAAATACATTTTATTTAAAAAAAAAAAAAAAAAAAAAAAAAAAAAAAAAAGTGAAATGTTAATTAAAAAACCGGAAAAAAAGCCGGAATAAAAAAGATATAATCTTTTCTTCAGCCCACACAATTATATCCGCTAAACAGAGTGCTTTCTGATATTGTATCAATAAAGCCAAAGCAAAATATATTAATACAATAGTGTGAGGAGCACTCAAAAAAAATTTTTTATAAAATAACTACATAAAAATAGATCATAAAAAGTAAATATAACATGTAAAAACAGATAATAAAATAAAATAAAAAGAAAAAATAAAAGAAAAAGAAAAAACATTAAAAAGGGGGGACTATAAAGCGAGTAGCAAAATCATAACAACTTACATGGACAGTTATTTTTCAAGAATGATTTAAAAATGTTTTCGCAGAAAGATTGCCAGATTACAAAATATGAAAACAAAAGATGAAAACAAAAGCGCAAATCGAGTGTAACAAAAGGGTTCTAAAGTGTCGTTCTTACTGCACTGCTGAAGTGATTTGTTATTCTGAGTTTTGATTTGTTAGTTACCAAGGATGGGCCCGAAATGGATGTGCACAAGGTAATATTATACTGGATAATTTTAAAAATTGATCATAAATAGTTTTAGAAGATAGATGTTTATTTAAGAAAAAATATAAAATAGAAAAGAGAAACATAAATTGCCTGCTTTGCAAATAATTTTAGCCGCGGATTTGCACGATATGGATTAGCACATAGAAAAATTATTTAAATTATCGAAGAAAAAATCTTTTTCAATAGATAATTTTTAACACGGATTTGCCCGAAATGGATTTGCACATGGAAAAATTAACAAAGAAAAAATTTTAGCAGATAATTTTAACCACGGATTTGCCCGAAATGGATTTGCACATGGAATTGTATAAATTAATAAAGAAATTTTTAGCAAACAAATTTATCCACGGATTTGCCCGAAATGGATTTGCACATGGAAAAACTGTATAGATTAACAAGGGAAATTATTTAGCAAAGGAATTTTTAGTAAATAATTCTAACCACGGATTTGCCCGAAATGGATTTGCACATGGAAACATTAACAAAGAAAAAATTTTTAGTACATAATTATAGCCACGGATTTGCCCGAAATGGATTTGCACATGGAAAAATTACATAAAATAACAAAGAAATTATTTAGTGAATAATTTTGGCAATGAATTTTGGCCTGAAATGGATTTGCACATGGGAAAATCATAAAAATTAACAAAAAAAATGTTTAGAAAATATATCCACCAAAATATACGATTAATTCAATGATTTTATATAAAATTTTATTACATTAGTTGGGTATCCATTGTTTTTTATCAGATTTTGAAAGAGTTTATCGATTTGTATTTTGGATAAATAAATATTACTACATATTCTTTTAATTCTGTTCATTTCATTAAAAGTGGTATTTAAATAGATGCTCCTAGAAACATTAGAATTCCAAGTAACTAGTTTATTAATATTAAAATTAAAATCATTTCTTTTATCATATAAATCAACAAAGCAGATATTTTCAACTTTCATAATACCCAAATCCAAAAAACTGAAATTAATATTATCATCATGATTACGAAATAAGATTAATTCCTCAGGGTATATACCACTCAATAAAACAGTAAAATCTTGGAAATTAAAGATAATTAAGTCATCAATATATCTAAAAACAAATTTAATACTCAGAGTAAAATTTTTTTCATAATAATGCAAAAATAAGTTAGCTAAGAGAGATGAATAATTAGATCCCTGTGGTATTCCATTAATTTGAAGAAAGATATCCCTTCCATTGTAAAGATAATTATTAAAAAGACAAAAATTAATCAGAATTTCCCAATAATCAAAATCGCAACAAAGGATATTTTTAAAATCATGGTAATAATTCAAAAGGACATCTTTTAGTTTAGAAAGGGGAATGCTATTGAAAAGATCCTGGAAATCAAAAGTCGCAATAGAATTAATTTTATTATGTTTAATGAAATCTAAAATCGGTTGATTATTAGTGATTATCCAAGAGAAACCTTCTTTAGTAATATAGTTAATAATCTTATTTAAGTAGTTAGAGAAAATGGTGCCAGGTTTAGTTAAATAAGTATTAGACCCACATGTGATAGTTCTAAATTTTACTGGAATTTTATGAAATTTAGGACTGATAATTAAGTAAGGAAATTGTATATTGCTAATTTTAATTTTCAATCTCTTGTAAAAAGCTAAAATTTTTTTAATGGCAATATTATTATTGAAATTACTAAGTTCAAAATTTTTACTATTTTTTAATTCCGTATTTAAAAGTTCAGCATAGAATTTTTTACAGAATATAGCATAATTATTGTTAGCTTTGTCTATGGGAGTAATTACAAAATTTTTTTGAAGTTGCTTAATTGATTGAACAATATTAGAAAAATTTGTTGAATTGTTATTCTTATTTAAATTATCCTTATTATTGAAAATAAAGTTTTTAAAGTAATAATAAACTTCCCATTTCCATTCTGTTAGCATACCTAAAGGTAAAGAGAATCTATTTGATATCTTTAAACAAAAACTATTGAGATCATTAAGAAAGTATTTTAGAATCTTATTGATTGATATATGGTAAATGGGTCTAAATTTTGTGCCTTTTATCATTAAATTCCTAAGTTCCAAGTTTTCTATAATATTTAAATTACCAGTGATAATATGTTTATGATGTTTATCAACAAAATCAAAATATTTATCCTCCTCACAGTGACATTCATAATCGGATATATTAGCACTCCCTAAATTTTTGCTTATATCATTATAGTTAAAAATGGTTCTACCAAGTGATTTGTTATATTTAAAACTTTTAATAATGTTAAAATCTTTTAATGGAAATAAAGCTTTAAAATTTTCAAAAATGTTGTGAAACCTGATCTTATCGAAAATAGGATTTTGAAAGTTAATAACGAAATATAAATTATCTAAACTTTTCTTATTATTAGGCAAAATTTTGCTCATTTTGGCTTTTATAAGATCGAAACAAAGAATTTTGAAATGTAAATTAATGAAAGAAAAGTTAATAATAAGATCGTAGAACTTATATGTTTCAAAATTCTTAAGGGAGAAGACAAAATCTTTAATTGGTTTAATACTATATTGTTTATTAAAGTCTTTTTCCATATTAGAAAGAAATTTTATATTTAATTTGTCACTATTAAGAGAGTTTCTATTACTTCTTGAACCCCGTTTACCTCGATTTGTACGCTTATCTTTAATATGAAAAAGTGAATAAGTTGATGAGTTATTGTAGTTAATCTGTGTATGTTGGAAGGTATCGTTGAGCCCATACGGCAGAATTGTTTTGTATAGAAGCATGTAGTAATTTTCTTTCTGTAGTCTTAAATCTAAATCCTCTATAATATCTAAGATATTAATTTTGACTCTGTTAAATTTATGTACTCTAAAATGATTCAATTCCAGGTTATTGATAGCCTTATTACTGTTAATATCAGAACGGTGTTGATTAATTCGAATGTTAAGTGAGTTACTAGTTTGTCCAACATATTTCATATTACAGAAACCACAGGTTAACATATAAATAACATTTTTAATTTTACAAAAAGATTTGGAGCTAACGTTATAAGGAACAGTATGTTTTTTGTCAATATTAGGGCAAGTTTTGCATCTTTTATCATCACACGCTTTATAGGAAGGTAAAGTTTCGGGAATAGAATGCAATTCAAAAAATCGTTTGCTTTCGCTTTTGCTTTCAGAGTAGCAGGATGTCGATCCGAAGTTCCCCTCTGATTTAGGCTCTCCGTACCGGGTACAACATGAAGAATAATTTAAATATTGAACACATTTTTTACCAGGCGCTAAATTGTGATAATTGTTTAATTCCATAAAAATAGGCTCAAAGAGCAACATCCTAAACACACGTAACGTCCTAAAGACTGGAAAAACGAAAACAGAAGGAGAATGAAAGAAAGTTAACAGTAGATAATATTAAGCGCTAAAGCTGCATTAAATATGATCACTATAATAATAAATAAATAAATACAAGAAAACACTAAGAAAGTTAAGAAAAACAATAAGTAACATTTATTGCGCTTAAGCTGCAAGTAAACAGCACTCATTAGATAAGTTCAAAATGAAGAATAAAACAAAGAAAAATTATAGACATATGAAAAAAAGACATATTTGAATAAAGAAATATAATTCATATAAAGAAAATTATAGACATATTTTGTAATCTGGCAATCTTTCTGCGAAAACATTTTTAAATCATTCTTGAAAAATAACTGTCCATGTAAGTTGTTATGATTTTGCTACTCGCTTTATAGTCCCCCCTTTTTAATGTTTTTTCTTTTTCTTTTATTTTTTCTTTTTATTTTATTTTATTATCTGTTTTTACATGTTATATTTACTTTTTATGATCTATTTTTATGTAGTTATTTTATAAAAAAATTTTTTTGAGTGCTCCTCACACTATTGTATTAATATATTTTGCTTTGGCTTTATTGATACAATATCAGAAAGCACTCTGTTTAGCGGATATAATTGTGTGGGCTGAAGAAAAGATTATATCTTTTTTATTCCGGCTTTTTTTCCGGTTTTTTAATTAACATTTCACTTTTTTTTTTTTTTTTTTTTTTTTTTTTTTTTTTTTTTTTTTTAAATAAAATGTTGTTTGTTGTTTTTTTACTTATTATTTCCCACCCCTTTTTTTCATATGTCTATAATTTTTCTTTGTTTTATTCTTCATTTTGAACTTATATATATATATATATATATATATATATATATATATATATATATATATATATATATATATATATATAAATGGCCGGGATAGCCTGGTCGGTAGGGCCCTGGGCCCATGTCCGAGAGTTCGTGGTTTCGAGCCCCGCCGGCCGAAGACTCCCCGTGTAGTAAATGGTGACTGATTCACGCTTAATCTGTCGAGTCGTAAAGTCCACCATGTTCCCATAACAAATCAAAACCACTGAGGGTACTGGATTGGAGATCGATCGTTCTCTAATTCAGGTCAAAATTACGATCTGTGGATGAATGAATGGATGTGTGAATGGGTCCGCCCTATAAAACGGGCTGTGAGGTGTGTGTGGCTGAAGACGAATTCTTGGACATAGGATGGCGCCACTGAAAACAAGAAACGCACACTATGCCTTAAATTTGCGCTGTTTCTCCTAGCAGGCTCGCCCGTGTGGCAAGTAGCATTAGAAACAACAACAACACATATATAAAATAAAACATACCGCATTAAAAAAGATCGGCTGTATCTTTAAATGAAAATAAATTATTAGTGTAGGATTAAAATACAATGAAGATAAAAATTATTGAAGTTTCTGGAAACGAAATAGACGGGTAGAATCAAAATCCGTTTCGCATGTAATATTTTGAACAGACCCAACTAAGTTATGAATCGAGCAACGGATAAGAGCGTCTGATTCAGAACATTCCAACCTAAAATCCTTTGTTGGTTTAAACTTCAATAATTGCTCTTTCGATTTTTAAATTATTTAAAATCATTCCTATCGTTTCATATTTTGGCTATAAAGGGAGGCGATTATCTTGTAATTGTAGGTCAGAAACATTCGCCAAATAGATTTGCCAACATTTTGTTGATTTTCACTTACATATTTGACTTAGAAAAAGACAGTGGCAATCTAAAACTATGAAATGAATGATTCTCCGTGGTTAGAATTAACTTACTATTCAACTTTCAAATTATTACAGTTAAATATTTTGACAGACAGAAAAAAAGTTGTATACTTTTCCGAAAAACAGAATATGTCATTCAAATTGTAATCCATTAAATTCTTCTGAAAACATTTGCGTTTAAAAAGCGCTAAATAAAACTGTAAACAATCGCAAGCAATAAACACTTTTTCTTAGTTGCAGTCAACAAGAACCGACAATTTCCTTTTTCTTTTACAACTTAACATTTAATCCTTTAAAAAGAAATTAAATTAAAGGACATCAATTGAAAATAGCAGAGGATTGAATACTAAGAGGATAATAAGTTAAAGAACTTCTAGATTATTGACCTAATGGAAGAGCGTTAAACGAATTTAATTTCATCCAGATTATACGAAGATTAAGGTAAAAGCTCGCTTGCTGAGAAAGAACTTCATTTTTCTCGAAATTAAATCTATGATGAACAATTAATTAGCAGGATATGATCCCTGACCTAAAAGTAGAGCACATATTATTTATCAAATGCGAAATGTTTCAGAATTCTTTAAAACGAAGGTTTTTGATTTCGATGTATATCTCGCAGCCTAAATGGAAACTACGGCTCTTTGCAAAACATCGCCTTTATTTTGCAATGCAAAAGGACAGTTGGAAGTTGTAGTTTGTCTATCACTACAAAAATTACAATTACAATTCTCTAGTATATAAAACATGTTAACTCGATTCTCTGATGAGCAGTGGTGGATCCAGCGGGGGGGGGGGGGGTCATGTGGGTCATAACCCCCCCCCCCCATCCCCCAAAAATATTAATAATTTTTTTAATAGTTTACAAAAGAAATAAAATATTTTGAAAATTATTTAAGGGGGCATATATACATCTAGGTGGGTCGGAAAAATCGATTTTTTTTTCCATCTAATTGTGTTCTTCACTGTTTCAAGAATCATAATCCAAAAGATTAGAACGAAATTCGTCATAGTTTCATCGTAAACATTAATAATGTTGAAGTGATTAATGCCTGTGGCATCGTTTTGTACCCATCAATCAATATGTTGTTAAGAATTTTAATAACTCTGCCAGTTAGTGCAACAATAGCAGAACGTTCCTTCGACGTCTCAAAACTAGGCTTAGAACAACTCAAAATCAAGAACGATTAAAATGACTCGCATTATTAAGCATTCATCGATAAATTGATTTGGATGTTGAAAAAATCATTGACAGATTTGCCAAAGTTTCTAAAAAAGCGCATAACATTTATTATTTAAAGATTTTAAATACTTGAATTATTTATGTATTGTTTGTTCTATTGTTCATTATGAAAAAAATGAATGAGAAGACTAGCTTTAAAAACCCAAGTTTTTTTTTTCTTTTTTTCAAAAAAAATATTTAAAAAAAAATTTTTTTTTTAATTATTGTGGGGGGGAATCTGAGTCTATGACCCCTCCCCCCCAGGAAAAATTTCTGGATCCGCCCCTGATGATGAGGTACCTTCTCATAGATGAAGGTTGACATTGTCGTTAACTACTCGCCATCCCTACATTGGTGACCTTCGGACGTGATCTGAACACGCCTACTTCGATGAATGGTCCACATTGAACAGTTGACATGCTACTTATTTGTTAACTGCGACATTATCCACCTACTCGATTTGATCCTACTCTGTCTCGATCACACACAACGCACACACTCGACTGCTTAAGGTCACAACGACAGTGAAATTAACACATCTCTCACGATCGGCACTCAAAAAGTACGGTGATCTTAATACAGCTCTCCCGGCTTCTCATAAAACAGCAATGATTCAAGTAGCGGTATCCGTTCGTCGAATTCTATCACAGATATACTTCTGGTGGGGGAGTACTGTAGTGTGTCTACCACCACAAAAATTACAATTACAATTCTCTAGTAGGAAAGACATGTTAACTCGATTCTATGTTGAGGTAACTTTTCATACATGAAAGTTGACATTGTCGATAACTACTCCTCTCCACACAGAAGTGTCTCCAAAATTTCCAAATCAGCCTAACCCTTTTTAAGCTTTTTGCAATGAGCTCAGATAATTTTAGGCTAGCAACTGCCAAGAAATTATATCATTCATTGCTCAATTGATTTGATTCATTGCCTGTTTCTCAATTCAAAGCGCCTGCATAAAGTAAGGCTCCTTGCAATAAGTCTAAACAAATTAAAATAAAAACTCACTAGCTGAAAACGCATTTCCTTTCTCCCGATATTGAATCTATAAGATGAACAATTAGCAGGATATCATCTCTAACTCAAAAGTTGAGTACATAATATTTTCTAAATTTAAATCATGTGCCCCAGAATTTCTTAAATTGACTGTTTTAGAAATCAATGTATAAGTCGTAGGTAGTTACGATGTTTACAGATATACAATGTTGACAGATCGATGGTAACTTGCTCCATCCTATGGGTAATGTTTTGATATCTTGTATAGTAACAAAATTATTGGTCTAATGTATGTGTCTTAGATTCGTAAATTTGCTGCTAATTCCACAAGAGATGATAAAAAATTGGTTGTGAAATAATTTCGTTTCTAGCTTGATTTCGGGTTGAGCAAAAATTTTGCTTATAAGAAAAAATGCTGTATTGATGCTATTACTATTAAGTCACGAATGTTTTTTTCCTCCCGAATACAAGCTAGAGAAGAAAATATTTTATAAACATTTTTTTCTTTCCATTTTCAATATTTCCTTCAATTATTCCTTTTCTTTTTTTTTACCATATTTAATTTGTAATTCTTTATCATTTAATTAAATCTTTAGAAGACGGCAGAGAACATTCCATGGGCATTCTATAGAACAACAGAAAGATTCTTAGCTTCTTCAGGACTATTTGTTGGACCATTGTATAGTGAGGTAAAATATACGTTTCTAAAAAAAGTTGTAAGGCATTTATGCTAAAAAATTTGAAATTTTCTAGTATTGGCTACCACTTTTATTTCAAAATTTTAAAACCTTTTTTTTTTTACATAATTGCAGATCAAAATAAATTTACTTTATGAATAAGTTACCGGCAAAGTATGAAACGCCGGCATTCTATAAAATGTCTAGGCATTGTATATAATGCAGGATGATTTTAGGCAAAGTATGAAATATGAGAAGTATTACATACTTTCCCTAGGTATTGTACATAATACCTAGGCATTCTATAGAATGACAAATGCTATTTAGGCAAAGTATGAAAAAAACGTCCTGATGAGGTTAATATGTAAATGTTGTGCATTTCTAGAAAATAAAAATTTTATTCTGAAAAAATAATGAGAGTGCCATTAAAAAAATTTTTCAAAATGCGTAAAGAAAAATGAAAGCTGTGCAAAACATAATTTATGACTTTCTTATTAAGGGAAACAAAATTTTCGTATTAAAAATTCACATTCAAGTCACAATTATTTTCAGTTTAAAAACAAATACTGCACAAAATATCAATTTCATCACCTTTACTAGCATGGCCATAGAAGATTTTATACTTTGCCGGTTTCTCATTTGGCATTTTATAGAATGCCTAGGAAATGTGTGAAATATAAATCATTTCATACAGTGCCGGCTAGTTTTAGGCATTATATACATTGCCTAGGCATTTTATAGAATGCCGGCGTTTCAAACTTTGCCGGAACATTAAAATGACCACGAATCTCTTGCTCATTTTATAGCGCTTGAAACATGTCGACTTTTATTTCCAAATCTGTGTATTTTTGAAGCAAATAAAATTTTTAAACAAGTAATATCTTCAGTTTCTTGGAATTATTTATTTAATTGAGTTACCAGTTTTTATCTTTCAAAAAGAAAAATAACTGCGTGCGGCCGGTGGTCCTTGATATGATAAAGTTTTTAAATAATTTACTGTTTTCGTTCTGACGTTTAATTCATCAAAAATAAGTTTAAAAAAAGAAATTTCCCGAATCATAAGTAATTAGCCGCTCCTCTTTGCTTGATTGAACTTTTTATCAATGTTGTAAACAGTGCCCCAAAAAGAATAAATAAAGAACTTTTTTCCATTTTTGTTTTGAAGACACATTAAGAATTATATCAGAATTTTAAAATTATTCATAGCTTTAAGTCATATTTAATTCAATCTTCACCGTCGTCTTTCAAATTAGTGACTTTAGGGCAAAAGATAATTGATTATATTTTCTTCCATAATAACTACATCACGCTTTCTAATTTTTTCTTCTTTTTTTTTGTGGGGTAGAAAGAACGCTAGAAATATCTCTTTCCGTATTAAGCGTAAATATATTTATAAAAAAAAAACATAAACAATCAATTTGCCATGTTAATCGAATAATAATATTTAGAACGAATATAATAGGGAAAAAAATTGAATATGTTAGTAAAAACATTGACCTTCTGTCTGTTCGTTCAGGAAAAGAAGGTATGAAAGTAGGTCTGGTATTCCCATGACCTTTCTCCTTCAAATTGATTGGATAATAATAACAACAATTTTTCTTTTTCTTGATCATATGAGATGGGCGATTCAAATCTACTTTCGTTTTTTCCCTACAGGCATTCTTTCATTTTGTGTAAACAGACATGGAGAATTTTCATCCGATCTAGATGTTGTGAAAATTTTTCCTCTTAAGTTGATGTGTCCCAGTTTTTAGGAGATGGTTTTAATTGTTAATAGATGATCGGTCGTAAAAAAATAAATTTTTTAAAAATGTCGCTTTCTAAAAATTACAAAGTCATATTTTTTGTCTGCTTTAAAAGTTTCACCCACAAGGTGGCAGCACTGTAACGATGACGATGCGATCTGTTATGATGGCGGTTATTGACCTAAAGGAGATTAAGTTTGAAAAAATGTGGTTTTCCATTTCGAACTCTCTGAACTGTGGAGAAATTACAATTTATGAGTTCCTCGTCTATTAAAAATGTCATGAAACGGCCAGTAAAAAAAAGAAGCAAAAACAATATAATTCGCTTTTAAGAAGAGAATTTAGTGTTAAGACGATTTATTAACTGATAATAACAATAAGAAGTGGAGAAAGAAAAAAAACACACTTCGAATAGATTTTTTTTCCTATGGAAAGAGAAAAATCTGAAATATCCAATTGATTTAAATTCTTTTACAGTAATAAAACATTTCTGAGAAAGGAATAAAATATTTTAAAGCAAACAAACGGCTTTATTTTATTTATTGTTTCACACCTTTTTTTTCTGAAGAAACTTTTAAATAAATTTTTATTCCATTCCGTTTTCTTTTTCAGAGAAATTGTACCATAAATAAGAAGAATGCTGAAATATTCAGCCATTGAGAGATCCATAGACTCTATTTCCAAGTCACTATCATCATCAAAATTTATCTGGGGACCTGAGGCCGTTAGCGGCCCTTTTCCCATCCGTCTTGAAACGTTATCTTTAAGGTGGCTCTTTCTGGTAATTGGAATGCAAATTGGAGTGAAAAGGAAATTAAATATTTTGTATTTTAGATAAAGTTACGTCACTACAAAAATAAGCTGCCATCGGCCTGAGGTTTATGTCTTCTCTTAAGTTTTCAAAATTAAAAACTTCATTAAATTCTGCGATGCTAACTTACGGTCTTTTCAAAAAATTTGCAAATTTAGCTTTGCAATATGATGATCTAAAAAATCTATGTTGAGATCGCGATCTATGTTCTTATTTCGGATAAACCATCTTGCTTGTGTTATTTTTCTGAGTATTTTACTGTCATCTTTTGAGTTTTTCTAGACGTAATGTGGAGTTGTTGCACCAAGCTGGTGATGCATGAGTTAGGATGGGACGAATCATTGAGATGTTGAGTATACGTTTAAGTCTGAGTTCCATTTTAGGGTTCTGAAGAAGGATTTGTAATTTGTGTGCAGGCTGCTTGTGCTTTGTTGATAACTGTTTTGACTTGATCTTTTCGATTAAATTTACTGTTTATGACCAGACCAAGATATTTTGCGCTTTTGACAATGGGGACAGTTTCGTTAAAGAGAACAACTTAATTTTTTGGGAAGACGGTTTTTCTTTTATGCTGAATAATTAGTAGTTTCGATTTTTTTTCCATTAACTTTAAACTTCCAGTCACCATGTTTCTATTTCCTTCAGCTTTTCTCGAAGTTCTTGTACGGCAATGTGGGGGTTTTGGATATATATATATCGGCAGACAAGATAAATTTTCGTATATATTTTTTATTTAATGTGTTCTATTTTCGTTTCAATTTTTTTGAGTGCTCCTCTCACTATTGTATTGATATATTTTGCTTTGGCTATACTGATGCAATATTAGAAAGCACTCCTTTTTGCGGATATAATCGTGTGAGCTGATGAAGAGATTATATCGTTTCTTTATTTTGCTTTCCGGATTTTTAATATTTTTTTAGAATAATTAATAATAAAAAATAATAAATAATTTAAAAAATAATAATTTTTCTTCTCTTGTCAATATATATATATATATATATATATATATATATATATATACATATATATATATATATATATATATATATATATATATATATATATATATATATATATATATATATATATATATATATATATATATATACTTGACCTTCATTTTAAACTAAATTTATAAATCTAAGCACTAAATGAGAAGCATAAACTTTTCTACCACTTAAATGAGGGAGTAAGGTGTCCAGATCGCAGACAGGTACACCGTAATCTACTATTTTAGTTCAAGTTCAAGAACAAATTAAAAACAACAAATTGCTAACAAAATCATTTCTAACTTAATCATAAAGCTTATACTTTTCCTGTAAATATGATGTTTGTATTGCCAACTACTGTCAAATATCATTATTTACTTGCAACTGCTCATCTCATTCAGTGGCGTAGTAAGGGGTGGGCAAGGGGGGTCATCATGCCCCGGGCGCTACTCACAAAGGGGCGCCAAATGGTCGGCAAAACAAAAAATTGCTGGATGATTTTTATTATAATTGGTTTCTGGAAAATATATTTTAATTTTAGTGCCAGTGTAATATAATAAATGTTAATTCATAAATAAAAAGGAACACTAATAGTCTAATTCAAAGTGTAATAATATATTCATAATAGAAATGGCACGTCTTGTCTACTGGCAGGGCTGACTCGACAAGCACTTCCTTATGGCATCAACGCTGTGTGGTTACAGAAATTATCTCCTTTCTTGATTTGTCTGATGAAACAATATGTTATAAAAAATATTTGAAGTTTACAAAGTACAAACATTCTTTCTTTCAGAACAATATTTATTTTTATTTCCATAAACGCAATGTATTTGAAGTTTACAAAGTACAAACATTCTTTCTTTCAGAACAATATTTATTTTTATTTCCATAAACGCAATGTAGCTTACGCTTGTTAAAACGATAACAATAACACTCTAATGTACTTATATGTACACGGAAAAAATTAGCCGGAAAATAACAACTAAAGGATCGAAAGGAGACACACTACAAATACAGCGTTTTGCCGTTTCTAGGAAAGAACGCAAACGCCGTACTTGTTGTGTGCCTGAGAAATATCTATATTAAAAAAAATAAATGATTCCTTATTTGTTACCTTCCGGATACTTTTTTTCATGACTGTACGTATCTTTGATACTTACGACAGGTTGTGGAAGTCTGCAACAAATTAGGGAAATACTCGAAATATTAACGTTTAAGTTATTTCGCGCATTCAAGGCATTCTTGGTAAGTAATGAAACAAATAATGAAGTCATGTTAAAAAACTAGCTCTTCAAGTTGGTACAAAAGTTGGAAACCTATTATCTTTACTTAAACTTGTAGCTCAGTTTGATCCGCTATTAGCAAATCATCTTTAACATGCCACAGAAACTCCAAAAACTGTCTCATATTTGTCAACACAGATCCAAAATGAATTCATTCATCTTCTGGCATCTACAGTTCGAAATCAACTAATAAACGATATCAAAAGAAACAAATATTATGGACTTTAGTTTGATTCAACTCCTGACATCTCTCATCGAGAACAAATGTCCCAAGTCGTTAGGTATGTAGAGGTTGATTTTATAAATAAAAAACTTTCCATCAAAAAATCTTTTTTTTTTGGGGGGGGGGGGTTATTGAAATACATGTTAAAGATGCAGCCTCGATCAAAAATACAATTATAGAATAATTAATTCCGATGAAATTTCTTTAACAAACTGCAGACCACAGAAAACATACATCTGTTTTTCTCACGTTCAACGTTACAATGGGAATTATTAAAAAATGCTTTAACAAAAACTGCAAAATGCAAGCTGTTAGCGTTATCATCAATGGGCTAAAGAATATAGTAGAACTATTTGAAAAATCAGCAGAGGACACTACCACTACAAGTTACACCAGAAGTGAAGTTACAATTCTGTTTCAAAATATACTAACTTTTAGTTTCGTAACTTTAGTTCATTTCTAATATGAAATCTTAAGGAGGATTGATCGTGTGCAGCTCAGATTACAAGATCCTAGAATGAATTTTAGAGAAGGGTTCAATGATCTTGAATCATTAGCGACTGAACTACCCGAAATTCGAGACAAGCTCTGTGAAGAGGCAATAGAAAAAGCGAAGTCTCTTTGTGAAAAATGGGATATTGATGCAACAATGCGTGTAAGAAGACGCCGCAAAATGCTCGCAGAATTGGCTAAAGATGTTGTTTTTTCCACAGAAAGTGAAATTTCTCGCTTTACGAAAAGCGTTCTTGATCGCCTGCAACAAGAAATATGTACCTACACGATTAAGTGACCTTAATTTCAAATTTGGATTTCTACTAGACATTGAAAATTTATTAAACGAGGCTAATGTTGATAACGACCTTGAAAAAAAATTGCAAAAATTTGGGCGAATTTTATAATACAGATTTCAATGGAATAGAACTTTTTATCGAAATATGTGACTGTAAAATGTTACTCCGCAGTAGAAAATAAATTGAACCTAAAACTCCGTACTTTCATAATCTCGTATGGAGAAGATGTTTTTCCAAATCTGAGAGTGGTACTTCTGACTATCTCAGTATCAACTGCTGCGAACGTTCATTCAACAAATTAAAATTAATTTTGACA
This sequence comes from Parasteatoda tepidariorum, assembly GCF_982258835.1. Taxonomy (NCBI): domain Eukaryota; kingdom Metazoa; phylum Arthropoda; class Arachnida; order Araneae; family Theridiidae; genus Parasteatoda; species Parasteatoda tepidariorum. The sequence continues at coordinate 93,660,772 of NC_141759.1, read as the reverse complement.
TATCTACGATCTACGAAGGAACAAGATCGTTTAAGTGACCTAACATTAAGTGTGGAAAGAAACAAATTTGTAATTATCAACTTTGATGATATTATTGATAAATTTGCTTCATCAAAAGCAAGGAAAATTTAAACATAGTAATTAGTTTTATTAATTTATTATAATCATATTATTATCAAATATATGTATCCCTTTAGAGATAATAAATATTTACTTTTTTATTGTTTTATTACTGCGTGTTTTTAAAATATTTCTTTATAAATATGTAAAATAAATAATATGTATCTTTTGAACTAATTCTAGATTATCATATACAATTCAGAATCTAGTCTTGTTTTCTCAACTGCATTTTTTGTCTCAAATTTAAAGTCTAGCTTGAGCCTATGACTTTATTTATTTTACATTATTTATTTAATAATTCGGGAGTATATTTTATATATAATACTATATGGTTTTCGAATGGGGGGGGGGCGCTAAAAAGGTATTGTGCCCCGGGCGCGAGTTAAGCTCGCTACGCCACTGATCTCATTCAATATTTTGTCAAATGCTTACCATCAAATCGTTCAGAGCGCAAAATAAAAATAACAGACCACCCTGAATAATTTTTGATCTAATGATCAGATCCTCACGTTCTATGACTCAATCTTAATGGTTGGAAGGGGTGACGTCAAATGTGCTAACTAAGTAGTGTAGATCATATTTTAAGTTACGAAACCAGATACGAAAACGTACTTTCTCTGAATAAACAAACCTTTCTTTCGATGGATTCCGATTTCTGACCTCCAAAATACAAGGGGTAGCCGCAATCTGGGAAATAGGGTCCTCATAGTTTGGTCAGGAGAGCAATCCAAAATTTGGACCCCTTAATGTTAGTTTTACTTGTTGCGTATTTTACCATGTGCCAGTCAATTGAAAAACCTTTTGCACACAATTATAAAATTCACTTGCGGAAAGATAATTAATTCCATGCAAAAAATAAGTTTTAGTTCAGTATTATATACTTTTTATTTAAGAATAGTCCAAAAAATGTAAATGGTAAGGTATACAATATTGTACATCATTTTAAAGAATGTTATTTTACATTACAAAATTTATTATTATCACATTTCTTTGACGAATACTATATAAGAAATTTCATCAAACATGTAAGTTCTCATATCCCAGCCAAGAAATTAAGTGCTGACAAAATAAAATAAAAAAAAATTAAGTTAATCTTACTTGCTCACTGGCGACAACCTTAAAAGTGTTAGGGACCTAAAACCCGACTAAATATTGAATTAATATTTTTTTTAATATTATTGCTATTATTTTAAATTGGAACAGGTACGAAATAACGTTAAAAATAATTAACAAAAAATATTTAAGGCATAGGGGGCGTTTCTTGTTTCTCAGTGGCGCCATTTATGGCTAAGAATACGACTTCAGCCACACACGTCAGAGCCCGTTTATAGGGCAGACCCATTCATTCATCCACAGATCATAATTTTACCTGAACCAAAGAACGATCGATCTCCATTTCAGTAAACCTAAAGCAGTGTTTCCCCAAGTGTGGTACGCTTACCCCCAGGGGTACGGGAACAGTTTAGCGGGGGTACGCATTCTTATGCGAAATATCATACATAAAACGAAAATCTCAAAAAATTTTATTTAAGAACAAGCTAGCCTTGAAAATTTACGATTACGCATCTTTCAATTGGCTATTTTTTGCAGAGTTAACAGTTAATAATTAGTGGTGTTAACAGCCAGTTGTGATTTTTAACTTTTGTGCAATTTTTTTCATAGTAAATTCATTTTTTTTTATAGTGGTACACAGCGTTACGAAAAATTTAGAAAGGGTACACAAAAGTCATAAGTTTGGGAAACACTGCCCTAGGGGTACGATTTGTTATGGGAACATTTAAAAATTTATAACTATATAATCAGAGATCCAAAATCAAAGCTTCATATTAATAATCTTTCACAGTGATCACGCAAAACATAAGCTTGCTCTTCATCATTTTATATGATAAAAGCTATTAATGAAATAATTGTGCTATCAGTTTTTAACGTTTTCAATAAAAAAGCTCAATCGTATTCAACCCTAATCGTATAAGTGAGCAACCCAGTTAAATTTAACCCTTTGCACTCCGATGTCGCCTCTATGGCACAATCAACAGTCACCACTCTAAAAATTAAATATTTTTATAACTTAATAATTAGTAATCATGTTATTTTAAGAATTTTAAAACTATATTAAAAAAATACTACATTATGTATTTTAAACGTTAGTGCTTACATTAGTTCAAACAGCATCTTAAAGTACTGAGTGAAAGATTAATTTCTGTCTTCAAAAGCATATTTCTTTCAAGGCAAAGAAATGAAGAAAAAGGGAGAATGTTTTTTTTTCTTTTTAATTATAAGAATTAAATTTAAAAAATAAGGATTTCTGGAATAAAAAGTGTTGTTAAAGCAAAATTACTTAGCCCATATGCACCCTAACCAGAAAAGAAAGTAGTAAATAAAACACTTTTTTTCCTAGATTTTATTTCAGAAAAGAAAATTTTGCAATTAATTTGTGTTTTTTTAATAAGTCTGAGGTCACGTTCACTTTACTGTAAGAATCAGTAGGTTTACACAAAGAATAACTTAAAAGCAGCAATGCCAAAATTTTCTATTAATGCCAAAAATGACATTTTTTAAGTCAAATGCTCAATTTTAATAGTAGACTCCTCTAATTGTCAGAATTCCATGAAATGTTGTTTCAGGGGTAATTTTTGGATGCTAAATGGATAAATAAGGTACTATTAAAAAATTTTAATGTTTCTTCAGAAAAATTATGTTTTTACCGCAGCATAAACTTACTTCTCCATGATTACAATTAACTGTTACACATATTTTAGGACACTTCTTTGAGAAACAGCAGTAACACTTTACAGAATGAAAATTCAACCAACCGCTCATAAGTTACAAGGGTTATCTGCTACTTTCCCCCTACTGCTTGTGCATTCCGAGGTATGCAATTACAATTGTCACTGCCTACTTCAAAATTCCTACCAAATTATGCACCATAGCCCCCCCCCCACAATAAAAAAGGTTTTTCACAGACTCAGGTAGATATTATATAATAGCAGTAATTTACTACATGTCTAACTAATCACAAATGAGCTCCATTTAAAGTTTATAACACATTTCTAACAATTATTTAAATTAATAATTATAAAATTATATATTATTTATATTAATAATTATATTATTAATTAATTATATTATAATTTATATTATTAATTAATAATTATATATTATTTATATTAATAATTTTTCTTTAATGCTAGATTATCTTGATATCAACACAGTTAATTTCGTGGCACATGAAGTTGATTTCACAGAATATTTTAAAAAGTATACTAGACTATGTTACTTTTAAAACTTGTGTGAAACAAACTAATGTCAAGTTGACAAGAATCAATACTTAAAAAAAATTTAAAATGTGAATTACATTCCAATTTATTGGTAAAGTTGAGATTGTGGTTAATTTTGACAACCAACAAACACCCCATTTAGGCAAAGACTAGAAACAGTCTCCTAACATCACAGCCTGAAAAAAAAAAAAAAGCTTGTCGATTTTACACAGTCCCTGAAATTAAGAACTCCATCTTGTAAGGATAAGCTAAAAATAACCATGTGAAGCAAATAGCCTATCATCATGCGCCTTAACTGGAAAGCAGCCTATGGCCTATCAGGTGTAAGCATTGCCAAGCGAAGTCTAATTTAAGAGGTCTCTTCGCCAGTAGCAGTATCAGTGACTATGGTTAAAAGGTTGAATTACTTCAAGTAAGGGTGTGGGATAAATGAGGGGTCAGTGAGATATGCATCAAAATTTCTTTTTTCCATAGCAGCAGACTACTCTGCATATTCTTCAGGTACACTAAAAGTGGTGAAAAATCAGGTTTTTGGTCTTCCTGTGATCAATCCCAGCATAAAGGGGTTTTATATATAACCGTCGTTGAACAGCCGACCCAATTTTGGGTTTACGACAAATAATGTTCATCACTTTAGTTTTTGTAATTTTGAACAAATTCAGAAGACAAGGAAACTCCTGGATCAGTACCCCCAGAGGTATTGATTTGTTATGGGAACATGGAGGACTTTTGGACTCGACAGATTTACCATTTACTACACGGGTGAGTCCTCGACCGGCTGGGATTGAACCCACAAACTCTTGGGCATTTGTACAATGCCTGACCAACTAGGCTATCCTGGCTGCATAAAGGGGTTGAATAATACTATCTTTTTGAGAGTCAAACTTCTAATTAGTTTTTTGGTAAAATTAAGAACATAAAGGCACCGTAAAGGACAACAACAAAAAAAAAAAAGAAATTGTCTGTAATTTAAGATAATTTGTTACAAGACAAAATTTTTACAAAAGATTGTGGAGCAGTGATATTAGTCAGCCAAAATTATCAAAATGTTAGTCATTAATAGTTTTCAAAAATTTTAATTTTGATTCAGTAAAATCTTGACTATAAAAAGGTGTATATGAAATCAAAAACTAATTTAAGCTAAATACTAGATTCAATTCAACAGGATAATTCATAGTATAGCTAAAAAGAGAATATTTGTAATACTTTATCAAGGTGCCCACAAAATAATTATAAAATAGTAATATCACAAGCAATAATGATTATACAGATTACTCAATACCTTTACTACAACAGCAGCACCAGATAAAGCTGCTAGCATTAAATAAAAGAACAATTAATCTTACAGATGACGGTATAAAGTAAAAAACGTCTAAAGCACTAATATTTAACTTAAAAAGAGATAAACAATCTTAGCACTCTAACATCTCACTACAATAATGGAAGAGACACTTTCAGTTTTTGACATTTTTTTAAATTTCTCAAGAAATACTTAAAAGATTATTTTGTAACTTTAGATATGTTTAGTTCATGCGATTTTTCTTACTTAGCAACAAAATGTATAACTTTCATAGATAATAATATTTTATATGGCATAGATCAGTTTGTTACTTACATGTATGTGATCTGTGGTTATATTTTATTTTCTACTTTAACTAAAAGCACTTTAATTCTAAGCCTTATATAATGGATTGAAAAGAAATTACAGCCCGACGAAAACTATCAATGCATTGAACAAATCTTTTAATTTTAACTTTCATCACAAAGAATTCAAATGCAAAAAATATCTCTCAAGGTTGACAAACAACTAAAATTTTATTGTGTTAACATATCACTACATTAAATAAATCAACATAACAGTCAATCATTATCAAAATTAGGCCTCACAAATGTTGTGTTGTATCTATGAGCCTTTATTTTTAATCTATACTTTTCTTTTCTTTCTTCCTCAGTTTCTGGTTTAGGATGATACCTAATTGTATGCATTATATTCGCAACATATTCCTTTGCATCAAATTTATCAGCAGCTTCTATTTGAGTGAGCAACTCGGTGCGAAACTCTGTTTCTTTTCTTAATTGTCTCCTAAGTTTGATTTTTGCAAAAACAAATTTCATTTTCTTTCGCAGCTTTTTAAGCTTGTGCTTTCGCATTTTTCGCCTGCGGATGCGAATCATACGGATTGCTTCCTTTTTCTGAGGCTGCTCTGGTATTAAAGGATCAATTTTAGTAATTATCACCCTGTTATCTACGATCGACTTTGGAACTCGGAGCAAGTCCTCGTAGACTTTTAAAGTGTTTATTGTGATTGTTGGCATATAAAAGTTTTTGTGAGGATTGTTTGTGAATAAGTCTATAAACTTATTATTTTGATGATGCGCAACATGTTTGTCAACTACCAATGAGTCAAGTTTCTTCACAGGACTTGCTTCATTTTTTTTAATTGGTACTGCTTTATCCCATACAAAACTACTCAGATTACCTGCAAAAAAATTATTTAAAGATTAAAAAATAACGTAAGTTCAAAAGTCACACAGAAAAACTTTTAGTTTATAAAATCAAATCAAAAGTAAATGAGTTTTTAATGCTCCCAAACGAAAAGGTGTCCTTCAACAACTTCACATTTACTTGTTAACACTATCAGAATTTCAAACAATCAGACAAATACAGGGCAGAAATGCATAGCCCATGGCCTCTGACACATCCAAATGCTGTGGTTAGAAAAACTACATTTTCTTTGTAGTTTTTCTGACCACAAACTACAAAGTTAACTACTTTTGTCAAAGTTACTACAAAGTTTACTACTCTTTGTAGTTAACTACTACTATATTACAATTGTTAACTACTTTTTTTTTAATTGTAGCAACTAGAAACTACTTTCGAAATGTAATCACTCCTTCATTACTGTTTAAAGACAAACTTTACTGGAGGGCTTAATTTACACCCATGTTCAGAATGGTTTTCAATAAAAAATTGGTTCAGTTAAATATGAGGAGTTATTAAGAAATGTTAATTCATGTTTACATGAGATAGTTTGAATTGAAGTGGATTGAAAAAACAGTGATAACATTGCGTCAAGGAGCATCAAGAGATGCACGAATTGAATTTTGTGAGCCGTAATAAAAAATAAAGAGATTTTTTTTAAAAAACATAGAGAAAATTCGTATAAATACTGACCAATAAAATTATCCAAACAGCACATGGACTAAGGATGGTATCAACACAAATCAAGCACATAAAAAACAGATTACTCAAATGTGCAACTCAAATTTTGTGTGCCGTAATGATATTGAAATATCAAAAACCACGAGAAAATCAATTGCATTAATACAGGGTATCCGCTACAATTTAGTTTTTCAAATTCATGACTAATTCCAAGAATTTTTCACGACTTAACGAAGCTACTATTTTCTTCGATAAAAACACAACAATAAATTTAAAAAAGCATTATACATAATAACATTAATTGAAATGATAATTATAACCAAAACTGTTATACTCTGCATCTACATATTTATAGATTTCAAATTTAAAAAACAGAGTAAAGAAAGAGTTGCAACTGAAAAAAAATACCAAAGCAAATTTTTTTTCTTCTTTTTTTCTGCAGAATTATATTCTAAAGATACTTTTCTTGTTCATCAGAAAGGAAAGAAATACTCCCGATTTTTCTGCTCTCATTTCGGAATTAAAAATATTTGCCAATGACTGGCTTGCTTCAGCTAGAATTTGAAATTGATAAAAAAAAAAATAATAATAAATAATAACAAAAATTCTGAAATCACAGAAATTTAAAAGATAATTCGGGCTAGAAATGATATTTTTTCTTTCATTTTTTGAAAGAATACCATAATTTTTTAAGAACATGATAAAAAATTTTATATTTTAATAAAATATGACTGTGAGTGGGGATTTTATTACAAATTCAGATATTTAGTACACCATGAAATTGGGGGGAGGGTGTAAATTCCATTTTAAAAATAAGTTTGTTCAGCGATCTAAATTCCATGACTTTTCGTGATTTTTTTTTTTTTTAAAAAGTAGTTAAAATCATGACACTGTTCAATACTAAAATTCATGACTTTCCACGATTTCTCATGACTTGCCAGGTGGGCAGATACCCTGTTAATAGCAATAGAGAAAAGAAGAAAAAAAATCACTGATTTACAATGTTATCAAGCGTGTTGAAAAGTGATTATTAAAGTGTACGATCAAAACAGAAAGGATAAATGAAATTTGTGATAGGTATAATCAATGCAAAATTAAGCCAACTAAAGAATTACATTGTGACAAAAAACATCAAAACAATTAATTTTTTTACTAATGAATACTAGGGATGTAACGAATATTTGGCCACTATTCAAATTTGGCCTTTTTGCTGAATATTCGGTTGGCCAAATATTCGACAAAGTATTTTTCAAGTAGAATTTTTTTGGGGGGGGATTTGAATAGATTTAATAAAGAATAATTTAGAATCATATTTTTTACTATTCATTTTATTAGAAATTGTTTTTACATATTTGATAAGTTCTTAAACTTGTTAATTTATATTCTGAAAGACAAATGGAAAATTGAAACGAGATTACTTCATGCTGAATCATGAGTTTCGTGTTGGTGATTTTTTTTTTAATTCTATACAGTTAAGTCAATTTTGTCCTTTATTCAGCATTTAATGTTTTAATAATTGAGAACTTTTCCTGTTTATTCATTATTTGTTTCATATTTGCTAGTTTTTCTGTATTAACTAGAGAGCAGCATTATAACAAAGCGTTTCCAATGGACTTTATTCTTTTGTTATCAATATTTTTCTATACGGTAAAATAGATAACAGGGTAAAACTGTGATTCACAACGTTAAAGTTATGTTTCAGAACTAATAACATTTTTTTTTTCTCTCTAGCTTTTCTTACTTGCAACTTTTCGTATTATCAGCGTTTTTATTATGATGGCATTTTTCAAAGAGCACATCTCATTCTTTTATGGTCGCTTCTTCCAAAAGTGTGACAATGTGAAAAAGTTACATTGAGATTTTGAGCGTGAAATTTTTCATTTAAAAATTAAGAACAATTTGTGTTTTGGTTTCTATCCCGTTTTTTTCTTTTTTAAAAAAGCTTTTATTTTCATCGATGTTTATATTATGATGCGGCAATTAAGAGCGCTTTGAATTAGACTTTCAACTTTACTTTTTCTTAAAAATATAGTAATTGGAAAACTGAGATTAATTTTTCCTTCAAAAATTAAGATCGATTATTATTTTTTTGTTTTGCGTTTGAATATAATCTTTTTTCTTAGAAATTTTATGATAGCACTGCATTTCTAAATGCATTTCTGAAGGTCTTTATCTCTCTTTACGTTTTATGAATTATTTTTTTCCTGAAAATATTATTTTTAAATTTTTAGCAGTAAAGTTTTGTTTTAGGAATTAAGATTTTTTTTTTATTTCTCTTTTTTTCAACATTACAACTAATAAGTTTTTTATTAGCTGATGGTCAGTTTTTTATTTATCTTAAATATTTCCAATCATCTTAAACATTTTTTACCCTATACCATTTATACAACCAAGTTTTGATTATTTTTCAATAAAAAATAAAATTTTTTATAAATAAAAGATAGTATTAATAAAAAAAAAATTATTGAAAAAAATATGTTATTCGACCATTTAATATTTGATATTAAGCCAATATTTTAAGCCAAATATGAAATATTTGGCCATATCACTATTCGTTACATCCCTACTGAATACCTTGTACATCAATAAACAGAAAAAAAGAAACGTACCTCTTTTTGCAATATCTTTGCTCAGTGATGGATAGAACCATATAGGAGAGTTAAATTTCTGAAAAAACTGTCTGAAAGCCATTAAAACCTGAAAATAGTTTGCCATTAATTATAAATAACCCGTAAATTCTTATTGCTACAAAAATAAAAATTTTGCATAAGACAAAAAAAATTGAGCAAAATAGTTGCTTTTAGTAGCCTAAAGCATGAAAATAGTTGCCGAAAACTATGAATATAGTTTTGCCCAAATAAGGACAAAAAAAATTTAAATAATATAATTAAAATTTTATTAAATGACTTAATTGTCATATACCATGATCCATTTAGTCAAGTTGGTTGCAAATTTGCAATCATGATAATTTTTATATAAACGTTAGTGCTCTAGCATTAAATTTTAATATAAAAAATTAGTATATTTTCAGAAAAAAAAATACTTTTTCATTAAAAAAACATACTTTGTCGAAAAAAAAATTTCTTTTATCAGTAATCGATTTAGCAAATATATATATATATATATATATATATATATATTGTGAATAATAATTACTCAAATTTGAAATTCAAGCATCATAATATTGTATTAAAAATTGGGTTGTTTGAAATCATGCAGAATTTCGTAGCAATAACTGTTGAAAAGGCGATAGATAAACAAAATAGACTTACAATAGAATCAGGGCAAATTGAGAACATTAAAAAGTGATGACTCAAATTTGCAATTGAAAATTTTCAACATCTTTTATTAAGTAAAAAGAATTCATTGCGTTCAGAAGCTCCTGCTGGTCGCAGATTGTCATCCCAATTCATGTTAAAAAAAATCATTGCTATGAGTACAGAAAAGTCTCCTTTTCGTGAAAATAGTTGCTTTCTAATACTTCTCAGGCAAAAAAAAGTTGCAATAGTCGCCTCAGGCCAAAAATAGTTGCAAATAGTCGCCTGTAGTAATCCGAAGATCATATAGAAAGGAGTCAACTGCCATATAATTAAATTAATTATGCAGAAAAGGTTATTTTATAATTAGCAACACTGAAGTAAAAAGATAACTCTTAATTCTTTTAAAACTTCAATTCTAAAAAATAATCAACAAAACATTAATAGTTGCAAATAGTCGCCTGTAGTAATCCGAAGATCATATAGAAAGGAGTCAACTGCCATATAATTAAATTAATTATGCAGAAAAGGTTATTTTATAATTAGCAACACTGAAGTAAAAAGATAACTCTTAATTCTTTTAAAACTTCAATTCTAAAAAATAATCAACAAAACATTACATGTAATTTTAGAAAATATATCATTTGAAAGAATCAACTTTGTTATAACTATTAGTGACATCCATAAACATTAAAAATACACAATAACTTTAGTTAAGTTTGAACTTGTAATTCTTTATTCTTCTTTCAGAAGATTCAAGCCTGTTACAAATTCGTCAAACTTTTCCCAATTTTTCTACTTTTTTTCAGATGTAGGCTAATTTTTTTTTAAATCACAATAATTTATAACAGACCCTCTTCAACAAATCACTTTTACTTAGGTGTAAAGGTCAAACACTATAATCAGCAAACACTATAGTCATCAAACACTATAATCATCACATCAAACACTGGCAAAATAAATTATATCATATAGATATAGACGAAAATTTTGTCGAATATAAAAAGAAAGTGATATGATATCACCCTTTTGCTATTTTAAAAATATTTCTGTAAGATTGTTACGAGCATATTTCTATAAGATTGCGAATATAAGCAATAGAAATGTTCCAAATTAAAAAATTTATTAAATCGCTTGAATTGCTACATCATCATCAATAAAAACTGTAAAAAAGAAATTTTAAGGTTGAAATTTAACAAGTTTTCAATTGGGTATTTTAGCATAATTGATTAAATAAGCAGGATTTCCTCTTAAATAAAAATTGGAAGTAAAACATCATACAAAACTTTCCCCATAATAATAATATACTCAAGAAATGAAATTATAAGACATTATTATTATTTAATACCTATATTACAATACCGCACAACATACCGTATCCAAATGTAAACAAAAAGTATTTTTGATGAACACAGTTAAAGTTCGTCACAGTTAACGTGCTCGAATTTAAGAAAATTATCTAGGATGTTTTTATATCTCAGGAGTCGTTCTCGCACAATGGGCTATTGGCGACGGTCTGGGAAACATCCCTGAGGTTGATCCGAAGACATGCCATCACAATTTTGATCCACTGCAGAGGGGATGGCACCCACCTTCGGTAGTACGACGACCTGTGGGTTTGACAGAGAGCCTGATTGATTAAATTTTACCCACGAAAAAAACTACCAATCAAGTTCTCACACGCATTTGCAAGTTTTTTGCGTGTAATGTTGGCCCTGAAGATCCATATCACTGAGATATTTGGACTGATATGATTGAATTTTGAAGTCAATTCTAAAATAGGGTCACAAGACATTTAAATCTGGCCCAAATACAGTTTTGCATGTAATAATGAGAGAAGTTAGCTTTGTGGCATAAAACCCAGCTGCCATCACAGTTGCAAGTGCGAGTCAACTTTATAAATAATCAAAGTGGAATTATTTTTCTGTGCTATACAAACAAGAAATCACCCTAAAAAAACATGAAAAATTCATTCAAAATAGTGCGATTCAGGTTCGCAACCTCCAAGTCCTACGATTATTTTGTATACTGCTACTGACGCATGGTAGCTTACAATGGAACATGGTAGACCTTTCAAAGTTAACAATGCAAATGTGAGTTGGTGTTAAAAACAAACTTTTTACGACAGCCAATTTGTTACGATGCTTACTCCAGTTGACTCGTTAACTGGGTTGGTTTCAAAGGTTTACAAGACCTAAGGAAAATGTAGATGAAGGTTGATAGCTGAAAATGACGTTTATAAGTGATGTCAGGCTTGGAGGGGAGGAAGCGGTTCATAAAATCATGCCAGTTTCGGGAACGGGTAAAGAAATGTGACATCACACATTTTCATTAGAATGAAACAATTTAAAATTACACTACAAAGTTTATATAATTTAATTAGTTTTTAGATTTTTTTTCCATCGAAATACGCACACATCTTATCCAGTGGACGGAGGTTAGCGCACTGCAAGTAGCAAAACTGATGTAGTCGTTACTTTTCTCCTAACTTGTAGCTAGTTAAAAATAAATAGTGGAGTGGCGATACAAAAAGCAGCATTTTGCAACGATTCTGGCAACTGCTTTCACCGCTTGTTTAGTAAAGAGAGGCTTCAAACGCAATCAAGGGCGCCGGCAGAATAATACAAAAGGGGGTGCAACCCTCTAACAAACTACTCCCCACCCCCCAACCCCAAAAAATTGCAAATATTCTGTTATCACATTTTGTTTTGTTATTATATATACTTTCATCTGTTAATTTCCTTCAAGATACATTTCTTCATTGTTAACAAGACATTTAAAAAAAGTACGTGGTACGAAATGTGGAGGAATGGATCGTGTTTTCGGTAGAAATGTTAAAAATAACAATCTCGAGCTGTATGCCTGCTCTAGTTCCGGTTAGAAAGTTGGCAATTGCTTACTACATGTTATTCTGCGAGGCGATATTTTCAAACGGATAATTTTGTTTTCAATAAAAGAAATAAATGAAGTAATTTCTGAGCTCAAATCTGCCGTATTTCATAAGATAAATATGTTATCATGTAATTCTGGTGAGTTTGAAGTGAAAATTTGTTTTAATTATTTAGAGATATATTGTTTAAAACGGTGACACGCTCCATAGAGAAAATTCTTAAGAATCCTTCATCGATTTAGTTATTGAGGCCACACCGTTTGATCTAGCTATAACGGAGGCAATCAAAATTAGCCTAACTTTTCCAGCTACTACGCACTCTATTGAACGCGCTTTTAGTACAATGCGACGCATCGAAATATGGAATCGGTCTACAATGCCTCACGAGAGGTTAAGCAGTTTGTGCATGCTCAGTGTACATAAGAAAAGAATCAAAGATGACTCAGAATTCATTGAAAAAGTTATAAACAGATTTGGACAGCTAACAAAATGATTACAATCTTTGTTTGATTAAACAGTTTTTTAATTGTTATGTATCAATAATTACTTAATTATTTGTTTTGGAATAAAAATATTCTCAATAAAAAATTTTTATACTCTTCAATTGTTTAAAAAAAAAAAGCCAGGGGGGTGCAAGTGCACCCCGCTGCCGGCGCCCTAGCTAGTAGTATATGTTTATGTAATGTAACGTGGCATGTAACAAGAGTAACAAAGGGGAGTAATAATATAAGGAGGTAGGGATTTTTAATTCAAAATGCAATTAAATTCTATAAATAAACAGACAAAGCGAAAGCGTTCTTCTTCTGAATTTATGGATCTTCTGGAATAATGGATGAAACGTAGATTAATCCTAACCCAAGTAGCACAATTCACAAAAACGATATCGTAAAAACTTAGCTTTGAACATTGTACAATATCGTAGCGAAATATTGTACTATATAAAAATGGACCCCTTTTATAACGTATATTCAATATTGCAAAACAATATTGTACGATATTGTAAAAACGCTGGGGAACGTCGATCGACATCCCTCTGCATTTACAAACGTTGTACAATGCCGACCGACATCGTCAACACGATATTCAAAAAACGAATGCTGCGGAATGCCGACAATCGCCAAAATTACGTTATTTGAGAAAATGAAAATTAGTTTTTGAAAATATTCATGCCTGCTTGTAACCTGGAAAAAGCTGATAACAAAACCGTTCTAGCTTGTTTAAAATTAAATTATTTGTTATTACCAAAACTTATAGAATTTTTAAGTTAAAATATTAGTTATTAATATTTAATAAGTTTGGGTAGGCAGGTATATTTTATTATTATTCTAGAAAATAAGCTAGAAAGTAAATAGTTTTGTTAAGATATTTTTTTTTTTCAGGTTACAAGCAGCCATTTATACTGTGAAATAATTTTAATATTTTAAGTGATTTGTGCAATAATTTTTACAGCATCTATATTTTACTATGTAGATTAAAATTACAATATGTTTAATTTAAAACTATAAACTTTTTTGCTGTGACGTTTTAGTATTATATAATCTGTATTTTACTAAAATAGTATGTATGGAAAACAAAATTCCTTATCTTCACAGCATCATGTTCGATTTTAAGAAATCTGATTAAAAAGATTAAAAAAAGCAATATTCACACTGATGTTGTAATAATAAAATAACAGGAGTCACTTCCTCAGATTTCTGATTTAAAAAAGGGTAAGCATGGTAGAATAAGCTGCGATTTAATTTACATATAGCCTTTGTCCATTTAAGTGTAGCTAAAATATCTATTAGGGCATGAACAGTTGTCAAATGTGTCAATGAAATATAATTTTTATTAAACAGTAAAGAATAATATACTAATTTCTATAATTTATTGTATTCTTTAATACAATCAATTGTTTCTAAAACAAAACTGTGTCAGTTGAGGCAAACTTAAGTCTTCCTGCCTTTCCGGTCGTCGACGGTGGCAAGAACTTCACCAAATTTTTAAGCTTTTTCTAGTCTGCTAGTTTCTTTAAACAGTCTGAAGGTAGTAGCTGAAAAAAAATGAGACATGAGCTGTGGTTAATTTTAATATTTTTAAATTAAAAGACAAATAGTTACATTGAAAACATTACATGAACCAAAGTAGACATAAGCAAAACGCAAGTACTACTAGCAGCGTTTATGCTAATCCCTAGGTTGATAATTCTTTTGTATACAATCAGAGCAGTTTTTATGTTTTCAGGAGCACTGGGCCTGCTTTTACATGGGGGTCCTTTACGAGTAAGTTTATAACATAAGGAAAATATTATATTTTATAATATAAACAGTTGGAAAAAAGTTTTTCTTTGAATAATTTTTAAAAACTATTTAGTCACCTTTCGATGAGGTGATCCAGGTTCTAATTCCAGTATCGGCTGGGATTGGAACCCGGCTAGTCAATACAACTTCCACATCTAACATGTGCTTACCACAGAGCTGATTCAGATATAGTGAAGTATTTTGTAAAGGTACCGCTAAGTGGTAATAAATTTGGCTTGGACACAGATCCCTGTTCTCTAACTATTAAAACTAAGTTTCAATTAGCAAACCATAATTTTATTTAAAAGTGAGATTTTTTCCTCTTGATTTTTAATATGACAAAATAAATGCAACAGATTGTGTTTATAAATGTAGTCATTCATCAATAAATAAATATTTAATCTATATATTTTTATATTAAAATATTCATTTTTAATCTTATATCAAAATAGATAAGTTAAGTGGAAAAAAAATTTTAAAAAATGTATGTACTCATTGGAATTTTTTTTTCCACAAAATTTCTTTAGAGAAAATCTGATAATGTCAAAGAGACTATAAACATATTATGAGAAAAAAAATACCAGTTACCAGTTAATAACTCTACTGCCTCAAATAGACTTTGAAAGGGAAGAATGACACTATATCAGGAAAAAAAACATCTGAATTCATCAGCCCCCTTTTTTTTCCTTCTATTTTTGACACATTAGGGTAATTTCCTTCTAATATAACCTCAAGCTTTAGAAATATACATTTTTCACTAATAAAATATAATGTAGATTTTAATTCCATGCTTTTATCAATCAAAGGGTAGAATTTTAATTAACATTATTTGAATTGTTTTTTTTTTGAAAAAATTCATACTTATTAATTACTTTCTACAGCTATGCATATCTATATTAAGACAGCATTAAATGTGCATTTTAATCTGTACACATTTAATGCTATCCAATCAATCTCAAGAATCAAAAAGATTTTTAAAAATGTAATTTCAAATGTGTTGGAATATAACACACACCAAGAAAGAAAGTAATTTCAATAACTAAAATTAATTAATGCAGCAATTTATTTAAAATAAATTTTAAAACTAAGAAAAGAAAACAATAAAGTATCAATACTTTATAACACCGTTTTTTAACTTTCAAAATCAATGATTTTTTTTTTAAAAAATCATTTGATTTAAATCATGTATTAAATTATGATTTAAATCAAGCTGATTTAAATCAACAAACCCTGATAGCCAGTAGTTGGGAAAAGACGCCATGAAAAACATTACAAAACTTCAAGAGTGATTAACTTTTGAACTTTGAAACATACAATGCTGTAAAATGTAAAAGTATTAGTTTAGAATACAAACTATGCAAAATAAAACAGGAAGGATCAGTGTAATCAATTTAAGGAATAACTTATCCATTTTAGTGCATGATAATGACTCGTAAAAAAGTAGTCTTATTACAAATTTTAAAATTCTATGTTTATAAAATTACCCAAGATGGCGTTTGTAACAGCTGAGGGGCTTTCAAAACACTGTTTCCCTTTTCATTCTAATTTACAATACGTCATCGCCAATTCCAAGATGGTGCTGAAGTAAAAGAGCATAAATAGCCTTTACAGATGGTTTCAAAATAACATATCTGAAAGAAGAAAAAATATATATATATATATATATATATTGTTTTAATAACCATTACAAAATGTATCTCATATTTTATCATCAATTAAGATGATATAAGTAAAACGGGCATGGGATTGCTGAAGGAAGGAATTATCTAAATTTTTCATTTTTATAATATATTATTTATGACTTCAGTCACTTTTCACTGAAAGAGTTCTTGCATTAGTTCTTTACTTTGTATATGAGAAGCTTTCAAAGCAATTGCCTTTGCATAAATATATTAAACATTGCAATATCAGATCGTATGTGAACGAATCCAATTATCAAGAATTCTATGTATAAATTGTGTGCGGAGAAATACCCATACCATCAAAACACTTATCACAGTCATATTTGACTTAAGAATCACATAAGTCAAAATATGTTGCAAAGTTGGGACATATTCAGCTATGGATTGCTTTTGATTTTGATATGTACAGGGTATCTGCGACATTTTAGATTTTCAAATCCCTGACTTTCCATCAATAATTCCAAGAAGTTGTCATGACTTACCGAAGTTACTATTTTCTCCAACAAAAACACAACAATAAATTTAAAAAAGCAATATAATAACATTAATTGAAATGATAAGTATAACCAAAGTTGTTGTACTCTGAATCCATGAGGCAGAATTTCTTCGAGCTATCTGCGACAAAACTCTCTAGCACTAATATCTTTCTGCAAAATACCTTTCATAATAATAAACATGTATGCTGCTAATTTAAAATAACAAAAGCGCTGTGCGTAAAAAAAACCCTATATATAGCTTTTTTTTAAATTGAACGTGTAATTTTTATTATAACATTACATGTAACAATTTCACATTTTTGTTGGTAGGCCGGGGGACACAGAAATTATTTCCTTCACCTTTTGTAACTAATCATCACAATAAAAAAAAATTGCAAATCATTAAATATGCAGTAGTACTTGGCGAAAAAAAAAAGATTGACGACGAATTCACATGAATCGGTCGCCTCAAATGAGTGTTTCGTTTCTGGATTAGGCTGTTGTATAAAGATATCAGATTTAAAAACTACGGAGAAATCAGCAGCAATAACTGATAAAATTCGACAGAATTATCAATTTAAAAAGTAAATATCCAAATACAAGATTCCAATTTAACAGGTTGTTTATTGGGATACTTAAAATCCACATGAAAATCAACATCAATAACTGACGAAAATACAACAGAAAAAATACATCAATTTACGCTACTATCGGCGTATATTGAGCCTGTCAAAAAGTTATTATTTAAATGCATGATTAAAATATAACTGGTAAATTTCTGTCAAAAAATAAAACAGGTAATTTTCGTCATATTTCAAGTCTTTCAGACATTTTTTTAGTCCGAGAGGAGCAGACAAATTGTTATAGTGCACATAACCATAACCAATAAAAGTAAACAAACAATAAAAGTAAACAAACAATAAAAGTAAACAAGATCTTTGGGAATATCAGAATTGAATAATGTGATATAATTTAATAGTTAACAAACTTCAACTAAAAAAAAAGAGGAAATTGGCGTAATTATGGCAAATATATATACACATATCAAAACCCCTTCTGAAATTATTCATTACTTGATTAATGAGCTATTCGGTTCGGTAAGTTAAGTAAGATGTAGACACATAAAATTTTCATGATTAAATTTTTTTTTTTTTTGTAATTTAAACATTATATATATATATATATATATATTAATTAAATACATTAAACGTAATAATAATTAAACATACATATATATATAGATAGATATAGCTGCAAACTTGTACGGTTGAGAAAAAAACTTCTTACTAGCAGCAATATTAGAGATCTTATTAAATCTTCAGTAGACATATTAAATCAATCTAGTACACATACTAAATCTTCAATTTAAAATTTCGAGAAAAAAAAACATTTCAATCTACCATGACAAATTAATAATTAAAAAATATGCAAATATGATCTATTTGTTAGCTCGCTTAGCTCTTAAATTTTGAATTAGTTTAGTATTAAAAAATATTTTTCATCGAACGTACAAGTTGCAGGTGTGAAAAAATATAAACATAAGCATGTGAGAAGGCTTAACACCTCCAAACATACTATAAAATTACGCCAATGTTTCTGAATATGAGAATTGAATAATGTGATATAATTCAATAATTAAGCAGCCTGGACATGAAAAAAAAGGAAATCGATGTAATTAACAATATATAATTATATATATTAAAAACAGCACATACCTGCCAAGATCAGAGAATTCGCAGAGAATTTCAACATGGTGCATTAATTCATCTTCAGCTGGTTTGAGTTTTCGGTCTCGCTTAATCGAAACACCTTTCATTAAACTTACATTATGAGCTAAGATATAAATATTATGAGACGAAATCAGATTTAAATATAAGAAGACAAAAGATAAATAGACTGCAGGTGTAATGGAAAATGATAAACAGCATCTTAACGGGTTACGGTTGCGAGTGGTTTAAATCGTAGTTTTCAGTATTTAGTGAAAACGATCGATGTCGTGACAAAAACACGATTACAATATTGATATCAAATATTGTCCGGGTGTTATGCGGATATCACTAAATTTATATTTCAAATTTATTTTTTAGAATTATAACAATTTGAATTCATTTTTTGTATTTTAAATGATTAATTTTAATTTAAGAACACAATAAAGTTTTAAATCAAAATTTTACAAACAGATTTTTAATGTGAAATCGACGGGAATCGTACAATATCGTACACACAATTTCGATTTTCGCCAATATTGACAATGTCGGTCGATGTAGACTGAAGCTGTTACAATATCCCTGTGCTACTTGGGAAATTCAAAAAACTATAAAAACAAGCTTCCAGTGCTGGACAACCTAGTTGCCTCCAGAAATCTTTTCAGAACAAGTAATGAACTCACATTGAAAAGAAAATCACTTCTGTTTATGTGGAATTCTACCCAAATAACTTACATGTTATGCATCGAGTGAGAAATCCCCAAAAAGCTTAAAAGTCCATAAATGTTTCTCACTAGAGTAGAACTATAAATTTTCTTATAACTTATAAGCTGACTTATAAATTTTCTTATAAGCTGAGGTTCACATAAGTTGACCGAAGTAAACAAGAGGTTATTTGACTTTTTGCGTTCTTCGTAAAACCACAGGAACTGTTTATACAAATCAAAAACTTTTTTGCAAAAATTATGAAATTAGTTGCATTAAAAAACTGTTCCACCAATTTCATACTCGTACTTCATCGAAAAAAAATTTGTTTCCACAGATTCTTACCTTCAAACTATAGAGATAAGCTTCAATTTTGGAAAGTGTGATTCCAAAAGCTTAGTTCTTTTTTGCCGCTTTACCTTTCGCTCTTAATGAAACTTCTTAAACCTACAATTCAAATCATTTGTGATTTTGTTAACAAAATTGCTTCAAGAAAAAATAGTTTTTAAAATTTGAATTGTTATGAGTGCTAATTTTCCCATCCTTTTAAACAAAATAAAAAATTGAAGACAAAACAGTTTCAGGGAAATAAAAAATGTAAAATATGACAAGATATACACTGAGTGACCAAATTATTATGACCACCTTTAACCCGTAAAATCACCTCGAATTCTTCTTGGCATAAATTCCGAGATGTTGGGAGGTGGATTTTGACCCCATATCCGGTGAACTGCACTTTTCAGGTCCGTCAGATTGGATGGAACTGGATCCAATTGTTTGATGCCCAGACGATTCATCAGACCACATGACCCTTTTCCAGTTATCTACTGTTCAATCTGTATGCACCATTGCAAACTGGAAACGTCTTCTAGGTTTGGAACAGGTCGTCGGCTCCCCTAACTTATACAGTGCGGCGCATAGTTCGTTCAGAAACGTTAGCAGTTGCACCTTCATACTCCGCTATTTAACACACTGTTGCTCTTCTGTTGGTCTGGGCAACTCTGGCGAATCTCCTTACAGCTCGAGCATTCCGTAGCCTGTGACGACCACAAGCCTGACGTTGAGAGCCGGCCGGTTTTCTGCTTGGTAGTTCACTTATTGGTACACTTTAATGACTGCAGCTCTCATGAGAGCAGAGGTTTTGCTGGTACTGTTTCCGACGCCTCGTGCGCACACAATGTTCAAACTCAGTTAAGTCACGTTTTTTGCCCATATCTGCACGTGTAACACAGTACAATTGATAGTTCACTTGCCTTGCATTTCCTTTCTGCAGCTATCTCGCCCCTTAGCGGCAACACTGTGACGCAATTCAACAGGAAGTCATCAGTTCTTATTGCCAAAATGTCACTGAAAAATGAGATATGCGAAATTCCTTCAAATCAATGTGCTTAGAAAAGGCGTTGCCAGATTTCTTATCCAATATAAGGATTTCAAGGACTAAGAGAGCAGTTAGTTCAGTGCAGATAAAGATAGGCCTTCTATTAATACCTTAATGGTCTAGAAAAGATTAATAATTAAGTAAGGTGATCAGTATTTCTAAACACTAGGAGGCTCTGCGCCTTGATTGCTTTACTTGCTCATTCGTTGAATTACTTCCGTCTAGCTTCGTATACTTTTATGAAGACTTAAGATTAGAATCATAAACCTTTTCTCTGTACAAAATTCTACATATATATTTGGTTCTTCAATACAAATATCTAAACATAGATTTCAACATTAATTTGAAATCGCAAGCAGTTTACAAGCGTTTAAGTACGCATTTCTAAATTTCAGTATTCAGACACAATTTAAAACTAACTAGAAAATTTTATGTTTCTACAAAAATGCACAGTAAAAATTTTGGAACACTAAAATAAATTTACATGACCCTACAAATATCTATTTTCTATTCTAAAATCAAGATAATTCATTTAATATTTTTCGAGACATTCACTAGGATTGCAGCAAGCATTTTTATTACAGTTTTAGAAATTGATAAAAAGTTAAAATGTTTGCAAAATATCTGTTTATGATCAACCTATACAGT
This sequence comes from Parasteatoda tepidariorum, assembly GCF_982258835.1. Taxonomy (NCBI): domain Eukaryota; kingdom Metazoa; phylum Arthropoda; class Arachnida; order Araneae; family Theridiidae; genus Parasteatoda; species Parasteatoda tepidariorum. The sequence continues at coordinate 93,639,190 of NC_141759.1, read as the reverse complement.
ATGCTAGTTTTAGCTGCTGATCAACTTTCTTCCAACATTATTAAAAACTGGCAAAAACTATTAATTTTAGTTCAAACGTGCATCTAAAGAACAGATGGGAATAGAAATTTATAGAATTAATTTCAACTTTCTTTTTATTTTTGTTTTTTTAGGGGTAAAGTTGGTATATATTTAGGCTTAGCTAAGTGTTGTATGATAGAGGTATTTTTTCATTTTCTATGTTAGCTTTAGTAAGTATCTAATGCTCAATATTGTATAATAAAATAGCTAAAAAAATAATTTATTTGTCTTATTATAGCCCTACATAGTAATTTTAACACTGAAAACGAAATTCCTTACAAATTGTCTGCTAGCTATAAATAGTAAAAACACTTTAAATTACTACTATAGTTATTAATTTTAACATTCTCATATATATTCTAAATAAACCAAAACAATTGCATTTTGAGGAAATTGTGTTGAATTCAGCAAAATATATACTGTCCAAAGTGAAACCTAACTTTGATAGTCATGAACATTAACTCTTTAATTTAATAATATGAAGGAAAAAAAACTTTTTTTTAGCACTTATTCTTTTATGTATTGTCAAGATACATTTATTTAAGAGCATTTTTATCTATAAGACAATATTTACATACGTTTTTTAATGAAATATATACTAATTTTAGAGCTATGGGGGGAAAAGTGGGTACATTAAAACATATTCTTTTGTATGTAAAAAGATACAAAATTTTGTTTTCTTGCATTACAGTAAGAAAACAATCAAACAAAATTGATAACTTAAGCTTTATGAATCTAATGTATCTGAAATGCATCAAAATTTTCGGAAAAATAAATTTAATATATGATTTTAGAGCTTTCTTTAAAAAAAGGTCGATTTTATACCCACTTTACCCCACCTGACCCTATTTTATTTATGTGTTTCAAACATGGAAAAGAAATTTCGCCTTTTAACAGTTTTAAATATTAGGGCTTTACACATTGTAGAACAGTTTATAACATATATTATAATAATGTTTATAACATTGTAGAATAACTTGTTTCTGACTAAAATCTCTTTTCTTGATTACATTAGCCATTATAAAATGAGATTTTTCGGTTCAATATCAGAGGGGAAAATGAAGCCTGAAATTGATAATATCTTGAAAAATGCAGCAGAGTTGCATATTGAGAGTGCAATAATCTCACCGAACAGTCGCTCAGTAGACGTGCAAGCGGACTTGCAAGTGTTTCATCAAACATGTAAAATGATTGGCGCTTTCATACACTGTGGACCGACGGTACGACGAGATTGATGGTGGTTGAATGAATTGTGAAAATGTTGAATAAAACAATGTGAAAAGCACGCTTTTGCATAATACGAGGAGAAAATCGACATGGTGAAGAAAAAAATCTCATTACCGTAAAAGGGAAAATTAAGCACTTTTTAAAAACACTTAGCCCTTTAAGGGCTTTTAAAAAACCAAAATCAAAAATAAGCACTTTTTAAAAACGCTACGCACCATGTGTTGTTTTGCTATAACCACTATTTATCAGAAATTAGTTTAAATTTCCATGTATTGGTTCATTTCCTAGACTGCACTGCTTAGAATTAATTTCATTTGATTTTAGTTTCCCTTCATGATGAGTTATAGCTGGACTCTCTTTCTCAATCCCCATACCTTCTGCCTTATCTCTTTACCCGCATTGGCTTATCACTCAATGATGCCAGGTATAAAAAAAAATATTACACAAATAGGTAGCTAAGGACCTGTTAAGTTTTAAAGGGTGATATACAGCAACTTATCATTAAAGGAAACTAAAAGCATTTAAATTTTCGATAGCTTTAAATAATAATTAATGTTAATGTGTTTAATTATGCTAAAAATTGGATACTTTTTAAACACTCAGTTTACCATATCATTCGGGTTATTGTGAGAAATGTCCCAGACATCAAGACAGTTTGGCTGACCGAAATCATACTTTTGAACTAATTTTTAACTCCAACCTCCTATCACTTTTAGAAAATTCAAATCGAACATAGAATTTAAAAAGGAAAGAAATATGAACAGATTTATTGTGCACCTGCACCCAATGTTTGGCATCTTTTTTTTCTTGCCAATTTAGCACAGCTTTCAACAATTGCCAAAAACGGAATAAAGTATTGTAACCCAATTAAAAACAAAGTTCGCTCGTATTACGATCAACTTAAAACTATGTAGGGTATGCCAGGCAATGGCACTTACCTTTAAAAAATATCAGAGTAGGCACTAAAAGAGCATAACTAAATCTCAACTATTAAAAAAAAATGTTGCATATTGAGATAATACCAAACTATTCTTTTATAACACTAAACATGTTTTGTTATATTTCTTCAGCAAGTTTTATAAAAAATATTGCAATATATAAACACAAAACTATTATTTAACAACACTAAACTCACTTATAAAAAGCGTATCTTATTTCTTTTTCAAAATACCTTGAATTATGCAAATCTTTAATCACAGTTTTATCAAATGCACAGCAATAAAAAAATTTACTTTACAGTCATACTAAATCTATTCACATACAACAAAATTTACTTCTTAACAACCACTCAGCTTGCACGATTCTATTCAAAACAAAACACACCTCTAATTCAAATTAATTTTACACTCAGGTGTACAACATATTACGCGTCACTTCAAAATTAATTTGAAAATTGTTTAACTATGCGGGCAATGCAGATATACTGAAAAAAACGTCTGAATAATTCTCTAAGTTCCTGGCAAATATATATCTGGCAATTGAATTTTAACTTAAAATAAACAAATATAATGATTTTGTGCTAGCGCATCGCTTTAAGTTTTACATGAAAATTCATTACAAATAAGTCGAAACTTTCGCGCTTCCCATTTTCCAGACTATTACATTATAATTTTCTGCAGACACAAGCGTAATCCAAACTCCTTATTTTCAGTTATTATCACCGATAATGGTGAGAGAGGAAAAAAATCTCGAAAAACTGATGCAGATCATAACAAATCTTAGCCAAAAGATGATTCTTTATAAAAACAGTATTTACATGAAAAAAAGCAAATAAAAAGATGTACACAACATTAATCATATAATACAAATTTTAGCAAATCACAAATGGCACATCTGAAAAGAGTCACCATGAGTATCAAAATTATGTATACTTCAGTGACACCTTAATATTTTCCTTAGTAAGAGAATATTTTCCTTGGCCTAAATAATTTCTTTAGTATATATAGCAGAATAAACAGGATGGAAGCTATTGAAATTTGCACATCATCACATTTTCCCCACTAATAATAATGATGTAATCCTTCAAAAATCGAACTTTAACTGCTAAATAACAAAAATATTAAATACTTATAGCTCATGTGCAGCAAAAATAATTACATTAATACTTACTATAATCAGTGGCCTAGTTAAGCTTCTAATTATAGATTAAAAATCATAATAAATTTTTTTATCATAGATATAACCAGATAAAATTTCGAATTAATTCTGTTAAGTATAGAATGAAGAAAGACCAGACAGAATTGAAGAAAATTATCCTGAATTAAAATGACTCTATATTTGAATTTTTCGAACTATCTCTGCCTTATTGCTGTCATTCAAAAAATTTAAAGTGTACTTTCTTAGGAAAATAAATTTAAATATGTATAACAAATTAATAAACTTTATTTAGAAACAATGCATTACAACATATAAGCCAAGAAACAATTAGGTTTAGTATTATACTAAATAGAGAAATAATATATTAATATGAAGTTTTCACACACAAACACATCAAAGCAAATAACACACAAATATTTTTTTTAAAAAAAAAACAATGAAAATTTATTACTTAAATCAGGAAATTTTACAGGAAGTTCATAATATTAATATCATAGGACAAAAGTATGACAAAAAATCTGTTATTATCAGACAGAGAAGACATTATTAGTTATGAAGTTTCTTTGGAGAGCTATTTATTGTAAAACAAATAAGGTTATGAATAATGTTTCGTAAATATAACTTTATATACTAAGATATTCAAATATTGAATAGCCTATATGATGAATAAACTACAGTAAATAGCCGAGTTCATATAATTTAATTAAACCTCCATACCAAATTCTTTATTGAGCAAATCAAGATCTTTTCTATCAACAGCAGGATATAAATCTGGCCTTTTTAATAGAGTTATTGCAGTCCGAAGGGTAGACCAAATACTGCTGGACATAGCGGCCTTAGATTTTAAACCTTGGGGACCTCTGCCAGCATTCTGCAAATTTAGTGCTAATAGAAAATGCTCAACAGCTTCCCTGAAATAAATAAATATATTGTTTATTTTATCACTTTATCATAATATGATGTTTCTTACTAGAAATAAAACATTTCAATATATATATATATATACCCTGTGGCAGAAACACGGCGACACAGCGACATTGTCGCAAAAAGCGACTGAGTTCTTGCAGAAAGATTTTTTTTTAATTTGGGAAATAAAAATTTTTGGTTTGTCACAAACAAAAGTTCTCAAAAAAGATTCTGCAGAAACAGAAGCTGTTTTACAAAAAAATAATTTCTACAGAAAACGAAAATTTCTGCATACGCAATAATGGTTCTGCCAGATTTTTTTCTTACAGAATTGTTCTTAAATAATTGTTTTTCTAGCGTATCGCTTGTGATCCTCCGTTAATCTCCAACACAAACAGTTACTGGATTAAAAGGGGAGCAATTTTTTCCCCTTTATTAAGCTATTTCTGGAAATTTGCCAATTTCTGCCGCACTAATTTGCTTAGTGTTTTCTTATGAGAACAGAGCGTTTTATATTTTTTGCACTTATGTGGAAAATTTCATGCGTAAAAAGATTTCGTTTTCTTTTTTAAAAAAAATCATGTCTAGCGAAAAGGTTATTTGTTGCTCTTGTGAAGCAACAATAATTTTAAAAAATTTAAAAACTCATTTTTCAAGGCGGCATTTCGAAAAAGAAATAAGATGGAAGTAGACATCTAGCAATGTCAGAGATTTTTTTTCTGGAAAGCAACAGGAAAAGAGGAATGAAGCTTCCCACGCTACTAATATTGGAAGAAGAAAAAAAAACGTTCTAGATTCAAACCAAATAGTAAGGATGAAACAGCATCTCCAACAAATCAAGAAATTTTAGAAGCAGTAAAAGGTAAAAAAATAACTATACATAAATATACTTTTTTAAAGATAAAATGTCGATATCCTCTGAATTAAGTCGTCGATATAAAAAAACACTCGCAATCTAACGATAAATGAATTAAAGTCTGGAAGATATCTCACTATCTACGATTTTTTGGCATGCGAATGAAAACCAGATTGGTGGAAAATATTTACTGGCGAAACACTTTCAAACCGGTTTCCATACGCATACGAAAAAAATCGCATCCAAATACCGATGTTTCAGTACTGATGAAGACTATTTCGTTTCGAGATATTGAATAGACTTGAGCGTATTGAGTCGGAAACCGCGTCTGCGTACTTCGTATGGAATCAATGTTATATATTTACACAATACAGTGGGACTTCTGTTACAAATCACAAGCGCTGTGTATTTTTTCGTTCTGAACTTAATCTGATCACAAAAAAGTTTTATTTACGTTCATTTAAAAATATATATATATTTCAATAAGTCAGTACAAAATCAATTGAATCTAATTAATCTGTAATTGGTTTCATATAGAAAAAATTTAAACAAAGATTGCATAAATTTTTTTTTGCTTTCAAAATTCGGTTTTAGTCAATCCTATTTTATTATTGATTAAATTTTGATTACTCAACTTCAATATTATTTTTTTCACCTGATTTGTTTCTGTACCTGATATAACTACTATAATGCAACATTAAATCATACTGTTTTAAACTGATACTTCAAATTCAGTTATCTTGTTTTATAAATGTAATCTTTTTGTCCATTCTTAGCTATATTTAAGTTCTATCTTATTACAGGTTCTGGGTAATCTTTATTTATGCTCCAATAAGCAATTTTGTCTGCAGATCTATACATTTATAATTTTTCTTAATTATCGAAGATTATGCAAATTTAAACTTAAACAGTTTAAACTTATTAAGAAATTTAAACTTATATTATGAAATTAAGAAGAAAAAATCTACACAGTTTTATTCTATGCATTTAGGCTTTTTTTATAAACACGAAGTGCATTTATTATTATAAATTCATTCCACATATATTTATAATGATAAAAATATCTTGCGGAAAGATATTGGTTCTAGTTAGGTTTGTCGCAGAAAGCCAGAAAAAATTCTGCCACAGGGTATATATATATAGCACAATCAATTACATCAAGTTTGACCATTTCACTTACACCATGCTAAAGTCGATATAATGTCTCCTGCGATCCAAATGAAAATGGATCTTATAACACGAGGTCACTGTATCATGAGTACATAAAATTAAGCAAATATTTACTTATATAATTTATATATAGAGGACATTTTTTGTCAAAAACATTTTAAATAGAGATATGAAATTGAGAAGAAATACATATTTTTAATTTAACAGTTTCCAGTATAAATTTATCTATACTGAAAAACTTGTTATACTTTCAAATCAATAAATGTAAGACTTTTATAGTTATTGTGGTGTTGAAAAAAAAAAACAAGCATCAATTAGTTAATATTCTCTCATATCATTATATAAATAAAATTTGTAATTAAATTTAATATTTCATTATTTAAATAATTTTATAGTAGGGTTTCAATAATCTCGAAATGAAAACACAATGAACTTCTTCATATTTTGTACAAAATTAATTCAGTGAAAGACTCCTCACTTTAACATTTAAATATGATTGGAATCATTTTTAAAATCATATGAAAAAGACAAATCAATAATTGTGAAACTACGAAACTCCACATGATTTGTTTCTGCATTTGCTTAAAACAATAATTAGGTATATGACACATGAATTCTTCACCATAGAAATTTGATAAAGTAAAATTTTTAATTGACTGCTTTTACTTAAATAAAACGGCTGAAAAAGTGCTGGAACAATATATGCAGTTAGGTTATAAGCCTGAACTATATATAAAATTTTCATGAGAATGGGAGTTCTAATCTAGTAGGCCAAAGACTCCCCGTGTAGTAAACGGTGACTGGTGCATGTAAAATCTGATGGGTCACCAAGTCCTCCCTGTTCCCACCACCAATTATGCCTCTGGGAGGTACTGAGTTGACGATTGAGCGTTCTCTGGTTCAGGTCAAAATTATGATCTGAAGTTGCATGAATGGATGTATGAATGGGTCTGCCCTATGAACGGGTATGACATTTGGGTGTGGCAGAAGTCGAATTCTTGGCCATAGATGGCACAATTGGAAAACAAAAATAATCACACCCCTTGCTTGATTGCCTATAACAACAACATATATGTATAATTAGAAGGTCCTTAAATTGGAATGATCGAATTTTGCCATTTTTACGAGCATTACTTTGTGCTAACTGAAACTTTTTATTTAATTATTTTTTGTTTTAAGAGAGCCTAATCATCATTTTAACTAACACAGCAATTTATCAAGAAGGAAGATGATCATAAAAATATACTTACTTCACAGCATTAAGATTAATGCAGCTTACTCCTAAGTTAAAACGTGAACGAATAAGCCCTGGATATAATTCAAGGGCACGATAATAAGCTTCAAAAGCCTCTCCAGATCTATTGCTATTGGCTAAAGTTGCACCTAACCTGTTCCACAGCAAACTATCCTAAAATATCAAAAAATAAACTATTAATAATTATTTAACAGATTAAAGTTTCAAATAAGGATATTTTTTTATTCAAATTTGCTTCCTTTTTTGAATTTTCAAAGTTAGAAAATTTATTACTTTTTATTAAGGGCATTTATTCTATTAAATGTCAATTATAATGATGTAATTGCTGCTCCATATTAACTTCAAAACCAAACATTTTTGCTCTAAATTGCTCCAAACCTATCCCAATCATTTCTAATTCAACCTTGTTGTGCATTAAATTTATTCAGAATAACTATTTTCTAAAATAATGCTAAATCTATTGCTAATTCGAAATTTTTTAAGCAATTGTACATGATTTGTTCAATATAAATATATTTTGATTGCAAAGTTAAACAATTGGCAATTACAGTTAATTTTGTATGATTCATATACTATGCTGTATTAATAAGTAAATTGTAGTTCTAAGTAATTTTAAAAAATTGTTCTGAACACTTCAAGGTTAAAAGTGTTGCTTGAAACTGCTTTGGAAATTTGTTGCTTCACATTGTTTTTAACATATCACGCCAGAGAAGCAATTAATTAAAAATTTAATATCCCTTTTACATTAAAACATATCTAAAAATATTAGTTTCGATAAAAACTCCCTTTTTTTAAAAAATAATTTTTACCTTTTCCTAAGTGATATCAACAAATAAATAAAATAATTTTTACTTTTTGATCTTTCTTAAACACTGAAACAGGGTTCCCACTCAATTTTTTTAAAAAATTCAAGGACTTTTCAATGACCTAAAATCAAATTTTACAAGGACCTAATTGGTACTACAGTTATATGCTTAAGTACATGTCAACCAAATTTTACAATTACGTCGAAGCAGAAAATGCATATTTTTAAAGCACAATGCTTATTTGACAAAAAAAAATTTAAAAAAATATATTTATTTATCAGTTTATAATACAAATAGTTGATAGTTACATTGCTATTTTCAAATCACTTAAATTCCAATTGACAAAAAAAATTCAAAAAAATTTTTTTTTTAAAATCTTCCTTTGAATTTTTTTTTTTTTTTACTACTTCTTTGTAAGAAAGATTAGTATTATTTTAAATCCAAAAAAATCAAGTACTTTTCAAGTACTCTATGGCAGAATTCAAGGACTTTTCAGGGTCCTGATTTTTTTGAACAAAATTTAAGAACTTTCAAGGTTTTTCAAGTACCGTGGGAATCCTATGAAACAAATGTTTAAAATTAAGTTGCTTTATTGTCAAAAAAAGATAACGAAATATAATTTGAATTTCTTACTTCTGGTTTTACTTGTAGAGCAGCTTTAAAGCAATCAATAGCTTTTTCATACTCCCCAGATAAATTGAAAAGAACTCCAAGACCATTTTGTACATCTGGATCAGGATCACTAGGATTCATTCGAGCAGCTTCAATAAACATATCTTGAGTTGCTTTGTGTTTATCCCTACAAAATTAAAACATTTGATCTAACTGCTGTTCGACACATTAGAAATAAAGAGTTGAGACTAGAAATATACTAGTTCAATAACTATCAAACTCAAATTGACAATACATGCATATCTGTGTTTAAAAATCAAATTATTTTGATGTGCAGGTAACAACCTATTCTGCAATTTCATTCTTCCATGGGCTTTGAACACGAAAATTCTGCGATGAAAGTAGATTTAATCAAAAATAAACTTTTATAAAAAATTTCCAAAATAGAGGATCAATATTACTTTGCTTGGAAAATGGTATGGAAATGGTTTTTCTAACTTTAAATAAATATTTTTCTTATAAAAATATGGCAGGGTAACATGAGTTTTTGATTGACTACTATACGGCCGTCAACTATGGATGTGCAACAAAATCCAATTCGAAGCCAGAATGGAAATTCAAACTCAAATCTGCAAGAGATTGTTCGTTGGAGTGGGAGAAGAACATTTATCGAGAAGTGAGAAAGAGAAGAAGTATTCTTGCCATTCTAATTGATGATGTCATCAGAGCCATTGTGTTTTGCATCCACCCACCTTTCAAAATTTTGTGCTCAGGAGTGGATTTATCCTTAATAGTTGTTCAAATATATCATGGCTAAATTTGGAAGTGTTGCATGTATGGCAGTGCAGCCTCAAATATTGATCATCAAAATGATAATCATCCTCATGATTATCAAAAAATTTTTAATTTTTCTTTTGCGTGTGCTCCATATATGACAGTGCGCCTTTCTATCAAAAATTACTTTAAATTTATGTTATATAATAAAAAAAGTAGTGATACACATGAGTATAACACATGAATAAAACAGAGATAAAATATTTTCTGAGAACCATAATTAAGCATTTGTAAACAACTAACAAAATAGACAGTTCACAATGAAAATCCTTACACTAGAAACAAAAAACAGGGTAATAAATAAAATAACTAATTTTAAAACTATCAAATGAACAAAATCACTATATAAAAATTTAAGAATTTAAAAAATTTTAAGTAAAAAGCTAGGTAAATTAGAGACATTTATCATTAGAGGTAATTATCATTAACTTTTCCAGATTTAGGGATATTGAACTTACATTTTTATATGCTTAGGAAAAATACATAAAAACTGATGACTTTTGATTAAGAAAATATGACAAAATTTATTGTTCTCCTGGGACATTTAGAGGAATATGCAACTATGCGATCAGATCAGAAATAAGTAGTAATACATATAATATCTAAAGATATCTACTTCCAATTAATAGAAACTACAAAGTTAAATATAAAAAAAATTTATTATTACTAACAGTCAAAAATAACAAAAACAGAGTTTTCCATTTACTATAACTTTCCATTGTTGATTTTATTAAAAATTAATAAATAAAGATGATTTAGGAAAGAAATACTATTTAAAGATTCTGATAATTAATAATTCATAAAAATAGAGAAAGAGGCTTTACTCAAGTTTTTTTTAATAATGCAATTTTCAAACTTTTGATTATTTTGTTGTCATAATTCTTAAATAATTCAGCAGTGAGTTAATCAGTTTCATCAGATTTATGACCTAATTTGAATTAAATTAAGAATATTTATATTGCACAGTTGTAGAAAATTTTCAACATATTTTAAGATATCAAATTAGCACACAGTTTTCACTTCTATATAGGATGCTTTTTAAGGAAATTAAAAAAAAACATTTTCCCTCATTACTGATCACTTAAGTTTCATTAAGTTAGGAAAATTATATTAATAGCAATCAACACATTGCTTGTTGTTTTGAATCTAAATTTAAAATTTTTCTGAAGAAAAAAAAAATTAAATCACATAAGAAAATTTTTTCTTAAAAATAAACAAATATTTTTTTAAAAAACTGTTAAAAATGCATTTTTTAAACAAAAGGTAGCTTAAAATACAAAAATTTATGTAGTATTGGGTTGGCAAAAAGTAATTTTTTATAGCTAAATACAATAAATGAATAAAATATTTTCCATTCTATTCGATAACCGTTTGACAACTTTCTGGTAGCTGCCATGATCACTCGCTTGTAGAATTTCTTGTTCTTATCAGCAAAAAGTCATACAAGTGTGATTTGAGGTTCTTACTAAAATTTTTACCATTTAAAATTTTGTAACCTTAGAAATAAATGATAATCTGATGCTGCAAAGTTGGGGCTGTATAAAGGATCGCAAATCACAAAGGATTAGTATTCAACCACAACAATGAAAACATCTTGAGCAATGTGTACGAAATTATTGGAGCTTGGTTAAGAAGTGATGTCCCATCCGCCATATAGCTCCGACTTTGCACCTCAGATTATCATTTATTTGTAAGCTTAGAAAACTTTTTAAATCGTAAAAATTTCAGCAATAGTATTGACCTCAAATTGCACTGAGTTTACTTCTTTGCTGGTAAGGATCACAAGTTTGATAAGCATGGGATCAAAAATTTACCAGAAAGTTATCAAAAAGACATCAAACAGAATGGATTCATTAAAGTCTATTCTTATAAAGAAAAAAAAATTGAGTTCTATTTTACAAAAAAAAAAAATACTTTCAAGCCTTCCCTATAAAAATACACACCACTTGTACCAATTTTTAATAGTCCAGTAAAATGAACTATAATATGTATTTCAACTTGTTGATAGCTTACCCTGGGAGCAGTGATGTAATAACAGTAGAAGTATCGTCTATCATATTTTGAGGTACTAAATGTGTGTATTTTGGATTTTTATGTAGCCACTTTACCAGAGTTTCACAGGCCTGAATAGGTAAAGATTCATTTGTATAACTAACAGCCAAAGACATAAGAGCAGTTAAATTATCTGGGTCTAATTCCAAGCACCTAGAAAGAAAATTTAGATGGAGTTGAAAACTACAAAAAGCATAAAGCATTGAAATTCTTTTAAACTTATATTAAAAACAGAAAAACAATAGTGAACAAATTACTTATCGAAATATTTGTAGCAAAAGAAGCAATCTAAAAGAATTAAAACAAGAAGAGTCAAACAAGTGCAACATTTGTTCCTTATAACCGAATAACTTATATTGCATTAACTTATTTGCGATAATAAGTTAATGCATCCTTAATAAATTATCAATATAGTACATCATTTACTCTTTCTTTCTTTCATTTAAAAAAAAAGTTAGTTAATTTACTTTGAACCGTCTTATTGTTTGTTGTGTTATTATTTTTCGGATAAGATTTGTGGCCCAAAAAACACTGTCATTTGCAGTTCGCGCCCTTGCTTTTTTTTAAAAAAAAAGTCATGTGTTTATGGGACTTGTCATGAACTTTCAGTTGTCTTCAGAACGTTAAACAAATCTTTCCAAAAAAGAATTGGCTGAACTGGAGAAGTGGAAGCAAGAGTGCAGAATATGTCTGCTTGCATGAACTGGGTTCAGGGAAAATTGAGTCGGATTTTTTTTTTTAAAGTCCTACGTAACAAAATTTTTTATTGTAAAAAAGATTATTATAAGAACTTAAATTTAATTTCATAAATTATTACTATTTCAATATATTTTGATTTCTATTATTTTTAATATACATGCTAGTTTATTCAAACAAATTATTTGCACTTTGTAAAAGAAAAAATATCATCAAACCTTAATTACTTATTAAAAACTTTTTTTTACAAAATTATAGAAACTAAAAAAATAATAATAACGGCTTTAATTTTGGGGCACATTTTGAACCAAAAAAATCTGTATTTTGAGGAAATATTAGACTCTGGAGAATTTTCTGCACCCCTGGTTGGAATGTAAGTAAAATTGTTATGAATCTCAAAAATATTGCTCTCTAAAACCAGTTTGCTCATTAAAAGCAAATTGCACTCTAATGGACTGAGCCAACCACTAGTTCCAACCAAGTATTTTTTACTTATTTGTTAAGTCTAGGTTATCCTTAATTGTTATAACTGAATTCGACTGTAATCAGACATTCTGTTGAGAACTGTGGGGAATTCTGGCAAACTGCTAATTCAAATAATAGTTAACAAAGAATGAAAAGAAAAATAGTAGACAAGATTTAAGATATTTTCTAGCGGTAAGCATAACAAGCTGAAAATTGAGACAATTGTTGCTGAGAAAAATTGTGACATAAAATTTATCTAAGAAAGATGCACACAATAAAAAACTGTATTTAAAGAAACATTAATCCACACTTTATTCAAACTATAATTTTTACTCTTCAAATTGCTGGAAATTTTGTTTTGAATATCAAGACGTTTTTTATAAACTTAATTATTATTACCCAAGAAACGTTATGAAAATATGAATTTAATTACTTTTTGGAAGCAGATATTGCTAAGCGATCTTGTTCATTTTTAGCTTGACTTGTACCTAAATATTGCCATGCCTAGAAAAGAAAAGAGTCTTTATTAGATTCTTAAGAATTTTTAATATATTTAACATGAAGAAATATATTAAAGCAACAAAAAATAAGTTAAAAACAAGGAGAAATCCAACACTGTGTTTGATAAACACTACAAAAAATTAAAATTCTTTTGATAGTAAAATGCTTATTTTACTGTTACTTTCCAATAATCTTTCACTTAAGTACCATGGTTCGTGATTTTTTAAAAAGAAAATAATAAAATCGGGTTTATAAATAATCCAATTATAATCCAGCTTTTTTGATTTAAATTTTTTTTATTTTTAATTTTTTTTTTTTTTTAAAGACACTCAAAAAGTTTATGTTTCTAATTAGTATAATTTTTTAAATATAATTATCAAATATTACTAAAAAAATAATAACAGTCTATATCAATCAATATTACTGCATTAAAAAATTTTATGCTACATATTACATGTAAATGTATGATTCAAATTAATTGAAAATTAAATGGAAAGGTGTCCTAATAAACTTCTGAAAAACAAGCTAGCAAGCAAATAAAAAAGCTAATATCACATTTATTTATTTATTTTTATATTTGGAAATGACAAAATAGATAGTGTTGCCTTATACCTTTCATACATTACCTTCGATATAAAATTACTCATTTATTCAAGAAATAAATCACATTTTAAAGAAAATCATACCTTAAGAAAAAAATCACACTAAGAAAAAAAAATCTTCAAGATTCAGAAACATAAAATAAATTATTGTTTTGAAGAGTATCTTAAAACTAGAGATTGATAGGTACCAATATTAATGTAACAATAATGTACTGTAATTTGTAGGTACCAAATTGTTAATTCTCTGGAAATAGACAAAAAGATTATTCAGTTAAAGATTATTTCAGTTTTTGGTCTTTAAAATTTTTTTTTTGCTAAATAAAAGATTCATTTAAACTCATAATTTATATAATTCCTTTACTCATAGCGATTCAGAATGTTTCAGTTCAATGACATTAATATTTGGCTAGAAACAGTGTATTTGTTATAGAGCATGCTTTGATAAAACTGCAATACAAATTTTACTAAATAGGGAGAAGTTCTTCAGAGCGTGAAAAAAAAAGAATAAGCTAGTTGGATAAGTGTTAAGATGACACTCTTAATTCCCACGTTTAAATTTATGAAATTAATTCATTTTCAAAAAATCTATTAATATGATTTTGCAATTTATTAATAAATTATATTAACGTTACAATTTTAACTCTGAATTTTTTTAATAATTAACAAATTGAAAAGAAAATCAATGTTTTTTTTAAAATCTAAAAACAAATTTGTAAAATTTAATCACCTTTCTAAAAATGAAAATTGAAGAATAGTATACAGTGTTCAGAAAAAATGTGAATAAATTTTGAAATAATGCTCACTACATTTATGTTTTAAAACATACAACTGAATAAAGTTTATATTAAGTTGGTTTGCTAAAATTAAATGAAATATAATTAAAAGAATTCGTAAAATCCATCTTTCTTTGCACTCCCTTGAAGGGAAAAAGAGCTACTCACTTCCATGTGATTTGGTTCTTTCTGTACGGCTGCCTCAAATAACAAAACAGCACTTGGCAAATCCCCACATCTGAGCATTTGAAGACCTTCCTCAAAAGGAGAACTGTGATCATTGTAGGGATTTTCTTCTGAAAATGGATACACCTAGAAATTAAGAAAAAGAAAAATATTAATATCACTCTAAAATAAATAACTCTTAATTTAGCCTAAAATGATTTTGAAATTAGAGAAGTGATTAATAGTATTTACTTTATAAGGATCAACACCTTCATAATCAGATAACCAAGGATGTTCAACTTCATCTCTAAAAAAATAACAATTATAATTTAAAAAAATAACAATTATAATTATAATTTAAAAAAATAACAATTATAATTATAATTCTTCATAAATAAAAATATATTAGATACCGATAAAATGCCCAGATTCTAAAAAGCGTCCCTGCTACAGTTTCACACACATACTGATTGCCAATCAGTACCAAAAAAGTGACCCCTTCCTTACAAAGCAATTTATAAGTTCTTATTTTAAGAATTTCTTTATGAATTATTTGCTTCTAAAAATAGTTACACCAATGTTTACGGTAGAAGGTTAATGTTAATTACCTTCTAAGAATTAATCAATTGCAGTAACTGAATTGAAGATTGCTAACAAAGGCACAGGTGTTTGTAAAGTTCCGTAGGAAGAGTGGTGGAAGCAATCCTATGCACATGTGGTCAACATTTCCTCCCTGCTGCATTTAGGTCAGAGTCACATTGAAAGGTTAGAAAGGGGAAACTTGACACTTGACAGTTAGAAAGGGGAAAATTTTAAGGTTGGTTGGGACACGGAAAATTGATTGAGTAAAAGGAAGAGGATGTCACTCCTATAAGTGTCCTAACAGGGGAAGAAAACTATGAATAGAAAAGAGGTGGAATTGATCGGTAGATATGGAATAAAAGGGAGTGATCGTTTCTTAGAAAGAATCACCAAAAAACACCAGACAACATTAAGGTTACCTGCTCTGTCAATGGATGGAAGATAGCTAACCTCATGGAAAGTTCGTTATAGAACCTCAAGTCTCTCTGAAAAATTAAAAAGTCTGGACACAGATATAGTTTTGATTCAGGCAGGTTGCAAAAGCCATCTGCAGGCAGCAGATGTTTCATGGATGGCATCGTTAAAAGGTGCATAAAGAAAAGAATGGGTGCTATTCATTAAGAATAAGCAAAAGACTTTCAATGAGAATTTAAAAAGGCCACCTCGACAAGATGCTTTGTATCGGCCACTTTGGAGACCATCTCCGAAAAGACAATCTGAAACTCATGTAAGCATCGTAGTATTTCCAACACATTATATAAGAGCAAGGACAGTTTTTCAAAATTCCCGATTAGCAGAAGCTAAAGTCGGAGACAATAATATTACTGATGAACTGAATGAAAAGTGCATGGACCTCATTTTAGACGATAACTTGGACATTCCTTTCAATGGATTTTTAGATTCAGATTAATGAAAATAAATAAATTATCTTCATTTTTATAAAATATTTTGTCGCCCAAAGAATTGCTGCAAAAGGTAACTTAGATTTACTAATTTAAATTTACTTCCTTTTTTGCTATAATTATTTTTTATCTATTTTGTTTATTTATTGTGATTTGTTTTTAATTATGCCCAACCAAATAGTCAATTTTTAAAAAATGATGCTTTGCATTTTCTTCAGTAAGGTTTATTCACCCCAATCTACATCTCAGCGATTTTCGTCAAAATTAAAAGGGCCACTTCGTTGGTATTTTACGGTAACCCCTTTCTTCAATAAGCAGAGAAAAAAAAAACATTTTTATTCATTACGTGTTTTAAAAGAGCATGCTTTATTTTAAAATAAGTAAAAAAAAAAAATACTTTAATATTCAGTATCTTACAAATTGAAATAAAAGATTTATAAATCTTTCTTATGACACCATTGACAGAATAAAGTAATCCAATTTTAACAAACCGTTTTTCACCAGGTAGTTAAAATGACAATGAGCTTGAAAAAAGGGCTATTTTTTACGAAAATATGTTTCTTTTATTCTGTAAATGGTGTGTTAAGTTTAATAAATATTACTATGTTTTGCATCAATTTTGTATTTTTAAAAAGGAAGTATACATAATTTGTAATTTTTTAACACAGAAACTTTAGCTTAATACCAAATTTTTAAAATAAAAAGACAACTTAAAATTTTTTAATTAAACTATACAAAGATAGTTTGAAAAATTTTAAAGACTTTAAACAAATAATTCATAGAATTTATTTGTATTATATTAATTTTGCTATAAACAAAACATTATATTGTAATGTAGGAATATCTCATTCAAGGTCAGTTTGAGTCTTAGGAGAAGATTTACAACATTTGACAGCACTTTCAAGTACTGTATTGTGTGAATACAGTCTTTATATTATTTCTTATTAAAAAAAAGTAATAAAAATGCTGGGGGTTTACGAGTTTGCTTTTAATAGTATCAGCCTCAAAATCAGAAAATGAATCTTACAAAAGCAAAAAATAGAAAAAGAATTAACTATTTAAACATTAAATCAAAATGGAAAAACGCCTAAAGCAGCTAAAACCAAATTTGATTTATTTTAATTTAGACATTCAATGTTTGTTTGAATATCTAAATCAAAATCATATTTAAATGAAATATATTAGCACAACTAATTCATTTTTTAAAATTAAAACACATTTTTTATGGATTCTTAATTTAATTTTAATGTAAAAATTTATCAAACAAAATTAATTTTTTTCCAGCATAATTTGTAAAACTTGTACAGCAATAAAAACTTTTACAGCAATAGTTTTAAATATTGTTTAAACGAAATCTCCAACTTTTCTATCAAATAAAGATAATAGACTAACTTAGCCAATTGTTCCCATTCCCTTTGAAGATTGTCCCAAAAATCAGCATCACATTTTTCTTCTTCTTCCCTTTCATCCTCAGTTCGAACAAATGTTTTGAAATCTTTACTTTCCTGGGCAGACGTTTCCCAAGCTTCCTCTAAACTTTCAACGGGCTAAAAAAATATGGATTATTTCTATTACACAAAATTACTAAATACATTATTATAACTATACAAATATTAAAAATATGACATTTTTAAAAACCACTCCTATGCACCTTATTTTCTTGGGCAGATGTTTCCCAAGCTTCCTCTAAATTTTCAACAGGCTAAAAAATATGGATTATTTCTATTACACAAAATTATTAAATACATTATTTTAACAACATAAATATTAAAAATATGACATGTTTTTAAAAACCACTCCTATGCACTGACCACAGTGCTGACGTAAAATATCCTTAGTGGTAGACGGATCATGGGTTAAAGTCTTCTTGCCGTGAGGCTAACCGTGGGAGGTTTACGTGATTTTCCTCTCCAAGTAACACAAATGCTTGTTGGTTCCATCAAAAAGTCTTCCAAGAAGGCAAATATCTTCCAATACTTGATCCAGGAGTTCACTTTTATTCTGGGTTGGATTTAAAATTACAAGGAAACGGAATTGAAAATTAAAAGTCGTTAACCCAAAACATTTTGTCGGCGGTTCATTGATGGTTATAAAAACCATTCCTAAACCATAAAAATAATTATCTAACACAGGGTGCATAGTTAAATTTCATAACAAAAAATAAGCACCTTTTAAGTACTTTTTAAGCACTCAAAAAATATTTTTAAGCACTATATACATCAACAAAATGCAAAATAATTTTCAAAGACTTTACACGATCATGGTAAAATAACTAGTTTCTGACAAAGAACTCTTTTCTTAATTATATTAGCCATTATAAAACGACCAAGAGATTTTTTTGTTTCGTTATCAGAGGGTGGAAAATGAAGTCTGAAATGGAGAATATCTTGCAAAATGCAGCAGAGTTGCACTTGAGAGTGCAAGAATCTCATCAAATATTTTAACAAACTTATAAGATATGGCTCTCATAATCGTACCTCGGATTATCTAGGACATTAAAGAAAAACAGTTCAATGATTCCGGCCACGGAGTTGAATTTATTCAGCCGGGAGGTCGAACGCCACTCCCTGAAATATTGTATTGATCCATCGTAGGGATCAAGGGGAGTATTCTTCCACACTGAACTACAACAGGCTGTGAATAAAGCAAGTACAGTCCTGGATCTTATGAGGCAGTTGGCACTTGAGATAATCAACAAAATCCCTGAACTAGATATCCAAATTTACACAGATGAGAGCAAAAATGAAGAACATCAATCCGGGAGTGGAGTATATATTAAGACTCATCATAGCGAAGTCAGAAAAATTAAAATTAGAAACCTGGACAATTGCTCGGTGTTTAGAAGCGAACTGTTGGATATTGAAGCCGGTCTTGAGGCCATTTTGAATGATACTAATTATAGAGTGGTATGGATTTTGTCTGATAGAAAGAGTTCATTGCAGCACTTGAAGGACTGGTTCAATGTTGGTGACCGCACTAGTATCGTTATTTTGAAATTACTTAGACAGATTGCTGTGTTTCACAAAGTGCACCTCGAATGGATTCTCTCACAAGCGGATATTTACGGAAATGAGGGCGCTGACGACTTGGCAAAGCAGGGCTCGGTTGAGCCATTGTATTCAGTTGCCTCATTGACTTTTGACGAGCTTTACTCCATCAGGAAAAACAATAACTTAAAGTCTCGGAGGGTCCCTCCATCTCATGATTGGTATTGGCGGAGATGTCCAGGGGGCTCCATTGGCCTTTCCTGCGATAGAGCTGACCAGATGGCACTGTCAAGATTTGCCAGGGGCCACCTGAGGAGTGACTTCTCGTGCAATGGCAACAGGGTTTTTCCGGTTTGTTCTAAGTCCGGAGTGGAAAGTGCGTCCCTGTAGCACATTCTGGCTTGTCTCCGTATTTTGAAGGAGACTTTCGTGACGGACCCTTTGCTTGCCCTGGATATTTTGAGAGTGTATGGACTCATGGATAATGTCTACCTGCCGCTAGACAGTGAGGGGATTAGTCACACACACACAGAATCTCACCGAACCCAGCGCAGCAGACGCACGTGTGTCCTCCCATGTATTTCATCAAACATGTAAAATAATTGGCGCTTTTATATGGTACGTACCTACGGGACGCCAAAATAGATAGTTGAATGAATTGTGAAAACGTTGAATACAACAGTGTGAAAAGTGTACTTTTGCAGTATACGTGGCAAAAAATCGACATGGTAAATTTAAAAAAAAAAAAAACATTTTCGAAAAGGGAAAATTAAGCACTTTTTAAAAACACCTTTAAGAGCTTTTAAATAACGAAAGTTGAAAATAAGCATTTTTTAAAATTGCTACACACCATATAACAATCCTGCTGCTAAAAATACATAGAATTCAGGCAAAAGGCCAATAACTAGTTTAAATGTGCATATTTGTAACCTATTTAAAGGTTTTTAATTCATTCCCTTTTGACAAATGTATTTTATTTCTAGCTGGCATCCCAAATAATTAAATTGACATGTTTGCTTCCATCTTTAAATCAGATGTCTACCAATCCATGTAAACTCTGGGGAAACTGAAAACTATGTATTTTCCAATTTCATAAAAAAATTTAAATTACTAAAAAACAACTTACATGTTACTAGTAGAATACTGTGTTAAAAACTTATGTTCTTATGTTCGCGTTATTTTTCATTTTCTTCAAATTGAAATAAATAAAAGGTTAATAGTCAAGCTGAATATTTATTCTAATTATGACACACTCTGAAGTTGTAATCAGCTTAGATTTAAAAAAAAGCTGCTGGAAATAAAAAATAAAATTAAGCACAGTTATTTTAGGTAAATAAGCATGATTTAAATGCAGCACAAAAAAAAAATTTCAGAGAAACGTAAACAAACATACATCAAATAGCACACACATATTTTATGTGAGGCATGTGATACAGGGTGCGTAGTCAAATTATTCAACAAAAAATAAGCACCTATTAAGCACTTTTCAAGCACTCAAAAAATATTTTTAAGCACTTTAAAAAAATATCATAATTAAGCAGGGTTGGAAAGTTTTGGACAATTGGTTGGTTTCATCTTGTTTTAACCATCATGTTAAAAAAAGAACTCTTGGCATTGTTTTTGACAATTATGACCAATCAATTATTCAAATTTTGACAAAATCATGAAATTCTGAATGTGTAAAACAAGTGGCGTTTTCATACGCTATGGACTGACAATACACCAAAATAGATTGAGGGAGAATGAGTTGTGAAAATGTTGAATAGAACAATGTGAATTGTGTCTTCTTGTATAATTCGTAACGAAAATCAACATGATAAAGGAAAAATCTCATTTTGAAAAAGTGAAAATTAAGCACTTTTTAAAAACACCCAATGAAAAAAGCACCTTTAAGGGCTTTTAAAAGACAAAAATCGAAAATAAGCACCTTTAAGCACTTTTTTAAAATGCTACGCACCCTGTAATAGTATGAGCTGAGCTTATTTATATTTAATGCACACAAGAGTCATTTCAGAAAGACGCCCATTTCATAAACTGCACGTCACAATAATGACATAATAAAATTACTCTGATTTTGAAAACAATGTAAATAGCAATAACAATGAATGCATTCCTAAATGAATTGCATAAAAAAGAGATTTGTTTGCTACTGCACTAGATTTGCGAAAAAGAAAATCCATGTGTAAGGCTGCACTTCAGTAATGGCCTGTCAGAAATTGCTGTAATAAAGAATTTCAAATTGAAATAAATAAATAAAATAAAAAAACAAGCATAAATGAATACATATGCGTCAATGTGCGTCATAATAATGACATAATAAAATTATTTTGAGTTTGAAAACCATGTAAATACCCATAGCAATAACAGCCAGAAAAACAATGAATGCATTCCTAAATGAATTGCATAAAAAAGAGATTTGTTTGCTATTGCATTTGCACTAGATTTGTGAAAAAGAAAATTCATGTGTAAGGCTGCACTTCAGTAATGGCCCATCAGAAATTGCTGTAATAAAGAATTCCAAATTGAAATAAATAAGTCTGAACTCACGTGAGGCCAAGCAGATGCAAAATCTGAGCTCCAAATGTCTGCAACAACATGCTTGTCTCTATCAATATTTTCTACCTCCACCTCCCCATCACTGACTTTTTGTATAAATTTCATAAACTAAAAAAAAAACATTTTACACACGTCAAATATATATATTAATAGCAGATATACATATACATGTTTTATTCATGATAAACTGTGATGCATTTTCTATCATAAGAAAAATTTATAAATAAAAACAATTTTAATAATTTTGATAGTAAAAAATTTCAAGTCAGTATATAAACAGATATCTAGCAACCAAATATTTATATTATTCAGAACTTATGCCACACAGCCAGAGAACAAATTAAAATACCCTACAAGCTATTCATACAAATAAATCAGCGAAATTAATGAGCAAAATAATATAAGTCACAAGTTAAATTATATACTTTCATTTAAAAAAATATATATACATTATTAAATATCATTTAAAGGGGAAAAAAGTAATCAAAGCAAATTTTCTGCCAAATAGAATAAGAGTTTAAGAAACAATAAGTAATCATTAAGTGATTGATAAATACAAATAAAAAACCTATACCATTAAAATTAAATAAACAAAATAAAAAATTTATTTTCAGTTCTGTCAACTCTAATCCATTACATTTATTGCAGTTCTTATTTTGTAGTAAAAATTGATGATAATTACCACAAAAGTGTCACAAACAAAAATTGTGCTAAAGCAAAACTTATCAGCTGTCACAGCATATGATATAAGATTTAATTAATCTAATATAATAAATTGAAGTAATTGATAAATGCAGTTATTTTCAATAATTAAAAAACTAACTAAAAATCAATTGTTTTTCCCAAACATTTCTCTGCTCCCTTCTCCTTTATAAAGTTGTGATTTATCTTTAATTTCTTAGCCAAATTTTGATCAAAAATCGCTTTTATATAGTGGATCCTGGATGAAACACTTTTGTAAATTTATACAAAGATGAAAAATTTCTAAAAATTGATTTAGCTGATATAAAAACAGGGTAGCCACAAAAAAATTCAGAAGAAAAAAAACTTCCCAGACTTTTCTGTAACCATTGCATATATACAGTGAATTCGCGATAACTCGAATCTGATAGGACTGACGAAAAACTTCGACATATTGGAAGTTCGGCTTACCGTTAGCTTCGGTTTTGGACTTTCAAAATATTGTCGAATTATTTAATTAATGCTTATTAATTACAAATCTTCTAAATGCTTACAATATTTAAGATCATTTTTCTGACAAGCCATTTACGATGAGACTGTTTGAAGCACTTTATGATACCCTGGTCCATCGGCTGCAACTTTGCTGTTGTGTTTGGCAGGAGAAACTGCAAGTTTACTGCTTTCAAATTAGGTAGATCACTATGTGCTGTGCATTTATCCATAAAGAGTATCACATTTCTTCTTTTAGCGAAGAATTTCCGATCCAATTTTCTTACATAGTCTTCAGATAAAACTGATGTCATCCAAAACTTTTTGTTAGACTTGTAATCCACAGGATACGTTTTTACATTCTTGAAACATCGGGGATTTCGGTATTTTCCGAGATGCATTTCCTCCAACTAGGACAGTCAAACGTTCCTTGCTCATTTTACCCCCTGAGCAGTTTTCATCCTTTAACATCATAGTCTTATTTGGAAGATATTTAAAAATAAACCCATTTCATCAATATTGAAAACATCATTTTCACTGTATCCTTGAAGTATTGAAGTAAATTTGGTAACGTTTCATTTAACCACTGTTCACATACTTCAAGAGGGACAGCTTTAGCTTCTCCATGAAGAGTGCGAAAGACATTGTGTGTGTGTGTTGCAAAGGAAGGGGCAAGATATCAGCTCCTAGGTTTTTTTCTTGCTTTAAGAGATCCAAAAAAAAATCGAGTTAAAGGAGTGAAATTCGAGTAATCGAGAATAATTAACATGAAATTGAAGATAAAAGGGTCGGGACCTCATAAAAAAATCGAGTTATAGTAATATTCGAGTTATCGTACTTCGAGTTATGGCCAGGGGTGATTGTGAGCCAAAATCAAAATTCCGGAAAATTTCTTGAGTAAAAAAAGTTTAAATCGAAAAATTAGAAAAAAGTTTAAACAAGGTTTTTTTCCTTTTCTCAACATTTCTTAGTTTACTTAAAATATATTTAAAATTTTACACATAGCTATACCATTTACAAGTACCTATGTCGACCAGGAGAAGTAATTGAAATTTACAAATATGTTTTTCTTTCTTGATTTTATGATCATAATAACTATTTAGTGATAAAAAATGAATATTAATCTTGAATATAAGCTTATAAAGTATCTAGCACTCCCTTACAAATAAAAGAAACTGTGTTTTAAAGTTCCACCTTTGAAAATTTGATTTCCGGAAACTTTTGTGATCAATGATTTTTTGAAGTTTGTGAACCTTCTATCTCCGGAAACTTCCGGATCACGGTTATCAAAAAATCCGGAAATCCGGAGTTTTTCCGGAGCACAATCAGCCCTGTATGGCGAATTGACTGTACATATTTTTTATTACTTTTACACTTATGCCTTATTCATGCACAAAGTATATCACTAATAACTGACTATTAAAGTTGAAATTAAAATGTTTCTTTAAAGAAAAAAAAAAAAGGCTAAAAATGTCTTTTAGGAGGGGGGGGGGCAATGAGTAAAAATTACTGTATTTTTGACTTAAACTTTAACTTTTTTTCTGACTTTTTGGGTAATCTAGTTTAAATTTCAAATTGATATAATTCTCTGACTTCTCCTTGTTCTGTAATAACCATGAAAAACCAAAGATAAACATCTTAATGTCATTAATTAGAGTCAAGCAGATATCAGCTTGAAATTTTCAAGATTCGATCCAATAAGGATACATTGAATGTAGAGTTAAATACCATAAATTTGATGCAAGGTGTTTTTAGATAGATTTTGAACTTTTAAATCAGCAATTTGATCTTCAGATCATTCTCAGAAATTAGTCAATGTATAAGTGATAAGAAATACTTTTTGAAACATTAAATTTCTGATTTATTTAAGATAAATATTTGAAAACAGCAATAAAACATACTTTAGATTCCTTCAAATTAGGATCATTTACAGAAGCAACAAGATCAGTAGCGATTTCTTGACAATTCTTATTTTCAGCACACTGTTCAGTTTTAAAGTTTTCAGCCCAATCATTACCTAAAGTACGCTGATTTCTATAAAAACAAAAAAACAACTAAATCAAATTTGTGAAACACTTCAATTGAAATATAATACCTATTAGTTAGTTATAAATAGCTTTTTCCATGAATGCAATAAATGAAAAATCTTTCTCGTCATATTCATTTGCACCCTCTTGCTCCATTTACAGATGAATGCTTTATTTTGGATAGACTTCAATAAAATTATAAAGTAATAATCTTTTTTTCTATAATAATTCTACATCACATGTTACAAATGATATAATAAATATGACAAATCAAATTTTAGGGTTATTCCCTACAGTAAACTATTTTCAAGTTGTACAAACAAAACAAAAAATTTTAATTTCTTATAATAAGATACAGTATAAGGTACTAAACAAGAAAAACATACCAGTCTTGCTCAATATTTTTTAAAAAAAAATAAAAACATTTAAATTATTAAAAGTTTAATTAAATGAGGGAATATTAATATGGTGTGAGAATAATATTAGTTATGAGCAAATTTGAAATGATAATTTTCATAATTACATATTTAAGTATATGTCAGTCCTTAATTGCCTAATAAAATAAAGTGAAACAAAAATATCTTTCTTAACTAGTCCTTAAAAACACAAGAAAATATAATTATTTGCTTGAAGTTTATACCCATAAATAAAACAACAATGCATTTTTCTTAAACTATTTTCTCAACGGAAATTGGAATATCAATTAAAACATTTTTAGAAAATAAATAAATTTCAAAAATTAAACTTGTCATCTCTTTTTGTCAGAAGTAGGATAAACAAACATGTCGAAAATGATTAAAATCTAGATTTTTGATTTAAAAAGAATATTTTTGATGATTGATTTGATGTGGAATTACATAATTACAATGTGAACCTATTATAACTTCATAAATTGGTTTTGACATAAAATACTAAAAAAAATTTAAGTAGCAGTATACTCACTGTATATCTTGTTCAGATGTAATTAAATACTCATCTGCCCAAGAATTATCCAAAGAATCAAGAGAATTTAGTCGATTATTTTCATAAGCAAGATCATGAGAATCCAAGTAAGCTTCAACCCAGACATTTTCCTCAGAACTTTCATGCTTGACTGGAAAAAAGAAAATGAAAGAAAAGAACACGATTAATAAAGTATGTGTTTAATTCAAAATAAAATTTAAAGAAGTAATATTTAAAAAAAAGTTATACACACATTCTTTATTACCTTCAGGAGGCTGGTAGTATAAAGCATCAATTTCAGACATTTGATGCAATAAACTCTGCATATTGAAAGTTTCAGGAGCATGTCTTTCGGCTTGATTGGTGTCCAAAAGAAATTCCTTGACCAACTGTAGTAAAATTAATACCACAAAATAAAAATCACAATATCATAAAAAAAATTTTTCAGTTACTTAAAATTATATTTATGTAGGCAGGAGTTATAATGTTTAGAAGAAAGTTGGGTCTGTTAACGGACCCTTCACAAAATATTTTTTCATAAAAACGGACCCTTCATAAAATAATTTATCTTTTCATCGGACCCTTCACAAATTTGTTTATATTCATTATCGTTTCGTTAATCGAATAAACCCTTCCGGGGGAGGGGGGAGAAGAAAGGCTGTTCGAGACAAACTAAGTTTCCCTAAGTTCTTATTGATATTAAATCATGATTTTTCTTGTAAATAAGTAATTGATCAATTTATATTTATTCATAAATTAATCAATAGAATATCATGTAAATAAAAATTATTTTCTGGCAATTTTTTAAATAAAGTATTATAAATTTAAGAATTGTTGAAGTTTACTTAATGTGTAACACATTAAAAGTGGCTATTTAAAATATGTCAATTGAAAT
This sequence comes from Parasteatoda tepidariorum, assembly GCF_982258835.1. Taxonomy (NCBI): domain Eukaryota; kingdom Metazoa; phylum Arthropoda; class Arachnida; order Araneae; family Theridiidae; genus Parasteatoda; species Parasteatoda tepidariorum. The sequence goes on along the minus strand of NC_141759.1, from coordinate 93,612,052 downwards.
TATTAAAAATGTGAGTGATTTTGTTTCCATTATTCGTCTGCAATGAATATTCTGTGTTGAGCAGTTTAGGCTTAATACCAAATATTTGCATGTTCCATCTCTAATTTAGTAGCAGCAATTGTTGAGCAGAATCTTGTACCGATTTACAATTTAAAAACTTCTAGGAAAGGTTTTTAGCAATTTTTGCAATAACAGGACCCTATTTGCACAAATTCACAAAAGCAGGACCCTGGTTGAAAGAATGTGACTTAACGCTTATTTTATATTCACAAATTATAAGTAGTTTTTTCACAATTTTAATAAAACAAGACCTTTCACAAAATGTCTGGACAGACCCCTGGTAGGGAAACTGCTTGTAAAAGTTGCATAAATTTTCGTAAAAAGTTTATACTTACTTGATCTGATGCAGAACCCCGAGAAGATTGAACAGCCTAGATGGGAACAAAATGTAATATTAATTAAAACCAAATATATAAATTTAAATGCATCAAATAAGAAAGTTTTAACTGAACTTTTGGTATAAAATAATAATATTGCATTAGTAAAATATGAGGCTAAATATTTATTTTTAAAAATCGTCAAAGAAGTATGAAAAAATATAAAAAATTCAAAATAAATTTATTAGAAATTTTTTTCTCTTTAATTTTTTATAAGAATAAAATAAGTTTTTGGCATATTTAGGTCAGTATATTTAATATAATTCTCAACGAATGTGATATAATTCTGAACAAATGAGACTAAAACAGAGTAATATTAAAAGAATAAAAAAACAATCCAAAATTATTTGCAAACTTATATTCCTTGATAACAGATTGATTTTACTCCAAAAAGTAGCAAAAATATCTTCTGAAACAGAAGAACAAAAGGGGAAAAAAGCAGTATTTTTGCTATTTGAATAATTTTTAGGCAAGGCATACATGCACTGGCATACCTACAAACGCCAATTTTTGAAATTACAGAAGATTCACTAAAAAATTGCAGAAGAAATCACTTAAAATACAGAAAATTTTATGACATTCAAAACCTTATGAGAATTTATAGTAATTATGTTATTATTTATAGTATTTAATTGAAACATTAAATCATGAAATGCCTACAATTTTGTAATTTTATTTTAGTACAAAACGTCTGATTATATAATGAATTCAACTTCATTTTATTATAAAAGATTGATCCTCACATTGATCATTTCAAACAATTTGCTTAATCTTCCATTGCAAATAATAACAATAATGATAATAAAATTCCTAAAATAAAAAATTTTGAATCTTTCGCATTAAAAATAATATTCTTTTTTCATTTTTATCAATTCCTTTTCAATAAAATGACACAATTAGGAGAATTTTTGATTGATATAAATCAGATAGAACACAACGGTTGGTGAAAATGTAGTAAAATTGAATTGAGCATATCATTACCATGAGCAAATGACTAATCAAGCCAATTCTGAAGCAAATACAGATTTTTTTATTTATTTTTTTAAAGAATCCTGAATTTTGAATAACTGTATTATCACAAGCTAATTTTTTATTGTGTCGATTTCTTCATAAATCAATGTGATTTTTCAATTGTATTTTCGGCAGGATTGATTCGGCTATGGATTTCGGTTGTTGCTATGGATATTGGTTAAAAAGGTTTTAAAAAAAGTAGCGTTACGTTTTAATGTGATGGGCGAATTTCAATCGAGCATTTGTCTTCTCACTTTTGGACATACTCGATTCGCGATGATTCCATCGTATTTTACGTTGTCTTTATTTGTGGTAGTTATTGCTGCAGATTTATCAGCAGTTTTAAAGATTGTTATTTTTTTCTTCAAGTTTATTACACCAGGCAAATTTAGAAATGCATGTATATTATTTAACTGTGTACAGGAAGTGATTTATGACACAGGATAATGTTATATGCTTTATAACAATTAGAAACAAAATGAACTAGTTTATTTCAAATTACATGCATTGTATGCAATATAATGCGGTATGCATTATGAAATTTTAAGATCACTGAAAAATTAAATACTTCTGGAATAATTTGAACACAAAATAAAAATGTATGCATCCTAAATATTCATCTGACATAGAGAGGCCAACATTTTCGGAAAAAATTGCCACTACAAGGAGAGAAAAAAATATGACTGTCACGTCCAACTTTTCAAATGCGATATGAAATTTAACAGGTTAAACAGGTGGAAAATGTTACGTATAAGCTGATCATTGATTTTTAATGCCTTTTTTTCCCCATTTGTTCACAAACACCTAAAATTGCTTGTTAGTACCAGTCATTAAAATTAAATTTAATTAATTTGGATCACTAGAAATTGAAATAAGTGCTTTATATTTGCTATACAGTAGAGTAATATGTTTTTCTTCCCACAATACTGCTCCTTAGGAGACAGTTTTAAAATCATTAATTGCAATGTTCTTTTCCAATTTTCCTTTTGAACTTGAAGGTTTACTCGGAGACATATTTTTCATAAGGAAGATTAAAACAATTAACCAATAAATATACCGATGCATGGTTCCCCATAAATATATTACATAAATAGTTAAGACCTTAAGTATGTAAAAATTTAATTATAATAATATAAATTTAATTATAACAAATAATTACATAGGCTACAAGATCAGATTTTAAATAAAACTCATTAACATAAACCTTTCAAAAAAGTAGCATACACACCTGTTGACTCTTATCTTGGGTAAAGTGGCCGGCAACCTTCAAGAGAGGGTTGGTTAGCCCACAATCAGCTTCAATCAAGTCCCTCATAGCCATGTTAAGAGCCGGGTGTTTCGAAATTTAGCAAAATCAAATGTCACGGGAAGAATTAAGTGTCATGGGCATGCCACAACCTTCCTTCCTTACCATGTCTGAAAAAGAAATAAATTATCATTTTCATATCATAGCTATTTTAAGTCTTGATTATGCTAGGTACAATGAATTATTTCATAAGAAATTGGGATTTTCAAATTATACAGTGAATCTGCAAATCAAGATATATGATTTATGACAAAGAATTAGATTGAGCCATGACAGCTCCGGGGATAGAGCGTTCGTCTCATAATGATGAGTACTGGGTTCGAATCCCAGTGATGGCTGATCCATACGATATCAGCATTCGGTTTGCACCGATCACGTTGATGACATAAAATGACACAGTGATGATGATATCCTCAGTGGTAGAAGGATTATGGGTTAGAGTCCTCTTCCCGTTAGGCTAACCGTGGGGTTTTCTCTCTCCATGTAATGCGGGTTAGTTCCATCAAAAAGTCTCCCACGAAGGCAAATTTCTCCCAATACTTGGTCCAGGACTTTCCTTGTCTTTTATATTCGGTTCAAAATTACAAGGCTACAGAGTTAAACATTAGTAGTCGTAAACCCAAAAATTGGGTTGGCTGTTCGACAGTTATAAAATAGATTTGATTAGCTGCATCATGCTGTTTTTAAATAATACTGAAATCAAACTGTTATGAGTAAACCAAATCACCAAATCTAATATGGATGAAAAGGAAGTCCGATAGCTAGGCGCAAATGTCGCCAATTGTGAACCAAACGCGAGCCTTTTCTAAATATTTTTTTTAAATGTGAATGATAGCGATTATAATACCAAAACTATTATCTTAAAATACATAGTGTAAATATAAAATATTTTATATTGTATTTTGTTACTAATAGTTGTGACCTTGATCAATCTAACTAATAGTTTTGACCTTGAATTTTGAATTAAATTAAAAACTGTTTTGTTTACAATTCATTAATATTTGTTTATAGTCGAGCCAAGTCGCGAAGTGAATGACAGAACAGTTGACGGAATAAAAGTCGAAAACGTTCAATTATAAACAAATATTTACTAATAGTAAACAAAACAAGTTCGACTATAAACAAATTAATGATTTGTAAACAAAACTGTTTTTAATTTAGTTCAAAATTCAAAGTCAAAACTATTAGTTTGATGATCAAGGTCACAACTATTAGTGACAAAATACATTATAAAATAACTTATATTTACATTATGCACTTTAAGATAATAGCTCTGGTATTATAATCACTATGATTCACATTTAAAAAAAATATTAAAAAAATAGTTAGAAAAAAATTTATATTCAGTTGGCTACTCTAGTGCAATACCATAGAAACAGAGATTTATTTTAAGATATACTAAATTAAAATAATGTTTCAGAGAACAAAATCATAAAAAAAATATTTAATTAACATTGTGTTTTAAAATAATAACCAAATAATTGCTAATGAAAATTACCAAATTATTCTGAAAAAGAAATTAAAATTTTAAATTAGTAACTAGTAGATACCATCTTTAGCTCATCAATAAACATTGAAAATTTGTAACATTTAATAATTAATGCATGGTACACAAAAATAAAAAGCACACATTTGTTTGAGATCAATATTTTCTCATCAATAAATATTAAAATAATTGGCTCTTAAAAAAGTAATGAAGATTTGTTAACATTTAATAATACACATAAGGTACAAAAACAATAAAAATAACATATTTTTCTGACTTCAGTATTTGGAATGTTCAGCTCTTTCATTAATATTGTTAAGCCAAACTTAACATTTTCATAAAAATGAGGGAAAATTGGAGTAGTTTATGTCAGAGTGTAATACTGTTATATATAAAAAAAAAATGCTTGGCAATTATGCATTAATCTGCTGAAAGCTAATGAAAAAGCACAATTTATGCTACATATTTATTAAGAGATAATGGCAAAGTTAATTGGGTGTTACAACTAAATTGAAAAAGGAACATTTCTCAATTATTTCAATATAGTGAAATCACAAGCAAACTGCAAGATTTTGTTGTTATCTGTATTACTTTGATGTTTAGAATAAAAAGTATTTAAAATTTTAAGTCAGATATAGTACAAGTGAATCTTCTATATCAAGAAATCCCCGCAAAGTTGTTTACTTTAAAGAAATTTTTCAGGAAAGTGTAAAGAAAAGTCCCGTTAACATAGGAGGAAAACATCAGTGAAAATTTAATTCAACGAAGTTTATAAACAAAGAAGGTTTATAAAAGCTAATGGTAATAAGAATTTTATAATAAGAACTTGTCAAAACATGTTTTAACCGCGTTTAGTCATTATTAAATAGGTATATTATTTTACAAAATTGTAGTATTACATACAAAAAAATAGAGTGATTGCGAAACTCTTAATGATCTCTAGGTATCAAACAATAAAGACAGATAAATGGAAATGGAAACTTGATCCGGGAGATTAGTACGTTTAAAGAAACAAATTTTATTTCTATTTAAATCACAAAAATGTTGCATCATCAAAATTCAGAACAATTGTCACTGAAATTGCATGATTAACTAGGCTTACAGCTAAATATGTACTTTTTATTTTTTTAATGTTCAATACTTTAAAACATTAAAAGCTAAATAGATTAACGAAATAGCGGATAGCTTACTCCTTTTTTTTGCACACAAGCGCTTTAGATAAAAAAATAATAATTATCGTAAGCATTCGAATTAAAAGTTTTCGTTTTATATTTCAGTGATAGCACACATCTTAAGAGATGTTGCCATATTTTTTAAATTTGATTAGAAATTGTACATTGCTTCAGTAACAAGGACTAAATTTTACTGTAACATCTGAAGCGGTGGGTCAGATTTTTTTGCATGTAGGTCGGTTGACACGATTACATTGCTCCAATCAGGTTCTCCATCAGCAAGGTCAGGATCCTGATTAGTGTATATCCGACGGCTGATCCAGATGCAGTTAAAATGACTATTTATTTCGAATTTAAATGCGTAATAGTCGAATGAAAAAAGTACAGACTCAAAAACGATTATTGGCGATCGAAATGGGCTGCAGGTGGCGTAGAGCAGAACTCTTTTCCTATGACAACACTTCACATGCTTTCCCCATTAGCGTGTGGAAAGTCATAGAGGAAGGAAGTACGTTAGTTTCTCTCTTGATTTTCATATAGATTAAAATCTTTTAACTTGAAAAACTATATGGAACTGATAACTACATTAAACATAGTTCTAAAGAAAAGTATCATGGAAATTTAAAAAAAAAATTTGTATTAAATAAAGAGGAAAAATATTAAGAAAGGGGAAAATATCGTAGTACATTCCTATACAACTGAAAAGAGGAGGAGAGGGAAGGGAGAAGGGCTAAAGGCATGAAACCGGTCTCTTCCCAGATGGCGTATTCGAGTGTTGCGATCGCGAATATAAGCTATAATTATTGCTTAGGAAAAATTAGAAATCACGAAGAAAAGAAATATTCCTGCTAAACTGTTCCTCTAAAAGTTCTTAACGCAGATGCGAATTACAAATATACGTGCACAGGGAATGTGGTTTTTGATTACATCATAGCTCTTTTTTTTCTACTTCTAAAATCTTCGGATCATCCTCATAGAGCATTTTCACAGCATGCTATTTACTTATGGTGATCACACACCAATGTGATTCTCCCTTGCTTGAATAGTTCGTCGTACACGTAGTTTCTTAACATTCGCAACGCGTCTAGGGCAAGAGCAAGCAGTGTGGATAATCCTTTAAGGATGTTTTCCAGACCGTCGCCAATAGCTCATTGTGCAGCTCTAGTGTGACGCAAGCGAAATAAAACTATCTTGTTTTAAAAAATAAAAAATAAATATGCATCGTAAAAGCAAATATACAGAGTATTAAAGTATCCAATTTTTATATATTACTAAAATGCCCCGTTGTTTCATACCCCTTTGGAATCTGTAAGCTATTACGTTGAAGAATGACCTATAGATTCGAAACTGTTAGATGTGATACCTATATAGTGAAAATTCCTTAGGTTAGGAGTAAATTTCTTATATTTTTGTACTAAGATCAAACATAACCTTATTTGTTTTTGCTCCTATACTTATAAAATATACAGAGTATTCCGTACTAAATACCCTTAATATGTATTTTGATAAATCTTGTTAAAAATAAAGTCACAAAAAATTTATAGATTCTCAAAAAAGGGATGACTCCTTTAGGATCAAATTAACGGTCGCCACTGGTTGCAGGGCGGCAGAATAAAACAAATGAAGATTAAAAAATTATCTACCAGTCACCACAAGATCACTTCTTTTTTTAAGAAAAAAAAACCTAATTAATGTTAATTTTTAATAAATATGAAATTCAGCACTATTTGAGAGCACTATCAGCTTTGAAAGAAATACCTTCCGTTAGTTATATCAGCTTGTTAAAACCTGTGGCGTAACTACCACTACGAAAATTAAACATCAATCCACTGCTATATAATACATGTTAACTTGATTCAATTGCAAGATGCCTTTTGATAAATGAAAGTTGGCATTGTCGATAACTCCTCCCCCCACAAGCCCTACAACTGGCGACTGGCGAGTCACAAAATTCCCTAGTTTTGCACCTGCAGCCCATTTCCATCGTCAATAGTCGATAATTAAAAATGCCTGAAAATTTAATCAAACAATAAATAAAAATTACGTTTTCAGTATCGCCTTCCTACTGTCATTAGATTTGAATAGCATTGTTTTTTTTCGTTGTAAATGTTAATTTTCAATTCTAATATGCATTTTTTAAAGAATGCATTTCGTAAAATACATATAATAGGTTGTCATTGCGGAGCAACCTGTATTATACTAATTCATGTTACCTCATGTTCACTAATATTTTAGGCTTACACGAAGTTCTTTTTTTTTTTTTTTTTTTTTTTTTTTTTTAATCAAATGGTCGTGAACTCAGTGTGAAACATTTCAAAAAATTGAATTCTCACGAAATCTTTATCAGGATTACAAACATAACTGTTAGTCTATCCAGTATGGCCACAGTCTGGAAAAATATAAAAAGTGGTGACAAAAGTTTGATGAGGTTTTAGGTAGGAAGTACTTTATTTACGTAGCACTAGAGCTGCATAATGGGCTATTGGCGACGGTCTGGGAAACATCCATGAGGATGATCCGAAGACATGCCATTGCAATTTTGATCCTCTGAAGAGGGGATGGCACCCCTGTTTTGGTATCCCGATGACCTGCGCGCAAAGTTGAGTACTTTATGGTAGAACAGTTTAAGGAGGACCGATGCAGCACACCCTCGGTCCCCATGCAGGCTGATCAATTAATTTACTCCATCATTTTGCAATTACAGCACATTAATTTAAGACATACAGACCAAAAGGAAACGAATTGGGGTATTTTTTCTATGAATTTGAATTATTAATGATGTAAAAATAATAAAGTAAATAAGATTAGTTACAAGGAATCACACTATATATACACAAAAAAATGGAGAAAATGGAAAAGTAATAAATATAAATGCGTAATCAACTTTCGACACACCTTTTAAATATTGAGTTTTGCCAAAAAATGTTAAACCTTACTCACTGTCCCTCCCCTTTAAACGCCTCTTCATCACCTTCTCCCCCTCACATTTTCTTCAATCTGAGTTGTTCTTTAGCGTAGAAAGGGCCTTAAAGGCCTGTTTACACGGTCCAAGTTCTTGAATCCGAGAAATCGGTAGAATTTTTTTGTCCAAGAAACTGAATGATTCGTTGACACTATCCAAGTTCTTGAATGTCACTGATTGGTCAGAAGAAAAACTTGCGCATGTGCATTGTTCATATTCAACATTATGAAATCATACTTACCCCTTATGAAAATTTAAGGTATATTTAAGGTTGATTTGAGGTATTTTTGAGGTATATTTGAGGTATATTTAAGGTTGCAGAGAAAACAGAAATAAAAATTATACCTCGTAAAGGTTGTAATTAAGGTGTACGAGGTTGATTTATATATACTTCAGCTTGTTTTGAGGTTGTTTAAAATTCACTTCAAATCATCCAGACTGATAAGGTGATTTTTAAGGTATACCAGGTTTATTTTCTTACATTTGTAACAAAAGAGGTATTTTTGAGGTGTAAAATTTTTTACCTTATTTCAACTAAAAAGAGTGAGATATTTATTGAGGTATATGAAGTCATTTTATTTATACCTAAGCTTATTTTGAGGTTGTTTTAAATTCACTTCAAATCAACCAGACTGATAAGGTGATTTTTAAGGTATATCAAGTTGATTTTCTGATACTTGTAAAAAAAGAGGTATTTTTGAGGTATAAAAAAATTGACCTTATTTCAACTAACGAGAGTGAGATATTTATTGAGGTATATGAAGTCCTTTTATTTATACCTAAGCTTATTTTGAGGTTGTTTAAAATTCACTTCATATCAACCAGAATCATGAGGCAGTTTTTAAGGTTCACCAGGTTGTTTTTTTTACACTTGTAACAAAAGAGGTATTTACGAGGTATAAAAAATATAATTTTTTTCAACTAAAGAGAGTGAGGTCTTTATTGAGATGTATGAAGTCATTTTATTTATACCTAAGGTTGTTTAAAGTACACTTCATATCAACTAGCTCACTTCCCAGAGTTCCGTGCTAGCCGGCAAATGGGGTGTGTGTTTACAATCGAAAGTTTCTTTAAAATTCGGTAAGTGTGCTTGACATTTATTAATTTAGCTTTGTCACTTTTAATCAAATACGCTTCAATTTTCAAACTTAAATTTCATTATTTTTGTTTTAAAGACGCGTCCTGATCTTACATTATTTAAGTCGGAGGATATTCTTTGAGGCTATTGTTGTAGGCTTAGCAATAAGACAGATCAATCTAAATATTTCTCGTCGCTGTTTAGGGTAACGTTACTGGTGAATCGTTACAGCAGGTTACGCACAGTATATTTTATTGTTTGTAATTTATTCAAATATAACTATTCTTTTTGTTTTGCTTAAATGTATATGTTTTAACGTAGCAGTATGCAAGCTGATTGAGTAAAAGGTTCATAATTTCTCTTATAAATAAATCACTGAAAATTGAAAGTTAACAGTTTTTATATATTGCAGGTAATAAAACAAATAAATAATACTATTGTAAGGAACGAAATGCATATTTGTTGCCTTCAACAAAAATCTAACATACATATTTAACTAATAAAATAAACATATACAATAAAAATTGCAATCAGGGTAAATACATCACACAAAAATTTTAATATTTCTTCAAAAGTTGCATTTTCATAAAAATATATATTTACAAACATGAAGAAAAAAAACAATCCTGTTTTTCGAAGTAAATATTCATTTTTTTAAATTAATGTTTACTTTAACAGGTGATTCTAAGGTAGGAAACAAGTTTACCATATCAAATCAACAAATTTCATAAAAAAATATATGAGAATTCCTAATAAAATCTGAAATTTTTTTTAATAAAAATATATGTAATATGAGATAAGATTCAAGCTAATTTTAGTGAACTAATTTTTTAACCCCCCTCACAAATTAATAAAGCAAACTTCATAAATTTTCATAATCTGAAAAATATTTTGTTTTTAAACTCCAGAAATGATGAGAAATTGGAAATTCTAACATTATCGCAGAGAAAGAAAAGAATTTTTTTTATTTTTAAATGTGCAGAGTAAATAAAAATATAACGCTAATAAATAAAGAATTTTGAAAATTAAATTCTAATAACATTAAATTATGTAAGGATCACAGAAAACTATAATATCAATGAAAAAAAAATCAGAACCGAATAATTTCGGTAATAATAAGTGATTGATATTAACAGCGATTACATTATATATAAGCGGGGATTACTGAACTTACATATACATTGCCTCTAGAGAGAAAAAAGTTATTCTAATTCTAGATTGTTCACCACATTAGCAAAATAAATTTTTCCAGTGTCATCGCACTGGATGGAAATACAAACAGAAGATATATTTGTCACAGGAATTAAGTTAAAGTTGCCAGAATTAGTTACTTGTGTAATATGGCTTAGTTCAACATTAAAATTAAGATTAAGAGAACGCTTCTTTTCATCAGAAATCATTTCTTCAATAACACCATAATAATTCCAGCAACAGCATATTGAATTCTGACAAGTACAAGTTACTAAAATTTTTACGAAGAAATTAATGCAGCCTAGTTTAAGTTTACTTGCCCTTTTATACATAAGCTTGGTTTAGTTGAGTATCTTAAAAGTATTTGTATGTGTATCACCTATTAAATAGTATCTGAAGTTAGTTAGCAAAAAGGCAACTATAGGTAAAGGAAAACTCCCTTATGAAAATTTAAGGTATATTTAAGGTTGATTTGAGGTATTTTTGAGGTATTAAGGTTGTTTTGAAGTATATTTGAGGTATATTTAAGGTTGCAGAGAAAACAGCAATAAAAATTATATCTCGTAAAGGTTGTAATTAAGGTGTACGAGGTTGATTTATATATACTTCAGCTTGCTTTGAGGTTGTTTAAAATTCACTTCAAATCAACCAGACTGATAAGGAGATTTTTAAGGTATACCAGGTTTATTTTCTTACACTTGTAACAAAAGAGGTATTTTTGAGGTGTAAAAATTTTTACCTTATTTCAACTAACGATAAAAAGGTATTTATAGAGGTATATGAAGTCATTTTATTTATACCTAAGCTTATTTTGAGGTTGTTTTAAATTCACTTCAAATCATCCAGACTGATAAGATGATTTTTAAGGTAAACGAGGTTGTTTCTCTTACACTTGTAACAAAAGAGGTATTTATGAGGTATAAAAAAATCAACCTTATTTCAACTAACGAGAGTGAGGTAATTACGAGGTATAAAAAATATACCTTTTTTCTACTAACGATATTGAGGTATTTATGAGGTATAAAAAAATATACCTTATTTCAACTAAAGAGAGTGAGGTATTTATTGAGGTGTTGAAGTCATTTTATTTATACCTAAGCTTGTTTTAAGGTTGCTTAAAGTACACTTCATATTAATTAACTCACTTCCCAGAGTTCCATGCGAGCCGGCAAATGGCGTGTGTGTTGACATCGAAAGTCTATTCGAAATTCGGTAAGTGTGCTTGACATTTATTAATTTAGTTTTATCACTTTTAATCAAATATGCTTCAATTTTGAAACTTAAATTTTATTATTTTTGTTTTAACGACGCGTCCTGATCTTAAATAATTTAAGTTGAAGGATATTCTTAGAGGCTATCGTTGTAGGCTTAGCAATAAGAGAGAATAACCGAAATATTTCTCGTCACTGTTTTGGGTAACATTACTGGTGAATCGTTACAACAGGGTTATGCACAGTATATTTTATTGTTTGCAGTTCAGTCAAATAGAACTATTCCTTTTATTTTGCTTAAATGTATATGTTTTAACGTAGCAGTATGCACGCTGATTAATTGAGAAAAATGTTCACAATTTCTCTTATAAATAAATCATTGAAAATTGAAAGATTTTTAAAATAGCAACTTTGCTTTGAAATTCTACTATAGCTGTATGCTTATCGTTTGGATATTTGTTGCAAAGTTTATATTATTGTTTATATATATATATATATATATATATATATATATATATATATATATATATATATATATATATATATATATATATATATATATATATATATATATATATATATATATATATATATATATTTACAGAGCTTATCCACAGTTCCCTGATATTACTGAGATGGCCTAGGCTGTAAATAGCACATGCGCGGCGGCGCAGAAGAAGAGACAAGCCAGCTACGGCTCAGCCTTCCCCTAGGATATAGTTCTGAATTTATACCTAAAAGAAAAAGTAATCTCTCCTAATAAACTACAGAATTTATGTAATTGTTGATAACAATAGTTTGCTAGATATTTGATAATTGAAAACTAGTAACTGTACTAGCTCACTTCTTCATGTTTTATCACAAAACTGCTATTTTCACTACATATTATTTTCTCGCATTTTACCCACGTTATTTATTTACTAAGCAGATTGTTATTACTTTTTAGAATATTGGGCAGAATGAAATTAAATCCGATTTCAAGTTTATATGACAATTTGTTTCAAGGTTATGAGCTTTTTCATGCAGCTGTTTATGGTTCACTACTTCAAAAATGTGCGAATTTCGGAAATCTTAAATATTTTAGAAATAAGTCAGTATAGTATGCAATTTTAATCCTGAATTGAATAAAATCAGTTGCAAATAAAAACATTTATTGTTGAAAGTAACATGCATTATTTTGAGTTTCATCCTATGGGATGTGTATTTATATTTAAACAAGTGTTTGTTACAACTAACTATTAGTTTTATTCTGTTCGGTATTATAAGTTATATAGGAGATATTATACTCAACTTATTTTAAAAGTATTATTTCAAATCATTCTCTCTTAGACATTTTCCTCACATAAAATTACTCACAACTTTAAAATAAATGCTCCTTATCAGCTTGTAATTTGTTCTATTCGATTGAGTGTAAAAAAAGAATAAAAATTGGTACATAACTTTAAAATTTTAATTTATTAAACGATTGTAGATTCTTCATTACATTGATTAAAAATTATTAAAATAACTATTTTTTAAGAAACTCTGATGTGATTGACAATAACATAAGTCCTTTTCAGAATCAGCGTCAAAAATTTAAAAAAGGCTGCTAGTTTCATGAAGTCTGACAAAAAGTTGAAAAATATAGACTAGGTTTATTGAGTTTAAAGATTTTTAAAAAAGAAAGGGAAGGAAATCTAATTATTAAACTTACAAGTACCATAATGTTACAGATGTATAGAAAAATAAAAAGTTTTAAAATTGCATAATAAGATTGGAATTATACAGGGTGTTTATAAAGTCCCGGACCCATTTTGATGTTTAATAACTCATAAAATAATAAAGATAGACTAAAATTAATAACATTAATGGTTAGATAGACTCAAAAAGTTTCATGACCCTTGTCAATGAACTTCCACGTGTGCCCCCTTCGTCGCACGGAGAATATCAAGTCGATAGTCAATTTCACGAGAGGTAGCTTTCTTTTTTACAGAAAAGACAATCTCATCAGTCGTATACTTAGACATGTTGGAAAACTTCGTATTTCCACAACTGGAAGAGCTTCAGCCACATGTCTTTTTGCAACAAGATGGTGCACCACCTCATTGGGGTATCATCGTTCGTAGTTCTTTGAATGACCATTTTACAGGAAGATGGATTGGGCGAGGAGGTCCAATTCCTTGGCCACCCAGATCACCTGATATAACGCCGCTGGACTTTTTTCTTTGGGGATTTATAAAGGACAATGTTTACAGGAGGATCATGTCGAACATTGATGGCCTAAAAGCCAGAATTACAACCGCAATAGCCTCTGTGGATGCCGACATGCTTGCCGCTACCTGGCGTGAAATTGACTATCGACTTGATATTCTCCGTGCGACGAAGGGGGCACACGTGGAAGTTCATTGACAAGGTTCATGAAAGTTTTTGAGTCTATCTAACCATTTATGTTTTTAATTTTAATCTATCTTTATTATTTTATGAGTTATTAAACATCAAAATGGGTCCGAGACTTTATAAACACCCTGTATATTTGAATTTCTGTAAATGTTGTTAATGGTAATACTGTCTTCAGTGTACTTTATTTTGTGGCTGTGATACATGTCATGCTTTTTAGCTACGAGGATTGAATAGAAATGGCAGAAGATATTTATCTGAAAAGGAAAATTAATTTCATCCAGTTAATTTAAATGATAAAAAAAATACTTTCTAATATTTTAAGACCTGCCACTATTATTGTAAATATGACTTTCTTACTAATTTATATTTTTTTTCCTTTTAGGTTCCAATAGTTACAAGTTTCAACATGTAGACGGAAACAGTATTTAAAATAATTTTGTTGGTTTGTAAAAAAAGTGAAATTTTAGTTTTAAATAAAAGTACTTTGAATTTCAGCTGACTAATTATTTAAATTTGTAGTTTTATAGCTTTAACAATTCAAGCACCTTAGACAACTATCTTCTAAAAATACGAGTATGAGTTCCCATAAATAATTTTTACTAACTGTAGAATTTGGATAAGTGTTATTTTAAGATGATTTAAATCAATCTATTAAAATTATAGAAGAATTATGGATTTGAAACTTTCTTTTATAGCTTAACAAAAGAAGCAAGTACTGCCGAAGGTTTAATATTAAAAATTTCAGGTTGATAAATGATCTCTACTAGTGAAAAAAATGTAGTGTACATTATTCTTCATATAATATATATAATATCTTTTTATATATATTATATTTTTTATATAGTGAGTCTAAAAATTAATAAACTAGGTGGTCCGTATAACACCTCACCTTCGTAAGTGCTAAAAAAAACATCTTTGGTTGATAAATTAATACTTTTAAAAATACAAAAATATATACTTGAAGTTACGAAATAATAACTTAAGGTAGAACATGGAACACATGGCGCTAATTAAAAATGACCTTTCCAATTGTTGAAAATACACTTCAGGTTGATTTATAACAACCAGAAGTGTAAAATGGCCCACCTTAGGTTGAAAAATATATACCTCTACAAGCATAAAATTATTTACCTGAGAATGAAGAATAATTACCTGAGGTAGAACAAAATACATTTGAGGTTGATTTATAACAACCAGAAGTGTAAAACGACACACCACAGGTTGATAAATATATACCTCTACAAGCATAAAATTATATACCTGAGGTTGAAAAACAATTACCTGATGTCGAACAAAATACACCTGAGGTAGATTTATAATAAGCTGAAGTGTAAAATGACACACCATAGGTTGAAAAATATCTACTTCTACAAGCATAAAATTAGATACCTGAGGTTGA
The DNA here is from genome assembly GCF_982258835.1 of Parasteatoda tepidariorum. Classification (NCBI taxonomy): domain Eukaryota; kingdom Metazoa; phylum Arthropoda; class Arachnida; order Araneae; family Theridiidae; genus Parasteatoda; species Parasteatoda tepidariorum. Next base: position 93,596,420 of record NC_141759.1, on the reverse strand, counting down.
AAAATAATTACCTGAAGTCGAACAAAATACACCTGAGGTTGATTTATAATAACCTGAAGTGTAAAATGACACACCTTAGGTTGTTGAATAAATACTTCCACAAGTGTAAAAAAATATACTTCAGGCTGAAATATATATACCTCTGGAGGTATATTTAAGGTATATTTGAGGTTGATTTTGAGGTATTCATTTGCACCCTTTTCAACCTTTACGACGTATTTAAACAACAACCTCCTTTATACCTTTAAAATATACCTCGTTTATACCACATTTATACCTCGATTTTTTCATAAGGGCTGGCATCCATTTAAAAAATTCTCATGCAAAATTCAAACTTTTTGTCCGTTTAGTCCACTAAGGCAACGCCCCGCTCTTCCGTGCCACAGGTCCTGGGTTCGATCCTTGGGCCGGGCAAGGTTGACTCAGCCTTTCATCCCTTCAGTGGGTCGATAAATGAGTACCAAGCATGCTTGGGAACTAAACACTGGGGGTTCCGCGTTCGGCTGACCACCTAACCGGAACATCTGCTCCTGCATCCCAGAGCCCAAGGTCAAGAAAACTGAAATGGGCACAGTAGACCTTGACCCTCTATGGGCTGTCGCGCCACTGTGTTTAGTTTTATTTTAGTTTTTAGTCCGCTAAGGCAAAATCTTGAATATTATTCTAGATCAACATGATGCAGTTTAATATTTTGGAATGATTTTCAATTTATTTTTAATAAGACTCGTGAAGACTCGTAAAGAGACTAAAAGAACATGAAAACTTTTCGTATAAATAGTGTGCTCTAATAAAATAGTTTTTATCTTTAATCCACAAAGAATATTGTATAAAACAAATTTACTGAGACAGCTATTCCAAAAAAATAATTTTATTATTTCAATTAAATATTAAAATCATTTTGGTGAACCTATACTTAATCTGCCTATATTGTAGTTAAAAAAGTTTAAAAGTATTATTGACTCTGGATTTTTGTTGTCAACATTAGTAACTTATCAAAGTTATTTAAATATATATTTCAATTTCCTTCAATTTCTTAAAAAAAAATCTCATCTGAAAATTTCCAAATTAAACTTGCTATGCAACTTTTATATAACTTGATTTTACTCAACTTGAACATGCAACTTTTACAGAGCTACTCCGTAAATGGCATCCAGAATTTCAAGGTTTGAATAAGGCTGTCAATACGTGCTCTGCAGCTAGGAGGAAGTGGAGACTAGTAACTGGAGAGCCTTCCCCTGGGAGTAACTCTAAATATACACCAAAAAGAAAAAAGACAAGTAAATTATTCTCCTTTGATTCAATGAAATCTTTTCACCTAAAAAATTACTGATAAAGTTTGCATGATCTTTGATTTTTGAAAACATTATTTTATAGCATTATCTTAAATTATTCTCTCAGGCAAGTAAACATATAAACTTAATGTTGCTTTTATTTCGATGGGGCATGAAAAACACAAAACATTGATGTTCTACATTCTTTTATTAAAAGATGATTGATTCTTGATCACATTAAATAAAAGGTTGAAAATGACCTTTTGTTTTTAAAAACCTTACGTGATAGACAATTATTTTCGGAATCAGCAGCATTGAGAATTGGTTTTAGTACAATTTCTTTTGCGAAATTGGACTAAAAATTTAAACAAGCAGGCCAGTGTAATTGAATTTATTCAAAATTTGCTGAGAAAAAAATTTAAATATCAGCATAACAATCCATAATTAAAAATGGTCGGTTGAATTATTGGAAAATTAAGAATTTCAATAAGCGTGTTATTTCTACAGCAGTTTTTATATGCATCTTATAGAAAAATTAGCTCTTTTAAGTGATATGTTTAAACAGTCAAAATAAAGAATTGAAATATACTGGGAGGAGAGTTTTGCAGGTCATTATTATTATTCTTATTCATCTGCTGTTACTAAAGAAACCATTTATTTATTCAAAATTGAATAGAAATAATAATAAAAGGTGATTTATGCAACGAAATAAGCTTTAAAATATTATTCTAATCTTTTAAAATTTGTCATTATCAATGTAAATATGACTCTCGCTAATTCAAATTTTTTATTTATAGGTTCCAATGCTCCAAATAACGTAAGCACAGCAAACTTGCAGAAGAAGCAGAGTGATTGTCAAGAATTTTGATTTCTTGAACGAAAAATTAATTTTTTTTTGTTAATAAAAGTTTTTATTTGTAAGCTGGCTAAATTATTTAAATTTGCTGTTATTTCGCTTTTACAAAAAAATTAGCGCCTTTAACATCTGTTCTATATAAATGAGTTCCCACATTTTTCTGAAACAAATGTATCCTCTTTTCACGATAGTTTAATTGAAATTATTAAAATTACAGAAACATTTGAAATGTTCTTTTAAGGTTTATGAGTCAGCATACTTAACATTATTCAACTCTACATGTTAATTCAAGATTAATAAATTTTATGAACTATTTAATTGCAAATTAGCACAAGGTTCACAAACTATAAATTAAAGGCGTTAAGTGAAAATTCCTATTCTGAATTGTGTGAGGAAGAATACATTCCAATGGGTTGTATTTCAAAATTGAAGGAAGATATATTCTTTGCATTGCATTTTACTTTTCTTCACACAATACATGGAAATCAGTCGAAAATTCTTTCGAAAGAAAGATTCATCCGTATTCCGCCTATGTGTTTAGAAAATAGTTTCTTAGCATCAGGATTAGCAGTGAAAATTAAGACAGACCGTAAAAAGTTAATAAGTAATTACCACCTAATGTGTAACATTAAAAACTCAATCAGAGTGATAAATACCTCTACAAGTGAAAAGATATATATTTTAGGTTAAAAATTAGCAGTCTAAGGAGAAATATTTTAATTATATTTAATTACCAGCATTAGCATAAAAAAATATAACCTGAAGGGAAAAATGGCATATTTTAGTTTGATTAAAAACATTTCCTTTACAAGCATAAAAACCTATATTTGAGGTGAAAAATAATACACCATACGTTAGTAAAAAATCACCTTTCCAACTATCAAAAATTACACCTGAAGTAGATTTGAAATAACCTGAAGAGTAAAATGACATGCCTCTGGTTGAAAAATATATACCTCTACAAGCATAAAATTAGATACCTGAGGTTGAAAAATAATTACCTGAGGTCGAACAACATACACCTGAGGTTGATTTATAATAACCTGAAGTGTAAAATGACACACCTTAGGTTGTTGAATAAATACTTCCACAAGTGTAAAAAAATATATTTCAAGCTGATAAGTAATGACCTAAGGTCGAACAAAATACACCTGAGGTTGATATGAAATAACCTGAAGTGTAAAATGACACACCATACGTTGAAAAATATATATCTCTACAAGCATAAAATTAGATACCTGAGGTTGAAAAATAATTACCTGAAGTGGAACAAAATACACCTGAGGTTGATTTATAATAACCTGAAGTGTAAAATGACACACTTTAGGTTGTTGAATAAATACTTCCACAAGTGTAAATAAATATACTTCAAGCTGATAAGTAATAACCTAAGGTTGAAAATGAAACACTTTAAAGTAGTAAATATCTACCTCACCCCAGATGTAAAATTAAACACCTCAAGTTGAAACATATATACCTCTGGAGGTATATATTAAGGTATATTTGAGGTTGGTTTTGAGGTATTCATTTGCACCCTTTTCAACCTCAACGACGTCTTTAAATAACAACCTCCTTTATACCTTTAAAATATACCTTGTTTATACCTCATTTATACCTCGATTTTTTCATAAGGGACATGACTTTAAAATTACTGAATAAATTCAAATAAAAATCATAATAACACAAATAGGCCGTAGCAGATTAACTTATTTTCACTAAAATATATGAAAGGAAACAACAAAAGGAACAATCTGATGTCTGCTTGTTGACGTCACAAAACTTAAGAAGCTGATTGGTTAAGGGAGGAAAAACTTGGGTGGAAAGTAGAACATGTTGCTCTACTGTCGTCCAAGAACTTAGAGCAAGTACTTGGATGATTGTTTACACGATCCAAGCTGAAAGCAAAACAAGTTTCCATCAATATCAATCAATCTCTGTCCAAGAAATTGGATCGTCTAAACAGGCCTTAAGTGATAGGAGATTCCTATTTAAGATTTTGATTTTAACTCGATCCAATCTCAAGGGGGTGAGGTTGGAATGTAACTTCGGTATCGTTGAAACATCTTTTGAAGATCTTTTGGAAGTGCATTTTCAAAATTTCGAACTGATGCGTATTTTTCAAGATATTTTGTAGTTTCTAAGCATTTCGGATGCATTGAATAAGCAGCCATGATAACAAAAGCCTCCCAGGACGGCAGCTGCCGTACTGGAAGGCTTTTGTTATCATGGCTGCTAGTGGAGGGCTGCAGAATAATACAGCATCTGCATATTATTTTTCATCTTACTTTTTTTTTAAAGCAAACAAACAAATGGAGGGATATCTTTTTTAAACATCTTGTTTTTGATAACAAAAAAGCTTAGTTGAGAGAACACCGCAAAGAACAAAAAGCAAAGAATTCTTTTTTTGGTTACACCATTAAAACCCAGATTTCACAGATTGTCACACTGACGTCACAATAAAGTCAAAAACAGTCACAGGTGTGACAGTTTTAAATTATCCCAAAAAGGTCATAGTGTTACTTTGTTACTTTATTTCGTGATATCATATTAGAGTCTCACTGACTACTTATTGAGACTTCGGACACTTAGTAGTCACAAAACTATACATGACTGAGGGACTAAAATCACTGCGAAACGTTGCTTCAACTTTGATTTCCCTGAAAGCCACATAAAAACCATTTCACGACTTGGCTCACTAAAGTCTAAACTAAATTAAACTAAACTCAGTGACGCGACAGCCCAAAGAGGACCAAGGCCTACTGTGCCCATTTCAGTTTTCTTGACCTTGGGCTCTGGGATGGAAGGGCAAATGTTCCGGTTAGGTGGTCAGCCGAACGTGAAACTCCCAATGTTAAGTTCCCAAGCATGCTTGGTACTCATTTATCGACCCACTGATGGGATGAAAGGCTGAGTCAACCTTGCCCGGTCCGAGGATCGAACCCAGAACCTGTGGCACGGGATAGCGAAGAGCTACCATCCAGCCACCGGGCTCACTAAAGTCACAGTGATATATTTTGCAATTCGTCTTATTCTGTTCTCATGTTTACTTTTTAACGATTTTTTTTTTTAAATTCACGTGCATACTTTAATGCGACTTGTCTCACTATAGCTACGATTCCTCTCGAGTCATACCTGGTCACTTGAAAGATTTGTTAGCAGTTTTTAGCGACCATAATCACTTAAAATTATCATTTTGTGAATCTCAATAGAGTCACCAATGGTCAAATTCACAGGCGTGACCTGCTTAAATAGTTTCGAAGGCCTCTGAATATGATTTTTTTTAAAAATTTATTCCCTTAAAAATGTTTATTTAAAAAATACTGTTTCCGTACAATATTGTTCCACTGTCTAACTCTCGCAGTATTAGAAAAAATGCATTAAATGCAATTCGACCCCTTTTTCAAATTACCCTACAGAACTTATATAATTTTATTTTAATAATATCTAATTTAAGAAAGAATTATGAAGATGGAGGAGGAATAACGGTTTAGGTCCATTTTTTCACAAAAAGGACGATTATTGGATTTCAATCTATCCCATTTTGAAGAGTAATCGTTCTGTAAAATCAATAGCGTGAAAAATCGTTCTACCCGAGAGTTATTACACTGTGAAGATGGGCTGCGCTGTGGAAAAACTTTCCTTTCCGCGAACAAAATCACCCCCCCCTCCGAATCAGCTTTTATGGAAATAGAACGTTTTTGTCCCGTGATTTTCATTTAGATGACTTTTCCTTCTCTTTTTAAAATAGATGTATATGTTTAAATTTTCCTTAAGATTTTTAAACTATGCATAACTTTTATAGTCACAATCAATCTTGATGGGATTTATTTTATTCAAAAATATTATTAAACAGAAAGAAAGGTAATTCTATTTTGTAATAAAGAATCAAGAAACTTATCATTTTTGCAATTTTTTTTACTTTTTCATTTTTAATTTTGAATTGAATGATTCATTCTATTTGCGTACAGTTTGACTAATATGTATTATGTTTGCACTTCAAAGCTTTTTTTTCAGGAGCAAATATTGACAAAGTTAGTCTGAAAGAAGGAAAATCGTTATCATTATATTTCCTGTCATCCACCTTCATATTTATATATATTTACTTAGAGGAAATCAAATATTCTGGTAACTACAAATATAATATTGAAAAAATTATATAAATATTACAACCACTTTTTTATTTTTTCCTGTCGCGTATGAACCCAGTGTGTGATTCTCGGTTTAGTAATCGATCATCATAATCTTCATGATTATTTTATTTTATATTGTTTATGATTATATTGTCATTAACCCTTTCGCGCCGACTGTCACAAATACGTGCCAGCATAAAACCGTTTCAACCAGGGTAAAAAGATAAAACTGGTAATCAAAGTAATTCTTTAGCAGTTTATTTGTGGGCGGAGTTATAATTGTTTGATTTATTTAATTCACCATTACTTTGTTCAAAATAAAACTTTTAGTTATACTTTGAATTAACATTGATTATATATATGATTAAACTGACAGTAATTAAAGTAAAAGCAAAGTAAGTCTGTCAAATTAGAAACGACTACATTTAAGTTACCGTTTTTTATTTAATTACGTCCTGAACCTGATTTTGTACGAATGCTTTTCTGAATCACCCGTCCCCAAGGGGTTAATTTCTACTCCATGCCACTCAACATTTCTTGATTGTCCATGTCACACGAACCCCCTCTCGATTTTTTGGTGCTGAGCACCCCCTCTTCCTCCCATCTCCATTCCTCCTCACTACTCCTCATCATCGATTTATTACTACAGATGAATCGGTTAATGCCGCTTCGCGGCAGTGCACCGAGATTTATGTGGTTTCTACCATTCTCGGTTTAGTAAATTAGCTGCATAGAGCTTTTACTTAACAATACGTCTAAATATCTCTAAAGCTTACTTGATTCGCCGAATACTTACGGCCTAATTGTGAAGATTTGTTACAATTAAGCCATGTTGAGCTTCCTTTAAAAAGTTGGCAGAATTAACCAAAAATCTACAAATTTGAGTTTGTAGCTCTCTACCGTTTTATTAAATATTTTGTTGAATCCGGAGCAGTTATCATTTCTGTTGTTACCGAAATTGGTCACTAATTTGAGAAAAATCAAATTTAATCCCTTTTCAAATATTTATTTTATATGAATGCTATTTTAAGAAAAATTAGTCGCTAATATGAGAAAATCAAAATAATTCCCTTTCAAATATTTATCTCACATATATAATTTAAGAGAAATAGATTGCTGATCTGAGATAATCAAAATAATTCTGCTTCATTTATCTTATATCTGTATTTTAAGAGAAGTTGGCAGCTTATAGGAAAAATCAAAATATCTCTTCCGTAATTTTAAGAGAATTCTTTTGCTTGTAAGATAAAATCAGAAAACTTCCACTTCAAATATTTATCTTATATGAGTATTTTAAGAGAAATAGGCAGCTAAAATTTTTTATTTTATTTAAAACTGCCGTTGGACAGCTGCCCCAATTTTGAGTTTACGACTACTAATGTTCAACTCCTTAGCCTTGTAATTTTGAACTCAATCTAGAAGGCAAGGGAAGCCCGGGATTAAGTATTGGGAGAAATTTGCCTTCGTGGAGGACTTTTTGATGGAATTAACCAGCATTTGCGTTACACGGAGAGGAAAACCACGAAAACTTTCCACGGTTAGCCTGAAGGCAAGGGGATTCTTACCCATGATCCATCTAACACTGAGGGCATTTTACGTCAGCACTGTGGTCGGTGCGATCCGGGTGCATATTTTGTTTCAATCAGCCATCGCTGGGATCGAACCCGGTTCACCTCATTGGGAGACGATCGCTCTACACCCTGAGCCACCACGGCTTAGGTCGTTAATATTTTACGTTGAACAGCCGACGTTTATGGCTACTAATGTTCAACTCCGTAGCCTTGTAATTTTGAACCCAATCCAGGAAACAAGGGAACTCCTGGATCAAATATTGGGAGAAATTTGCCTTCGTGAAGGACTCTTTGATTCTATTAATCCGCATTTGTGTTACATGGAGAGGAAAACCACGAGAACCTTCCGCGGTTAGCCAGACGGCAAGGGGACTGTAACCCATGATCTGTCTACCAGTGAGGATATTTTACGTCGGCTCTGTGGTCAGTGCGAGCCGGGTGCGGAATTCGAATCTATCAGCTATTGCTGAGACCGAACTCGGTTCACCTCATTGGGAGGCGAGCGCTCTATCACCTAAAACTTCACGGCTCAGGTCGTTAATACGTTAAATTCCAAATAATTATTTTCAAATGCTATTTAGCAATTTTTTTAAAACTTTGTTCTGATTGGCAGAACCAGTATCACCCGGCACAAGATTTATGATTCTTTTTTTATTTTGTACAAAAACTAATCATAAAGAAGAATGGAAATTTATTATCATACAAAGAAAATTATAAGGAAAAAAACATTTGATTCCATTAAAAAAATACAAAAGTATTTAGTTCAGGAACACTAATTCACATAGAATACTTTAAGGTACAAAAAGTAAAATGTAAATTTTTTCCATAACTTAATAACATTCCGATTATCACCCAATTTTATCCTTTGACCAGTTGAACACCGAAACATACATGTCAGCGATCGATAAAAAAAATATGTAAGTTCTACAAATTTCACTTTTTTAAGAAAATTATAAGCACATTCGGAAGAATCTAAACCAAGAACTCTTTTTAATAAGCTTAAAGCATTGAGTCGATCTTAATTATCAGGTTAGTAACACTCTTTAAGTATTTGTCACGAAAAGGAATTTGCTGATACATAGTCAAAAAGGAATTCGCAGATAAAAAGTCGTAAATAAATTTGCCGATGTAATTATCACAGATAGTTTCTTACTTGAAAGGGATGTTTTCTGGCTGAGCTTGAACGGAAAATATTTGAGGAGCACCCCTAACTGAACTATTTGCAGGCATACGATAATTAGTTCTCTAAAGCAACGGTTCCTGACTTTTTTCAACTATGGAACCCTAAATGATCGACCTTATTTACACCGAGACTTCGGAATAAATTGTAAATGTCGATTGCTAGCATATTAATTAACGAAAGAATATTAATTATTTGGAAAATATGTAATGATTTAAATGTTATTTATTATGTCGTTAATATATAGTAAATTAATGGAGAATTGAATTTTTTTTATCATATCGTTTAATCAAAATTAGTCTTAAAATTAGGCATACAATAATTTGTTCTCTGAAGTAGTTGTTCCTGATTTTTTTACCGAAAGAATATTAATTATTTGAAAAATATGTCATGATTTAAATGTTATTTATAATTTTGTTAATATATCGCTGCTTTAAAACTAAAACGACGCATGTGCAGGCATTACACGCTTGCAGATGCGTCGTTTTAGTTTTGAACCAGCGATTCAGTAAATTCATGGAGAATTGATTTTTTTTATCATATCGTTTATTCAAAATTAGTCTTAAAATTAGGCATACAATAATTTGTTCTCTGAAGCAGTGGTTCCTGATTTTTTTATCGAAAGAATATTAATTATTTGAAAAATATGTCATGATTTAAATGTTATTTATTAATTCATTAATATATCGCTGCTTCAAATCTAAAACGACACATCTGTAGGTTTATTATGTAAATCATTATGTAAGGCATACAATAATTTGTTCTCTAAAGCAGCGGTTCCCAATTTTTTTCAACTGCGAAACCCTAAATGATAGACCTCATTGTAGCGGAACCCCAAGACTTCGTGAATAAATGTTCATTTTCGATTGTTAACATATTAATTAACGAAAGAAAATTAATTATTTGGAAAATATGTAGCGATCCAATTATTATTTATTATTTCGTTAATTGTAAATTAATGTAGAAGGAAATTTTCTTTATCATATCATTTAATCAAGAATAGTCTTAAAATTAGGTCTTACGTCAGACAGTTGTATTCACGGTTCTAGAGCGGCATCTAATCTAGTTCTTAATTTGATTTCAGCGCATGCGTAAACTGAAAATAAATGAGTTGAAATATGGTTTCCATTAAAATAAAAACGAAAAAGGACGCAAATCAACTTAGAAAATGTTTATCAGAGAAACATACTTCTTCCATTATTCCGTGCGAAATAATGCAATTTTTCACAAATGCATATCCTATTTATAATCCATTTATTTTATTGTCATTAGAAAAAAACATTGCCTTGAATTTTCTTACTTCATATGAATTTTAATTAAATGCAATCTCACAAAAATATCGAATAAATAATGGATTATTAAAATTAGAAATAATGTAAATAATGGAATTAAATAAATAATGGATTGCTAATTCGATACAAATTTAGTTACAGGTTTTAAAAATCATAACTGGTTAAAAAAGAAAGTCCTAACTCTCGGAACCCCCATGACTCTTCCACGGAACCCTAGGGTTCCGCAGAACACGAGTTAGGAACCACTACTCTAAACTGTGAAATATCCAAGGCACGCATAAAATTTTATTATTCTGTTAATGGTGTTTTATGAAGGCCTAACAAGTATTTAAGAAAATTATCCAATTTCTATAACGTTAAGATTAACATTAATTTTATAACAATATTAAACATAATTCATAAACCAGATATCATTGAGAACTATATGAATTGAGAACTATATGAACTTGAGATTATACACAGAAAAATAATGAGTTTCTGGATTAAATTTGTCTAGTTTTAAATTGTGGGAAACATTTTTTTTTTCTTTTTCAAATTAAACGTTTCTGAGTTGGCAATAATAAAAGTTCAAAGGAATTAGCGTGATACGCATCACTGAACTATTTAAGCTGTAATAATTGTTTAAATCAAATCAAAGAATTATAAAATTCAATGAAGGTCAAAACAAAAAAAGGAAAAATTAATGGATTTGACGAACGGCTTAGTTTTTAGGTTATTTGGTTGCACAATTCTAACGTAAGAAATGATATAATTTTTAAAACATTTTGTTTCCGAAAAAAGTAATTAATGTTTTAAAATGAAAACAATACAATTCCGGGTACATTTTAAGCTTTAAAAAGTTCATACGGTTTCGAAAGTGATTAAATTATTTCATTTTTGCAGTTTATTTTGGACGAGAAAAATATTTGTGTTTAACTGAATACATTTACAAATATCTGTTTACTAATTTAAATAATATAAATATGTATTATTTCAAAACTGAAAGTGGTTGTCATTGTTAGAAAATATTACATTTATGTTTCCTGCTATTTTTTTTATAAAGATGTTTTTAACAATATTAAAAAATTTGCGTTTTTGCAATAAAATTCGAAATAAAATAATGTCCTACCTCTGACCACAAATATTAGCATTCATTCAAATAAATACAGGGTGTTTATAAAGTCTCGGACCCATTTTGATGTTTAATTACTCATAAAATAATAACGATAGATTAAAATTAATAACATACATGGTTAGATAGACTCAAAAAGTCTCATGACCCTTGTCAACGAACTTCCACGTGCGTCGTCGCACGGAGAATATCAAGTCGATAGTTAATTTCACGCCAGGTAGCGGCAAACATGTCGGCATCCATAGAGGCTATTGCGGTTGTAATTCTGTCTTTTAGGTCATGTTCGACACGATCCTCCTGTAAACATTGTCATTTATAAATCCCCAAAGAAAAAAAGTCCAGCTGCGTTATATCAGGTGATCTGGGTGGCCAAGGAATTGGACCTCCTAGCCCAATCCATCTTCCTGGAAAATGGTCATTCAAAGAACTACGAACGATGATACCCCAATGAGGTGGAGCACCATCTTGTTGCAAAAAGACGTGTGGCTGCAGCTTTTCTAGTTGTGGAAATACGAAGTTTTCCAACGTGTCTAAGTATACGACTGATGAGACATGCTTGCCGCTACCTAGCGTACAATTGACTATCGACTTGATATTTTCAGTAGAAGTTCATTGACAAGGGTCATGAAACTTTTTGAGTCTATCTAACCATTTATGTTATTAATTTTAATCTATCTTTATTATTTTATGAGTTATTAAACATCAAAATGGGTCCGGGACTTAATAAACACCCTGTATAATTTGTATCCTACCACTTTAGCTCAGAAAAATATTTGTGTTTTACCGTTTCGCCAAGCACCCCTTAGCGATGGGGTAGCCAGCTTGTTGCCCTTCGTAACCTTGGATGCATCTTTGTGATTGCGGTATCCATCACCTAGTGTTATCTAATTGTATTGGCTAAAATCTCATGAAACGAGATTTTCTTATAGCTGTTACAGGGCAGCCAACTTTGAAAGCTTTTTGTAAAAATCTATTATAGTGGTAGATATGTTTTAATGTATTATTTTTTATTCATCTAAACTTATTTTCCACACTGCTACATATAAATGATTCAGAAGTTCATATGCAACGCCACATTTTTCCAGCTCTAGAGCGGTGAAGCTTTTAAAATGTGAGCAAAATTATCAAAAATTCTGAAAATTTTGGTTTTTTAATGTCTACCACTCAATAAAATATTTTCCAAAAAGCGTAGTAGTTGACAGCAGAGATGCCAACTTGCTCCCGATAGCAAATATATATTTTAAAGTGGTTGTTTATCAATTGTGATTCTTGGTTTAATAAATTCAACTTAGTAGATTTTTATCCACCACTATTTCTAAATAATTCGTAGGCTTATATAATCATCACTTGTGTAGTACCTATGTCATGCTATACCTTTTAAAAAGCAAGCAAAAATAGTCAAGTATTTCCAACATTTACTTTGTAGTTATATACCGTTTTTTTAAAAATTATTTTGGCATGTCCGGAGCAGTTGGCATCTCTGTGATAGGCCAGCTATTAATCAGATTCATTTAAATATTCTTGTGATAACGAACAGGTGTAATATTTTATTCTTCATAATTTTGTTACAATTCATCAATTTTTTTAAGGAACCGTATGAATCCGGTTCCTTTGTACTGAACTATACAAAATATTGTACAAATCTAATAACAAAATCGATCATAAAAATTTCAAAAAATAATTAGATATAAATCGTAATAAATTTCATAAAAAATAGAACGAAACAATTTCAACAAAATAACAGAGAATAACTCGCCACACACATTTAAATTGAATCCGTTCGTTTTGAGGTATAACACAGTTAACATTTTGCTTAAAAAATCTTAAAAGATCTTGGCAAAATGTAAACATAAATTGCTGGTAACCATTTTCAGAAGAGCACTTCGAGAAAACCGTTAAAACATTCATAATTATAAAGTCATAACAATTCATATTAAGAAGTCATAACAATTTTCCTTATCAGTGTCAGCAGTAGGTAAAAACCTCCGTGTGCGTCTTATACCAGTCCCAATAAAATAAATATGAAAATCCAAAAAGATTCGATACTGAGAGTTATTATCAATGCACTTTCTCATGAGCGTAGCCATTTTCTTTTTCCACTTGGCTAAGACGTTTGGAATGTCGAGTTCGAACACCATTGCTTTGATGATTTTCTTCCGTTGAGGTCATTTGTTTGGATTTTGTTTCTAAATCAATCTTTTTCTGTTTGTTGTATGTGTTGCGATAAAAGTTGATGAACATGACCATAAACAGGAGGGCATGACCCATGACAGCATAAGCAAATCCTTTCTGATAGCCACAGTCATAGAAGAGAGGCACCATTGCGTGGACAAATGCGAGTACGAACTGAACCTAAAAAATGAAATTAAAAAAAGTTTAGAGCGAGTAGTTAATAAATCTAGAATATTAGAACAATTATAAATTGTTATAAAAAAGGAGGTCGTATTAAAATAATTCGACAAAATTATTTATTCAATTCACTTTAAAATATCGTTCTCTGCTTCAGGTCAAAGTCAAAATTACGGTCTGTGGATGAATGAATGGTTCCGCCCTATAAACGGGTGTGGCAGAAATTGAATTCTTGGCTATAGATGGCGCAACTGGAAAACAAGAACAATCGCACACTTTGCCTTAATGGTATACGACGACAACAACAACAACTTTAAAATGTATTCGATTTTTAACCGTTTAAACGCTGATGTTCTAATTTTGGAACATGGCTTTTTCCCAAAAGACAAATACTGGTACCTCAGTTATTTCATTGTTAGCATTTATTCTAAATAAATAATGCATGCTTATCTACCAATATTATTTAATAATATACTGTTGTTGTTGTTACACACTCCCCTGGAGAAGGAAAGCCTAGACCAGGTCCAGAAAGGCCCCGTCGCGTCAGTTCCCCATACATCTGCAGAAAGTCCCGATCAACCAGCAGCTGCCTAAAAGAAGCGCCAAGGCAAAAAAGAAGGTGATCAGGACTAGCAGGTTGTGAGCAGGAACAAGGTTGGAAAGTTTTCTCCCCATTTTGAAACCTTAAACACTTAAGATAGCCACTACGAAATCTGGCCATGGCCTATTGGAAAGGCCGAGGGCAGCAGCATGTTAATGATAGGCCAGGGCAGTTGCCAGCATACCATTGATGGGATGGAGTACGGCGCCACACTGGAAGCAAACGATGTGTTCCCAGGGAGTGGATCTCAGTGGGAGTAAGACGGTTCAAACAGTCCATAGGAATATCACAGCCATTCTTGGCGAGCACATCGGCTGTCTCATTGCCATTTACCCCGACATGCGATGGGATCCATTGGAGGCTTATTGGTGTCTTCAGGCCTATCTCAGATAGAAGTTTCATAGTTTCCTGGCCAGGAATATCAAATATTTCCGGCAAGTTCAAATTTAGAGACAAATATATAATAATATACTAAATTATATATTTGGTTCTAAATTTTAATTGTTATTCGTGATAATATGAATTTTAGCCCGATTACCGCATTCTTATGCTCAGATTGCATTATATCTAAATTCTACTAACTTTATCATACACAAACACACACAGATAGGTTATAGGACTACGGCGAACCCGGTGAAGGAGCAACCCTGTAGGGTCCGATCCGGGAAAGCCGTAGTACTATTAAATTTAGTACAATGAGCAACCCGGTACAAGCTGTGGTCTTGCCAGGACGACCGGGTCACTGCTTTAGCAGAAGTTCACAATATTCTTTAATGTAAATAGTTTTAGTATGTAAATATTTCAGTATTGCTCTTTTCACTTCATTTACTTACTTATTTGTTTTAAACACATGTTTTGTATATAGCTAACTTAATCTTACTTTCATGTAAATTTATCATTACTGTTTTTCTTCAATTTCATGCCCGACTTATAGCGCATATTGTGTTATTTGACAACTAGTTCCTGGCTATACCTTTTCTTTTGTTGTTTTTGACTACAGGGATTTCCCCAATTTAAACTAGCATATGACTTTAATGATGACTTTTACTTATATATCAAACAGGGGCGCTTCGCGCCAAATACCGAGATTACACAGATATCCAGTATCCGTTAATTGTTATACATTTATACCAAATTAATTGTTAAATGAAATATCTACTTAATTTAATTATAAATTTTGCTTTTGTGATAGTTTAAAGAAGTGCATTCGGCATATAAGAGTTCAGTCACAAGTCTCTATTTGAATAAAATTTCATCTCATTCAAGTTACGTTCGTAGTTAACTTTTTCAACCGAATACTTCCAACGCATATTGTAATCGAAGCTTTCATTTTTAAACCAATCAAATTTGTATTGATTGGCAATCAATTAAATTATTATTACTCTAGTCTTTCACATTCAAAATTTATTGCACCATTCTCAAACCACGTATGGAACACGTATCATTATAATGAGCCAATTTTTTAAAGTTGATGGCAACCTCTAAAACTTCGTTGTGTGAAAAGAACATTTTCAAGTTTCGCATATAATTCTCTCTGATTTTCTTGATTGATATACATCCCGCTGTCTTGCCTCCTTTAAAATGAAACGGAAGAAGGCCAATTTGTAAATTTCTTTACATCAATTTTTGTTCAAATAAAATTATATTTTGTAAAACTATACCAATATCAATTTTTACCGGCATTTGCTGAATTTATCAAATGCTAAGCTTCAGTTTTTTCTATGCATTCAGTAAAACTTTATTTTAGTGATAGCTATGTTTATATTTAAATTTATTATTTTTTATTCATTTAAACTTATTTTCCGCACTACTATATATAATTAATTTAAAAGTTCATATTCAACAACACTTTAACCCTTTCTAAAGCCGTGGTAAGTATACTTACCACCAATTTTTAAAGTCTATGGTGAACTTTTTTAGCACTTTAAATTTAGGTTTCCATTTGTTAATAACTTCAGCTTTCTTGAAGTGCGTTTGAATAAAATTGGCAACCATTTGTTAGTTTAAGAAAACGTATTAAAGTTATAAAATGCATTATTCCATTTGAAGATTGTAGCATTATAAAATTTATTTTATAAATAAAGAAAAATGAAAGTCAATAAGTTCCTAATAGGTCGTGTTAAATGTTCTTACCACCAAAGAAATGGCATTTTTATAAACTAAATGAGTTTTTTTTTCTTATATCAATTACTATTCCTATAACTATTTCAATTCCAAAAATACTTTAATTTACCTTTGCCAGAAATAAATTGCCCATAAAAGGTTAATTCAGTCCTTTCGTGGTGAGGCTTTTATGATTTTTCAAAATTACCAAAAATTCTGAAAGCTTTGATTATGAAAAGTCTACCACTCTATACATAAAAAATTTTCAGAAAACGTAGTAGTTGGCAGGCCTGCGAAGGTATAGGCGACGTTGCTACATCTCACTAATCGCCCCTCAACAGGTAACACATTCTGATCCAGTACCTGTTAACCTGATTAAGCGTAGGATCTATCGTTTATTTCTATTCATTTTACGTAACTGAATCACATCTAAGAAATAAAACTGAGAAAGTTTCATGCGGTGAGTTTAAAAAGTTAGAATTTGTGATCAATTGCGAACTAAAGATAGGGAATTCCATCATAACTCAGATGACATCGGAATGTAAGACAGTGCTTAGATTTTTATTTCTAGGAAAGACATTTTCTGAGTAATTAAATAAGAATTCTTAAGAAGATTCACTTACATTAAAGAGATGCGTATAACTATTTCTTTCAATAAATACCACAAAAGTGGGAAGGTGAATCGTGTATATTGTTATCAGATATCTCATTAAATTCACTCCCTGTGGTTTTTTTTTTTGCTCTAATGAAGGTGAGTGAAGTTTGCGGTTTCCAAAACAAGCATTTCTTCAAGGGTTTTTTTAAAATTCCAATCATTGCTTATCTCTAGCTGAAATAATCAGGTCTGAAATAATAGTTGCTCTATTCAAAGGGGAAAAACCACTGATGACTAAGAATGATTTTAACTTAGAAATACTAATCAGGAATTATGTTACGTATATACAGTTTATGCAAAAAATTATGGAAACACTTTTATATTGATTCTATATACCACAATCTTCCTTTCAGCGGCTTTGTGAGAGGATACGTGATAAAACTGAGGGCACAATTTGAATAATCATGACTGAGGCTTTTAGAAATGGTGTTCATGCAAACTTCGGATTGACCGAAGGAAGGGTGACAATTTCGCTGCTCGAACAACATGGTAACACTAACGTATGATGGTGCACGGCTTCCAACAAGAACAATCAGTAATAATCAAGTAAAAAGAGGTCAAATCGGGACTCCAAAAACAGCGATTTTTTTTCTAAATCTAGCAACCATGTCACTTTCTTTTTAAAACAATAAATCTATTGATAAGTAAAACAAGTT
The DNA here is from genome assembly GCF_982258835.1 of Parasteatoda tepidariorum. NCBI lineage: Eukaryota > Metazoa > Arthropoda > Arachnida > Araneae > Theridiidae > Parasteatoda > Parasteatoda tepidariorum. The sequence continues at coordinate 93,578,645 of NC_141759.1, read as the reverse complement.
TTCGATTCAAGGTGGATCTAATATAAAGTGACCACATTTTTATTGAGACAAAGCGGAACAAATGGGAGGAAATGAGAATTACAATTTTGTCAAACTTTCAACTCGCACAATATATATATAAAAATACGAATAAATGTTTGCAAAAGTATTTTCAACATCAACTGGAAGTAAGTCAGATGCTGTTTTGAATAGTATAGGTTTAGAATGTGCGCTGCACAACCTACTCCAATATTTTTTTGCTTCAAATGTTCGTTAAGTTTCGTAGAAACGTTATTGATGCCTCTTCTAGCTTTTCCTCCAAAATTTACGTTAGTGTTATCAGCACAATGGGCAATAATTTTATTGCTTAAATTATTCTTTTTTAAAATAGTACTTATTAAATCAAAGATTATTTGTGAAGTTTCATCAGGCAATGAAACAAAATCTAATATTCTAATTTTAATTCCTGTTTCTGGATCAAAAAATCTAACACCTGTGAGAAATAATTTTAAATCTTTGTGGTTGGAAGCATCAGAATATATGGACATAAATGCGCATTTTTCTAATTCTTTCTGCAATTGTGAAAACGAATATGGTGAAAAAACATTACAAATAATTCCTTCGGTTTTTGTTCTTGCACATGCATATTTTTTGTCGTATAATGTTTTGATCACTTGCGACGTACAATCCATTGATCTGAAACTTTGATTGTGGTTTATGGTGCGGAAAACAAATAGCCCTTCCGCTAATGCTAGCTGTTTTTCCGTGTTGCTAAAGACTGCGAAAAAATTGTTCCATTTTAGATGAGGAAGCGGCATTATTAAAAAATCTTTTGTGCCTCTTTGTCGCTAGATGTTTAGTAATATCGTTTTTTCCACCATGTGAGACCGAAAATTCAGCATTGCGTTTATCGCACCGTACCATATAGTCTATTTTGGTACTTTTAATAAATGGAAATTCTCTGTTTAGCTCTTCATTAAATTTACATCCTCTTTTTTCACTCATCTTTTATTTTGTGGGTAAATACTAGAAATAAATAAAAAAATTATTACAAAGGCTAAAAAAGAGTATTAAATTTTACCTTATAGACCGTTACTTTGTGGCGACTATTGCTCAACCTTTGTCAATCAAATAATGAGTCACACCGAACGTCAAATTGAAAACAACAAACCGCACTGTCTAACGGCAGTCCGCACTTATCTGAATTAATCCGAGACGTAAAGACAATGATCGCACACCACCGAGTAAATCTAACTTGGTACATTGCCTAATTTAGTTTACTTTGCACGCATTTTATGTATTTTTTATTTCTTTATATTCACCATAATACTTCATAAATAATAGGAATATATTTTTACAGTACATTTAAAATAAGAAATGCAGATATTTTCTAAGAAGCGGGACATTTTTTAAAATTGGCGGGACGCGGGACAGTCTACCAGAAAGCGGGACTGTCCCGCCAAACTCAGTTGCTAGTAGCAATTCCGTAACACAAACTGTACACTTAACTCCTTCATAGGGATAGTGGTCTCTAAAAATAACTTGTTTTGGTTTTAAGGCACGAATGAATTTTCAAAACATTTTGCCACCTTTTCGATATCAATTCTCCACTTACCATTTGAATAATTGTGAGGTACTTTTTCCACCAGAGGTACTTTCGCATTCCTGGACCAAGTGCGGCAAGACAGTAGTATGAATACATGATTGTGTGCACAAAACAATTTATAAACGGGAAAAAGGCATTACTTCCTCCTGCAATTAAAATATTGATAGTTATAGAGCCAAATAATTGTTATAAAATAATATGTAAATGAACAAGACTAATTAAAAAAAATTATCAGACCCAATTTCCGCAAGCAAAATATGTTTTTAAAGGTATGTAATAATTTTTATTATCACCACAACCAAAAATAATTAAAAATAAAAGATGTTCCACAAAAATCTCCCATAATATGTATTTTTAAAATTCTTATAAAAATTGGGGGGGGGGGAGTTCACATATGGGGGCCCACTTATTGATATTCAAGTGAGTAGAAATATCCTCGACTTGTCCCCTGGCTGGAATTTTAAAAATTCGATCGAGTGAAAAAATTGGAATTTTTTTATATTAATATACATTTAAAACAATTTATTAATTTAAAAAATTCGATCTCCTTCCCCTTCCGGCAATAACACATGTCTTGATGCTAATTATATTTGACTTTCCTCTCTGTGATTTGTCAGATTTTGATAGCGTTTTTGCTTTTTCCTTGCTTAAATATTAATTTGCGATCCCATACGTTTACATTCTTTTGATTTCATTTTTGATTTTATTAAATATATACACGTTTATAAAATAAACTCTTTTAACTGAAACCTTTTCATTGAATGAAAGGTTAAATACCCTACCATTTTTGCTTATAAAAGAATATTTTGCATTATTGTAAAAGAATAAGAAAAAAAATATTTTTGCGAATTAAACTTTCAGGTAGATCAAACATTTATGATATTGAAATTATAAATAGCTATCATTGAATTACAATGGTGGTGGTGAAATTTTTCCCCAATAAGATTCTTCAAAGGTGGTATGCTTGAAATAATGGCAAAAAAATTTATTCGTTAATCAAGCGATTCCCAATTTTTTTTTTTACGGTAACCCTAAATAATCAATTTACGGAATCCTAAATAATCGATCCAACTATATAAATAAAGTTTATTAGAATGTCATAACCTATAAAAGACTATTTTTGAATATTTAATTAGAGATAAGATGATCTTTAGCTTGTTTTATTGTCAATAATCTTAAATTATATTTTTCGTCAGACAGTTGAATTTTCAGTTATTGCGTTATTCTCTAGTCTTAGTTATGAATTTGTTTTTGGTGTGTCTACATAAGCTGAAAATGAATAAAATAACACTTAGACAGATTATGATTAATTTCGAAATGAAAACTTAAAAGATTATTAGAGAAACAAATATTTTTTTATTAAAGATATTAGTTAGGTATTTCATTTTGTTACTAATGCAATGTTTTCCTAATTTGTTCAATGTATTGCTATTTAAAATATTATATTTTGTTGTATAAAATGAAATTTCTTATTATAAAATTCTAATTTCTTGTTATAAAATTCTATTTCTTCTTTCTTAATTTTACTTAAAGGAACTTCATAATGACAACCGAAAGGTAAAATAAATTATGAATAAAGATTGGATTTAAATATAATATGAGGTTTCAGAATTTACCACTGGTTATAAAAAGTACTAACTACCGGAACGCCTTTAGCTCTTCCAAGGAGAACTAGGGTTCCACTTATCATTGTTGTTGTTGTTGACGTATTGGGGCAGAGGGGGTGTGATTGTTCTTGTTTTCCAGCGGCGCCATCTATGGCCAAGAATTCGACTTCTGCCACACCATACGTCGCACCCGTTTATAGGGTAGACCCATTCATACATCCATTCATTCAGCCCCCCCATGCTCCTGTAACAAATTATATCTCTAGGGCAGTGTTTCCCAAAGTGTGGTACGCATACCCCCCTGGGGTACAGGAACAGCTTAGCGGGGGCACGAGTTTAGGGGTTCTTATGCGAAATATCTTGCAACAAACGAAAATTTCAATTTTTTTTTTTTTTTTTTTTTTTTTTGAAAACAAAGTCAGCCATGAAAATTTACGATTACGTATTTTTCTATATTGCAGAGTTAGCAGTTAATAATTAGTAGTGTCAACAGCCAGTTGTGATTTTTAACTTTCGTGCAATTTTTTTATAGTAAAAATTCACTCATATTTTTATTAGTGGTCCACAGCGTTACGAAAAATTTAGAAATGGTACACAAAAGTCATAAGTTAGGGAAACACTGCTCTAGGGGTACATAATTGGAGATTGATCGTTCTCTGATTCATGTCAAAATTACGTTCTGTGGATGATTGAATGGGTGTATGAATGGGTCCGCTCTATAAATGGGTGTGACATATGAATGGAGCAAAAGTCGAATTATTGACCATAGATGGCGCCACTGGAAAGCAAGAGCAATCGCACCCCTTGCCTTAATGGCCTTCGACAACAAAAACACTAGTTCTAATTGTAATAAAAATATGTAATAATTTACCTGCACCAAATTTCATGCCTATCCAGATACCCCAAGCAACTAATGAATGATGAATAACATGAAGAGCAGATATGTGGTTGAACTTTTTACGAAGAACAAAAAATATCTGAAATAATTATAAATTTTCTCTAAAAAATCTGCCTTAGAATAATACTTTTGATATGTTAATAAGACTACATGAATATTTAGTAAATAATAATATTATTAGAGAATTATCCAAATTTAGCTGGTGGAAGAAAAAATAGTAAGACACAGTTTTAATCAGACAAAAATTCAGATTTTAGTTAAAGGTAGCCGATATTTTCATAAGAACCAGTATTTTTAAAAGTACCAATGTTTTCAAATTATTAATTGATAAAAAAATTGCTAGGAAATATATACACGAGGATTTTCTATTAATTACATTATAACTAGACATTACTAGGTAATTAACTAAGTAAAAAATTGCTATTAAAATTTTCGAAAATGATGCAATGAAAAGTACCGATATTTAAAAGAACCAATGTCTTTAAATTTTATAATAAAATAAAAATTGTGAAAGGCTTTTATCTTTACACTACTATTTCTTGTAAATTAAAATATCCTACATTACTTAAATATTTACATTATTGGTTAAATTAGGTAAAAATTAACTATAAAATATCATCTAATACAATTTAGCAAATGTAATAGAAACACAAAAAAAAAAAAAAAAAAAAAAAAACAAGACGAAAATATCGAATTTTTATTTAAAATTACCTATACTTAAAATTTAAAATATATTAATAAAATTATGAGGAAACTATAAAATAATATCAAGATATTTATAATAATCATAATAATTAATAAATCATTATGCGACGATTTCTAAAATATTAATACATTATGTCTTTTACGAAATTAAATATTATGGAGAAAAAAATTAAACTCAAAGCTTACCGTATCAGAAAATTCTGCTATTTTTAGTAAAAGAAACCACCATCCTATAGAAATCATCTAAAAATTAAAATACATTTTTTTAAAAAATAGATAATTATGAGCCATAAATTAATAAATGTTTCTATAATAAAATACAACGTTAAGAAAACTGATGAGCATTTAAAAAAAATTCAAATTTAATTTCTGACAAAATTTTTAAAACGAAATTTATTTAAATTAAATTTTTACAACAATATTTTCTTTTAAATTATCATAAGAGGGAGAAAAAGGATAACATTCCAGCCAATCGTGTTTTTTTAATTGACCGGTTAATTAAAAAAGTGAGAATTTTTTTTTTAATACTCAACTCTTTTGCATACGTTGACAGAATATGAAATCAAAGAATAAAGTAATAGCGAAGAATTAAAATTCTCTATGCAGAGAATTTGTATATTTTTGCAATAATTTAATGCAATAAAACAATAGCATAATATGAAAATCCTGTATATATTGCTACTATATAACTACTCCTTATTTTATTTTTTTATAATTTTTATAATCGACGTTGAACAGCCGACCCAATTTTTGGTTTTACGACTCCGTAGCCTTGTAATTTTGAACCCAATCCAGAAGACAAGAGAACTCCTGGATCAAGTATTGGGAGAAATTTGCCTTCGTGGAGGACTTTTTGATGAAACTAACCCGCATTTGTGTTACATGGAGAGGAAGACCACGAGAACTTCCCACGGTTAGCTTGACGACAAGGGGACTTTGATCAATGATCCATCTACCACTGAGGATATTTCACGCCAGTACTGTGGTCGGTGCAAGCCGGATGCGGAATTCGTATCGATTAGCCAACGGCGAGATCGAACCCCGGTTCACCTCATTGGAAAGCGAATGCTTTATCCCCTAAGCCATCGCAGCTCAGCTACTCCTTATTCAACAAATTTTACTATTTAATTCGCAACCGATTTATTAGAATTTTTGCAGAAAGCATCCCTGCGTTTTATAAAGTTTTCACGAGAGCAGTGGTGGCTGAGAGGATAAAGCGTTCGTCTTCCAATGCGATGAACCGGGTTCGAATCCCAGCGATGGCTTGTCAGTATGAAAACCGCCCCCGGCTTGCACAGATCACAGTGCTGACGTAAAATATCCTCAGTGGTAGACGGATCATGGGTTAGAGTCCCCCTGCCGTGAGGCTGACCGTGGGAGGTTCTCGTGGTTTTCCTCAACATGTAACACAAATGTGGGTGGGTTCCATCAAAAGTATTCCTCGAATACAAAATTTTTCCTCAAGACTTGACCCAGGAGTTCCTTTGTCTTCTGGATTGGGTTTAAATTGCAAGGCTACGGAGTTGAACATTATTAGTTGTAAGCCCAAAATCGAGAGGGTGTTCAACGACGGTTATAAAATAAAATAAAAAGTTTTCATGAAAGATAGTAATAACTAAGGCCCGGATTTTGATGACATTTGCATTTTTTTTGCATTTTTGGACATTTTTTGTCTTTTAGAGCATTTTTTTAGATTTATAGGGCATTTTTCATTAAATTTTGGGGCGTATTTTGCATTTTAATGCATTTTTTAAAGTTTTTTGTTAATTTTTTCCAATTTTTATTATTTTTTATCAATTTTCATTATTACACTGGCTTCCAAACAATGAAGAAAATCTATAGAATATTAACAGGTGAAGCAAAATCTTTTCAAATTGAAGAAGAATTGTCAGTAAGTGAGACCGTCTTTTTCAAGTACGCATCTATAACATCAGTAGACGTTGAAAGGAGCTTCTGCAGGAATGAAAATTTACTTTCAGACAAGAGACGCTCGTTTACATTTCAAATTATCAAAAAAGATTTAATAATCCAATGTAATTCTGATATTTAGTAATATTATGAGATGGAAGTTGTTATATCATTAAAGTTTCTATACAAAATAAAAATATTTTGGTGTCAATATATTTTCCTTTTTTTGTTATTTTAGGATGTAACACATATTTTTCAAACTTTAATGAACGTAGAACAAGTATTGCATTGCTTTATATTTTTTAAATGACTTATAATAATTTTAAACAGCAAAACATTTTTTTAATTCAATATTTTTACTTTATTTAAGGCATTTTTTGCACAATTTTTGGATTTTTAAGGGCATTTTTTGCCCTTTTTAAGGGCATTTTTTGCACTTTTTAAGGGCATTAGTTGAGATTTTTTAGGTCATCAAAATCCGGGCTCTAGTAATAACTAATAACAACAAAATTAAGGGCTTCTTCACATTTTTTTCCTCCCGGGGACTTCAGAGAGTAAAGAGTTAATTTTTAACTAATTATAACCATATTTCTTTTATGTGCTTTCGTTTAGAGGCAGATTTTCTAACTAACTATTATTAATTTTTATTTATGCACGTTTTTAATGCCACCAATAAAAAAAAACATTAATTTTTTAGCTATAAACGCTCTTAAATTAGGGCAAAAACAATCGCTTTGTTTTAACGCACAGATGTTTAAAAAAAATTTAAGAGATTAAAATTACTGACATTTTTTAACATTATCTCTCAGGCTATTTAGAGCGAAATGACAGTTTGACCTATAGTCCATATTGGATTGACAAAGTTAGTAAACTAATTTTAAAACTGTCTCCAAAATGCCTACGCATTCTATAATTAAACTCGAGAAAAAAAAAATATATATTAAGCCTAAAAACGTGCCGAAAGAATTATTTTCGGTTAAATAATGTTACAAAACGAATCAGACCAGAACTTCGCAATTAGGCGAAACGCAACAATGTAACCATGACAAATTGGCTTTTTCTTTTCTATTTTTCCCACTACGGATTCCGATTTTGGAAAAGAAAGTTGAACTTCAAAAAATATTAAAATATGGGAAATTTTTAAATGCTTCGCTCTAAGCAAAAAAGTTTATGAAAGGATAAAGAGTTAAAGTTCAAAACTTACATAAATTTCGTTAATTACCCTTCTTTAACCCTTTCGCGCCGACTGTCACAAATACGTGCCAGTATAAAACCGTATCAATCAGGGTAAAAGGATAAAACTGGTAATCAAAGTAATTCTTCGCAGTTTATTTGTGGACGGAGTTATAATTGTTTGATTTATTTAATTCACCATTACTTTGTTCAAAATAAAAACTATTTAGTTATAGTTTGAATTAACATTGATTATATGTATGATTAAACTAACAATAATTAAAGTAAAAGCGAAGTCAGTCTGTCAAATTAGAAACGACTGCATTTAACCCGTTTTGTCCCGAATTTATAAATTGAAATGATACAAAAAGTGGTTTTATGGAAAAAGTGGTATAATATATTATCGAAATTAATTGGTTTTTCTACTGTTAAAGCATTCAAAAACTCTTTGATAGATCAAAAAGTGCTTGTTCCTTATAATTCTAGATCTAATCAGAAATAACTAAATCATTGTGGTATCTGAGAATCCTTTAATTCACCCAGATAAATGAAAATACTGAAAAGAGTTTCCCACCACAATGAATGTCTTTGAAAAAAGGAACTGTCCTAAATATATGACGCTGGGCATTAACCGGTTAAGTTACCGTTTTTTATTTAATTACGTCCTGATCCTGATTTTGTACGAATGCTTTTCTGAATCACCCGTCCCAAAAGGGTTAAAAATCCCAGTCCGAGAAAAATAACAGGTTTATTGATTAACATACATTTTGGGACATGCGTATTCAATTAAGGCTTATAAATTAAATAGAGAGATACTCACATTTTGACAGGCTTTCGCCAAAAGCCCCTCAGATCGGAAAAAGTTGTGTTTTATATTAACTTTTTTTTATGCAATGGTACACAAAATAGCTTAACACAAATTTTTCTGAGCTAAGAGTCCTATATTAAATCATTAATTTTGTTACCACCGCATAAAAATTTCCTCAAAACGCACCAAGTTGTCGTCTCTGCAATTGTTTAAAACTTGAAAACTATCGTTTTGGATAGTTTTTTTTCTTCCGTTTACATAATTATTGCCATCGTGACATGATATAAAAAAATTTTAAAGTCACGTTTTTTATTAATACTAGATTGCCAAGGAAGTCATTTCGACTGCTTTTTAATTTCAATTAGAAAGACACTAATGACACAATTTCTTAGAATTTTGTGATTTTTTGTACAACATATAATTTTTTTATTGTTAATATTTACTAATAACGCGTTATATAACTGTAAATAATATAGAGAATATTAGAATTTAATTTTAAACAAATTTCTTTACACATCCAATCACAATGCAGTCATTTTGACTGCTTTTGGGCGATATAGGTATACACTAAGTTTCAGTCTTTCTAGTGATAAAATTGTTTTATAAACTTTAACTGCAGTTGGAACATAATATTTAGAACTTTTTTACTTTTATCGTATCGGGATCATCTGCGTAGTTGATTGGTTCACAAATCCAACTAAATTGTCCCCAAGGCGGTATGTATGAATAGCTTCCACCCTAAAATAAAATTAGAAGGAAATCTATCATCAGTAACAATGCAACTGTATAAGTAATAATATAATAGATATCAAGAAATAAAATTTGATTATTTCTATGCGCGTGGCAACAGCAGGGAAAAATCTGAAAAGCGGTATCAAGTGCTTCTGAGGCTGTTGAAAATTTGTCAGGTTCCAATTTCTTTTTGGCTTTACGAATTAAGTTGGCCAATTTTAATAGCTAGATGTATTTCCCTTAAATATACGTTTTGAAAAATAGAAATTAATAAAAACTATTTGTTTCCTTAATCTTTCTCGACGTCATTTCGTCGCCATTTTGTTTAATAAAACAAACGATATTATTTAAATATTAAAGGAGCAGGCTTTAATAAAGAATTAATAGTTTCATAAACACAAATAAATGTTATTAAATAAATATACTCAAGAAACTAACGATATTACTTGATCAGAAACTCCATTCGCTTCAAAAAAATACAAATTGGAAATAACAGCCGACATGCTTCAAGAGACAAGTCTTTAAAATAGTCGCCTGCTTTTGAGAGCTCAAAAGCAGGCTCCCATTTTGTCTCTTGAAACATGTCGACAGTTATTTTTAATTTGTATATTTTTGATGCCAATGAAGTTTTTAATCAAGTAATTAAATATGTTTGAAAAGTTTAAGAAAAAAGAAAAAGTTATGATTAATTTAGTGTTTTTAAAGAGACAAAAAGTTAATGCACCTTATGATTCAATATTTTGAGAAATAGATAAGACTTTGAACATAAAATTTACTGGATAGTGGGACTCAATTATTTTCAAATTTTTATTTCTAGTCGAACTTTTAATGTGTGCTGATATTGTTACAATTTAATTAGCATATCTAATTATTAGTTTGAATGTTAGTAATAGTATTAGTAGTATAGTAATAGTATAGTATTAATAGCGTTCGGTTGATCATGACTTTTGTTTCTTTTTAAACCTGTTTTGAAATTAATTTTTCTGAACGTCAAGGTGAAAAGTACTAGTTTAATTTATTCATTTGCATTTGGAAAATATCTTAGTTAATTATAATATTTTAGTTTAGTTAAATAGTTATTATCAAGAACATTTTCTTCGTTTCAGAATCACACAAAGCATTAGATTTCAACTTTTTTTTCTCATTTGCGTAGCATTTTTAAATTTTACGAATTGTTCATTTTTTTTTAGCAAATCAAAAAGCTTCAGAAAGTACATTTTGTAATTTTACCCTTGAATTTATGACACCCGCTATTATCACAGAAAATTAGAAACTCTTTAAAAAATTCCATTTGAAATTAACTTCAGAGAAACTCAGACAGTGGCAATAAAAATTTAAATTTTTAATGTTAATATTTGAGGAATTGATTTATTAAAAATTAATGCTTTTATTTAAACATTAATTCATAAATAAATTAATAGTGCTTTATTATTTTATGCAGGGCTGCCAACTTTCGAAGCTTTTTGTAAAAATTTATTCTAGTGGCAGCTAAGTTAATGTGCAAATGTAATTTTTTTTTATTAATTTAAACTTATTTTCCCCACCACTCCATATAAATGATTTAAAAGTTCATATACAACGCCATTTTATTCCAGCTATTACGTAATAAAGCTTTTAAAATTATCAAAAATTCTGAAAGCTTTGGAATTTAACCCTTTAATGGGCCCTTTATTTCTAGTAAAGGTAAATTATTTTTTAAATTGAAGTTGTTTTAAGAACAGTAATTGATATAAAAAAAACTCATTTAGTTTATAAAAATGCCATTTTTTTGGTGATAAATATATTTAACATGACCTATTAGGAACTTACTGACTTTTATTTTTCTTTATTTATAAAATAAATTCTTTAAATGCTACAAACTTCAAAAGGAATTATGTATTTTATAACTTTTATGCGTTTTTTAAAAGTGAGAAATGGTTACCAATTTTATTCAAACTCACTTCAAGAAAGCTGAAGTTATTGAAAAATGGAAACCTAAATTAAAAGTGGTAAAACGTGGTGGTAAGTGTACTTACCACGGCCTTCAAAAGGGTTACATGTTTACATAAAATATTTTACAAAAAGCGCACAAGTCGTCAGACCATATTTTGTGTACTGCATATCTCTAAGTTGTAAGCATTGTTAGACTCAATCAAGCAAATCAAAAGCTATTCTCTGAGACTTTTTATTTTTATTTTTGCAGAAATGCAGAAAAAAATTTGAAAACTAAAGTGGTAGTTATAATAAAAAGTAATTATTTAATTTTTTACATTTTCTTGATTTGTTAAAAAATTTAATTTTCAACTTTAAAAAGATTATTGAAATCATAAAGTAAAACCTCCATTTAACAACCACTGTTCACATAATTCAGCTTTGTTTAACTCATTATGCTTAGCCTACGCACTTTAGTTTAGCTCATAGTACTTGCTCCCCCTCCCACCCAATAGTAATCGCTGATTGCTCTTGACGCTCAACGCTATATTGTCTTAAAGATATGTCGTCATGATTAAATTTATTAACAGGCAAAAATGTCCATAATTGAATAATTTTCAACGTATAACGTTAAGCGTATACATATTATTTATTTTGAAACTCACGTTAACGCATGCTGGCCTGCCAAAAAGTACGGTTTTGCAAAATATTTTATACAATGGTAAACATTTACAAACCAAAGCTTTCAAAATTTTTGACAATTTTTCCAACATTTTAAAAGTTTTACCGCAGACCCACAATAAAGCGGCATTGCATATGAACTTTTAAAGCATTTATATGTAGTGGTATGGAAAATAAGTTCAATTGAATAAAAAAAAATAATACATTAATTACCACTAGAATAACTTTCTTTCTTTTTTTTAAATTTTTTTCTTTTTCCCCCAACGGAATCGGATTTCTGATCCCCAAAATATAAAGGATAACAGCAATATGGTCTCCATAATTTGATCAGGAGAGCAATCCAAAGTTTGGTTAGACCTTTCAATGTTAATTTTATTTTGTGCGCATATTTGCAATTGCTATTTTTTAGGCAAATTAAAAAAAAATTTACTCACAATTATAAATTTCGTTTATCCAAATATAATTTCACGTAAAAAATACTTTTTTAAAACTATTTATTATTTGTTTTATGATAGTTGAAAAAATTTTTACATACCCGTGATCCGTCTACCACTGAGGATATACACTTTAAAGAATGTAATTTTACATGATTTAACCCTTTGCACTCGGAGTACTTTTAAAAGCTGCTTGATCTAATACCAGTACAATAGCATTTAAAATACACAGTATAATATTGTTATTATATAATTTTAAAATTCTTCAAATAATGTGGTTAATAATTATTAAAGTATAAAATTTCATAATTTTAAAGTGGTGACTGTTGATGGTGCCTCAGTGGGGACATCAGAGTGGAAAGGGTTAAATACAAAATTTATGCAAAAGCGGACGAATAGTTCCTGAGAAATCAAATTTTAAATATACCATTTTTTTAAAATTCGATTTCTCACGAACTATTCGATTGATTTCGATCAAATTTTGTATTTCACCACGTAAATTTGCATTCCTTAAAATGATGCAAAAAATAGTTTACCTTACAGTTTAAACTCTTTGCTTCTTTTATTAAATAAAATTGGGAAAAAATAATGAATATTTACTACAAATTATTATTTGCATGAAATTATCTTTGGATAAACTTATTTTGCAATTGTATGCAAAAATGTTTCAATTAGCCGTATAAGTTCCCGAGATATGGTGAAATACGCATAAAGTAAAATTAACATTATGAGGACAAATTTTCTGACCCCTCTCTTGACTAAACTGAAATGACCATATTTCCCAGATTGCGACAACCCCATATATTTTTGAGTTGAGAGATCCGAATTCGTTGAAAAAAGCTATGTTTATTCAAAGAAAATGTGTAATTGCGCCTGTGTAGCATAAATTATCATCTGCTCTTATTAATTAGAACATTTGAGGTCAACCCTTCGAACCATTAAGATCGAGACCTGTAACATGAAGATCCGATCAAAGTTATTCAGAGTGGTCCGTTTTCTATTTTGGACACCGTACTTTTACGGTCTTGCCGTGTTTTACTAAAAACTGCTTCACGACTCTCATTTCTAGCAAAGTTGATTGAACGGTTTTTAAGCAACAAAACTCCAAACTACAGTTGTAATTTTAGAACAGCAAATCTTAAAAAAAGGAACGATTTGAATGTACTTACATAAATAAAGAAGCCCGCTGAAAAGATGACCATTAAAATATTGTACCATACAATAAGTCTTTCAATCTTAAATGGCGGCCTGTCTTTCATCCATTGGGGACCCAAGACTTTGACAAAGTACACATAGGAAAAAATAATTGACAAAATAGGAAATGGACTACCGCATAGTGGCCAGTTGATTGTCCTGGTATCTGAAAACATATAAATAATTTAAAATTATTTTATTTTACACATCATGTTAATATTGTGTACTGATGGCTTACTTTTTTTTATCTCTTTATTTACTAAATGTGCTTTAAAGTGCCACTACATTGGGGTACAAATTTTTTGTTGTATTTACACAAGTATTCGATCTTGCCTAATGCTGGTGTGGGAATAAATTAGTTTTGTTCGGGAAGCTACAGATTTTTTTCAAAATGGTGTTTTTAGTATATCTTCCTAGAACCCATATTTTTTACTCAATTTTTTTCAAACTTTTGCTTACCCTTATTTTGATAGTCAGGAATTGAAATATGCAATTATTTTATTTTTATTTTACAACCGTCGTTGAACAGCAGACCCAATTTTTCTGGTTTACGTCAACTGTTCATCTCCGTAGCCTTGTAATTTTGAACCCAATCCAACAGACAAGGGAATTCTTGGATCAAGTATTGGGAGAAATTTGCCGCGTGGAGGACTTTAACTGATGGAACTAACCCGCATTAGCGTTACATGGAGAGGAAGACCGCGAAAACCTCCCACGGTTAGCCTGACAGCAATTGGACTGTAACCCATGATCCCTCTACCACTGAGGATATTTTACGTCAGCACTGTGGTCGGTACAAGCCGGATGCGGATTCATATTCCGACCAGCCATCGCTGGGGATTCGAACCCGGTTCACCTCATTGGAAGGCGAACGCTCTATCCCCTGAGCCATCGTGGCTCAAATATACAATTAAGATTGACACTTGGTGCGTGAAAATCAGATCCTTAAAACAAAGGTTATTAAGGTGATTCTTTTTTTTTTTTTTTTTTTTTTTTTTTTTTTGCACAGTAGGAAATTGTTGGAATAAAAAAATACGATTCAATAACTATTTCAAGAATTATGAATTGTTAAACTTGTAGTAAAAATAGCCATGTTGGCCTGCTGAAATGCAAATACAGAATTGGAATTTAAATTATGAGAGGACGATTTTGAATTGGAAACTTAGCTGGAGTTTTTTTTTTCCATCAAATTTCCAATTTGTTTGAAAGTTATCAAAATTTTAGGTGTTTTTCTCAAATTATTTTCCTTAATAATTATTTGCCCATTTTTATCGAAAATTTTATCACTCTCACGTTTTTTATATCATAAACTTGCCCTTGACGATATTATATGTTTCCAGGGATATGAATTATTAAAATTTCTAAATTGAAATTACAAATATCGAAATTAAAAAAAAAGTGTGAAGAAAGATAAAAACTGTTACAATGTGAACTGTTTTATATGATATAAGGTTATTTTCATAAATTGCACTCGCATATATAATGTATCGCATTATAAACAGAAATGTAGTATTGCTTTATTTCCACCACTCCCTACGTAGCAAATAAGAGGGGATAATAAGTATTCCTTCAAACGAGATTTAAAAAATCCTGATAGGAATACATTATTTAATTGCATAAGAAATGTAGCTTATCGAGAGAGACCGATATCTAATTTTAATTCAGCAACGGTAAAATATCTAAGATCCGATCAATAATCTCATGCAACCTATAACCGAAGTAATTGTTCCCCAGTGAAACTCGATCATTTATTCCTCACAATCGCACAACTCAATCACAACACTCAATCACACCACAATTACAAAACACTCAGTCACAAAACAATTACACCGGTAGCTGTTACAACTATTTTTACTTCAAAAACACCATTTCCGCAATGCATAACAAATGAAATGCATACAAATTTAAACATTCCTGAACATTCAATTTAAACTATTCCATTTAAAATTGATCTAGAGCATCCAAATCACTTAATCATAAAAAGAAGAAAAAAAACATGTTCATTTTGCCTTGCTAAGTAAACCCACATATTAAATCAAGATCAGGTAATTCATCATTGCTAGGAATATCGATAAGAAATAGAACATAAACAACAACAAGAAAAGAGATTATATTTTATTACATCAATTATTACTGACCAATGAAACCCGTTCTGAGTTATGTTTCAAACAGGAGCTGACCTTACGACACACATTAAAAACAGAAAATAAATATGGCTAAAAATATTCTATATCCGTAAGCAGAATATGTGACACATTTGTTTTAAAAGATGTTATCATCTGAAATATGGCAGTGGGTTTTGCAAATTAAACATGTACGTGAGGTCATTTTCAACTAACCACTGCGGCGAAAATTTGTTACAGTTGAGTAGGAATCCGCTAGTTGTATGCCAAGTTATTACTTCCTGAATAATCAAGAGTTCAAAGGCTTGAGTTAAGTACCATCAATTAATTACAGCTACAAATGTTGCCCGATAGACGAGATGTTTTATTTCACATTATTCTAAGAGGGAGATATTATTTGAGCTTTTTTTTTTCTCTTTCTCTTTTTTCGGAACAAAGAAAATTATAAAATAGTAAATAGAGAATGAAATTGGTTGAATAATAAAAGGGAATCTTTCCGTATCGTAATCTGTTGCGCCAACAACAATCGCCAAAGTGCCAAATAGATTTTAAACTTGTGATTTTTTTTTTAATATGTAGATCAGGGCTTTCCAACTTACATGAGGCCGGGGGCCACAATTAAAAACACAAATCAAATGGCGGGCCGCAACTTTATCAAAATGTTTATGTAGGACTCTTATGTTTGAAGGAACATTAAATATTACTGTCAGATTTTTACCAAGTTGTACAAAACAAAAGTATTGAATTAAAATAAGAAGTATATTTTTCAAAATATTTAATTGCATATTAAAAAATTCGGGCTACAATGACTTTAATGTGGACCTATAAATTAAACAATTAATGTGCAACAGATATCTAATTGTTAATTTGCATAGTAGCACACAAAATGTTCAATGACAAAATTGAGGTTTGTCTGCTACAACCACCAGAAAATAGATATTTGCATTTTAAATTCAAAATTTACAAATGTGTGTGTTCAAATTTAACTTTTTGAAACCACTCATTTTCGTCCAAAATGAGTGGTTTCAAAAAGTTAAATCGGAGAATTTCTTCGAGAAAATTTCTAATACACACATGCTAAATTATATTCACAAAATACAAAAAAATGAAATAAAGAAGAGCAACATACACGATTATTTTTGTATTTGAATAAATATTTTCTTGGATGCAAAACTTGAGAAACGAAATTTTTTGCACCATTAAAATTTATAAAATTTTTATTTCAATGATTCAAGTTCTAAGTTTTCAATTTCAAAATATTAAAATATTATTTCAAAGTAGAACATCAAAAAATGATATATTGTTTTTAAATCGTCCATCAGCTGGAAGTTTTTTAGCTTTGGAATTAATGTTACCTTCTAGCAACAAAAATTCCACAAGCAATGGCTCATAATTTATATTTTAGAGAGAAAATTGAGATTAATTACAAAAAAAAACCTTTATAAGAACAATTCAGGAAATTGTGTTCCCATAACCTTATACATATTTTAGATGGTCATCATTTAGTAAATACAAATTATGTAAGCCAACCCTAAGTCATTAAACTAAAAAAAAAATAGTAATCAGCAATAATTCAGTTTTCCCATACATAGTAATTATATCTTGTTTACAACGCATCACGAGTAATCGAAACAAAACGCTGTAACAACACAACTCTATAGAGGTTGCATAGTTTTTGGGGGATTAAAAGTCAAAGTTATTGTTTACATCTTTTCTTAAAGAAATAAAACAAAAAAAGAAAAGAAAAAAAAAACTATAAATCCTTTTCCTCTTCCACAAAAACAATTCAAGCGTTACTCAAAAAAGAACATGCTTCCAATAAACGATTGACCGAGATTGTTGAGGCACTTTTATTAGCTATCTCAGCTGCACTTGACCGACCGAGTTATGTTGGGAGCATGCTAATTGAATGGGAAATCGCAAGCACTAGGTTACGCACTTAGCCTTGCCATTGACAGAGGAGAATAGGCAATAAGGAAGACGCGATAAGATTAACGAACTCATCATCCACGCCCTCATACCTCTCTCTTTATTTATTTATTTTATACCAAGAATCTGTGGAATATAGTTGTATTTTCAGAAATTTATTTCACAGTGAGAGGAATAACTAAAAATTTAGATTGTGTTGTTGCATGCAAGCATTTTATTTTATTTTATAACCGTCGTTGAACAGCCGATTAAATTGTCGGCTTACTGAATAGATGTTTTTATGTTTAGAAATTCCAAAACAGGTGTCAGCACTTGATTTTTCTCTTACTGATAGGGAATGTATTTTATTATTATCACTTTAATTAACTGTAATTGTTACTTTACTTACATTTATTTATATTGTGATTTGAAGGAGGCGTTTCATTTGTTGGTTTAAATTTTGTACTTTTTAGTTGTGATTCCTTTTCAATTTTATAATGCTTTTCAATTGTGGTAAAGGTTATCTATTTTTGTCTTTTCATTATGGGGCCTCGGGGCACTGTTAGTTTTGGTTAAATCCACTAACAACAGAAAGGCTCCTGTGTGTTTGCAGGCAGTGTGTCCCCTGATGAAGTACTGTTTTGCAAACACACATTTATATTTTCCTTTTTTTTAATTGTAAAGATTTTATATTCGTCTTATTTCTGTTATATAAAACAAATTTGGTTTCTGCTGCCGTGTGTGCTTTTCCAATTTGATTTAATGTTTCAGAGTGTTTATTTACCTGCTATGTATCAAATTGACTTCGTAAAGTGAATTAATTTTATGATTAGATTACCAATAACTAGCTTAACCCCATCCCGCCCCCTGCAAGGGGTCATCCGATGTGCGCGCAACAGTTCAATCACATAAGCAAACATATTCAAAATTATCAAATTAGAGTTTTAACAAATAGGGAGAATATTAAATATGAAATCCAGAAAACAGCGTAACTTAAAAATGAACTAAATACAAACTAACGTTACAAAGAAAATAAACAATATCAATCAGAAGCATATCGCATCTTCAGTAGGAGTGCAAAGTTAATAAAAAGAAACAACTACACATGGTTAAATATTAAGATGTTTGTAACTCAGAATATAATCACAGCTGACAGAGCAGTACTTAAGGTATCAAGTTCCAGGAAAAAATTTTTTTTTTAAAACACAGTAAATGTATAATCAAAAGAACGTAAAAATGTACAAGCATAACCTTACGACTACCAATGTTCAACTCCGTAGCCTTGTGATTTTGAACCGAATCCAGAAGACAAGAGAACTCCTGATTCAAGTATTGAGAGAAATTTGCCTTTGTGAAGGACTTTTTGATGAAACTAACCCACATTTGCGTTACAAGGCGAGGAAAACCACGAAAACCTCCCACGGTAAGCCCGACGACAAGGGGACTCTAATCCATGATCCATCTACCACTGAGGATATTTTACGTCAGCACTGTGGTCGGTGCGAGCAGGATATGGATTTCGCATCGACCAACCATCACTGGGATTCGAATCCGTTTCACCTAATTGGAAGGCAAACTCTCTATCCCCTGAGCCACCATGACTCTGCCTGTAAGCATTAGTGATAAGCGATAGCAGAATACTTGCACGTATAAAATTTAATTTAAAGAGCCTAGTGAGAGGAATAACTAAAGAGAATGTGTCGCTTGTCAAATATTAAAACACAAGTGCTGAACGAAAACGTGCGTTTTAAAATTTAGTTCGAAAAGCCTATTGAGAGAAATAACTGAAACTTAAGAATGCGTCGCTTGTCAAATTTTAAAACACAAGTACGAAACGGAAACGTGCGTTTTAAAATTTAGTTAAAAAAGCCTAGTGAGAAGAATAATTGAAACTTAAGAATGTCTTGTCAAATGTTAAAACGCAAGTGCTAAACGTAAACGCGCGTTTAAAAATTTTAGTTTAAAATGCCTAATGAGAGGAATAACGGAAATTTAAGAATGTCTTGTCAAATGTTAAAACACAAGTGCTAAGCGTAAACGTGCGTTTAAAAATTTTAGTTCAAAATGCCTAATTAGAGGAATAACGGAAATTTAAGAATGTCTTGTCAAATGTTAAAACGCAAGTGCTAAACGTAAACGCGCTTTTAAAAATTTTAGTTCAAAATGCCTAATGAGAGGAATAACGGAAATTTAAGAATGTCTTATCAAATGTTAAAACGCAAGTGCTGAAAGTAAACGCGCTATTAAACATTTTAGTTCAAAATGCCTAATGAGAGGAATAACGGAAATTTAAGAATGTCTTGTCAAATGTTAAAACACAAGTGCTAAGCGTAAACGTGCTTTTAAAAATTTTAGTTCAAAATGCCTAATTAGAGGAATAACGGAAATTTAAGAATGTCTTGTCAAATGTTAAAACGCAAGTGCTAAACGTAAACGCGCTTTTAAAAATTTTAGTTCAAAATGCCTAATGAGAGGAATAACGGAAATTTAAGAATGTCTTATCAAATGTTAAAACGCAAGTGCTGAAAGTAAACGCGCTATTAAACATTTTAGTTCAAAATGCCTAATGAGAGGAATAACGGAAATTTAAGAATGTCTTGTCAAATGTTAAAACACAAGTGCTAAGCGTAAAC
Source organism: Parasteatoda tepidariorum (assembly GCF_982258835.1). Lineage (NCBI taxonomy): Eukaryota > Metazoa > Arthropoda > Arachnida > Araneae > Theridiidae > Parasteatoda > Parasteatoda tepidariorum. The sequence goes on along the minus strand of NC_141759.1, from coordinate 93,558,345 downwards.
GTGCGTTTAAAAATTTTAGTTCAAAATGCCTAATTAGAGGAATAACGGAAATTTAAGAATGTCTTGTCAAATGTTAAAACGCAAGTGCTAAACGTAAACGCGCTTTTAAAAATTTTAGTTCAAAATGCCTAATGAGAGGAATAACGGAAATTTAAGAATGTCTTATCAAATGTTAAAACGCAAGTGCTGAAAGTAAACGCGCTATTAAACATTTTAGTTCAAAATGCCTAATGAGAGGAATAACGGAAATTTAAGAATGTCTTGTCAAATGTTAAAACACAAGTGCTAAGCGTAAACGTGCTTTTAAAAATTTTAGTTCAAAATGCCTAATGAGAGGAATAACGGAAATTTAAGAATGTCTTGTCAAATGTTAAAACACAAGTGCTAAGCGTAAACGTGCTTTTAAAAATTTTAGTTCAAAATGCCTAATGAGAGGAATAACGGAAATTTAAGAATGTCTTGTCAAATGTTAAAACACAAGTGCTAAGCGTAAACGTGCTTTTAAAAATTTTAGTTCAAAATGCCTAATGAGAGGAATAACGGAAATTTAAGAATGTCTTGTCAAATGTTAAAACGCAAGTGCTAAACGGAAGCGTTCGTTTTAACATTTAGTTTAAAAAGTCTAATGAGAGGAACAACGGAAACTGAAGAATGTGTCGCTTGTCAAACGTGAAAACACACGAGCGTAACGGAAACGCGCGTTTAAAATTTTTAGAATAGCAGTAAAGTAAGACAATATCGCCAACAAAAAAAGAAGAAGAAAAAAAAAGAAAAAGAATAGATAAATAAATAAAACACTAATGCTACAGGATATCGGAATTCTTGCATTTTAAAAGAAAAACAAAAGTTCAAAGACAGTATTGATAGGAATAGCTAAAATTTATTAACATGTCGCCTGTAAAAAGTTAAATCACCAGAGCTGGGTGATATTGAAACTCCAGCACAATTAGAAATCAAGATTAAAAAATTTTAAAAAAAAAACCAAGTGAGAGGGGAATAGCTGAAAATTTAGAAAATATCGCCTATAAAATGTTAAACAATATTGCTTGATATTTTCGGAACTTTAATGTTAGGATAAATCTTCAAGAAGCATTGATATTTTAAAATACATAGCAATATTTTGCAATTTAACTACTTTACATCATTTTAATTATAAATATTAAATAAAAATAACACATTTTTAAAGATATTTTTCAACAAGACTTCTCTTAATATCTGTTACGTTGAATTAGTCCTTTTGATTTCTCAAACTTTTACTCCTAACTCATAAACTCCATTAAAAATCGTTTAAGTTTTACAATTAAGTTTATATATCGTGCTCTAAAGCGTTACTGCTCTAATAGTTAGTAAGTAATCGAAATTTGTCGACAAATTAACCTAATTTTAGAACTTTCACAATAAAAAACATTGACCACATTAAAAATATTTATTGCTTGTCGGCACTTTGAAAGTTAAATGCATTTTGCATACGCTACCACTTTGATAAAAAGCAAGGAAGCATGACAAATCCTTCAAAAGTATTTGTGAAGGAATAAAAACAATTTAATACACGCAGTTTACCAAGTTTTTTCGGTTTACAAAGATAGTATATCAATTGTCGACCGATTTCTTCATCGATTATAGCTTAATTGAACCGTAAAGTCAAACCAATAAACGGAAGAAAACAAAAAACACTGTTTCGCATCATGACCTATTATAATTTAAGGCGAAACATTAAAAAGTCATGTATAATAAAGAGTTAATTATTTCCCTCGTGTCTTGCAAATTTAACCTATATGTGTTTAGCGTTCATTTAGTCCTAATTTGGAATAACATATAGGTGCCTGGGCCGTACAGCGGCCCTTATCCCATTCATTGTGTTTGTAATTATGCAGTGGGTTGAGATCATTTTGGTTAGCAGTCGCTATGGTTGCCCGAGTGTTCATTTTAAAACTAAACTAAACTCAGTGGCGCGACAGCCCATAGAGGGCCGAGGCCTACTGTGCCCATCTCAATTTTCTTGACCTTGGGCTCTGGGGTGCAGGAGCAGATGTTCCGGTAAATTGGTCAGCCAAACGCGAAATCTCCAGTGTTTAGTTCCCAAGCATGCTTGGTGCTCACTTATCGAAAGGATGAAAGGCTGAGTCACATAAAGAACATAAGGGTGAAATAGTTTTCTGAATTTATAACCATAACCATACCATAACAATTGTTTATAGAGATCGAAAATTTTATTTTGTCAGGGTGGCAACAACAGGGGAAAATTTAAAAAATAGTTACACATGTTTCATTAAGGTTTTGAAAATTTTAAATGTTTTAATTAGCGTAAATTTTTTATGGTAAACCTTGCGTAAGGCATAATCTTGTCTAAAAATTCTATTTTAATTACAGAACTCTGATATTCAGTATTATTACGGTCTGGAAGAATTTTTAAAAGAAGGTGACAAATTTAAAAACCATCGAATTAGTATAACAGAAATTTAAACTAATCTTCTTCTTGTTGTAGTTGTAGTAGTTGTAGTTCATTTACGTCGCATTAGAGCTGCATAATGGGCTATTGGCGACGGTCTGGGAAACATCTCTGAGGATGATCCTAAGACATGCCATCACAATTTTGATCCTCTGTAGAGGGAATGGCACCCCCGCTTCGGAAGCCTAACGACCTGCACGCGAAGTCGAGCACTTTACAGTAGCACAGTTTAACGAGGACCAATACCGCACACCCTCGGTCCCTACGCAGACTAATCCAAGTGGTCACCCACCTGCACACTGACTGCAGCCAGTGATGCTTGACTTCGGTGATCTGCTGGGAACCGTGTCTTAACGACCAGTCCGCTGCGGGACTAGACTAATCTTCTAATTTATACTTATAATCTACCAATAGATAAGTCTAAATTAGCAAGTTTCATTGGTCAAACCATAATAACCAAAGCATAACAAAATAATCCTTAAAACAATTGGGTACTTGCAACTAGAGAGGAAGGTGTCTAACTATGTCTAACCATATGATTTAAATCAGGTTTACTTGATGGATACCTGTGAGTGACGTCACACATGTGGGTCGAATCTCATTGGCCCCTGAATCGACAAATGCAATGATGATGTCACTTTCAGGTATCCAATTGTTTAATAAAAATGAGTAGTAATGCTTACCACTTTTTGACATCATCCATGTGTAAAACTCAAAAGGTGTTCGGAAGCCTTGTGCAACATATTCCATTGTGAATTCTTCGAATCGAAGGAATTAAGTCCCTCTTTTCTGGTAAAAATTTATCTGAAATCAAAGTTAAGGAATAAATAAACAAAGAAGACATATGAAAAAAAAAAATCTATAAATTTTCGAAAATTATAAATTCAAACATCTACCGAAAAAAATTGTTAGTGATTATGGTCCTGTGTTGAGCAAAATGTAATTGATTACAGTAATCAAGGTAGCGTTGACTAGGAGAAAAAATCGTGAATTTTTAAAAAAAATATGAATGCAAACTTTAACTGATAAAAGCTGATGGTGATTATGGTCCAGAACTGATCAAATTACAATTGATTATAGTAATCAAAATAAAATATTCCTTGAAAAAAAATTACTGTTATTGATTACGGTAATTAAGATAACATTGGCTTTTAAAAAAATATCGTGCATCTTTCAGAAATTATGATTGCAAGCATCAATTGATAAAAGCTGTTAGTGAATGTGGTTCGGAGATGAGCAAAATTTTATTGATTACAGTAATCAAGCTAACGTGAAACCGGGATTACTAGCAATTAAAACTGCTTTTGTAAACAAAATTATAAGTAGCATATGGTTTTTAGATTAATTTTTTATAGGTGGAAAAGAAAGGAATAAATATAATACTTGATTCCTAAAGGTTCGCCAAAACTTTAAACTATTAGAAAAATTTATGCTTAAAAAAACACCCCTTGTTTTCACAAATTGATCAAAAAAAATTTCATTATCACTCACAAGTTTGGAAATTTATTTTATTTTACTTTATAACAGTGGTAGAGCAGACGACCCGACTCTGAGTTATACTGAGAGAAAAACCGCGAAAACCTCCCTCGGTTAGCCTGATGGCTAGGGGAATCTTACCCATGATCCGTCTACCACCAAGGATATTTTACTTTAATACTGTGGTCGGTGCAAGCCGGGTGCGGAATTCGTATCAACCAGCCATCGCTGGGATTCGAACCCGGTTCAACTCATTGGGTGGCGAGCGCTCTATCCACGGCTCTTGGAAACTTATTGTATGCATAGAAGTCTGATACACTTGTTGAATATTATCTAAAAAGGGGTGCACAGCTAACGGCCCGCAAAAGTTTCTAAACACAACAAAAAAAAATTTCGAAACTTATCACTTTTTGACGGGCTCAATTTTCACACATTCTATTGTAAATCTATGTTGTATTTCGATCACATTTTCCGCAGAAATTACTTTGGATTTCCGCAGGATTTTTAAGAAACTACAATATCTTTACAATGCTGCCCACTTGCACAGCCGCTGAGAAAACATTTTCTTAGTGGTCATCGCGTTTTGACGCATTAAATCTTCAATTTAAATTTTTTTAAGAAATTTTAAACTACCACTTCAAGTCAGTAGTTAAAAAATATTTAAATATGATCTATTTTAGAACTGTGTGTTTTTTTTTGTAAATTTGTAAATAGTGTAAATATTCTTTCTTTATCTTCAATTTGTTCCCTTTATTATGTATCAACTTGCGATTTATTTTTATGTATGACTCAGACTTGATTTTATCAATTTTTGTTCATTCTGAGATATAACTTAATGTTAACGCAGTACCTCCCTTCCCTTCCACCACATATTATTCAATTTAGATGAAAGAGCAGATATCCATACATGGACAGGTACTCTGAAAAACTTGATTAGTTAGTTAGAACTGTGTGTTTAAATAGTTGAGATTTTAAAAATGCTTACAACTTTTATTGTTGTTTTACTATCACTTAATAAAACCTTCTTCAGCGACCGTAGAAGTTGGCTATTATATCTTTAATATGATATTACGATACGCGATTTTCGAATTTGAGTAATCACATTTTAACTCGTTATTATTTTTGCCGATTACGTTATAAATCCAATAGCTTTTTCAATCGTTTTTTTTTTTTGGTAATTATAACCGATAATTTCCATGAGATTTTTAAAATCCCGATACATTTAATACAATATTACGTCTCGTGAGTTATAAATCGCACATTAAATTGATCATATTTTGACGCTGATAACTAGTTAGCAACCATTTAAATATTTTTTGACGAAACTTTGAGAGCTCTGCATAATAAGAAAACAGGGTTCGTAGCCAGATTTTTTAACAAGTAATAAGCACCTTTTAAGTACTTTTAAGCACTCAAAAAATATTTTTAATCATTTCCAAAAAAAAAATCATAATTTGGATCTGTGCAGTTATAATTTTTTTTTCTAAGCTCTTTATTTATAAACATAAATCAATAAAATTCAAAAACTTCACAAAATCATGATCTAGTTTTTGATACATATTGCAGAGAAAATTATGAAAATCATGCTTTTTTTGTAGCCTAGAACAACAATGGCTACGGCAAGGAAAAAATCTCTTTTAAAAAGATAGAAAATTAAGCACTTTTTACACACCCCGAATTAAAAAAAAAGAATCTTTAAAGCCTTTTAAAAAAGGTAAATCAAAACCAAGCACCTTTAATCACTTTTCAAAAACGAAACACACCCTGGAAAATGTTATTTATTTATTTTATCTCAACTGCTGTTGGCAAACCATTGCATGCATTTCAATAACTTGAACTTAAGCGATGTTACAGCTTAATGATGGTTTTTTGGATGCTAATGAAACTTAAACAAATTTCTGCTTTTTTTTCCATCGATTTAATCGTAATTTCATCACGACTAGGAAAAATATTGACTGCTAAATGTTGCCATTAATCAAAACCCTAATAAATAAAAAAATAAAAAAATAACTTCAATATCCGGAAGTGGAAAGGAAACGTGATGTTGGCAGGAAAAGTAATGATTTAATACATTTTTGTTAGAATGTCTTCCTCATATTCGTTTGCAAACATCTTAAGTAGCCTAATGTAAGTTGACCTCATCTTGACACCATTCACGTCGTAAGTTAAGGTTAAGGTTAACTCTTTTGAATGCTCATTCATTCATATCACTCAGTCATGAAAAGAACCACTTATCATCTGCTTTTTTGTGTGAAATCGAGTGTAAAAAAATAACACATTGTTTCTTTTCACACACACAAAAAAGATAGTTAAGCTTCAAACATCGTGAATTTGATTCTTAAATGAATTATCACGTAGAACCATTCATGACCTAATTCTGCTACTCAGACAGATTATTTTGCTCACTTTAAAAATAAAAATAAAAATTAAAACCTGGTTAAAACCAACGCCTCCTGGACTGAAAACCTCCACACGGTAATTTTGATACAAATTGAAACTGAATAAATTTTGATACAGTTTATTAAAGAATAAATTTTGATAGAAATAGAATGTTTTTAAATCGTTTTTAAGAGCTTCTAACTATGAGTATTTGTCCATCTGACCTTTTAAATATTAGTTTATATAATTTATATGTACTGTTGACCAAAAAAAAAATTCTTTTGAATCTAATTTATTAAAACATTGATCAAAATACTTAGTTACAACTAGAAAATATATTTTCTTGGAATACGGAAATTCCGTAATAGTTAAAAGTAAAGCGTTAAAGCAGTGATCCCCAACCCCAGGGCCGCGGACCGGTACCTGTCCATGGATCAAATGGTACTGGGCCGCCCAAGGAACATTAAATTATTTCTATTTGATTTAATGTGGTATATTTCTCTCGGGTTTGTGCGACTTTCTATGGGCAAGAGGTTTACTGGGAGCTGATATAAAACTTAATCTGAGCTTATATTAAAACTGAGATACAACACCTCCTATAACTGAAAACCTCCACACGGTATCATATAGGTAGTCCGATTAGACCACTATGAATGTAAACCAATTTACGAAAGAGCCATTTAATATAAAATCTAGTAAAACTGAGAAAGTGGTAGCAAATATATGTCTAAAGATTTTTTTAATTTATGAATATGATTGGTTTGCTTTATTCACTTGTCCACCACTACAGATTCAATTCTCAAATATAAATTTCGCACAATTACTTTTAAAATAGCAGGGTTCCCGCGGTCTTTAAAAAGTTTTAGTAGGTGGTAGTAAATTTAAGTCATTACTAGAAGATATTTCCTAATTTAATGTACCACTTTATTGATAAGTAGTTTAGAAGCCGGAATTTTCATGCATGCATACTTACTGTGGAAAACAACTTTAAGTAGTCATAAGTCTTTGAATCATTTAGAAATAGTAATGTGTAAAATCCCTATAAATCAAATTTAGAGACTACCACTGGAAAATATTTATCCGCTGTTCGGAGCAAGTTACCTCTGCACGTTGCACAACCGCATCATTTCTGAATGATGCAATGGTCGCAACGTCTCGTTAAAAATAAAATAGTGATTGGAAAACTACGATATTTCTCACATATTTTTATTGATTGATTGATTTGTTCATTTACGTCGCACTAGAGCTGCACAATGGGCTATTGGCGACGGTCTGGGAATCATCCCTGAGGATGATCCGAAGACATGCCATCACACTTTGGATCCTCTGCAGAGGGGATGACACCCCCGCTTCGGTAGCCCGACGACCTGCACGCGAAGTCGAGCACTTTAGGGTAGAACAGTTTAACGAGGACTAATACCGCACACCCTCGGTCCCTACGCAGACTGATCCAAGTGGTCACCCACCCGCACACTGACCGCAGTCAGTGATGCTTGACTTTGGTGATCTGCTGAGAACCGTGTCTTAACGATCAGTCCACTGCGGGACCACATATTTTCATATAAGACGTGATATTGTAACCTAACACGGTATATTAACAATTTAATTAATAATATATCGCTCTAATACTGTTTTCGGTGTTATTTTAAAATTAAGGTTAAATCTAAGAATTAAATATTTTGTTAGCTTTGAATTAAATTCCACCCCCACTTCTAAAAAGAATCAGAAAACATATAATAAAAGTAATATCTAGCCAATACCTGATTGGCAATAACCTACAGCTGTGGTGTTGTTGCATTTATACAAAAACTTGTTCTTGCATAATTCGGGTATAGAGATTTCAAATCTGAACTTAGCTTTAATTTTTTTTGAAAATGACATTTTAAGTTTATTTTTTGTCGAAATGTACAGGTTTAAAAACGTTTTATATGTTAGGAGTGAATACATACGTATAACGTTAACGTTATATATAACCCGTTATGAAAAACGGAACGTTATGAAAAAAATTTATACATAACATATGTTGCGACAAATTTCTAAGAGAGCAAGGGCACATCATCAAGATAAAGTTGCGCAGGGACCCATAAGCAGATATGCCCACGTGCGCAGATAGGGGCGCTTCCTCTATAATGACCTAGTCAGAAGCATATGAAGAAAAAGTTAATAATAAGAGATATACCCCAAGCGGCGTAAGACGACATCTCTGAGTCTAGGTTCCTATGCGATTTTAATCCTAAGGATGCGCCTTAACAGCCCTAGAAGTTTGTCGCTACATTCATGCGAAACTCGTTTTTTCATATAACATTTTAAACGCGTAAATAACACGTACATAGACAAAAATATACTAAATACGTCATTTAAAGCACAGTAGTTTGGACAGAAAAACTAATTACAAATTTAAAATCAGAGATGTGAAAAATCCAAAACCCGTTAAAATTCCGCTCATTCAACAGCAAAAAAAATTGTTTTTTACAGTATTATCAAACTAAATTAATATAGCAACTTAGTAACACAAAAACAATTACTAATTTAGTAACTCAAAATCATTTGTTTCCATAATTAATTCCATTACTAAGAAAATTATTGCTTTTGTGGAAATTTTCTAACTGTTAGAGCAGAAAGTCTTAAGTGGTTATAAATACCTCTAAAAGCGTCAGGTCAAATGTTCCGTTCGGACATTTTCTTCATTCTAAACTCTTAGTTCCGGCAAAAGAGTGAATTTTTCCACACACACGTAAGAACAATGTAGAGAAGGCAATTAGTGGCCCGAATTATCGCCATGCATCTAGCTTGTTTACCTATTTCGTCGTTTATGAGAGTCCGTGACTATTGAAGACAAAAGGTTGTTTTGCGACTCGTTTTTTGTCAGAGAAAATCATCTATTCCGAAAGATTTACTGGGCCATCGGTCACACGTCACTGGTTTAAAGAACATCTAAAAATTGGTTCAAGTGTATCTCTTAGACCAAGTTAACCGTCACAACCGGAATAAAAGCAAGTGATTTATCTACGAATGGAATCTGTTTATACATTGTCTTTGACTTTGGGGATCTTTAGATATTAATCGGTTTAGTACCAACTTATAGCTTTTTTTACCATAATCAATTTTTGACACCATCTTATTACATTTTTCAATTTTTTTTCACTGTTTATCATTGTTTTAATATCGATTTACCTATTTAATCTTTGTATTCTGAGTACCTAGCCCAGAGGGCTATCTGCTTCTTCAGGGGTGAAAGCGAGACGGAAACGAGGAAAGGCTGGTAATAAAACCATTTCAGTTATAGCTAGTTTTCAAAAGCAGTTTACTTTTTTTCCCTTCAAACTATTCAGCAATATGTACTTTAACATGGACTCATACTCATATGTTGTAGTTATCTCATCATCAACCCCGCGAGGGGCTCTTACTAATTCATCTGAGTGGGAATGTATAATAAATCGCCGAAGCGCAATTGAATGGTGAAAGTTGGAGCTCAGTAACATTTACTGAGAGAAAATTAAAATAAAATAGCGAGATTAAACAAACAAATTTAAGAGAGAGAAGAGGTTTTTGTGGCAGATTGTCTAGCCTCCCCCCCCCCCCGAGGTATTACCCCCTAGCTTCGCAGGTGCACAGTAGCCACATAGCCTCAGAGAAATAGGAAAAATACATGATAATAAATGCGCAAAAATATATACAAGTATTTACAACTATTTACAAAATTTACCCCATCTTATAGGAAAAAGGCGAATATTTTATGTTGTGTTTGATGAGCTCAAAATCAAAGTTTTTAAAGTAGTTTCACGTATGACAAGAGAGTGCATCTCTGAAGAAATTTGCACATAGTTCAGCTATGTGTTCATCTATTTTATTTATTTTTAAATCTCTTTTTATATCTTTCATTCTCATGGATCTGGGAGCTCCAGTGAAGTATCTGAGAAATTTATTTTGAGTACTCCATAAGTTTCATCTTTCGAGTAGCAGTGGTTGTGTTCCATGCTGGGGCTGCTTAGCTGATGATCGGTCGAAGTTTATCATGGAAAAGAAGCAGTTTTATACATATGCTAAAATTATGAAAGAAATCTTGATAGTTTCATATATTTTATTTTTCTCCAAAAAAAAATGCTAGAATAAAGTGTCTTTCGTACCAGTTTTTGCACTTTTCCGTCTTGTTATATAAGGGCTTTCAGCCATGCCTTCATATGATTCGAATTAAAAATTATGAGAGATAAAGAGGGTAAGGAGGATGAATATACAGGGCTAATAGCAACTATGTTTTGCAATGTGGTAGATAATTTAAAATCCAAAGCTTTCAGGATTTTTTGTAATTTTGCGAACATTTTGAAAACCTCACCGCAAGACAGGTAGAACAAAGTGACGTTTCATATGAATTTTCGAACCATTTACAGGTGGTGGTGTGAAAAATAACTTTGAACCAAATTTACGGAACAGGGAATAATACAGCAAAACAAAAACTTAGCCACAGATGCCAACTGCTCAGGATTCGACATAATATTTTTAAGAAAACGGTAGAGAATCATAAATTAAATTTTGCAGAGTTCCAGTTAATTTTGCAAACATTTTAAAAGTCTTAACACGGATTACCCGTAACAAAATGCTTTGACCGCGCCTGGCATCAGGATCTCATATACAAGCTGATAAATTTCAATATCTCCAAAGATCTAGTACTGCTAATTAATACGAGTAATTATCTGCCGAGTTACGAGTTATTAATACGAGTAATTAACTTTTCATATAAAGATAAATACAGCCGTTTCTACCACTAGATACATTAGAGCGGGAGTTCCGCAAGGATCAATCCTCGGCCCTGTGCTCTTGCTCCACCTAATTAATTCAGCTGTCTTTCCAAATTTTAATAATATGAGAAGCATCACCTTAGCCTTCTACGCAGATGATACTGCCCTTATGAGCAGATCCATAAATCCTAAGAAGTCAGTTACTAATCTCAGTAATATCATATCTCATATCTAATAATCTTGACTTCGCCGGTCACCGGTGACCCCCGTGGCGCTACGAACAAACTCAGTGTCGGTCACCGGTGACCCCCATGGCATTCAACGTGTTGAAACGGTGTGAGTATTCCGGATAACCCAATAGTCTGACTCAAATGAAAACTGAACTTACGCAAAATGCAACAGGTATTTCTTACAAGTTACAAGAACTATGCTTCGAACAAAATATTTTATAGTGAGGTATACAACTAAAATAAAAGCTCTCAGAATTTTCAACCCATTTTCTAACATTTTATAAACCACGAGAGAGCCGGAACAGAGTGGTGTTTGATGCAAACTTTCAAACGATTTACACGTAGCTCGGTGGAAAATAACTTTAAATCAAATTTACAAAACAAAGAATAATACTTGGAACATAAACTTAGCTACCAGTACACTGTGGGCCAGAAGACCATGATCTTTGGCCAAAAGTCAAAAATTAAATTTTCAACTAAAATATGCGTAGGCAGTTTTAATACAGCCCAAATTAAGTATTCATAATCATTCCAAACATTATAATTTACTTTTTGGACCGACAAGAGTACAATGCAATGAAAAATATGTTTAATTTTTTTTTAAATGTAACTTTTAAATTTTTTTTTCAGAAATATATATAGAAATTTCACCTTACTGTTACATTTTTATCAGAGTAATTAGTGTTGAATTGTAGTAAAATTTTTCAATTTGTTGGATTAGTTAATACTCTTGACAAACTTATAGTTTATATCTTATCATTTGACATTTTACAATGATTGAATGACTTTCGAAACTTAGTTCCAAAAAGTTCCACGAGGTAATTAGCTAAACTTTTTTGTTGTTGTCTTCTTTGATGTTTCTTCTTTCGAAAAAACCTGCCCCATTTTGCCTGTATTGCAAAGGTGAACTAAATATACCGAAAAACAAAAATTACGTTTTTTTTTCTTCATGTTTTCGCGTTATTTTGTAATATTATTTCGGAAATATAATTTGCTTTTCATTTTTAATATAAAATTACGAAAATTATTTTATTTTCATTGCTATATTTAATTATTTAAACGTACTATATTTTTTTGTTTAAATTTTTGCTCGCCATATTTCAGCCGCCATTTTGTTTTTGTTTTTTGGGTATTTTTAGTGTATTTCAAAATTTCAACTATGAATTCAATTTACCTGCACATGAAAACCCGCAAATTTTGAAACAAATTTTATCGAAATACTAATTTTGGTCACGCAACCTTGGATGCTGGCCCACTGTGCAATAGATGAAATTTTCCCCGAAAAGGGAAGAGATATGGCAATCCTGAAGATGATTAAAAAGCGTTTGAATTAGGCCGCCAACATTTCACCAAATTATTCAATATGTTAGAGAAGAATTTTGTCCCGTTAATGGTTTGTTTACTGAAGACCAACAAAGCGTAACGCCGATGTCCCCAAACACTACTAAGAATTCTTAAACACGCATCATGCGTTCATTTCTCATAGCTGGTAGGATTATTTCATGTATTCTCTTTTTGTTTATTCTGGTTAAGATCTTGTAAATCATGAGACTTGGCTACCCTTCACTAACGGCATACAATATATTCACACATTATTAAATAGGGAGGAAAACGAAATTTCTAAAATGCATGAGAAAAAGCACTTCATAATTTTTTTTTTTCTTTTCTCTTTGCCGGGAGATAGGAACCATGTGCTTGTACAATCAGGGCATAAAAAAATATGGTTTTCAAAACATTTAATAGCAGGGCTCGAAAAAACTCAGAAATTTTACCCGTCCCCGAGGACGGCTTGTCCAACAATGTACCCGTCCTCCTGTGAAACTAACCCGTAGCTTCTAAATAAATAAAAATATAATTTTCTTTTATTTATTACAAACATTTATATAAATTGCACAATGAATTAGTTGTTACTAGGATTACATTATACAGTAATAAAAGAAATACTAGGTTACTAATAGTAACCTAGTATTTCGCTTATGAAACAATTTAGATGAAATAATTTAAATGACAAAGGTCGAGTTGTCGGGAATGTCAATTTATCCGAGGGTACTGCGTTTTTTAAATGAATCAAACATGACGTTTGCTAGTTCCACAATCAAGCCAATGATTTGCAAAGGTTTCTGCACAGAAATCTGAAAGGGGTTTTCCATTTAGGTAGATGTTCATAATTGCGCTTATCGCTTCTTGTTTAAGACCAGTACGTAACGTGTTATTTTGTAAGGTCACTGCTGAAAAGCCCCTTTCAACCGCTGCAGACAGAGAAAACATCAATTCCACCATGCGCGGTATATTGCTGTATTGTGGGTCATTTTGCAGCATTAGGTCTTTATAAATAGCTTGGGCTAGGAGGGCTGAAGTTTTCTGGTGTTTAACGATGTTATGTATCTTAAATTTTAATGACACCTATTCTTGATAAAAATTTTCTTTATCTACTCCTTCAGAAAAGCGAAGGCTGACGAAGGAATTAACAGGATTTCTAGATTAGAGGGTCATTGTAGAAGTGAGGCGCTAGACCTTTGTAAGATAACAAAAATTGAAAATGTATCACGAACATTAACGGGAAAATGGACGTCCACGCGGACGTCGGATTCGAGAAATTCGTTGTCCGTCGGGAATTTTTGACCACCTAGGACGGGTGGTTTTTCGAGCCCTGTTTCATAGTCAATTTCTTTTTATGAGAGCAGTTAAAGTTATAGTTATTTTATTCCCCACTTAAAAAAAACAGCATATTTCGAAGCAATCCAGATTAAATATGTTTGTATTAAATGTAAAAGCCATGCATTATTTTTCCCCTGACTGTCCTAAACAAAAAAATTATATAAACACTAAAAATTTTGTTTATGTTAAAAAGAATAATAGGTTAAAAATAGCGTAGTAGAAGAACCAGGTAAGTGAATTTTTAAGAGGTACTTATCAGAGAAAATTACATAAAGTGGTCGTATCACTTAGAAAAAAAAAAGATTGTTCCATTTACTACATTTAATAAAATAAGTATGTTTAAAGTAACAGAACTGTCTTTGCTTTCACTTTAAACTTAACTAATCCATATTAGTTTTGAGTACGCTTGCATGATTTTTATTTTCAATGAGACAGTGGTAAACGAAGCGAGGCAAAGAATTATTAGCTCCCCCCCCCCTTCGAACAGTTACTCTGATTAAAGCCTCTCTAAATATGTCACTTTCCTGGTTCTTTCACTAAACTTTTCAATTATAAGCCTCTAAACTTTTCAATTACAAATTTCAACCTACCACGACAAGTCAATAATTAAAAAATATGTAGATGTGATCTATTGGTTAGTATTTTAACTCTTAAATGTTTAAGTAGTTTAATTTTTAGAAAATATTTCCAACTTTAATTGTTGTTTAACTACCACTTTGTAAAATTTTTAGCTACCGTACAAGTTGGCAAGTATGGATATCTATTATAACGGCATTACTTTGCTGTCAGTTTTACTATTTCAGCGTCATAAATTTTTTTTTCATTAAGAAAATCGTTGGAAGAATGGCAAAGTGCAAATAAATAAAATTCTATTAAATTCTTATAAATAAAATTTTTAAATGTCGACGACAACGTGCACAAGGTTCCCATAACAACGAAAATATGTAAAATATTAATCATCATTAAAGAGCAAAAATATATTAAAAGAGATAAAAATTACCATCTTTTCTCAATCATTTTTTTTTTAAGTTTTTTTTTGGATGTAAATGCAAATAAAATATTTCGTTTTAAATCTGAATAATTTACTATGTTCTTTATGGCGGTATTTGGCATTGAATAACTAAATAAACAAAAAATGAATTGAGTTTTTAGTCGCCTGTAGCGTTCTTGCATGCATCAAAAGAAGTTAAAAGAAAGTAAAAATAAAGAAAGTAACCAATCCTAATTCCTAAAAACGAAGACATGAATAACAATGAAATAAAACAAAAATTAAAAAAAAAAACTAATAAGAACTATTGTTGAAAAAGAACTACACACACATCATATCTTATTTGAAAATAAACAAATAAATTCCTTATTTTAAACTCATCAAAGAGTGAAATTAATTAAATCAAAAATTCTACTGCCTTGTTGTCATGAATGCCAACAATGAATTAAATGGAGGAAATGATCATGTCATGAAATGTCAAATATGTCACTCATAACTCAGAAATCAAAAAAGAGTAGTGAGAAAGTCCAACACTTTGGTAAATAAAATAAGTTGAATAGGTGTGACGGAAGGTTGCAGACGACCTCCTCATAAATGTTACGCAGAAAATAATAGAGATAAATATATAAACTTATTTGTTTGTTTACTTTTTCTGTAATGATGTTTTTATTTTTAAGAAAGGTTCAAAGGTTAAATGAAAAAGTTGATGCCGAACTTTTTCTGAAAACGAATAAATAAACAAACGATAAAAAGAAATGAAGGCAGATGTCAACAATGATTTTATTCTAGATTAAGGGTTCCTAAAAGGTGTTCCGCGGTACCCTGGAGTAGTGTTGAAAGGTAACAGGAGTTTCGAGATTTAGAACTCTTTTTTTTTCTTTTTACCTAGAACTTTATTTTGAAGCCAGTAGTTTATTTAATATCAACTTTATTAGAATCATTTGCGTTTTCTGGGAAATTTTGACGAGAATAACTAAGTTTCTGTACCAGAGCTACCAATATTTTCGGAAGATATTATTTTTATATTTTAAGAGATAACAAAACTTAGCTTTTTTTATTTCATTCCTAGATTTATAAATTTAATTTAAAATGATTTTAACCACCACTACAAAAGAAAGAACTATCTATAAAAATGATTGATAAAAATGATGATAAAAATAATTAATCATTATATATAATGATTAAAAATGATTGATAAAAATGATGATAAAATAATTAATCATTATCTGTAATGATGATCAAAATGATTTTAAATATGCCGTGATAAAAATGCATACCGTGATAAAAATGATCTACCGATAAATATATACCGTGATAAAAATTTTGATAAAAATATTTAATCCGTACTTAAAATTAAATCAATGAGTATCAGCTACGTGAATTGCATTTATCTTAAGAAAGATGCGAATTGCGCGGGGTCGGAGTTGATTATCCTTACTACTTATTACTACTTATAACTAACTTATTACTTATAATGCATGATAACAGAAAAATGGTGTATTTAAAAAATTTGGAAATTTCTTTGCCTACTGCCGATATTATAATTCTCGGAGAATAAAAATTAATAACATTTAAGTGGTTGCTGAACAAGGTGAATTTCCACTGCTTTGATGATAAGTTATTACTATAACGTGCATACTGATATGTATATACTGATAAGAATATTACTATATATATACTGATATGTATATACTGATAAGACTATTACTATAACATATATACTGATATGTATATGCTGATAAGACTATTACTATAACATATATACTGATAAGACTACTACTATAGCATGTATACTGATATGTATATACTGATAAGACTATTACTATATCATATATACTGATATGTATATACTGATATGTATATACTGATAAGACTATTACTGTAACAATTTTGTGAGGTCACGGGACGCATTGTTAATATAAAACGACAGAAGTGAATGACTAAATTTCTCTAGATACATTCCCATAGTAAATTAAGTTATCAATCTATTCTTTTTTTTTTTTTTTTTTTAGATGACGTTTTTGAAATAAGTTCCCTAACGCCTGATGAATTAATAACAGTTAATATTCTAAATTTAAAAATGCAAAACGAAAACTTAATGAATAAATTTTAACGTCATAAATATTCTATTCCAGTTCTAATTCTTTACCTGATATCGGATATAAAATCAATAACTCTCATGTCAGATCGACGTGTTTCTTAATCAAGGTTGGCGATATCAAGAAGTAGCCTTGGCCTTCATTTTTTTTTTGTTTCAAATTTTGCCGTTTCTGAAAGGTCAACTACCTCCGGGTTAAACTTGCGGGTTATTTATCACCACGTGACAACCTAATTTTTTTTAGGGTTTAGGTGCCTTTGGTTATATATAAAAAATAACACAGTATGAAAGTTTGATAAAAGATTCCTTGTGACGCTTTTTGGTTAAAAAGGTTGAGTTTGTGCAATATTTCGGTATTCAGACAATTGCGTCACGTGATTGTAGGACACTTCAGACTTCAGGCTAAATAGTTGCGTGTTTTTAAGATTACAATCTTCAAGTTCAGGTATTTTGAAACAAATTAACTGTTTGGGATATTAAATAATGATTACTTGAGATAATGACGGATGTGAATATTAGAGAAACATTATTTTGGAAATAATTGACGGATATTTTGCGAAATTTATGAGGAAATTTTCGTTTTTGATGCCAAAAGAATTATATACCATATTGGCGACATTGTATGTAAATGTGTTAATGGAACGTTTAAATAAAATTCAAGTGCAGGTGTGGTTTCTATTACATTAATTTAGTCGTAATTTGTTTTCCACTGCAAAAATAAAAAGTCGTTATTATATCTAAATTTAATTTTTAAAATGAATGTTAATTACAGGATTGATGCATTTTATTATTAAGCAATGTTAATTTCCAGAAAACCAATGTTAATTTTAATGATTGTTACGTTTTATCATTATTATCATTAGAATCATTATTATCATTTTTTTAAATCAATGAGGAAATTTTATTTTTTAAAAGCAATGGAAAGTGAATACCACATTTGCGACGTTGTCTGTAAGTGTGATTATAGAAAATGTCTGAATCAAGTTAAAATTCGAATATAATTTGTAATACATTTATTTAGGATTTTTTTTACATTTATTTATGGTAGTTCAAATATAATTTGTATTACATGTATTATTTAATTTGCATTGCATTTATTTACATTTATTTTATTTTTAATATAATTTGTGTCACATTTATTATAATTTGTATTACATTTATTTATTTTATTTATAAATAGGGCTGGAATGTTAATGATAAATGCATTCTTTTGCCTTTTTAGTTGTTTTTTGCTCCATAGGGCATTAATCTTAATCTTTGTTTTTTTTATAGATTTTTTTTTTTTAATTTTTCAACAATTTCTTATGAATTTCGAATAATATTTTTCATTTTAAGATCATTTTACAATCGAAATAATTTTTTTTTTTATAAAATAATAAAAATTTCGCTTTTAAATTTTAAATATCCTACCACTAAGAATGTTGATGTTGAAAAGAATTTTTCAAGAAGAATTTGTTTTCTAACTATAGCATGATCTTTCAATTTTAAGATTATCAAAAAATATTTGATCAGGTAATGCACTTTGAAGATTGAAATTAAAAATTCATTAATTCTTAATTAATTTTATCAGGTATTATTTTACATTAATTTTAATTATTACCGTGATTTTTGCTGTATTTATAAATACAAGTTTCGACTTAGGATTTTTTTTAAAGTTAATATAAAACATGCTTCCGAAAATTTTTGAGTGCATTATCTTATTTTAAGGTTTTTTTTATGGAATTTAGATGCATTTTTTAGGATGTATTTTGTTAAAATTTTCAAATCATCAATATCCTAGCCTTGATAATATATTTTTTATAGTTAAAAATAAAAAAGTTATTTTATTTAAATTTTATTTTTAAAATCGATATTAATTTCAATGATTTAAATAAATTATCATTATTATTAATTTTATAAAAAATTCATTATAATAATTTTTAAAAAAAAGCTAATAATATTTTTTTATTATTAACCCTTTTTCTTACATTCTGCTTTAAGTTGATACGTTTTAACTTCATTTACAACGAATTTGTTAAAAACTCTCTTTAGACGATGAGTTTTGAACTCTCCTTTAGTGAATACATTGCAAATTCGTTTCTCGTTTTTGTCGGCACATTCTCTTTGGGCAGAAATTTACAAGGCATGCTTTCTTTATTGACAAGGAAGAACCAGATT
This sequence comes from Parasteatoda tepidariorum, assembly GCF_982258835.1. Lineage (NCBI taxonomy): Eukaryota > Metazoa > Arthropoda > Arachnida > Araneae > Theridiidae > Parasteatoda > Parasteatoda tepidariorum. Next base: position 93,539,174 of record NC_141759.1, on the reverse strand, counting down.
TCTTTGGTTGTTATCAGCATGAAAGAAATAAAAGTTATAAAGATATGTTTTTACCTATAAAATGTTTGTTTATCCCATAGCATTTACTATCTATATATATATTTCTTTTACACGGCGACAAAAAAAAGCCTCATTTCAACTACCCGAATGGCAACGCTAGAAAATCGACCAATGATTGCCGTTAAAAATGTCACATGCCAAATCTAGCTGAGGTGGCTCAACATATAACGCTTTTAAAAACGGAAACTGAAATAACCAGAGAGAGCATTCTTACCAAATGGGATCTCTACCGAAATTGACCCTATCAGCTGCGGCAATCTCATACTATTAAGCTAGGCAGAAGTGAGTAGTCTTTATCGATAGATCTCTATTTTAGTATTTTGTTGAAAGTGCTTTTTTTTACGAATTTATATATTACGAATTTATTTGACAATTTTTGATTTATATCACGAATTTATTTGTTTTATTATTGTTATTAGTTATTCATTGAAAAATGAGTCTCAGTCGTGCTGTTACGCTTTAAGATTTCAGACTATAGCACATTTCTAATAGGTTTAACGAATTAAATGTCATTTATTTGAATTCAAATTTATTTTAAAATGACTTAGTATTTACTAAAAAGATGTAATTTTTTTTAAAAAAGAAAGTTGTTGTATGGATTTGAATGATTGTTTTGAATTCTTAGAATTTTGTGCATTTGCAATGTAACTAAGTTAGTAGCGAGCGAAGCGAGCTTGGTTTGTGAAGCAAGCCATATAAGATTGCGTAGCAATTTTCAGGGGTTGGCGAGCGTTAGCGAGCTGGGGGCGCAGCCCACTAGTAGTTATTTATTATCGCTTCTCAATATTTTACTGTTATTAAGATTTGGATTATTATTTCAAATCTAATGCTTATAACTATAAGCAGATACACAACATTTCTACATATTATTAAGATATTTAAAGCGGTTTCTAGCTTAATAACAGCTCTATAGCTTCTTAAACAGTTAACAAGTTATATTTACTTTTGTAATAAGCTTTGTGTAAAGCTGTATCTACACTACATGTGCAATTAAAAATGATGAAATGTAAAACATTATTGGAAATTAACTTTTTGCACTATTACAAAATTATCTGTTACGAAAAAAATTTTATAACAGTTTTTATAATAGCCACAAAAAAAAGGGAATTCAAAAATATTTTTTGAAGAAGTTGCAATATTAACTGAGCAAAATGATTAGGTTTAAACTTATCCTAATATAATCGGGAAATAAATGTGTGCAACCACATCTATTTTTATAAAATAAAACATTTTGAAATCTTTCAATTGCACACCTTCCTTTTTGGTATAATCTGTTCGTCTTCAAGAAATAAAATAAAAAAATTATTGAGTAGTAAACGCGATGATTGGTAAACAAAGAGAGTAACATTAAAAGGGATACATAATGTATCCAACATAAATGTTAAACATCGTTGACCGCTGACGATTTAACTCCTTTTTCATGTCTAAACGTTGCAATGACGAGATAATTCGTCATTGCACTTGTCAATAATGTTTGGGTATGAAATCAATATTTAGAATATTTAGAATATTTTACTTTCTTCTATATTCTATTAAAAAGCAGTTGCTGGTGAACTAGTTTCTGAGTAAAATTACCGAACAACAAAATGCTAACAATGAGCAATCAAGTTATGAGTTAAAAATCTTAGACGAGTTAAAAATTAAATCTATTTTCAAAATGAAATTATTGGTATTTCAATGGTTGATTTAAAAGTTAAGAATATTGGTAGATAAAGAGTTCTAACAAAAAAAATTTAAAACAATTTTTTTTAACAAAGAAAGCAAAATTTTACAACCAAATTTATTCTTAATTAATATTTTATAATAATTTCGAATTGAGTTCTATCAACATTCAACACACTATGAATCTGGTATTAATAATAAAAGACCTAAAAAATAAATACTTGATAATGTAGGGCAAAATTATCACATTTTGCTATTGACCAGTGGTCAGTTAAAAACAGTCGTCACTTTTTAAAACATGTGGCCACTTTCTAACAATTATTTAATAATTTTTTATGAAACTATATGTATTCAATATGCTTTTATGTGTATAGGCACGGGTAAAAAAAGATTTTTTTAAAAGATTGACTTCGAGCAATTGAAAAATTTGATGAAAAGAATAAATTGGTCTAAAATTTCAGGTATTGTGCGATCTAGCAAACGATTTTAAAATAAAATAAGAAAGTCCTTTAAATATTTGTATAAATTGTGATACAAAAAGAATATTTTAGTTTTTAATGAAAAATTATTTTTCCCTATACAGAATTAAAATAAAATTATTAAGAAAATTTAATTTTTATATTTGAAATTTATTAAAAAATTTAATAACGAAAGAAAAAATCACACGGCACTTAAAAAATTTTTTTTAAATATTTTTTAACTGTTTGGTGCTTGGTTTCTAAAAGAAAAGAGGCTTCTCATACTCATGGCAACAACGAAAGTGCAACTTTTTATTCTTCGGTTATCAAAGTAAAACCCTCTGCTCCTGTTACAAAAATATTTTTATTTCCCTCTATTTTGTAATATCACAATTGGCTATAAAAGAGCCATTTCCTAATTATTTATATCTATATGAGGAAGAACATTTTATAATTTAAAATTAAAAATTTTTTTTGCAGAATTGTTATTTTTGTAATACTCAGCAGTTTCTATATTTTCTTCGAAAATCACTTACTATTTCACATAATACCTGAAATTTTTGTTCAATTTTCGAAACATAATTAATCGTACGAACTATTATAAATATAATTAAAAAATACAATTTCGAAATATACTAAATTTTCGAAAAGGAAATAAATGCAAAAAGAAAAGAATATTGCTTTAAACTAAGTGGAAGTTTTTGTTTCCTCGAAAAAACACTTTAAACCGTGGCTAATTTAAAGCATATATACAAATATTTACAGTAGTTCTTAATGTCGACATTCTATTCACAACCCATTATTTACTGACTTGATTAATGATATGATACCAAAACAAAAACTAATAAGGAAATAATTTTGCTACCAGTTTTTATTTGTTTCTTTATTTTAACATTTATATAAAAAGAGAAAAGACACGGAATAGTAATACAGATTAATAAAAAGAGAAGAAAATTTATTAAAATAAAATAATTTTTAAAATATTTTAATTTTTTTTATTTATTTAAAAAAAAAAATTCTTTTTTTTAAAACAAATATTAAAAAATCTAAAATTTATATATGATTTAGGTACGGGTAACTAAATTTAGGACAATGAACAGCTGGAACTTAAACTAACTAAACAGTAACAAACTTAAACTAAACAGTGACTAACAGTGAAAAATAGTCTAGATTAGTATTATATATAGTATACCATTTTTCCTGCAAAGCTTTTTGAATCAGTTTAATATAAAGAATCGAACTAAAATGAATAAATCGATTCTAACAAAAAATTTTGGCATGAAATTTTTAACAATTAGTTTAAAATATATTTTTTAAGCAAAAATTGTGAATAAAAAATGTATACATTAAAAAATACTCTAGTAATAAATATTTGTCAAGAGAAAATAATTCTAAAAAAAGGACACACAATCTTTTTTTAAGAAAATTTTTTCCAGTGGTCACAAGGTTAATGTTTGAATATCTGATTCCAGATTTAATAAATTTTATTTTAAAATTATTGTACCCACAACTACACATAAGTAATTCTAAGATATGTATAAAATACCACTTGAATCGTCGACTCCCTTGATGAGGCTATTAAACTTGAGGCAAATATTAAATATCAAATCAGTAGTATAAAAGACAATAAAGATTTATTGGCAGCAATGGGAAACTACGACACCATCGTTAGATTTTTATACTAAGTAAGAAATATTTTAAGCATTAAAATAAAATTTAATCACAAAATATTGTGAAATTTCAACGACAGTTACTATTTTATTGAAAGAAATATTTTAAGCATTAAAATAAAATTTCATCACAAAATATTGTGAAATTTTAACGACAGTTACTATTTTAATGAAAGAAATATTTTAAGCATTAAAATAAAATTTCATCAAACATAATCACAAAATATTGTGAAATTTTAACAACAGTTACTATTTTAATGAAAGAAATATTTTAAGTATTAAAATAAAGTTTCATCACAAAATATTGTGAAATTTTAACGACAGTTACTATTTTAATGAAAGAAATATTTCAAGCATTAAAATAAAATTTCATCAAATTTAATCACAAAATATTGTGAAATTTTAACAACAGTTACTATTTTAATGAAAGAAATATTTTTAGCATTAAAATAAAATTTCATCAAATTTAATCACAAAATATTGTGAAATTTTAACAACAGTTACTATTTTAATGAAAGAAATATTTTAAGCATTAAAATAAAATTTCATCAAATTTAATCACAAAATATTGTGAAATTTTAACAACAGTTACTATTTTAATGAAAGAAATATTTTAAGCATTAAAATAAAATTTCATCAAATTTAATCACGAAATATTGTGAAATTTTAAATAACTATTTTAATGAAAGAAATATTTTTAGCACTAAAATAAAATGTCATCAAACATAATCATAATGTCTTCTAAAATCTTAGCGATAATAAAAATCACAACTTACCTCCTATCTCCTAATATGCTTCTCCAATCACCAATCAAACAATTAAATGTATCTACCCCTCCTGATTGTGGTGGTGATAAAGAACAAAAACAAAAACCGAAACTTAACAATTAAGTGGCGCTTTAATTCAGGAATTCGCCAAACCACAAGCGGCCGTGAAAATTTACTCTTTCTTTTCCACTCCGTTCCGTTTCGTCTCTGATCTTGGAACCATTAAATTCGGTGACAGATGTTCTTTTTTTACTCCCTTTTCTTGGCGGAGATTTGCGGAACGGAGCGCTATTGGCTCGTTTATCAAGCTGACCTCAAGTTACACAAGAGAGCAAGTAATAAGGAGGGCTCTTTTATTTGGCGGTAATATTTAATTCGGAAGTTTGGTTTGGTTTTACCCGTAAATATATAGAGTTGGAATAATTTCTAATTTAGCTGCAACCGTGTTTCTGTGGAACCGTAGAAAATAAAAGTAGTTAAATTAGTGTGCGGCGTGACAGGTTTGACTTAAGACATTTGATGTTTAAATATAAAACATCACGAATTATAATTTACTAATATGAATTCTTGTAATTCATAACAATTATTTTATATGGCCAAATTCGCAAGAATTTTCTAGATTGCAACTCCGTTGGACAATGTTATCTGCAATATCAAATAAATTATATAAAAAATTATTATAGATTCCTTAGAACAGAGGTTCTCAATTGTTTTCGACTGCGGAACCCTCTTCTTCTGACGGAACCCTGAGGCTTAATGAATAAATTTCATTAGCAATTGAAATAAAATATTAATGAAAGGAGTCTTAATTATTTTTAAAATATTTAACGATCAAAATTTGTGCCGTGGTGGCTCAGGGGATAGAGCGCTCGCCTCCCAATGATGTGTCCCAGATTCGAATCCACGCAATGGCTGGCCGATGCGACTTCCGCATCCGGCTTGCACCGAAAACAGTGCTGACGTAAAATATCCTCAGTGGTAGACGGATCATGGGTTAGAGTCCCCTTGCCGTCAGGCTGCCCGTGGGAAGTTTTCGTGGTTTTCCTTCCCGTTTAACGCAAATGCGGATTAGTTCCATCAAAAAACACGAAAGCAAATTTCTCTAGATACTTGATCCAGGAGTTCCCCAGTCTTCTGGATTGGGTTCAAAATTATAAGGATACGGAGTTGAACATTAGCAGTCGTAAACTGAAAATTCGGCCAACTGTTCAACGACGGTTACAAAATGAAAAATAATTGGGAATATATTAATCTAAGGACTCTTAATTATTATTTAATAATTGAAATTCTATCAATTATTTTAAAAGTATCTAATGATTGAAATTTTATCAATTATTTTGAAAATATTTAATGAAGGTATGAAGTATAAAATTTTTGTTATAAAGTTTTATAAAAATTAGTCTTAAAATTGGGTTTTAAATCAGAAAATGGAATAATTTATAGGTCTGGAGCGGCATCAAATCTAGTCTTATAATTTTATTTTTGGGCATAAAATGAAAATGAATGAGATAAAATTCGATTTTCGCTGCAATAAAAACGAAAAATGGCGGAAATAAATGTCGAGAATGGTTATCAGTGGAACATACTTCTTCATTGTTATTTTTATTTGATGCGAAATACTTATTAAATTTTTCATAGATGCATTGCTTTTTCATTATTCATTCAATATAATGTACCTAGAAAAGACATTTTTTAGTTTTACTTTCGTTACTTCACAAGCATTTTCATTGAATAATTTCATGAAAATAACGGAATTGTTGCCGACCGGCCTGTGTAGGGGGCAGGGAACTGTCCTTGCCTCAGAAAGTTCCTGGGTTCGAATCCCGGGCAGGGCATGGATGTGTCTTTCTCTCTCTCTGTGTTCTATGTCCTTTCTACTTTGTGTGTGAATGTGACCCGCCCTATAAACGGGTTGTGGTTGCGTGAATGGCGTGGCAGAAGTCGAATTCCTGATCATAGATGGCGCCACCTAAAAACAGGAACGACAGGAACAGGCACACGACAAAAAAAAAAAAAAAAAAAAAAAAAAAAAAAAAAAAAACGGAATTGTTAAGTAAATATTGAATAATTAATTAAATATAAATTTCATTACAGGTTTCGAAATTCGTGATTGATTAATAAGTCAATTTCAATGGTCATGGATCCAAATCAGTCGAAAAAATTGTGTTTTAATTCAGAGGAAAAAAAAATTTTTTTGTCTGATTTCGAAGCTTAAAATATCATATTTTCATTAAATAATCGTCGTAATAACTTTTGTTACATCATTTTATATTTATTATTTCAGGACCATGCATTAAGCTTTTATTTCATTATTAATTGATGTATTAATTGATTTTTATGATATATTACTGCGAAAAATTGTTATATGGAACCGAAAAATTGCTAAAAACCGTAGCTTGTAAAGAGAAACCGATTGTAGATTTGGAGACTTGATCTTAGATATCAGCGACGTGATAATATCTAATATCTAACCGATCTTAGATATTATATTATGTAAAAAAAATATAATCTTACATAGAAAAATATCTACATAGATATAGATCTTAGATAAAAAAAATTTCATGGAACAGAAAAAAAAAAGTGTTCCTCAGTGTTATCAATACTTACTTCATGTTGCCATTTTCCTTTATCTAATGTTGGCAAAACTGCTATAGATCAAAATGCATTCAACAAATATTAAAATTTATTTTTATTCTTGGTAATGAAATTAATAAACTAATTTTTAGATTATTCAAATATATATAAATTGTCGAAATAGAACAAAATTGAGTTTTAGATCAGGCTAAAAAAAATAATATTGTTATTAAAATAGCTGTTCTATTGAAAACGTAATTTCATAAAATAAACGTCAATAAATGATTAAAAAAAAGTGCGAAAATTGATATTTTTAAAAAATATTAAGCTATATTCTGTTTTCTTAGTTATCAATAGTATAACAATGCATTAAAATAATCAGTTATTTTTAACAATGCTTTAAACTGAGAAATTTCCTGATTTCAATTTATGTAAGTGAAAAACTCAGTATGATTTCAGGTGTAAAAGATAATTGAGATAAATTAAGTATAGCCCATTACATTAAAAAAATTTAGAGCCTTCTATAATTTTCTTCTTGCATCAATTAGGGAAAAGGATTTTATAAAGTTATAACTGTAAAAAATAAAACTCAGTTTTTTTTTTGAAAGAAATTTTATATAAGTTTAATTCAATGATATTTGATGCATTTCTGTATTAGATACTGAAAATCAATTTTATAGTTAATACTAGATATTGTAGCTTAATCGATTTAATGTATTTCAAATTTAGATTCAAAAATGTTTATCAAATTAGTAGTTTTTATTGTTTAATGTTAGTGACGATGTTCACGCATTTGAATATAGTAAAAGAAACATATAAGTATTGATGGAAAATGTAACTTGAACACATGTTATGTCTACTGCAGTAAAAATTCGATTTCAGTTGTTCTTTTGATTCTATAGTCATTCAGTTCAGTTCCATTGGCTAGTAATCGTTATTTAGTCGATATAATTAATGACTAAACTGGATCAAAAATGGTTAAGTAATTAATAATGTTCAGTGTTTGTGGTTATATTCATGCTCTCGAATTAAATGCAGACAAGCATTGGTGGAAATTATAGAACTTGCCTTTAGAAATATGCCTGAACCGTAATGAAAATTCGATTGATTCGCTGTTCGATAATTTGAAAATTCACTGATTTTATAGTTAAATGGTCATTCAGTTCTACAGGCTGGCAATAGTTGTTTAGTATTTTTAATTTTGTCACATCTACGGCAGGAAAAATCCGATTTTAGTTCTGTTCTGGCTACTACATAATACAGAATCCGAAAAGATGCCAGAAAATAAATATAATTCACTAAGGATAAATCTTTTCAGCATAACGCTTAGTTTTTTTGGCATTATTGAAATGAAACAAAAGCGTTGGATACACTTCTCTTCCTTTGTTACTCGCGCCATTTTGTTTTTAGCCTGCATAGATAGTATAATTTTTCCTTTTATTATTGCAATTGACAATAACACTTGGAAAATTTGTCTCAGCTTCGTAGCGTCCAATACAATGAATGTTTTTACATTTTTGTCTCTAAGTCTCAAACGTAAAAAAATGAGCGATCTTTTATTATCTCGATCAATGAAAAACTTCTTTAAAAGAAAATGGCTAAATGAAGTGGCAGTTAGTTTATTAATATTATCTCTGCTATTTACGTACATACCTATGATGATAAGAAATACAACTATGAAGCATTATTATTATACGTATGGTTATACCGTCAAAAGTGTTTCGACTCAGTTTGCATTAGTACTTCTCAAACGTTTTCTACACTCGCTAACATACGCATCTCGTAACTATACAGCATTCTTGTATTGTGTTTTTTGCCACGACATTTGCAGCAAATTCATGGATTTAACTAAAAAAACCAGCAAAATGCAACCGTATAAATTTACAAAATCAATCCAGAAGGAGTTAATCATCGAGAAAAACGACATTGTCAATCTTTTGAAAAGCATTCAAAACCTATTTTCGCTCCCAATTTTTTGCATCTTGAATACTTTTTTCTGGCAATCGTTTGGACTTATGGGATACTTTGCATCTCAAGAAGGGCACAAAAATTTAGAAGATATTTTTGAATTAACATTTTTCGTTATAAATGGCTTTCTATTCATGTTCATTATTATTTGGATTGCTGGTCAAGTTCCTATTGAAATGGACAAATTCAAAAATGAATTTATTCAAAAAATCGAAATAAGGCAATTACGAGAGTTTAGTGCAATGACCGGAAATATTAAACATTCATTATATGATAGACCTAGCTTTTACCTATCTGGATTAGAAATAGTTTACTTTAAAAGAAGCGTAATTCTTGGAATTATCGGAACAATATTTACTTACAGTTTCCTTTTAATGAATTAAAGAAAATCTTTAAAGTCTTCTTTAAAAGAAGTGTAATTCTTGGAATTATCGGAACAATATTTACTTACAGTTTCCTTTTAATGAATTAAAGAAAATGTTTAAAATCTTCTTTAACAGAAGTGTAACTCTTGGATCTATCGGAACAATATTTACTTACAGTTTCCTTTTTAATGAATTAAAGAAAATCTTTAAAGTCTTCTTTAACAGAAGCGTAATTCTTGGAATTATCGGAACAATATTTACTTACAGTTTCCTTTTAATGAAGTAAGGAAAATATCGACTACAGTGCACTCAAACAATTACGATGAGTCTTTATAAATAGTGACATTACTGCACAATCCTTATAATACAAGTGATGAGACTTTACAATACTACAATTATACAGGATGGTTCTACGATCATAGGACAAATTTGATTTGGACAGGTGGTTGAACGCAGTGGTCGGAAAACTACATTTTGCTTGCAATTAACTACAGCTACTTTATTACAATTGTAGTTTACTATAACAACTACTTCTTTAGCAAACTGCTTTCGAAATGTAGTCCCTACTTCGCTACTTTTAAAAGACAAACTTAACAGGAGAACTTAATTTTCACCAATATTCAAAATGATTTTGAATAAAAAATTAGCCTGGTTAAATATGAGGAGAAATTAAGAAGTTTTAATTCATGTTCAACGTGAAGTAATTTTTCATTCTAAAGCACTTTTTTACGAATTTGTTCTCTTAACCTTCAAACACCATGCTTTTCAAGACACTGATTTAAGAAATGCTAGGAAATTATCAAATATTTATGATTTAAACGATCAATGCTTTTTTTTTCATATCCTCCAAGAAATAAAGTACAGTGCGAAAAATAAAGAACGGACTACCCTGAATAACTCATGATCGGATTTTTCGGTGCATCAGACGTAGATCTTATTAACCCTCGGCCACAGAGGCATTCTCATTGCGTACGTTGACGAGCCCGCGAAAGATTTGCACCAATCAGATTCGAAAAATACTTTGCGTTTGAGTTTTGTTTATTTATTTAATTAACGTAAAAAGTAGTTGCCAGGAATAGCTACAAACTACTGTGTTTTTACACTATAGCACTACTAACTACACTACTTTAAAAAAAACTACGGAAAAATACACAACTACACTAAAAACTACGGAAAAAGTAGCGACTACAGTAGTTTCGCTACTAGTGACTCGCTGCTTCCGACCTCTGGTTGAGCGTACTAGAATATGCTCAGGGGTTGAACAAGAAAGTGGAAAAACTTTGATACCAATTCTAAGTAAATGATTTTTCTTTTAGCAGTAAATGTTTCGGAAAATTTTACATTGGCACACTTTTAACCCTTTCGCGCCGACTGTCACAAATACGTGCCAGCATAAAACCGTATCAATCAGGGTAAAAAGATAAAGCTGGTAATCAAAGTAATTCTTTAGCAGTTTATTTGAGGGCGGAGTTATAATTGTTTGATTTATTTAATTCACCATTACTTTGTTCAAAATAAAAACTATTTAGTTATACTTTGAATTAACATCGATTATATATATGATTAGACTAACAATAATTAAAGTAAAAGCAAAGTAAGTCTGTCAAATTAGAAACAACTACATTTAAGTTACCGTTTTTTATTTAATTACGTCCTGATTCTGATTTTGTACCAATGCTTTTCTAAATCACCCGTCCCCAAGGGGTTAAAGATTATGCTTGTAGCTTTCAGAAATGGTGTCATTATTACCCATGAGAAATTTGCACCTACCAAAATAAGCACAAGGAGTTTAAAGCTATTTTTCCTTCTACAATACCACTATATAATTAAAGGAGCATAATACAGTGAAACCTTTCCACAGTATAATGGTCGTTGATAAAGGTTGGTAGTTCTCAGAGGTTACCTCCACTGACTTCAAAATTGTTATCAAAGGCACATGATTTTTTTGCAAACGATTTTATTTTTAGTCAGTGTCATTTCCTTGGTGCGGAAATGCCACTTCTGTTGGCGTCATGAAAAGATCTATGAATAAAATTTAGCGTCTATCAAAATGATCCCAACTGATATAATGATGTGTCAAAACAAATTTACAACTAATTAATTTTATTGTAAGTAGTATTAGATGTATTTCCAACATTTTATATTTTTGAGCAACCCTTGTTTACAGGATGGTTCAAACGTCAATATAAAGTTTTTTTTTTTTTTTTTTTTTTTTTTTTTTTTTTTTTACGTGCATTAAAGTTTCCAAAACCTATAATTCATAGTTTAAATGCGTCTAAAGATGTTTTAAAATTTAAATGTTATTTTTCTAACTTTAATTTTATGTTGTTTTTTTTCTTTTTTTTTTTTTGTGTGCGACTTTTGAAATTGTGAGCAAAAGTTTTTCCATTCGCTAAAAAAGCGAAATACGAAAAAAGTGTTATTAATCGCTCTCCTGACCAAATTATTGGGATGATATTTCCCAGATCACAGCTACCCCCCCCCTTTCCCCATATTTTGAGGCTCAGAAAAGCAAATCCGTTGAAAAAAAGTGCTTTTATATTTAAAGTACGGTTTTGCGTCTGATTTCGAATCTTAAAATACTGTATGTGCAATTGGATTAGCATATTATTATTATTAGCAATAGCATATTATTAGAGCCATTAAGATCAAGTCCTAGTACGTGAATATTCGATCATTAAATCAAAAATTGTTCATGTTTCCAAGATTTTTTTTGTGTGGACTGTACACCTGCATGTTACTACCGCCAAGATGGATGGGAAAAGAATTGTAAACGGCCACTGACTCCCAAAAAAAATTGTGGTGATGGTAGTAATGATGGTGGTTAATCGTTTAAGAGGACACTATAGAGTGGGAGAAACTTTTCATGGCAAATTCTGTTATGCCTTCATTGCTATTTCAAAATTTAAAGTTTAAAGAGAAGTAAGTTCGGGTAATTCTAGGATAAACTATGAAGTTTCAAAGGCTGAAAAAAGGTTTTCAAAATAACGAAAGGCAAACAAATTATTGCACGAGAACTTCCCCAAAGCGTCATCCTAAGTAGTCCTGCTATAATATGTTTGCATTTTGATATTTTGAAAACATTTTACCATTTTACAAAATAGCAAAAGGCAAACAAATTATAGAAGAAGAACTTCTACTAAGCGTCATCCTAAGTAGTCCTGCCATAATTTGTTTGCATTTTGATTACATTTAACCATTTTACAAAATAGCTAAAGGCAAACAAATTATAGCAGAAGAACTTCCGCTAAGAAGCAGAAGAACTTCCACAAAAAGCAGAAGAACTTCCACTTAGCGTCATCCTAAGTGGTTCTGCCATAATTTGTTTGCATTTTGATATTTTGAAAACATCTAACCATTTTACAAAATAGCAAAAGGTAAGCAAATCATAGCAGAAGAACTTCCACTGAGCGTCATCCTAAGTAGTCCTGCCATAATTTGTTTGCATTTTGATTATATTTAACCATTTTACAAAATTGCAAAAGGCAAACAAATTGTAGCAGAAGAACTGCCACTAAGAAGAAGAAGAACTTCCACAAAAAGCAGAAGAACATCATCCTAAGTAGTCCTGCCATAATTTGTTTGCATTTTGATATTTTGAAAACATCTAACCATTTTACAAAATAACAAACGGCAAGCAAATTATAGCAGAAGAACTTCCACTTAGCGTCATCTTAAATGGTCCTGCCATAATTTGTTTGCATTTTGATATTTTGAAAACATCTAACCATTTTGCAAAATAACAAACGGCAAGCAAATTATAGCAGAAGAACTTCCACATAGCGTCATCCTAATTGGTCCTGCCATAATTTGTTTGCATTTTGATTGCAATTAACCATTTTACAAAATAGTAAAAGGCAAACAAATTATAGCAGAAGAACTTCCGCTAAGAAGCAGAAGAACTTCCACAAAAAGCAGAAGAACTTCCACTTAGCGTCATCCTAAGTGGTTCTGCCATAATTTGTTTGCATTTTGATATTTTGAAAACATCTAACCATTTTACAAAATAGCAAAAGGTAAGCAAATCATAGCAGAAGAACTTCCACTGAGCGTCATCCTAAGTAGTCCTGCCATAATTTGTTTGCATTTTGATTATATTTAACCATTTTACAAAATTGCAAAAGGCAAACAAATTGTAGCAGAAGAACTTCCACTAAGAAGAAGAAGAACTTCCACAAAAAGCAGAAGAACATCATCCTAAGTAGTCCTGCCATAATTTGTTTGCATTTTGATATTTTGAAAACATCTAACCATTTTACAAAATAACAAACGGCAAGCAAATTATAGCAGAAGAACTTCCACTTAGCGTCATCTTAAATGGTTCTGCCATAATTTGTTTGCATTTTGATATTTTGAAAACATCTAACCATTTTGCAAAATAACAAACGGCAAGCAAATTATAGCAGAAGAACTTCCACATAGCGTCATCCTAATTGGTCCTGCCATAATTTGTTTGCATTTTGATTGCAATTAACCATTTTACAAAATAGTAAAAGGCAAACAAATTATAGCAGAAGAACTTCCGCTAAGAAGCAGAAGAACTTCCACAAAAAGCAGAAGAGCTTCATCCTAATGTTACGGTGGTTTATAGACACAACTACTACTATTATTTTTAACCAGTGATCGTTTATTTTATGCATATATTGTTGAATTAATTTACATACCTCAACTATTTAAAATAGTTAAATTAACAATGCTTTAATCAAATACAAATTTAAAAAACAAATTAAACTAATTAAAAGGCTTTGATTAGTAACAAATAAACTAATTGGCATGGAGAGAACTTACCCATACTGATGTTCATAGTGGAAATTGGTGAACCTCAAATGACTCGGTTCTACTCTTTCTACTACTGCTCTCTTTTTGTTGTCTTTTTTTGGATCTTTTATACTAAACTTTTTGCTCGATAAAACTATTGCTAAATTCTGGAAAGGTCACATAAGAGATCAAACTTGGACTGTAGACTTCTAATTAACCCTTTCCGACACGTATTTCTTAACTTTAATCAAGAGAGTTTATTTGTATTTGCTTAAGTTCTATGTACTAATGGAAGTTTCCACAGTATTTTAAATCTAATCAATTATTTTGCAATTTACGATAAATCTATTTTAAATGTTTTATTGTGATTTTGAATTAAGTGACGATAAGCGTCACACTAAGTAGTCCTGCCATAATTTGTTTGCATTTTGATATTTTGAAAACATCTAACCATTTTGCAAAATAACAAACGGCAAGCAAATTATAGCAGAAGAACTTCCACTTAGCGTCATCCTAAATGGTCCTGCCATAATTTGTTTGCATTTTGATTGCATTTAACCATTTTACAAAATAGTAAAAGGCAAACAAATTATAGCAGAAGAACTTCCGCTAAGAAGCAGAAGAACTTCCACAAAAAGCAGAAGAGCTTCATCCTAATGTTACGGTGGTTTATAGACACAACTACTACTATTATTTTTAACCAGTGATCGTTTATTTTATGCATATATTGTTGAATTAATTTACATACCTCAACTATTTAAAATAGTTAAATTAACAATGCTTTAATCAAATACAAATTTAAATAACAAATTAAACTAATTAAAAGGCTTTGATTAGTAACAAATAAACTAATTGGCATGGAGAGAACTTTCCCATACTGATGTTCATAGTGGAAATTGGTGAACCTCAAATGACTCGGTTCTACTCTTTCTACTACTGCTCTCTTTTTGTTGTCTTTTTTTGGATCTTTTATACTAAACTTTTTGCTCGATAAAACTATTGCTAAATTCTGGAAAGGTCACATAAGAGATCAAACTTGGACTGTAGACTTCTAATTAACCCTTTCCGACACATATTTCTTAACTTTAATCAAGAGAGTTTATTTGTATTTGCTTAAGTTCTATGTACTAATGGAAGTTTCCACAGTATTTTAAATCTAATCAATTATTTTGCAATTTACGATAAATCTATTTTAAATGTTTTATTGTGATTTTGAATTAAGTGACGATAAGCGTCACACTAAGTAGTCCTGCCATAATTTGTTTGCATTTTGATATTTTGAAAACATCTAACCATTTTACAAAATAACAAACGGCAAGCAAATTATAGCAGAACTTCCACTTAGCGTCATCCTAAGTAGTCCTGCCATAATTTGTTTGCATTTTGATTACATTTAACCATTTCACAAAATAGCAAAAGGCAAACAAATTATAGCAGAAGAACTTCCACTAAGAAGAAAAAGAACTTCCACAAAAAACAGGAAAACTTCATCCTAAGTAGTCCTGCCATAATTTGTTTGCATTTTGATATGTTGAAAACATCTAGCTATTTTACAAAATAGCAAAAGGCAAACAAATTATAACAGAAGAACTTCCACTAAGTGTCATGCTAGGTAGAATTTAGAAATTAGAATTTATCAATAATTGATTCAGAATTTATCAATCAATAATTGATTTAGTTAATTATAGAAATTTTAGTGGTAAATAACTGTTTCTCTTAGATCTAAATAACTGCAAATAAGTAAAAATTTGAAGAATTATTGTTTGGAAGTGAACCGTATTTACAAGAGTTTACCTTTAACATAGAAAAAGACACCGGCGTTTCATGGTGTATTTCATAAACTTAACTTATTAAAATGTTGAATACAATATTTTTTACTTATTTTGACCTAAATTAATACAAAAAGATTAAAAAGAAAAAATTCTTCATCAAAGGAATTAAAGCTCGCTATGGTAGCCGAACGTAAATACTTTTCCACAAAGCGTCGTATAATTATGAGGGAAATTTACAGGAAGTTTATAAAGTCCCGGACCCATTTTGATGTTTAATAACTCATAAAATAATAAAGATAGCTTAAAAATAATAACATAAATGGTTAGATAGACTCAAAAAGTTTCATCACCCTTGTCAATGAACTTCCACGTGTGCCCCCTTCGTCGCACAGAGAATATCAAGTCGGTAGTCAATTTTACGCCAGGTAGCGTCAAGCATGTCGGCATCCACAGAGACTATTGCGGTTGTAATTCTGGCTTTTAGGTCATCAGTGTTCGACACAATCCTCCTGTAAACATTATCCTCTATAAATCCCCAAAGAAAAAAGTCCAACGGTGTTATATCAGGTGATCTGGGTGGCCAAGGAATTGGGCCTCCTCGCCCAATCCATCTTCCTGGAAAATGGTCATTCAAAGAACTACGAGCGATGATATCCCAATGAAGTGGTGCACCATCTTTTTGCAAAAAGACATGTTGCTGAAGCTCTTTTAGTTGTGGAAATACGAAGTTTTCCAACATGTCTAAGTATACGACTGATGAGACTGTCTTTTCTGTAAAAAAGAAAGGCCCAATGACTCGGTCGTGCATAAGTCCACACCACATATTAACCTTTGGGGAATACCTTTGCGTCTCACGATATTCATGGGGGTTTTCAGATCCCCATATGCGCACATTATGGCGATTAACAATGCCAGAAACATGAAAGGATGCTTCGGAGAGCAGTATGCGCTTCAGAAAAGCAGCATCTTCTATCCTTCCTTCCATATCTGTTGCAAACGCCATTCTCCTAGGCCTATCGTCCGGATCCAAATCTTGAACAATTTGAACAGGATTTTTTGGTAAATTCTTCTGCAATTTCTCTGTGCTTGCACTATCGATTTCGTTTCTATGAACCACCATAAAATCTGTGCTTTC
Source organism: Parasteatoda tepidariorum (assembly GCF_982258835.1). Taxonomy (NCBI): domain Eukaryota; kingdom Metazoa; phylum Arthropoda; class Arachnida; order Araneae; family Theridiidae; genus Parasteatoda; species Parasteatoda tepidariorum. The sequence goes on along the minus strand of NC_141759.1, from coordinate 93,521,985 downwards.
TCTTATGGTGTATGCATTCTCCTTAATATCCGCTCGAATAAAACATCACATAGAAAAGTACTACATAGAACAAACACATCAAAAGTAAACATAACATTGCAATAGTTGCCAAAAACAAAAGAGAGAAAAATGCGATTAATAAGCAGACGATCTTTAGAAAAGTACAGATATTTAGACTGGAAAATGAAATTATCTAAAATTAACCACTCGCGCAGACGATATTTACAAAAGTAAAGATATTCAAACCTGAGAAGGAAAATATATGAGTTCTTCCATCAATAAAAGCCATAAGTTTGTTTAGATCTTCATTATTTTATGAGTTATTAAACATCAAAATGGGTCTGGGAATTTATAAACACCCCGTATAACTACATAAAATACTCAAGCTCATTTTTGAAAAAAGTGAAACTTGAATGATCTGTAAAAGTTAAACTTGTATGTAATTAACTAATTACGTAAATTGGTAATTTAGTAATTATACTGGCGTAAACATTTTTTGTTGTATTTATCCAAGTACTTAATCATGGATAATTCGGATGGGGGATTTCAATTCCGAAATTATTGTTCTAAAAGCAACAGACTTTTTTCAAAAAGATATTTTTAGATTATTTTTTCACCCGAATGTACAAGTTTATAAAGAATGTATAGGTTTATATACATACATATGCACTTGTCTGTTTCTCTGAAAATAATTCCAATGTGAGCTACGCCAGCACCTTCTAGAAGAGAGAAGAAGGCCTCAGCACGGATCAATTTAGTAAATCAACGTAACGAACATAAACTGCTCAGTAGTGAAAAATAATAAAGATGTCACTACGTTCGGGCTACTAAGCTGCGCAGTGAATGATAAATAAGAAAGATGTCACTGCAATCGGGCTACTAAGCTGCGCAGTGGATGATAAATAAGAAAGATGTCACTACGTTTGGGCTACTAAGCTGCGCAGTGGATGATAAATAAGAAAGATGTCACTGCAATTGGGGTACTAAGCTGCGCAGTGGATGATAAATAAGAAAGATGTCACTACGTTCGGGCTACTAAGCTGAGCAGTGGATGATAAATAAGAAAGATGTCACTGCGTTCGGGCTACTAAGCTGCGCAGTGGTGGTTAAAGAGAAGGATGTCATTACGTTTAGACTACTAAAGGATCCAATTTCTTATTTATGGTAACCAGAGCTGAGACCTTCTCTTTCCTAGGAGGTGTTGGCCCCGCATTAAGGAGACAAGCGGTAAGTAAGAGACATACGAGAGTCAGATTCTCATACTTTAGTCAGGCCTGCCAACTGCTACGCCTTTTCAAAAATATTTTATAGAGTGGTAGACATTTAAAAATCAAAGCTTTCAGAATTTTTGGTATTTTTGCCAACATTTTAATAGCCTTATAGCCACGAAAACCCTAGAACAATATGGCATTGCATATGAACTTTTTAATCAATTACTTGTAGTGGTGCGGGAATTTATTTTTATTCTTATTTTATTTCCAATGGCAGAAAATTACAAACTCTTAGCAAGGAGAATGAACATAGATAAGAGAAAGAAGTCAATGACTCATTAGCAGATGCCTAGCACTCCAATATCTTTTCACTTCGGAGTCTCCGTCCACAGCCGAACATCCCCCCATAAAGTGCTTCCTATCCATTACTTCGAATTTCCTACAGAGTGGGCAATTCGGACTCGTAAAAATACCAATGCGGTGGAGGTGGTGCGGAAGACAGTCATGACTCACCGCAAGTCTAAATTCTGCCACAGCTTTTTGACGGGGTCTGTCTGAAATGCCCTGGTCTAAAATGTTCCCCCAACTGTGGTGCGGAAATTAAATTCGAATAAATGAAAAATAATATATAAAGACATAAACTTAGGTACCACAGAAATTAAATTATACGAAAAGCGTACGAAATTGGCAACTCTGTCTTTTACGTATTTGGCATCATTGTATAGTAAACTTCATATTGCAAAAACAATTTTTTTCAACTATAAATTTTGTTTATCTGTTTTTTTGAAATTCTATATCAGCATTCATAGCATTAGCTATGAGTAGTTTTTTTTTTTTTAGTAGTTGTCTAGCCACTTTTCTCGGAATCAACCTTGAAGCCCTTACGTTGTTCAGTTTTAGTTGCACGGCAGTGCTTTAGTGCTAATGCGCGCACATCCCCTCAGTCCAAAAGTTTAGGAATTATTCTCCTGTATGCTTCATTCTTACCTCTTGCCTTCTCTGTGTGTGGCCCGCCTTAAGACGAAAAACACTGAAACTTAACATATCGCATCGTAAGCTGAAATGCATTAGCACCTTCTTCCTACCACTCCTGGCGTAGCAGAAAAGTGGCGACACATAGTATTAACTGGAGTGAATTTTAAAAAGAAAGTTCTGTTTAGGAATGTATTTAAAAATTGGATAAAAACTGTAGCTTGTGACGAGAAACCGATTGTAGATTTGAAGATGTGATCTTAGATATCAGCGAAAGTATCTAAGATCGGTTTAAAAAAAATGTTCCTCAGTGTTATCAATACTTACTTGGTGTTGTTATTTTCATTTATCTAATGTTGGCAAAGATCAAAATGCACTCAACGAATATTAAAATTTCTTTTAAATAGCTTTTCTTATGCACACGCAATTTTACAATTAAAAAAAATTTAAAAAAGAAAGAAAGAAAGAAAAAAAAACGTCAATAAATGTTATAATAAGAAAGTGCGAAAATTAATATTTTTAAAAAGTATTAAGCTATTCTGTTTCCTTGGTTATCAATAGTATAACAATGCATTAACATAATCAGCTATTTTTAACAATGCTTAAACTGAGAAATTTGTCGATTTCAATTTACGTAAGTGAGAAAATCAGTATGATTTTAGGATTCATTCATATCGGAATAATATTTACCTACAGTTTCCTTTTAATGAATTAAAGAAAATCTTTAAAGTCTTTTTAAAAAAAGCGTAATTCTTGGAATTGTGGAGAGAAATTAAGTAGCCCATTTCATTAAGAAGAAAAAAATTAGGACCTTCGATAATTTTCTTATTACATCAATTACGGAAAAAAGTTTTTACAAAATTATTACTGTAAAAAATAAAACTCAGTTGTTTTTAAAGGAGATAAAAGGAATATAATATCCAAGTATTTTATAACAATTTGATTCAATGATATTTGATTTAGTGATATTTACTTTTAGAACAAAATATACATTTCTATATTAAATATTGAAAATCAATTTCATAATTTATGCTAGAAATTGTAACTTGATCGATTTAACGTATTTTAAATGCAAATGAAATTTTTTTTCTTCAAATTAATGGTTTTTTATTGTTTAATGTTAGTGATGATGTTTACGCATTTGAATATCGTAAAAGAAACATATAAGTATTGATAGAAAATGCAACTTGAACAAATGTAACTTTTACCGCAGTAAAAAATCGATTTCAGTTATTCTTTTGATTCAATAGTCCTTCAGTTCAGTTCCATTGGCTAGTAATCGTTATTTAATCGATTTAACTAATGACTAAACTAGATCAAAATTGGTTAAGTAATTAATAATGTTCAGCGTTTGTGGTTATATTCGTGCACTCGAATTAAATGCAGGCATACATCGGAGAAAAAAATAGAACTTGCCTTTAGAAATGTGCGTCAACTGCAATAAAAATTCGATTTCATTTCTGTTTTTATAGTTATATGGTCGTTCAGTTCTATAGGCTAGAAATGGTTGTTTAGTATTTCAAAATTTGCGTTTATAAATGTGCAAGTTACATTTAAGGCAGGGAAAATCCAATTTTAGTTCTGTTCTGGCTACTACATAATACAGAATCCGAAAAGATGTCAAAAAATAATTATAATTCACTAAGGATAAATCTTTTCAGCATAACGCTTAGTTTTTTAGGTTTCATTGAAATGAAACAAAAGCGGTGGATACACTTTTCTTCATTTGTTACTCGCGCCATTTTGTTTTTATCCTACATAGATTGTATAATTCTTCCCCTTATTATAGCAATTAATAATAACACTTGGAAGATTTGTCTTAGCTTTGAAGCGTCGAATACAATGAATGCCTTATCATTTTTGTCTCTAAGTCTCAAACGTAAAAAAATGAGCGATCTTTTATTATCTCGATCAATGAAAAACTTCTTTAAAAGAAAATGGCTAAATGGAGTGGCAGTTTGTTTATTAATATTATCTATGCTATTTACGTACATACCTATGATGTTAAAAAATGCAACTATGAGGCATTATTATTATACGTATGGTTATAACGTCAAAAGTGTTTCAACTCAGTTTGTTTTAGTACTTCTCAAACGTTTTCTTCACTCGCTAACATACACATCTTGTAACTATACAGCGTTCTTGTATTGTGCTTTTTGTTACGATATTTGCAGTAAATTCATAAATTTAACGAAAAAAACCAGCAAAATGCAACCGGATAAATTTACAAAATCAACCCAGAAGGAGTTAATCAGCGAGAAAAACGACATTGTCAATCTTTTGAAAAGTATTCAAAACTTATTTTCGCTCCCAATTTTCTGTATCATGAATACTTTTTTCTGGCAATCGTTTGGACTAATAGGATACTTTGCTGCTGAAGATGGACACAAACATGTGGAAGACATTTTTGAATTAATATTTTTCGTTATAAATGGCTTTCTATTCATGCTCACGATTATTTGGATTGCTGGACAAGTTCCTATTGAAATGGACAAATTCAAAAATGAATTTATTCAAAAAATCGAACTAAGGCAGTTGCGAGAGTTGAGTGCAATGGCCGGAGATATTAAGCGTTCATTATATGATGGACCTAGCTTTTACCTATCTGGATTAGAAATAGTCTTCTTTAAAAGAAGCGTAATTCTGGGAATTATCGGAACAACATTTACTTACAGTTTCCTTTTAATGAATTAAGGAAAATCTTTAAATCTTCTTTAAAAGAAGTATAATTCTTGGAATTATCGGAACAATATTTACTTACAGTTTTCTTTTAATGAATTAAGGAAAATCTTTAAATCTTCTTTAAAAGAAGTATAATTCTTGGAATTGTCGGAACAATATTTACTGACAGTTTCCTTTTAATGAATCAAAGAAAATCCTTAAAGTCTTGCTTAAAAGAAGCGTAATTTTTGGAATTATCGGAACAATATTTACTGACACTTTCCTTTTCATGAATTAAAGAAAATATCGATTACAGTACACTCAAAAAATTACGATGAGTCTTTATTCACTATAAATATTATTATCATCTAATAATGATCTTTTCATTATAAATGGTTTTCTATTCTTCATTATTACTTGGACTGCTGGTCAAGTTCCTATTGAAATGGACAAATTCAAAAAAGAATTTATTCAAAAAATCGAAATAAGGCAGTTACGAGACTTGAGTGCAATGACCGGAGATATTGAACGTTCATTATATGATAGCCCTAGCTTTTAACTATCTGGATTAGAATTAGTCTTCTTCAAAAGAAGCATAATTCTTGGAATTATCGGAACAATATTTACTTACAGTTTCCTTTTAATGAATTAAAGAAAATCTTTAAATCTTCTTTAAAAGAAGTGTATTTCTTAGAATTATCGGAACAATATTTACTTACAGCTTCCTTTTAATGAATTAAAGAAAATCTTTAAAAGAAGCGTAATTCTTGGAATTATCGGAACAATATTTACTTACAGCTTCCTTTTAATGAATTAAAGAAAATCTTTAAAAGAAGCTTAATTCTTGGAATTATCGGAACAATATTTACTTACAGTTTCCTTTTAATGAATTAAAGAAAATATCGACTGCAGTTAATTGTAGCGACTACAAACTACTTTCGAAATATAGTCCCTACCTCGGTACTTTTAAAAGACAAACATAGCAGGAGAACTTAATTTTCACCAATATATAAAATAATTTTGAATAAAAAATTAGCTTTGTTAAATATGTGGTGAAATTAAGAAGTTTTAATTCATGTTTATGTGAAATAATTTTTCATTCTAAAGCGAATTTCTTCTTTTAACCTTCAAACTCCATTCTTTTTTCGACAGTAATTTAAGAAATGTAAGGAAATTATCAAATATTTGTGATATAAGTGATCAACAAATTTTTATGTCCTCCAAAAAAAGTACAGTGCGAAAAACAAAAAACGGAGTACCCTGAATAACTTTTGATCTTATGATCGGATCTTCACGTTTTGATCTTATGATCAGATTTTAACCATTGATTTGAATTTATTGATAATTTCGAATTTGTTTTTTATTTTAAAGAAACAAGTACTTTTTAAAATTTTTGCCAAATACTTTTCGTGCATTTTAATCCGTATTTTTCTTTATTTTCTAAATTTTTTTCTCCAATGCCTACCTGTGTTAACATCCGTCAATTCAGGGATATACAGGGCGATTTTGTTGGCCTCTCTTTCAGGGGCATCATATTAGTTGGGCCAACGTCAGTGAGGACAGACAGTACGGAGAAGGAAAGAACATGCATGCCTTGCCCGGGATTCGAACCCAGAACTTTTCTGGTGCAAGGACAGTTCCCTGCCCCCTACACAGACCGGTCGGCTTTCTAAAAAAGTGTATAGCTAAAACTTTATCTGTTTTTAATGTGTAGTATGGTTTAATTTTAATAGGTGTACCCCAATCTTTATTCCTTTTGGATACCATAGGTCCTTAAGATCCTTTACAAGACTTAGCGTTAATGTCTAATACGGGTATTATTTTTTCCTTATTTTTGTCTGATTTGTAGCAATGTGGCGTAACTACAACTATAAATATTAAGTACCAATTTAATAATTAACAAAACATGTCATCAATTGTTCATCCTTATGCTGGACAACGAGGGTTTTAACATGTTTAAACGAATTCAAAATGCAGCCCAATCAAACCAACAAGAAGAAGATAAATATTAAAATAATACAAAATCCTTCCCTCAACATATATTTTTGGAATGCCAACGGAAACTAGCAAAACAGCACGAACTAAAAAATTTTATTTTAGATCACTACCCGGACATTCTAATAGTTACAGAAACTCATCTTAATCCAACCTTCAACTTTACAATAGCAAACTATAAAACATATAGGTGTGATAGAAGGTACAGAGGAGGCGGCGTGACACTACTAGCAAAAAACAGCCTGATCACAACAGAATATAACTCTACAGATGACAGTGGCTATGAGCAAATATCAATACTGCTAAACTATCAAAATCACAGGCATCTACAACTCACCTAGAAATAAACTCACAGACGACTACCTAAGATTCCTATTTCCACCCAATCTGCCAACAATTGTAGCAGGTAACTTCAATGCCAAACATACAACAGGGGACTGCAATAACTCTAACCATACTGGAATTCTACTTAAAAACATCATCATAAAATATCAACTTACCGTCAATGCTCCTACTTCTCCCACATATATTCCTAATCTACTCAACCATAGATCTGACATTCTAGACTTAGCAATAACCAACATCCAAGTCCCCATGGTCGCCTGCACCCTAAACCACCTGTCATCTGACCATTTGCCTGTACAACTGCTCGTTGGCCTAACCACCAAACACTTTGAAAAACCTAAACTGAAAACAGACTGGAATCTCTACAAAAACATACTCACCATTAACAATAGCAGTTTATCAACCCTAGAAGACGAGCCTACAATAGAAACATATATCCAACAAGTACATTTCGAAATCCTAGAATCCTATATAAGATCAACACTTGAAACCGAACAAATTGCTCATCATTGCAGACTCCCACCTGAAATCAAAAACATCATCAGACTTAGAAACTACTAAAGAAAGCGGCATCAACGAACAGCAGATCCTTCATACCTCAGTGAAATCAGACAACTTAATAAACAGATTAAAAAACAAAGTAAGAAATACAATAATCAACTCTGGCAAAACAAAGTCGCCTCCCTCTGTACCAATGAATGATAACTCAGTCTGGAAAATGGCAAAAATATTTAAAACAGCACCGCAAATAAACAGACCAATCAACGGACCATCTGGCACAACATACTCAATAGAAGAAAAAGTAGAAATATTTGCAGATTCCCTTCAAAACCAATTTTCACCAAATTCAAACTCAGATCAAAATCATCATAATTCAATCACCGGAAAAGTAAAGAACTTTCATCAAGATCATCCTATACCAAAAGCAATAGAACTTACAAACAACGAAGAAATCTGTAATATCATCCGAAACCTAAAAAACCAATAAAGCTCCAGGTGAAGACGGAATCAAAAATATCATGATAAAACTGCTACCACCAAACTATATTCAGAAGATCACACACATCATCAATAGCTGCCTTGCTTTAAATCACTACCCGCAAATCTGGAAAAATGCATCAGTCATTCTACTTCTCAAGAAAAACAAAAATCCAAGTTTGCCCCGAGAGTTACAGACCTATCAGCCTACTAAATATAATTGGAAAAATTTATGAAAAAGTAATTGACAACAGAATCAAGCCACTTTTAACAGCCCTTCCAGAAGAATAATATGGATTCCGACAAAAACTAGATGCAACCAATCAGCTACTACGAATAATAGACTACACCGGAAGAGCAATAGTAGACAAAGAAACAATAGTATTCCTAATGATCGACATCTCAAAAGCATTTGACAAAGTATGGCACACCGGTACAATATTCAAACTAATGCAACTAAATTTTCCTCCTGGACTCATCAAGCTTCTATCCTGCTATCTCTCAAACCAAGCATTTCAAGTAACTATCCAAAACTGCATCTCATCAAAAAGAAGCACTTTAGCCGGAGTACCTCAGGGCAGCATTCTTGGACCGATTTTATACATACTTTACACCAATGATTTCCCTATAAATGAAGCAGATTACAATAGCATTAAAGCCTTCTACGCAGATGATACCGGTATAATAATCAAATCCAGAAATCCAAACTTAGCTCTAATAAAACTATAGGAAAATCCTGGAAAGAAATGTACTATTAAAAAGCATAAGAGCTTTATCTCGTAGGGAGAAACCGATAGCAGATTTAGAAATTAGCGATGCAAAATAAAAACTCGCGCAAAAAAAAAGAAAAAAAAATCCATAGTAAAATTAATATTTAATTTATGATGTTATTTCCTTTTTCTAATGTTGTAAAAAACGCTATTGTTCAAAGTGAATGAAATAAACTCTAAAAACTAGTTTTAATCTTGTTCATAAAATTAATAAATAAAGTTTATTTTTTTCCGAATATACTAACTCATAAAAGCGTATAGGTTTATATACATGCGTATACACTTATCTGCGGCAATAATAAAAAACACTTAAAACAAAAAAATATATATATTCTCCTATCGCATCGCAACATAAACAGAAAAGCATTTTCTCCATCATACCACTCCCTTCGTAGCAGAGAAGTATGGACATTCGAGTAAATTTTAAACAAAATCCCAGTTAGGAACATCTTTTTAATTTTTTTGAAAACTGTATCTGTTTGAGAGGAATTAATTGCAGATTTAAAATAAGCGATGCGAAAACATCTAAGATATCTAGAGAAATAATTAGCATCAAAATCTCATGGAACAGAAAAAAAAAATGAATCCTTCCCGAGTTTCATCTGTATCTGTCTTTTTTACCTATTTTAAGTTAATTCTTACGAATATATTTTTTCTAAATTCAATTTATTTCTTAAAATTTACATGCGCAGTTTACTGCAATTAATGGCTCCCTAGGTATGCGATGACCCCTTCGGGTAGGTATCGTGAGATCTATCAATTTTTAATTCTAGAATGATGACCAACCCATTAGTAATCACCCGAAAGCCTGGGACATACATCACATTAACAGAGATACAGACTTTAATTCTTTTGGATTAATTGACTATGACTTTATTTAACTTTAATATTTAAATTTAATTTGTGATTTAATCTATTTCATTCTAAATTATTTTAATCAAGTCATTTTGAACTTATGTTGTAACTTGATTCAATTGTAAATTCTTACACATAGTTTTTGTAAGAAGCCGAGCACCGATTTAACAAATTGTCCGATTATCTGGATTGCTCAAGGATTGCGCATTTTTCCCAACTTCTCCACACAAAAATATATAAATAAATATAAAATCGCAAAAATTGTTTCTTATTTTAAACATATCTGTAAGGGGTCAAAAATGGCTTTTGACCCTCGGTGACCTTGAAAACAATAAAAAAGTTTAATTATTAAACACGCCATTTGTAATATGCTATAATAGGCACAAGTCTAGAAAAAGAGTGAAGGAAAGTTATTTAAAGTTGTCTATTTATTTGAGTTTTCCATTATCCGGACTGATCCGGATAATCGGCTCTCTACTCAATTTTATTTCTTCTTCTTATATTGTCTTTTCGTATCTTCATATTTTATATTATGTAATTTAACTTAAGTCTTAACTTCATGATTTAATATTTTAAATTTCTAATTTACCAACCTACTGGAGCCTGGTACCTCTCCTTTCCTTAATCAAACCCATCAAACTTCAATTTTTAAAAAAAAAAAAAAAAAAAATACGACCTCAGAGTTTGATGAATCAGTTTAGTTTTACGTTTCGGCCATGTCGTATGATTATGCGCCATGTAAAAGATCCCTGGAGTCCCTTATTAGCTCTTGGCATTTCCGGCGAAATTAAATTCCTAGTGCACTTTAGCATCCAAATAGAGTTTCGGTGCTGCCATCTAGTGAGGCAGAAACTAGACGTCCAAATTAACATAGCCAACGTATCTCACCCATCGTGGTGGTCCTGAAAGAGTGGATACCACTTCTGGAGAACGCACTATGTCTGCTCATCAGGAAGACTGATTGTGCAGCTCATTGGAAATAAAATTTAAAAAAAATATATTATTTTATTAAAATTATGAAAGAAAACAAAGTGAATGAATTCAGACAAGTTAAGACGACTAACCACTCAAATGCATTTTCTTGTTTTATTTTTGAATAATGAGGCATTTAAATTAATTTTTTTTTCACTACATCATACTGCTGTGGAATAATTGAGCAAACAAAAATTATCTTGATATGCCTTATGTTGATGTACAGTGTGCTAGAAAAAAAAAAGAACCATCCTGAATAACTTTTAATTTAATGATCGGATATTCACGTTCTAAGACAACATCTTAATGGTTTGAGGGGGTAACCTCCAGTATACTAATTAATTGGTGCAGACGATGTTTTAAGTTAGGAAATCAGACACAAAAACGTACTTCCCCTGGATAAAGATATCTGATTTCGTATGCCCAAAATATAGGGGAGTTGCTGCGATCTGCGAAATATGTTCTTAATAGTTTGGTCACGAGAGCAATCCAAAATTTGAACCCCTTAATGTTATTTTAGTTTTTGTGTATTTCGCCATATTTCGATAACTTTTTAAGCTAGTTTAGAAATTTTTGCACACAATTATAAAATTCGTTTATCCAAAGATAATTTCGTGCAAAAATATAACTTTTAGTAACTTTTTATTAATAGTCGAAAAAATTTTGAAATGTAAGGTGCTCAATTTTTTACATAATATTAAAGTATCTAATTTAACATGGCGAAATACAAAATGCAAGCGTAAACGGTTGAATAGTTCCTGAGAAATCAAGTTTTAAATATACGACTTTTTTTTAAAATTCGATTTCTCGGGAACTATTCGACAAATTTCGCACAAATTTTGCATTTTGTCATGTAAAATTAGATACTTTAAAATTCTGCAAACCTCCCAGTTCAAAAATTTTTTCGACTATTATTAAATAAAATAATAAATCTCTTAAATTATTCTAACAATAACAATGGCGAAATTTAACTTATTTTGACGCAAAATCGCACTTTTTTTTGAAAAAAAACGTATCAATATTTTAACTGCATTTGATTTAACGTGCAAAAATAACCCTTGATTACAAATTTCAGAAAATTCTGATAGTTAGAGGATCAACGGAAACAAATGAACATTTAGCATAAGAAAAATTAAGTTGCGAATTTTTGGAAAACAAGGTATTTTGAGGCATTGTCGCCAAGGAAAATAAAAAAAGCCACAATTTAAGCAAAAAATATATAAGAATACACATTATATATTCTTTGGTTTAAGTGCCTTGCACTTCAAACAAAGCGATGATTTTAAATTATAACTATGATCTTGCCGTGAAGAATTATCTGGGCTTTACAACAGACAAATAACTTAAATACAGTCGGACTTCTATTTATCGAACTTCCATTTTGCAAATTTCTCTATTTTGCGATTTTTTTTCGGAGGAATCAGGAACATTTTGGAAATTTCTTCATAAAATAACTTCCAAATAGCGAAGTAAATCTTCTATTTAACGAAATTTTCTTTCAGATCCACTTTCCCTGTTCCCATAAATATTTCAGAATATTTCAAACTTGTTAACACATTTTGTGGGTGAAATGACATTAAATTGATTTATCGAAGCCACTTAACTTTTAGAGAAATCACTAAAATCCCTTTCCCTTTTTGTTTGCATTTCAAACGAAAAACTCTGACAAAATTAACGGATTCTATCAGTAGCAATTAAACTTAAGAACGTACGTAGTAATGCATGCTTAAAATTACTTTATAATAAATGCAGCTATAATTTTATACATAAATTTAGCTTCGTTTAGTTGAAAATGTATGTAACATGCTAGTGTAACACTGGATAATGTTTTGCTCTATTCTTGCTTACCATGCAGATTTATTTTATGGTAAAGATTTATAAAATAAATAGTAGATACTAGTTTACAAGATAAAAGTGTACCAATTGCTATTTTAATTATATCTTGTGTTTATGAATTGAAAACTTGTTTTGTGTTGAGTATTTCAAAAGGTGATTTTCTATTTAACGAATTTTGCACATTATCGGGATTTAGCGATTTCGTTAAATAAAGTTTAAAAATTGTCATTTTGGCTACATTTTTCCATCTAGATGAAAATTATCAAAATCACTGCCTCATTCTCAGTTTTTGCAAATTTTTATTAGTCCAAGTAATGCAACATTAGAGTAAGTTTTTAAATATTAAAAAATTAGACCACAAATGCTTTTCATTTTTGCAAAACTGTGGCTTTTCTTCAGATTGACCTTTAGCGTCAGTTTTCAAAATAAGCGTAGACAGCGCTGGCTTTAGATAGACTAAACTTGACTTTAACAGTCATTAGTAAAACTCACAGCAGTTATAAAAATAGCATATTATTTGCAAAGAAGCATCATTTCATATTACGACGGAGGCTTCGAAAAACAGCCTGTAAGCAACATTAGGGAATCGTGCTGACCTTAACCCTTTCTAAGGCCGTGGTAAGTATACTTACCACCAATTTTTTAAGTCCATGGTGAACTTTTTTACCACTTTTAATATAGGTTTCCATTTGTTAATAACTTCAGCATTCTTGAAGTGCGTTTGAATAAAATTGGTAACCATTTGTTAGTTTAAGAAATACTTATAAAAGTTATAAAATACATCATTCCTTTTGAAGTTTGTAGCATTTCTAAAATATATTTAATAAATGACGAAAAATAAAAGTCAATAAGTTTCTGATAGGTCCTGGTGAATATACTTTAAAATTCAGATTAATTTTTTATAAGCTAAATGAGTTTTTTCTTCTTATATTAATTACTATTCTTATATCAATTTCAATTCCAAAAATACTTTAATTTACCTTTACTAGAAATAAATGGCCCATTAAAGGGTTAATTAACACGTTCACGCCGAGAAAAGGGAAAATACTGGTACGGGAAAAGAGAAAATATTGGTAGAAGAGCTATTTCAATATTAGATAATATTAGGGAGGAGTTAATCTATTCTCTACAATAACAATTCACTGTAAGGAAATTTATCACGGCGAAGAAGCATTTCAATATAAAAATTGCATCAGTTAAAACCAATTGGTAGTTATGGATTCTTATTATTCCCGGGAAAAAACTAAAAAATGAAATTTATTGTTACCAGTTTTTACTCCGGTGCGCTGCCAAGATGAGACAATCTAGCGTGACCCACCGGTGGGTCATCCCGGCGTGAACGTGTTAATTCAATGCGTATGTTTGCAATCACGTTAAGCGAAGTAAATGTGATTCCAAATTTATAAAACGAATAAAAGATAATAGCAAGATTTTCAGTCATTCATTGCATAAAAAGATAGCAGATTGGAACCTTTAAGAAACTTTAAAAAAAAAAAAAATAGCAAGATTTTCAATCATTCATTGCATAAAAAGATAGCAGATTGGAACCTTTAAGAAACTTTAAAAAAAAAAAAATAGCAAGATTTTCAGTCATTCATTGCATAAAAAGATAGCAGATTGGAACCTTTAAGAAACTTTAAAAAAAAAAAAAAAAAAACTGGTAGTAAAATTTCTATACGAATATTTGAACCTAACTACTTTATTATTACTAATTAATCTTCTCAGAACAGGATTCTCTAACAGAAATATTCTTTTCCCGAAAGATAAAAAAGTAAGTTCTAAATTTTTTTTCTTCCTTTGAAGTTTTTTTCAGGACGCTGACCACCTTTCCGTAAACCTAAAAATGAAATAATCTTACCGGTTTTTTCTCTTTTTTGTCTAGATATCTATAAACTTTCAGCCCTTTTACCGCTATTAATACTTTCCAAGGCCAGCGAGAGCCTTTTCTGCCTTACAGGCCTTTTCTAATTTGTTTTATAAATATATTTAGAGTGTACGATACGATATTTTCCAGTGGTAGATAAAATTATGCTTAGACCTATAACTCTGGCTTTGAAAAATTTAATTTTGAGTTATTTTAACCACTACAACAAAAAGAGTTTTAAAAACGTGATGTATTCGAGAGATTTTTGACCGTTTCCAATTTTTTTTTACGCCTTGCATATGATTTATTAGCCATTCTTCGTATAGAGCACACAATCCCAATATATTTAAATAATTAAAATAACAATTATAACAACAGATTTTACCTAAAATATGAATTTGCGTCAGCTTCAACTTGTGTAGAATTCGTGAATGAAATATCTTAAACTTTCGTTACTCCAAAACCCATACTATGAAATCGAGTTTTCGCATTCACTTTTTTCTCGATCAGAACTAATTTTAAAGTTCCATTCTCCCAATTGCCTTTCTATCCAGACATAAGTGGGATTACGGAACTAGATCAGGAGGTAAAAGTTTTCTTCTTCCCCGGCTAGATAAAAAGAAGAAAAATCAGCAACGAAATATAGATTATCTCTCTTTTTCTTTCTATTTTTGCATGCCAAACAACCAGGAAGAAACAATTCCAATAAATTTAATACCCTGGCGGGAAGAGGATGAACTACCTTGACCGCAAACGATTTTTAAAGAAGAGCCTTGGGGGCGATGCGTGATCGTTTTCCCAAATATTCTCTGGACGAACTGCAATGACCTGACCTGTTATCGTGCGGGGAAGGGTATGTGAGGCACCGAGAGGGGTATGGAAGATATTTTTTCCAATATTGGAAGAAATATCACCTTTCTCAGATCAAATATTTCCGGAATCTGTGGTTTAAAAAAGAAAAAAAAAGAACAGAAAAGGAAGAGAAATGTTAAAATAAAAATTCTATGTTACGATCATTAACAGTGTTGCAATTGCAAGTCCTTATCAGGTTACTTTTACTTCTGAAAATAGGAGAAAGTTTTTAGATATATATATTTTTTTATTATCTTAAAAAGCCTCTTATCTCGATGGACTCTCAGGAGAATATGAACCATGATATCGGTAATGAACCATGATATCGGTACCTTGAACCATAATATGATTTTTATTTCATCTTTGTCTTAAGAAGCGTCTTATCTCAAAGCTTTTTCAGGAAAGTCAGTTCAATTTTGAACCATGTACCTTGAGTCATAATACGGTTTTTATTTCATCTTTGTCTTAAGAAGCTTCTTATATCGATGCACTGTCACTTCAATATTAAACCATAATACAAGGTTTTTATTTCATTTTTGTCTTAAGATTCGATTTCATTTTTATCTCGCTAGTTTTTCAGGAAAGTTAGTTCTATATTGAACCATGGAGCTTGAACCATATTACGGTTTATCGATGCACTGTCAGGAAAAATCAGTTGAATATTGAATCATGATATCGGTACCTTGAACCATAATACACGGTTTTTATTTCATCTTTGTCTTAAGAAGCTTCTTATTCCGATGCACTTTCAGGAAAATCAGTTTAATGTTGAAGCATAATATTTGTACCTTGATGAAGCATAATACATGGTTTTTATTTCATCTTTATCTTACGAAGGCTCTTAGTGCGATGCATTTTCCGAAAAATCAGTCCAATTTGGAACCATAATATAGATATCTTGAATCATAATACACGGCTTTTATTTCATCTTTATCTTAAGCCTCTTAGCGCGTTGTACTTCCAGGAAAATCAGTTTAATATTGAAACATATTATTGGTACTTTGAATCATAATATGGTTTTTATTTCATCTTCATTTTAAGAAGCCTTTCATCTCGACACATTCTGAAGAAAATCGGTTTGTTCAAGATTGAACCATAATATCGACACCATATTACAGCACACATTAATAAGGTACGAAATTGATTCAAAGTTACAACCAGCGATGGACAACCGACCCATTTTTTAATTTGCAGCTATCAAAATTCAACTCCGTAGTCGTGTAATTTTTAACTCAAATCAGAAAGCAAAGTAACTACACGGTGCAAATTTGCAACAATATGAATAAAGTTTTAAATTGCACCGTGTTCTTATTTAAATTGAAACACCGCATTTTATTTTCATTCACAGTGTCGAACAACCAAACCATTTTTGAGTTTGAAGATATTAAAGTTCAACACCGTATTCGTGCAATTTTGAACCCAAACTTAGAAAGCAAGGAAACTAATCATTAGGACAAACTAGCCTTCATAGGAGAAATGTTGATAAAATCGTAATCCGCGTTTGTGTAATATGAAAGAAAAAAACACAAAATCCTCCCATCGTTTGCCCATAGACAACGGGATTCCTACCAATGATCTGTCTACCACTGAGGATTCTTTACATTTCATGTCACCGCTGTGGTGAAACGTTGGAATCCAAATCTGGGTTACCGCATAGGAAGGCGAGCACTCTATGTCCTATGTAACCACGTAATGGAGAACCCTTACTATTGTGTAATGAAGGTTAACGAAAATATGGTTCATTTTAGCGGCATATTAAGGTTGCGGAAAATTTGAACGTTAATCTGATTCAATATGCTTCAAAATTTCTAACTGAGTACCGAACATAAGCATCCTATGTTCGGAGTATAGGAATAGGAATAGGGATACTCCTATACCTATATAGGGGTATAGGAATAGGGGAAAATTTTAATCACCTTCAATTAATCTTGACAAATAAACTACTTCACAGTTATTTTAATGGCAGAACAATTTCAAAACTTGTGAAATTCGCAATTTTGAGTGATTAAATTTCACAGAAATCTGGTAATTTTTTTTTTTTTTTTTTTTTTTTTTTTTTTTTTTTTTTTTGCCTTTAAAAATATTGACATCTGAATATCAGCTATTTTGTACATCTTAGCCTAATTATTCACGTATCGTGGTAGCCAAAAATATTTCAAATTATATTTTTTAGAGCCATGTTGGCTCAGGGGATAGAGCCCTCGCTCCCAATGATGTGTCTCGGGTTCGAATCTCAGCGATGGCTAGTCGATACGGATTCCTTAACCGGCATGCACCAACCACAGTGCTGACGTAAAATATTCTCAGTGGCAGACGGATTATGAGTTAGAGTAGTCTTGCCAAACCATGAGAGGTTTTCATGGTTTTTCTTTCCATGTAACGCAAATGAGGGTTAGTTCCATTAAAAAGTCCTTTAAGATGGCAAATTTCTTCCAATACCTGATCCAGGAATTACCTTGTCTTCTGGATTGGGTTCGAAATTACAAGTATACGGAGTTGAACATTTGGTAGTCGTAAACTCAAAATTCGATTGGGTATTCAACGACAGTGATAAAACTATATTTATTAACCCATTAGAGGTCGACATTCCGACTGGGTATTTTAACCCATTTTAGGCCAAGAATAAAAATTTCATAAAACGTGGTATTCTTATATAAATATGCTTAATGTGTTTAAATTACGTTCACAAAGAAAGAAAAAAAAATGTTTTGAGCATGAAAAATACTTTATTTAAGGAATGAAATGGTGAATAAATGGTAATTTTCTTTATAGAACTTGCAACATCAATCCACAATAAAATTATATGATAAACCTCAAGTGGAATAATTATACATTTTTATAAAGTCGAATTTGTCAATAACCGTTTCAAGATGATAGACTACAGCGTATTTAAAAAGTTTTTTAAAAGAAAGAGTTTGCTCGTAATGAATTACTAATAACTAGGAGGCTCCGCCCCCTCCTCGCTAACGCTCGCCATCCCCCGAGAATGGCTACGCAATCCTATGTGGTTCACGCCGTGAACCATGGCTCGCTGCGCTCGCTCGCCAATGAACACAGTGTTCTAGCGCAAAGACATAATATATTATCATCAAAGACATAGTATTTTATCGTCAAAGACATAGTATTGTACTTATGTAGAAGAATTCTACCAATGTTCTTATTGGCTTTTAAAAAAGTATATTAGCTATTTAGATTGTACATGGTGAAAAAATCAAAACATTAGCTAAATAAGAAACATATTAGCAAAATAAATTATCAAATATTGCATCACTAATATTCTGCATTTTAAAGCGTGAAAATTCAATGCATAAATAAACGCGAAATATAAAAAAATTCAATACAAACACTTAAACGTTTTTTAGACGTTTAGGTAGCTCCCAGTAGAAAAATATCAATTCAACAGCGGCCTTTTAAAGCATTCTCACTTCAATTAATTAATTAATTCCTAATTGAGTTTAAATTAAATATTGTCATGTTTTTAGTGCATGAATCTGAATTGAACAACCTGATAATGCTCACTCTGGTTATTGTTATCTGGTTTGCTCACTACGTGCTCTTGCGCGCCGAATCCCTCAATTAAAAATGAAAACTGTTGCCAGCGCGAGAAAAGAAATATCATCGGTTTTATTGATACATACATAAAACGCTAATACGTACGTATGTATATACGTACGTATTAGCGTTTTATATAATATAGATTTAAAAATGATTTCAGAACCCTTAAAAATAGCAGAAAAATAAAAAATAATAAAAAATATACAACTCAGGATCAATAACAAATATTTATTTAAATGGTGCGTTTAAGCACCTTTTGCTGAAAATGGGTTTTGCCTAGGTGGTGCCTTCCCAGGCTGCCTAGCTGGTGCCTACCTAGGCTGATCAAAGTGCTCACCCACCCGCTTACTGAGCGCAGCCAGTGATGCTCGATTTTGGATTTCTGCTGGAAACCGCGTTTATACGATAAGTCCACTGCAGGACGCTTTCTGTAAGAAAAGAGTTCGACACTTTTCTGATAATAGCTGTCAAACTTTGCACCGCTAACAAATTATTTATACTCAAAAATATAGTACCCATACATTTTCTGAGTATTCCGAATAGTATTACGAAATAACATTTCAAAGTTGGAAAAATATTTCAATAGTTGTCGTCATCGTTTCATTATCATTTTCTAATTTCAGTTTTTTACTTTTACTGTTAAAAAAAGAAAGCATATAAGGACACTTTCATAGTTACATATTATTCGATAACAATATTTTATTAATTGGGATGCCTAATTTTATTATATTTTTATATATAATAGCAAATTTTTCATACATTATCACAAGGAAACAAAAACCTTAAATGCCAATTACTAAAAAAAAACTTTTAACGTATAAATAATAGAAATATTGCAATGTTCATAAATATTTAAAAGTAAAGTGTTATAGTTAAAAAATATATATATATAAATATTTAGAATAATGACATTAAAAAATTAAACTATGAAGTTGGTAGAATTTTTAAGCATTAATAACTCTTACTTTTGAAATTCAGGATATTTTTTTTTTCTTTTCTGTTTAAAGTTACGAGATGGTATTGATTTCAACGGCGAAATTATTATGAAAGTTCTTGAACGAATGAATATGAATTCTTCTAATACAATTGAATGATTTCTTTTAATACATTTTATAATTCTTTGATGTGACCTTTAGAGTTTCTGGGGTAAAACATGGAAAATTGCGTTTTCTCATTTTGTGTTTTATAATAATTCTCGTCGATTGCTATCGTGCAAACTAATATGTGAATACTATTGTTAAATTTTTGCAGTCAGATGAGATGAAAATCACGTCATAATAAAAATAACAAAAAATGCTGAAAAACAATGAATGTATCGATATGTTGTTGTAGGCAATTAAGGCAAAGGGTACGATTTTTCTTGTTTCCCAACGGCGCCATTTATGGCCAGGTATTTGACTTCTGCCACACCCATACGACACACCCGTTTATAGGGCATACTCATTCATTCAACCACAAATCGTAATTTTGACCTGAACCAAGAACGATCAATCTCCAATTCAGTACCCCCAGTGATATAATTTGCTATGGGAACGTGTATTACTTTGTGACCCGACATATTTAACGTGCACCAGTCACCATTTACTACACTGGGAGTCTTCGCCGACTAGATTCGAACTACTGTTCTCACGAACCTGAGACCAGCGCCCTTCCAACCAAGCTAACCCGGCCAATGTATTGACACGGTGCGTAGCCAAATTATTCAACAAAAAATAAGCACCGTTCAAGCACTTTTCAAGCACTCAAAAACTATTTTTAAGCACTTTAAAAAAATATCACAATTAGGTAGGATTGGAAAGTTTTTGACAATTGATGATTTTTAAGGTTTTAATACTCATGTCAAAAAAAAAAAAATTGGCATTGTTTTTGACAATTGTCAAAAATTATGAAATTTTGAATCGTGTAAAACGAATGGCGTTTTCACACGCTACCGACTGACAATGTGCCGAAATAGATTGGAGTTGAATTAATTGTGAAAACGTTGAATAGAACAACGTGAACTGTGTCTTTTTGCATAATTCGTAAGAAAATCAACAAGGAAAAGGAAAAATCTCCTTTTGAAAAAGGGAAAATTAAGCACTTTTTAAAAACACCCAATGAAAAAAGCACCTTTAAGGGCTTTTAAAAAATTAATATCAAAAATAAGCACCTATAAGCACTTTTTAGAAATGTTACGCACCCTGATTGATGTAATTTAAAAAAAAAAGAATGCTAGTTGGATGTGAAACACTTTATTTTTAAAGCAAAAAGTTGATGCTGCTCCTCCGTGACGCCACTGACTTAAATCGGAAGCTCGGAGCGGCACGAGTTTCTTCAAAGGAATGACCTAGCCCTTTTATTCCCTCTTTAACCCTGAATTATTTTAAAGATAGCTAAATATTCATTTGGAACTAATAATTTTCACATCATCGCAATATGATAATTTGGATTTTAGCGTGATAACGAAAACAACTAAAAAATGCATCTCATTATAATTTATAAATAGAAAATTTTATTTTTAAACTAACTGGAGCAGTAAACTGGCCAGAGAATGATGGAATCTATAAAAAGATTTTCTTTTTAAAAAAAAAATTCTTTAGAAGAAAAAAAAATCCAGATCACTTTGAAAGGCATCTTAGTAATTGATATTTTAAAGAATAAACCCTAAGGCTAAATGTAATATTTTGGAAGTTCTAAGAAAAAGTTTTTTTTTAAAAAAAAAAACTTGCTTTTCTTGTAGTAATATCGCAATGAAAAGTTTTGAGCTTGATGTACTGAATACATTGGGTTTCATAGATTTAACAAACAAATTTTAAAATAATAGGTATAATGATTCTTTAACAGGATTCCTGAGGACCTTGAAATTTTTTTTATAGTGGTAGTAGACTCGCGCTGTGAAGTCACAGTCTGGAAAAGTTTAAAAATTGGTGACTAATATTTCACGAGGCTGGCCGAGAATTCTTTAAAGAGAAGTGAATTCAAAACTTTTAAGTTTTGAATTCACTTTACTTTAAAGAATTCTGGTGGTCAGTTTTAGCACAAATATTTTTGCTTGCTAGGAAATTGTTAAATAATCTTGTTTTCTCAATCTAACAACTACCAGTTTTTAAATTTTTCACATCTAATAGAAGTTTCTTCTTATTTTAAGATACTGCTTCATCGTTTAAGCCGACCAGGTGGCCGAGTGGTTAGCGTGTCTGACTGCGGAGCCGATGGTTGCGGGTTCGAATCCCGCTCAGGGCATGGATGTTTCTTTCTCTCTGTGTTCTATGTTCTTTCTCCTATGTGTGTGAAAGTGACCCGCCCTATAAACGGGTTTGTGGTTGTGTGAAGTGGGCGACGTTGCTCCACCGCCACAGGTGCCCACTGGGTAACGAGAAGAGAGTAGCAGTTCTGGCACTCCTGGCCAACGAGACAATACATCCCAAGTGCCAGGCATTAATAAATTTTTAAAAAAAACTTTATCGTTTAAAGACATGGCTTTAAAGACACCTAGTCCTAGTAGTGTGATTTAACTGGACTCCTGGGACGCAAAGCGGCCCCTATCCTATTCATCATGAATTCGGGTTCCGTTTGTATAAAGTCTTTGTGGTTAGCAGGCAGTGGAGTGGCTTTATAGTCACGTCAATTACTGTGCTTGAGTAACTTAAGTTAAATGAAAATAATAAAAGCAGCTTGTTCTAAACTCTGTTTGCTTCGAAATTTTATTTGTTGTAGGTAAGTAAAAACGTGTCAGCAGGAGGAAATGCTTTAAATATTCGTTTTTTCAGATAAGATTTAAAATTGGGAACTGTTATTTGTTTTGATGACGCCCGGCGGCTGAGTAGTAGTGCTTCGCTTTCCCGTGCCACAGGTCCTGGGTTCGATCCTTGGGCCGGGAAAGGTCGATAAATGAGTACCAAGCATGCTTGGGAACACTGGGGGTTCCGTGTTCGGCTGGCCACCTGACCGGAACATCTGCTCCTGCACCCTAGAGCCCAAGGTCAAGAAAACTGAGATGGGCACAGTAGGCCTTGAATTTAGCCTCCAATTTAAATCTCATCTTATAGTTCAAAACATCTCGCTAATATAATCCAAAATCTACATTCAAAATTACAAAGAATTTTATAATAAAATATTTTAGTTATGTGTGTTAGTTAGCGAATTTAATTCGAAAATTAATTTCTGAAAAGGAATCTTATTTGCCTTAAATATATAATTTATTCAAACAAATAAGGGTTGAAATACTCAAAGCAAAACAAAAACATTTCAATTTTGTTTTCGTGAGTTTATTTCCGATTTCAGTGTCGTCTGCCAGCAAGCGGAAAAACAACTGCACTTAAAATCGGTAAAAAATTTTTTTAAAAGGTTTTGAAAGGCTAATGACTTAAAGTTTAAATATGGATAGTTAAGAAAAAAAATCTGAATTTTCGTCGAGATTGCCGATTTTCACCCAGTCTGATGACTAACCAGTATTAAATCATTTTATAGAATTAAATTAACGAAATGCATTTTAAAAAAATACTAACTGCAACCGAATTGAAAAAGAATACCACACGTTTGTTTTCGAAAAACAACGAGTATCAATTATCAAAAAGTAAATTTCAACAAACGCTCCAATGCGTAAGTAAACCATGTTAGATCACAATTTCAAGATCAGCAATTATTTTTTTAAGTAATTGCGATTAATTCCAAGAGATTAAAACCAACTGCTTTGTTTATAACAAGCAATATTATGTTAGTGGCAAATGTTTAATAAAACCTTAATGTTAAATAACCTTATCATTAGTAACCAGATATCGATTCAGACTATATTTTTTTAGTTCCATAGAAAAACATTATAATAGAAAATAATTTTTGATAAATCTCACCTATACTGGCGTCAGCTGTTTCATAACTTTTATTCAATGATCGTTTTAGGATACTATTTTTAAACGTAAATCGATTATACAGTGCGCAAATGAGATCTTCAATCTTAAAGATTCAAAGGGGTGACCTCAAATATGTTAAATAATTAGTGCAGACGATATTTTAAGTTACGAAATCAGACTCAAAAACGTATGTTAAATAATTAGTGCAGACGATATTTTAAGTTACGAAATCAAACTCAAAAACGTACTTTCTATGATTAAACATACCTCTTCTTCGACGGATTTGGATATTCTGACCCCCAAAATGTAGGGGGTCAGAATATTTTTTGAGTATTTCGACACATCTCGTGAGCTTTTTATGCAAATTCAAAAATTTTTCACACAATTATAAAATTCGTTAATCCAACGATAACTCCAATCAAAATATAACTTTTAGTAAATATTTATTGTTTTTTATTATTTTATTCAAAAAATGGAAGAAAAAAAATTTGAATGTAAGGTATACAATTTTTTACATAATTTTAAAGAATGTAATTTTACATGGCAAAATTCAAAATTTGAGCAAACTCGGTTCAATAGAAATCGAATTTTAAATATACGGCTTCTTTAAATTCGATTTCTCAGAAACTATTCGACCAATGTCGCTCAAATGTTATATTTTGCCATGTAAAATTACATTCTTTAAAATTATGTAAAAAATTGCATACTTTTAATTCTTACATACTTTTAATTAAATTCAAATTTTTATCTACTCTCATTAAGTAAAATAATGAAATATAACAAATCTTTATGGAATTCTATTTGGATAAACGAATTTTATAATTGTGAGCAAAAATTCTCAATATTTTATAGCCTTCGTTGAACAGCCGACCCAATTATTTGGGTTTACGACTATTAATGTTCAACACCACAGCCTTGTAATTTTGAACCCAATTCAGAAGACAAGGAAACTCCTGGATCAAGTATAGGGAGAAATTTGCCTTCGCGGAGAACTTTTTGATGCAACTAACCAGCATTTGCGTTACGCGGAGAGAAAAACCACGAAATCCTCCCACTGTTAGCCTGCCGACAAGGGGACTCTAATCCATGATCCGTCTACCACTGAGGATATTTTACGTCAGCACTGAGATCGGTTTAAACCGAATGCGGAATTCGAATCGACCAGCCATTGCTGGGATTCGAACCCAGGTCACCTCATTGGAAGGCGAACGCTCTATCACCTAAACCATACAGGCTCTCTCGAGATTTGGTGAGATACGCAAAAAATAAAATTAACTTTAAAAGAACCAAACTGTGGGACCCTCTCTCGACCAAATTTTTTTCCGTTCATTGCCCACCCAATTGACACTCGTAATTCAGGTATCAGTAGGGCAGATTTGTCGGTAATTCTTTCAGGGGGACTATATTAGGTGGGCCAACGTTGCTCCCACACTAAGGACAGATAGTACAGAGAATGAGAGATCAGCCATGCCTTTTGCTACTTTTTCTAGACTTAAAATCTTTTTAAAACAAAACGAGATAAATATTTTCAAGGGACAAGTATTAATTTTCTGCTTAAAAACTACGATGTAGATTACGTAAATTATAAATTTGATTTATTTGTCATACATTTAAATTTGGTAATTAAAAATCCACCGGGGAAAAAAATTCTAACGGGTATCATTTAGTAGTGAGTCCCGCAGTGGACTGATTGTTAAGACACGGTTCCCAGCAGATCACCGAAGTCAAGCATCACTGTCTGCGGCCAGTGTGCGGGTGGGTGACCACTTGGATCAGTCTGCGTAGGGACCGAGGGTGTGCAGTATTGGTCCTCGTTAAACTGTTCTACCGTAAAGTGCTCAACTTCGCGTGCAGGTCGTTGGGCTACCGATGCGGTGGTGCCATCCCCTCTGCAGAGGATCAAAATTGTGATGGCATGTCTTCAGATCATCCTCAGGGATGTTACCCAATAGCCCATTGTGCAGCTCTAGTGCGACGTAAATGAACTACAACAACAACATTTAGTAGTGAAGCGGAAAGTGCTTTTATGAAAAAAAAATTATATGACAAGTTTAGTTTTAAAGAAATCGTAGGCACATGATTATGTAAACTTGATGTCTTTGCCAAACGTTTACATTTTTGGTAATTAAATACTGAATCCACTGAGAAACAATTTGTAATAGGCATCATTTAGTAGTAATATGAAAAATGCTTTTAGGAAAAAAAATCAAATGGAGAGTTTAGTTTTATAAAAATTGCTGGAGCATGATTATGTAAATTATAAATTTGATTTCTTTGCCATGTATTTAAAATTTTAGTAATTAAATATTGAATCCACCAGAAAAACATTTCTGACTGACGCAATTTAGTTGTAAGCGAAAAGTGCCTTAATGAAAAAAAAATTATAAGGAGAGGTTAGTTATAAAGAAATCGCAGGCACATGATTCTGTAAATTAGAAATATTTGGTAAATAAATACTACGTTAAGCCTTAATTCAGCACACAAGCCTGCATATGTATTCTATACCTATTTTTAACGTAAATCCTGCATATGTATTTTACCTGTTACGCAAATTTAGTAACATGTTAAATTTTGATAATACCTGTAAGAACCCTGAGGTATTTATATCCAAACAAATTGTTTCAAAAGTTCGAAACGGTCATAAAAAGCACAGTAAAAGAACAACACAAGGGGTTCTAAATTACCATCAATATGATAGCGATACATATGTAACACGTCTTCCCCCCTTTAATAACATGTTAAATTTTGATAATACCTGTAAGAACCCTGAGGTATTTATATCCAAACAAATTGTTTCAAAAGTTCGAAACGGTCATAAAAAGCACAGTAAAAGAACAACACAAGGGGTTCTAAATTACCATCAATATGATAGCGATACATATTTAACACGTCTTCCCCCCTTTAATAACATGTTAAATTTTGATAATACCTGTAAGAACCCTGAGGTATATATAACCAAACAAATTGTTTCAAAAGTTCGAAACGGTCATAAAAAGCACAGTAAAAGAACAACACAAGGGGTTCTAAATTACCATCAATATGATAGCGATACATATTTAACACGTCTTCCCCCCTTTAATAACATGTTAAATTTTGATAATACCTGTAAGAACCCTGAGGTATTTATATCCAAACAAATTGTTTCAAAAGTTCGAAACGGTCATAAAAAGCACAGTAAAAGAACAACACAAGGGGTTCTAAATTACCATCAATATGATAGCGATATATATTTAACACGTCTTTCCTCTTTTAATAACATGTTAAATTTTGACAATGCCTGAACCCTAGGGTATTTATATCCAAATAAATTGTATCAAAAATTTGAAACGGTCATAAAAAGTACAGCACATTGGCTCCAAATTACCATCAATATGATAGCGATATATATTTAACACATCTTCCTCCCTTTTAATTCTTAAAGAGCAAAGTGTTAATTTTATGTCAATTCCATCCATCTGTCTAAAAACCATATGTATATTAAAAACAAAAAAAGTTTTGTAAATTTCTACAGATTCTCTTTACAACTACATAATTAGCCCTTAAAACATCAACCATTTCTTAATTCTGAATGATGAGACAATTTCTGTCGATCAACAACAGTATTACAAGTCAAAGAAACAAACCGACGGTTAAGCCTGCGCTAAATCCTTTCTTTGTCTTAACAAAAAACACGTTAATTTTTACTTAATCTTGCAAAAACCGTTCTTTTTAATCCCTTTCAACAAAGTGCACCGTTATGGTTAAATAGCTAAATCTGTTTTAAATGCCAAAGTAATATTTCAACCTCAGTTGCGGACTACTTTAAGAAGTGAATCAGAGAATTTTCTCATAATTAGTTCGCTATGTATAAACCACAGTTATCATTTTCAGGTTCGTGAATGATTAAGCTTTGAGACAATGAAGCTCCGGTCTGATTGCTGCTGTCTAATCCTTATTGTTTACTGATTAACAAAACAAATGAATTAAGAGCAAGAATTTCGTTTCTTTACCCACCTCAAAAAAATTGTGTTAACAATTTTATTTTTAATTATATTCTTTAAAATAATGGATAGATATTCAAAGTTTCCTTTTAAGTGTTTTCTGTTTAATCTAAGCGTAATAAAATGTAACATAAATTTAAGAGTGGATGAAGGATACGTTCTACTATCACAAATCATTATAACTCAGTAATTAAAATAAAAAGTTTTTTTTTAAGAGAAATTAGTACCCAATGTATTTTTGCATAAAAAAGTATACATAAGGACATGTCAAAATAAGTCATTTTTATGCATGAAAATCGTTGCATCTTTTGAATTATTCATTTTATAAATTCTTGTATAGTCTCATACGATTGAAAGTGAAAAATTACATAGGAAACAATGCCTCGCTTGTTTAAATAGCAATGCAAGATGCGTAGGTGTGTACAAGTACGAAATGGTACTTCATGTGTATAAAACCTTTATAACTTCGTAACTATTAGTCCGATATGATCTCGAGATAGGTTTAATATAATTCTCCGAAGCAGAATTTTTATTAAACATATTTTTCCTAATTTTGTATTAATTTAAGTCAAAATAGGTAAAAAAAAAACATCATATTTAGTATTTAAATAGTTCATGATATACAGCATGAAACACTTGTGCCTTTTTCTGAGTTAATTTGAGAATATTCTCTAATTTGAAGTTATTTAAATCGAAGAGAAAGTGTTATTCATCATTAAAATTTCTTCAATTTATAGAATCAATTATTAATAAATTTTTGAATATGAATGAATTTCTTCTTTTTTTTTTCCAAGACTACTTTTTTTGTTGGATTTTATATTTTAGTACATATAAAATTCCAATAATCTTACAGATTTTTTTAGTAACTATAAGACTATTTTTGATAGTTAAAAACCGAAAAATATCAAAATTACCAAATTAAAAAAAATATTTTGCTTGTAATTAGATCTTCACAGTATATATACTCGATGCCAATTCATACTAGACACTATTTCGAATTTTTTATAATCATAAAATTTATCATAAAAAAGTGGCGAATTAAATTAAATCTTTTAACATTTTTGTGGTAATTCTTACTAATGAAAAGAGAATTTCAATGTCTGAATTTTTCTTTTTCTTGCTTTTCTCACAATTACTACCCATTACTCTGATTCTGTTGTATGATTTGCACAATTTTATAGAAAAATTAAATGTGTAAAAATAATGACAAGCGGGAAGTCACGTGTTGAAAACAGTTTGAAAAAGAAAAAAAAAGACAAATTTTTTCACTGGTTTGCTACATATCATAGAAAAATTCCTTAAAATTTAAAAAAATAGCTTGAATCAGAAATCTATATTTATATGAGAAGCTTATTTTATAAGGTTCAAATTTCAACCGTTTGACGTTAGTTAAGTTTTATATTTTACTATAATATACTTTTAAAGAATATTTCTTTACAAGCATTATTCTTTCTCAAAATAGAAACAATATAAATATTACTCCATTCATAATTTTTAAAAGAAGAAACAAACATATAGAATAAAAATTTAAAATAGAGGTTACTAAATAGTAAAACTTAAGATCAAGTATCGGGCAAAATTTGACTTCGTGGAAGACTTAATGGAGGAACTAATTCGCAGTTGCGTTGCATATAGAGGAAAACCCTGAAAACCTACTACGCTTAGACTGACAGCAAGGGAACTCTAGCCCATGATCCGTCTACCACAGAGGATATTTTACGTCAGCACTGTGGTCTGTGCGCTCGGAGCTGGCCGATACGAGAAGAAAGAGCCTTCCCTGGGATTCGAACCTGGTTCACATCATTGGAAGGTGAACGCTCAATCACCTGAGCCACCACTGCTCAATCAAAAACAAAATATGCACCCGTTTATTTAATAAGAAAAATACTTCAGTTCCTGAGATAGGAGATAATGCAGGAGACTGAGTCGCGATGGCTCAGGTGATAGAGCGTTCGCCTTCCAATGAGGTGAACTGGGTTCGAATCCCAGTCGATACGAATTCCGCATCCGGCTTGCACCAGTCACAGTGCTGACTTGAAATATCCTCAGTAGTAGACGGGTGATGGATCAGAGTCCCCTTGCCGTCAGGCTAACCGTGGGAGGTTCTCGTGGTCTTCCTCTCCGTGTAACGCCAATGCAGGTTAGCTTCATCAAAAAGTCCTCCACGAAGGCAAAATTTCTCCCAATACTTGATCTAGGAATTCCCTTGTCTTCTGGGTTGGGTTCAAAATTACAAGGCTACGTAGCTGGACATTAGTAGTCGTAAACCCGAAAATTGGGTCGGCTATTCAACGACGATTATAATATAAAAGAAATGCAGGAGACTCACACCAAAATCCTGAGAAGATGGTAGACCTCTTAAATTTCGTCTTCAACCTTAAACACCAATTTATCACTTGAACTTCAATAAAATTGAATCCTGATTGCATTCAACTTTGAAATAAATAAAAAATTGTCTCAGAATATTTTTTAGTAGTCAAACCCAGCTATAGTGAACACGGTGTATAGTGAACTCCCGGATATAGTGAACAAAATGTTTGGTCCCGTGCCTTGCTATACACGCATAATGTTATTTTTTGTGGATATAGTGAACCAAAAAAGTGATGAAGTTGGATATAATGAACTTTTTTCTGTCTTCGACTGATTTTTTTTTTGTTGTAATAATTTTGAAATTTCTTCTTCAAAATAAATACATATACCGATTTTTAAAACCATCTATAGAGGGGAATGTAGTGATAAGCATTTTTTCTTGTTTACTACTTTTATCTCACTTTCCTATCCCTAAACAAACCAAGCAGATGTTTCCAAGCCATGCAGATTTCTGTCAGATGGAATGAGTAATTATTCCTTATTGGTCAAAGGGTTGGAAACTAATATGTGTTGATAAGGCCCTCATTTCAACTCCTTTTTGCTCTCAGTTCAGAGAAGCCGCAATTTACCAGTATCTGGACAAATGTCGATGAATTTGCTAAGTGATTTTATGAGACTAAGTTTATGTGCTCGAATGGCAAGTTAGACATGTTTAAAAAACGGAATAACTGAAATTCAGGAAAAATTGTCTGAGAGTCGGGAAGTGTTTCCATATCTGATGTTGAGGATTGCTCATCAGCTAGAGATAACTAAATTTTTTTTTTGAACGCAAGACGAAGTGTAATGAAAAATAATACATTTTTTGCTACTACATAATATTTTTCAGTCATTTATTTAAATAATGTGTAATAAAAGGGAGGAGTTTGGGAACCATTAGTTAAATTGTCCGCGGAACGGATATAGTGAACACCCGGTTATAGTGAACCGAAATTTCAGTCCCTTGATGGTTCACTATAGCGGGGTTTGACTGTATTACTTTATTTACATCACACCATGGAGCTGCACAATGGGCTATGGTCTATTGGGCAGACCATCACAATTTTGATCCTCTGCAGAGGGGATGGCTCCTTTACTTTGATAGTCAGACAACTTGTGAGCGAAGTCGAGCACTTCACGATAGATCAGTTTAACGAGGACCCCAATACCGCGTATCCTGAGTCCCTTTGCAGGCTGATCAAAGTGGTCACCCACCCGCTCACTAGCCGCAACCAGTGACGCTTGACTTCAGAGACGTATTGGGAGCCATGTCTTACGATTAGTCTACTATGAGATTTAAGATACTTTTTAAGAAATTGCTCAAAAGGTTAAATTAGTTAAAATAATTAGGAGTGGTTCAAGAATGCCTAAAGTAACAATATTATTCATTTAGGCAACAAGATCAGTCAATAATTACCAGGGGTGATTGTGAGCCCAAGTCAAAATTCCGGAAAATTTCTTGAGCTTAAAAAAAAAAAACACACAAAAAGAATTTTAAAAAATGTTCTTTTTTTCTCAATATTTCTTAGTTTACTTAAAATATATTTAAAATTTTACACATACCTATGATGACCTGGAGAAGTAATCAATATTTACAAATGTCTTTCTTTCTTGAGTTTATGATTATAACAACTATTTACTGATAAAAAATGAATATTAATCATGAATATAGGCTAATAAAGTATCTCTCTGGCTCTCCCTTACAAACAAATAAAATAAACCGTGTTTTTAAGTTCCAACTTTGAAAATTTGATTTCCGGAAACTTCCGGATCACTGTTAGCGAAAATTCCGGAAATCCGGATTTTTTCCGGAGCACAATCAGCCCTGAATTACTCATAGCTGCCAACATAGATAAGAAAAAATCCAGTAGATTTTACGAATTATAAATTTCATGATAATTTTTGCATAATGTACTAAATATTTTACACATAGGGAATTTCATAGTTATCAAAATAGAAAAAATGCAATATTTACCCAGTTATGATTGACATTAAATATACTTGAAATATTATGTATTATTATTCAAGTACTCATAATTTCGAATACTAACATGCATTTAATTCATCAAAGATAGTTAAGATATTTTTTTAATTAATTTTAAAAAGAATTCTAAATGAAAATAAACTGAAAATTTTAGAACAAAAAAAAAGTTTTGAGCTGATTTCTATAAATGAGGTTCGCTTCATTACATATTAGTAATACTTATTTAAATATTCAAACAAGCAAGCAATAAATACAAACATTTTATTTCAATAGTAATTTTTTTAGGAATCTTACTCAATTTTGGGGAATTTTCTAAAATGTACGAAAACCAGGAGAATTTTAATTAAATCCAGGTGAAACAAGGCAAAATCCAGTTGAGTTGGCAGCTATAATTATTCTAATTAATTATCTTAAGAAAGTATCACAATTCGCAACTAATCACGCAAAGGTGGTCATACAAGAGTTAGCATTAAAAAATCAAAGGTAAATTTTCTCATTTTAGTTTTCAAAATTAAAAATAAAATCATCTTCGTAACATTAATATTTTATTAATCTTAGAGGAGGTGACACCACATTTTTTACAGGCGCATTAGAATAACAAAGTATTCTTACTATTTTCTATTTACACGAGATTGCCATCGATTTCTTTATAGTTAATTCATAGTGTATCATTTACAAATACATATGCATTTTAAGAATAACAAAATAAAAAATATGTTTTCAAGCAATAATTATTTTACTTATAAACATTTAAACTAATAATAAAAATAGACTGATTTTTTTTACACAACATAGAAAAAGGCATGAAAAGTATTTGAAAGCAAAGTTGTATAACTGAGATTATGAAATCAGAATTTTTTTACAATAAACATTAAGATTGTTGTTTTAAAATTTTTTTAAAAGCAAAACTAACAATCAATGCATTTAACACATTTCAGAAGCTCTTTTTTCATTGTTGTTGTTCATTTACGTCGCACTAGAGCTGCACAATGGGCTATTGGCGACGGTCTGGGAAACATCCTTGAAGATGATCCGAAGACATGCCATCACAATTTCGATCCTCTGCAGAGGGGATGGCACCCCTGCTTTGGTAGCCCGACGACCTGCATGCGAACTCGAGCAGTTTACGGTAGAACAGTTTAACGAGGACCAATACCGCACACCCTCGGTCCCTACGCAGACTGATCCAAGTGGTCACCCACCCGCACACTGACCGTAGCCAGTGATGCTTGACTTCGGCGATCAAGCCACTGCGGGACCTCTTTTTTCATCAAAAGTTAATTTCTTCCATACTTGAAACCTTTCTCTTTTCTTTTTTTAATTGTTCAAGAAAATTTTTACAAAACATGATTTTCTCATATTATAATAAGCTTTTCTATAAGTTCTCTAATGAATTATATTTTTAATTATTTAAGTCGAGCCATTCTTCAAATCAACACAAGACCTAATAAAGAAATACAATAAAATAAAACAGTTCCTGGACTACTCCAGACAAAGAAGAATAAAATTCCAGGTTCAGTTACCTACAAAAAAAAATTATGTAACATCTAATAAAATAAAATAAACCACACTTTAAAGCAAAAACAGGAGGAAAAAAATTCACTATAAAAAGTTCATATATCCCTTTCAAACTCTAATCTATACAAATATAACCCTATCAGTATGCCAAATTTGAACTTGGAGAGTGGTATGATATTTCTTCCAACAAGTTTAACAGTTAATAATTTTAAGAATAATTATCCAATGTCAGTTTTTTTTTAAATTTTCATTTTACGATAATCCTTATACACTTTTCCACACAACTTCTAATTTCAAGTTCATAAGTCTTATAGTTCTTGAGCAGCAAATCAAAATGTATTGTTACATTGAACACCCAAAACAGTGGCTCATAAATCTTTTAGTATAGAGAGACGTGAAGATTGATAATCAAACAAACTGCTAAGCTTTATAGATAATTCATGATTAAAAAGACTAAAATAACAATTAAGCCACAAAAAAAAGAAGAAGAAATATTATGAAAAAATAAAGATTAAAAATTTTTTTCTTAAGTTTTGAAAGTCTGAAATTTCACCAAAAAACAGAAGAATCTCATGCTTTGTAATATATTTAGTGCATTAAAATTCTGTTCTGCATATCTGGGGCATGAAGGTTTGGAAAATCAAATATAGTAAAACAGAGGCCACAACGGAGATAAATTTAAAAAGTGAAAATATTTCATGCGATTGTCATTTCATTTTAATTTGTGAAAATTTTTCCACCGTGCTAAAGCTGTAACATCCCAGCATCTCAGGAGCAGATCCTGAACTACCAACATTATTATAGAGGATATACTCCTAAAAACATCAGTGGTTGCCTCAAAGTTAATGGATCATTTGCACTATTTCAACCTATCTTAGATCTAATCTAAATCATGAGGATAAGACCTGCCACAAATATATTTTGGTAGAGAAGAATTAGAAAAACAATTAATTTTTTCAATCGTTCTCTACCAGTTTTTAAACATTTTCTAGTTTTGAATCGCTTTGAGTTTTAACTATAACAGGAAAGAAAGAAAAAAGTAACTCAATGCAAACTTTTTTGATACCACTCATATTCTCTAGTCTCAATAATGTAACATTCGTTTGAAACATAAGAAATAAATATTACATTTCATTCAGAATTAAATATCTTATTCACAAATAAATAAATTTGTATGCATATGAAATTCTACTCAGTATATTTTTATTTTTCCCATTTAATTTATCAGTTGTTCTTTTATTTGCCAACTGTTAGGTTTTTTACTATTTATTTATTTCAACTTAAATATCCTGAATTTGTTTTTTTTTCTTCTTTTCTTCCTGGTGACACATAGTTTTATGACAGATCATTATAAACCTATTATTTTAAGTATTATTTAATATTATATACTTATTATTTAACTATTATTTAATTACGAATGTAATGATATGTCCTTTCATGAGTTTACCAAAAATATGTCTATTCATATATTTTCTTCCCCTAATCATAAATTTAAATATATTATTCTTCCAAAGTTATAAAACAAGCCATAATTAAAGAATGATTTGTTTTATCCCTTTAGATTTCAGCAGAGTTAATTTTTTAATTATTAAAGTTAATTATAACTCAGTAACACAACATAGCATGTCACAAATATTTTAAATATTTTGCTGCTTTTATACAATTATTTATCTTATTATTTTTTGTTTATTTTACAATATTATTTTTTAATTTATTTTATAATGTTATTTTTTATTTATTTTATAACATCATTTTTAACAATTAAAAAAAAATGCTCACAAAATTTACTCCATTTTGTCTACAAAGGAAAGCGTAATAAAAACAACACACATATTAAGTTCTCACTCAGACTAACAAAGCAAATAATCCACATTTCCCCCCCTTCTTCTTGAGGTTCTAGAGCACTATATATGAGAAGTAGTTCAATTTCATATATATAGTAAACAAATTTATAATAAAAAAATATTAAATTTAAATGCTGTATTATTAAGGTTTTAATAAATGACCACAGTGTTCTCTATCATAAATTATATAAATAGCATATAATATAATAGCATATAGACAGCAATAGCATATAAATGTATTATTTTTATAGAAATACCAAAATCTATATCCAAATAAAGTTATCTAAATTACACATAAAAATCAAAATTTTATAGAATTACAATTCGTCAAAATTATTATACAAGGAAAAAGCATAATTCATATATAAAACTGTCAAACTCTGGAGCTTTTATTTTAATTTCTATAAGAAAATTATAAAAGGCAAGTTGCAAAGTATTTGACACAGAAATTTAATTTTGTTTTATTCATCGAAGATAGAAAATTGTGGCGAAAAAAAAATTCAGTATTAAGAAAGTTTAAATCATTATAATGAAGTCTTTGGAAAAATTTGATATTTTTTATCTCATTGAAAATTTTATTAATGACTCAAGAATGTAGCATTGGTTTGAAATATAAAAATTATTAAAATTTGTTTGGAGATAAAGTTAAAGTACAACTCCGCAGATTTTTATTTTTTCCATTCGATATTATGACAAGGTTCATATATAATTTCTCAGAAAAATTCCCTGAGTATTCAAGACAATTTAAAATATATATATAGACAGCAACACAATACATCAGTTCAAATAAATAAACAAAAAAAAAAAAAACTTAACTAAATCTTAATTTATGAAAAAAGTTAATATATCAATACAAAATTACTATCTGTACAATATGATATTTGGTAACAATATACAAAGCCACGATACCAAATACCCACAAATTCATTGATACACCTACAAATCAAATTCTTTAGATTCAAATTTAAACTCAAGATTATACTACAGCTATCTAGACTTCAAATAATTATCAGCATTATAAAGAATTTCAAACTAATTTTTTATTATTATTAATCATCTAGAAACCTTAAAAGAAATAAAAACTTGCATCTTTACTTTTACAATACAAAATTATCATTGTAATATGATATCTGTTAACAATATACAAAGCCATGAAATACCCTCGAATTGATACACCTACAAATCAAATTCTTTCGATTAAAATTTAAACACAAGATTATACTACAGCTATTTAGACCTCAAATGATTCTCACCTTTATAAAGAAATTCAATCAAAAAAATTGTTTATTATAAATCATCTAGAATCCTTGAAAGAAATACAAACTTGCATCTTTACTTTTAAGTATAAATCAGAATTGTCATTGAAATAATAAATTTCAATATGAATTCCACATCCGGATTGCACTGACCACAATGGTGACATAAAATATCCTCAGTGGTAGATGAATCATGGGTTAGAGGCCCCTTGCTGTCAGGCTAACCATGGGAGGTGTTCGTGGTGTTCCTCTGCATGTAAAGCAAATGTGGACTAGTTCGATTAATAAGTCCTTCCAGAAGGCAAATTTCTCTCAATACTTGATCCAGGAGTTCCCTTATCTTCCAGATTGGGTTCAAAATTGAAAGGTTGCGTAGTTGCAGATTAGTAGTCGTAAAATCCAAAATTAAGTCGGCTGTTCAACAATGGTTATAAAATATCGAGTAACTAGAATATCATAAAACAAACTTCTCCTAAAACAGAAATACTGTCACGAGAAAAATGGGCAATCAGAAACGAAACAGAAGTATTACTCAAATTTCAAAATCAGCTTTTTTTTAAAAAAAAAAAAAAAAACCAATTAAGATATTACTATTACAGTGGGTGATCGGTTAACGAACATAATCCGTTCCAAGACTATGTTCGCTATCCGAATTGTTCGTTTACCGATCATCGATTCACCATTGACTTCTATGTGAGATCGATTAATTCGTTCTGGAGACCCTAAAAATTAAATTTTAAAAAATGTATAATTTCTTAGTAAGTTTTTTAAAAAAGAATACATGTATATTGCATATTAATCAGTCCTTTTCATTTTTTGCTTATGGGGCGTTGAAGCTTCCAAAACAAATCTGTTTCATCACAATTAAATATTTGTTGTGGACGATACCCTTCTGTTTTAATGAATTCTTGAAATTTGAGACAGTACTTCTCAGCTGCTTCTTTATCTGCACTAGCAGACTCACCATGCATCAATACATGTTTAATCCCAGACCTTCTTTTAAACTTTGTAAACCAGCCAGTGGTAGCCTCGAATTCTAACTCCTCGCATGACGAACCTGGAGTTTGTTCTTTCAGTTTCTCAAGCCATCTCTTGAATGATAGGCATACTAGTTACATCTCGTTTCATTTCCGGTTCACCTATCCAAACAGAGCCGGATTATACCTTTCGTAGGCCCTAGGCATAGTCGTTTTTGGGCCCTCCCCTCTTTTCAAAATATATGCTGAAATTTTCTTGCATATTTTTTTTTTTACACTTTTATTAATATGGATTTTAATTTACGAATTTGTTTATCGAACTTTATCTGCAATACCGACAAGTGTAATGCATAAAGTAAGAGAAAAAAGAAAGGTACTCCTAACTTCAAAGAGAAAAAAAAATGGTAGAAATATAACATTTAAAAGAATAAAAAATTTACAAGCTTAGACAAGAAAAACAAGTTTAAAAAATACAAAATTCTCATATTTATTTTTTAAAAATAATTACAATTCCTAAATTAACTTATATAAACAAAACCAATGATTAAATAATGCAATATATTTCATACCTAATTAAACGGGGGGGGGGACAATAAAATAAAAGGAAAACTTATTAATCTAAATCAAAACACTTGAAAATTATCGAACCGAAACGATAGTTAAAAAAGGCACTAGCATAAATATTAAAACTCGGAACAAGGCAAGATCAACGGAATTTTAAAAAAAAAAACAAAAAAAAACCTAATGATAAAATTTATGAATAAAATGAATTTATTGAGTGCGAAATTTATCGTGAAAAGAAAAAAAAATCAAACGCAGTGGAATCAGAAAAACAAAACTGTTTTTCTGATTCCACTACGTTTGATTTTTTTAAAAAATTTTTTTCTCCCAAGTTTTTCGTAGGCCCCTGAATTTCGTAGGGCCTAGGCACGTGCCTAGTGTGCCTATAGGTTAATCCGGCCCTGTATCCAAACTAAAAGCAGCCTCTCCATTTTATCATGGATGGCACTTCTTTGCTAGCCAAATCCACTAGCCCATAACTTATCAGCTGTCAGAAAGTATTGATATTCATATTGAAATTGAAGTATTCAAGTGTGTATTGATTTTAGTCATAATAATAATTATTGAATGACCTTTAAATTCATAGTTAATTCAAGTTTCATTTAGTAATTATCAATACTAAGCATGCTCTTATTTTGTAGGTAAAATAACAAATGCTTAATATTAATTTTTTTTCAGGCCGAGAAGTGTTCGTTAGAATTCGTTTTGTTCATTATCCGAATATGTGTTCGTTGTCCGAACACAAAAAAATCTTTCTTGAAAGTGTTCGTCATCCGAGCACAAAAACTTTTCGTGAAAGTGTCCGTTAACCGATCACCCACTGTATTACTCTCAGTAATGATCTGTAAACAATGTTAAAAGCAGTGTCATACTTTTCTTTAAAAATCAGATTTTTAAAAAAAATTATCAAACATTTAAAAATACATTTTTTTTAAAGGTTCTAAAAAGGAATTAAAAATAATCCAAACTGATTTGAACTACAAAATTGCTGAGCTGGAGGCTGTAAAAGTGTGCCTTGGGTCCACTGATTCATACATTACAGTTATCATGAAAAAAAGCATGAGAAAATATATAGTTGATATGAGCACCTGAGACTGGATACTAAAGTCTGAGAGTAGGTAGGTCTGTTAGCAATGGTTAAACACCATCTGATAACAATAGAATAAAAATTATTATTTTCTAAAAGATAAGTATTAATAGATAGAACAATAATAAAGCATTTAAAAAGAGTTTCTTTATGCATAAACCAAATATAAAAAGAAAAGTGTTGAGCATTATACAATTAAATGAACTTTATAAATAAATGTATTGTAAATAAAAAGAAATAAAATAACTTGCCTATGGAGTAACCTAGTCAATTGAAAAGCAGCAAAAGAAAATGGGAAAGGTGTATCCTAGAAACTAGGCTTAATGCAGAGCAAGTGCGAAACAAACACCCTGCTGTAAAGCATAGTTACTGGGATTTAAATCAGTAAAGAAAATTCCTTTTGACATCACAGTATCCTACGAGAGAAAAATAAGAAAAACATTACTCAAATGCTGGACACGGAATAAAACATTGTGCTTTAATCGAATTTTTAGGAGACAAATAGTTATATTTTAGTGTATCAGAATTAGATAATAAATCTTTAAAAATTTCCCATTCTAATTTTGGGATTTAAAGATATGAATTATTTCAAAATTTACACACATTGCCATTGCATACTTCTCTATCGCCATTTTTTAAAAATGCAGAAGATTTACTACATAACTGCGTAAGAAATTAAATGCAAAATACAGAAAATTTTATGTGTTTTCAATCTTTATTCTCTACTTAAAGAATAAACAATATAGCTAGTGAGACAAGATGTTTTACGAGTGCATTATAGTGTTTTAACACAATCAGCTATACTAAATCCAAAATAGGAGAAAAATATAATACTTTTTTTGGTACTATCAGATGCTTATTTTACATCTAGAATTGATTTATGAGAAACAACATCCATTAGGCTGAAGGACAGTAAAAATTTAAGATGTCATTGTCCGAAAAGGCAGTCTATTTTTACTTATGAAAGAGTACATACAAATCATTTTAAGATACTAAATTTTAAAGCACATTTTCAAAAAGCAGAAAAAGGGACATAAATGAAGAAGAGTTTGCTGCAAGTGTGAAGAGAAAACTAGTTTGTATTTCCATTTTTGTGAATAAATAATGACAAATATCCACAGGGTTCAGAAATCTCAATTTGACAAAATTGAATAAGTCATTTTAAATTAAAATAAATTCTTGATTAATTAGAATTACATTATGGGGACTATAAAATTTAAGTGTTTTCACATAAAGAAAAAACATTATACTATTTATCACATTTCGGAAATACAGCAAGTACTTAACCAGTGTTTGTGTATCTTGATTTTAAAGATGTGAATATTGTGATCTAAAGATCAATCACAAAACTTAATATATTTTTTTGCAACTTTAGAATTTTCAGGATACAAAAATTTTTCCATAATCACGTATTTACTTTTAAAAAATTATTAAATGTTTAAAGAGATATTAAAAGGGAAAAACTTAAATGTAATTCTGAACGATTAACATAGAAAATTGGATAAATTGATCAGAATTTAAACAGAAATTAAAATTAAAATAAGGTGATAATTATAAATTCCGCATTTTTTTTTTTTAAACACTCTGAGATGCTAACTGCTGTACTTCCAGGAAAAGATGTTATAAAGCATTAGAAAATTAATAACTAAAACCTTTCCTAATTTGTTAAAACATTGTCCAAGCTCTAAAAGGCTTACAATAAAAAATGGCACAAAAAGGCAATTGACATCTCTTTTCATTAAGATTATTTTACAGAATGGCTACTATTCCAATCAACCTAGATTGTCCAAATAAAATATGGTAAGTTTAATAGATTTTCACAGCTTTAACCAGCATGCTTAATGAAATTTGCCTATAAATTAATATATGTTTTCAATTTTTTGAAGGAGGATAAAAAAGGAGGGAAGAGTATAATTATGTTTTACCACCAATGGCAGATGTATATCCTTTTTATTAAGTCTTTTGAATTCGAATTTAGTTTTAACAATGAGAATATAGTTGGAGAACCAAAAGAAAAAAAAAACGATTATAA
Source organism: Parasteatoda tepidariorum (assembly GCF_982258835.1). Lineage (NCBI taxonomy): Eukaryota > Metazoa > Arthropoda > Arachnida > Araneae > Theridiidae > Parasteatoda > Parasteatoda tepidariorum. Next base: position 93,480,705 of record NC_141759.1, on the reverse strand, counting down.
ACTGTCTGTAAATAAACGGTTTCATTGTAAACAGTCAATACGTATGAATGAAAATAAATATAAATAACTTCAAACTTTATGCACAAAAATTCATTCAAAACAGATATTTATAAGTAGAAATTTTTTTTTTTAATATTGTTGTACCATTGGATAATTTCTTATAAGACATGATAAATTTTATAATTACAGATGTAAGAATTCCAAATGGTGTTTTTAAAATCCCTGAGAATTTCATATATTTTCTTATCGTAAGAGTGTGGTAAGTTAAAATCCGAAGTGAAACTTTTAGAAATACGAACTGAAACTTTAATGTTAGCGCATGCGCGCATCCAATGAATAACCTCCTCCAAATACTTCTATATTAGTTGGCTTTACGTACGAGATCTGGATGTAAGATGTTATGTTTGTCTGCTTGTTAATTGTATACCATTGTTGATGTTGTTTTGCTGAATAAAATATGTTATTAATTAGTGCTGGTATTATCCTGGACCTCATAAACAGTGACAAAGAGAGTGGCAAGCATATTTTAAGTTTTTACATCACTTTTAGATATTACAACTGTCTTTTAATTATTTTTTTAAAATTCATTCAAATAACAATTATTAATATTATAAGAGTAAAAGAATTAAAATAAAGCTGAAGTCATTAGTTCATTAGCATTTTAATAAATTGATGAACAGAAAAATTATTTACCTAGATAAAAAATCCAAGCAAGACTTCTTGATTTCAAAATTGTCAACTCAACATAAAAATCTAAAAGAAAACATATATAGGTATAAAAAAATAAAGAATTAAATTTAAGATCTTCATAATAGAAAAAAATAAATAATTCAAATAAATATAATGAAGTAATTTTTGCTACTTAATTCACTATTTCTTGCAAAGTAATTGGAATACCTGGCTTAGCATTCTTTACAAAAAGTTTCGATTAGAAATTATAACTGTTAAAACTTTGTCAAGCTTAAAGTTATTATAATTTTGAAGGAATATCTTAATCAAAATTTGAGGGAAATCTCTTTGTTTTTTACTAACATATCACTGCTCTATCAATACCTTTTCGATTGCACTAATTTGCTAATGAACAATTCTTTATTGAAAAATTAATATTTAGATAGTAACAAAAGCATTGGGTACTCGGGTCTTTAATATTATCACAATCACATTCTATTTATTGTATTGCTATTAATTCAAAATTATTATAGAAGTAAAATTTCATCATAAAATGGAATTCATCATTTGTGAAAAAGAAAAAAATGGAAAGCAAAATATAAATGAAAAGGTTTATTATTATTATTATATTTTATAACAAGATTTTGTTTGTTTGTTTGTTTAGAATTATTGGCACAAAAGCCACTTTTGGCCATATCGCACCTACAACTTGTTTTAAAAGAAGCATTATTTTATAAGCTAAAGCTAAATTGATTCGTAAAAACCAATGTCCCTTAGATAGTTAAAAATTTTATAACAAGAAAACAGAAAAATTCAGAAGTGAAAAATCCACTTTGCAACCATACCAATATCGGTTTTTATAGAATTGAAGGATTCACCCTATATTTTATATCCATTATATACCCAATAAGGTTCTATATTGGCCAATCAGGGGTGCCACTCTAAAAAAATTCCAAGACTGAACTTATTTTTTGACTAAATAATACTGTCTAGCGTTGTTTACCAAACTTTTAGAAATTTATAGCTCACTGACACCGAAATTTTTATTTCCTTGATAATAGCCTGGCCTACATATTAAATCATTTGTTTATTTTTCCTATAATTTTTTTTCTCCTTATTTTATGCTTTTTTAGCAAACAAAAAGAAAACAGCTAACCTTGTATAATTTTTTACAATTATTACTGAACAACCTGAAACCATTCATACCTCTATTTGTCACTTCATTGTTATTTATTTTTTGTTCTAGCATAATAATTTCTTTCTTTGTTATTAAAAAAAAATCTTGATTTAACTTTGGTCAGCATGACAATAGGTTAAGGTGAAGGAATCAAACTTGAGCAGATTTAGATTCAGCAATAGTACAAATTTAATTACTCAAGTAGATGAAGTTCACTTAATCCTATTTCTCAAGACTTTAAGAATGAGATTTAGTGAAGCTGACAAAAAGAAAATAAATAAAAGTCTTGACATTATTACCATATCATATGTTTTCATTAAGATATAATATTACTTTTTTATTTTGACCAAAAAAAAATTTTTAATTTAAAAGGAAAAAAAAAAAGAAAATTTTATTTAATTGATAGAATTTATTAGTCCATTGATTTTTCTCAAGACTGATTTCAGTCCCCAGGACTGAAGAGTGGCACCCATGTGGCCAATGTAGACTCTATATAGGCCATTCTAGGACCAATGTTAAAAAACATAGACATCCCAATATTGGTACCATGGTACAAGTTATTAAACTGAGATGGGCACAGTAGGCCTTGGCCCTCTATGGGCTGCCGTGCCACTGAGAGAAAGAAAGGACCCATATTGAGGACCTGTTCTTACCCCCCGAAAGGACCCGTTCTTACAGGACCCATATTGAGCCCAACTAGGGCCAAGGTAAAATTGTCGCTAGGGAATAAACTATTTCTAATTTCAGTTTCATAATATATCCGAGAAAAGGATCTGTAAAAACAATAAATTATAAAACAAGTTAAAAATAGTTCAGTAAATAATTCAGTCAAAAAGTAGAATACACAGATTCATTATGTAATCATATACAAATTACAATTTCAATAAATCTTACAACTATATTAAGAAAACCCATAAGAAAATGTATACTTAATATAAATTCAAAATACTGGATATATAACATTAGAAAAGTATGAACCATATCCAACATGCATAAAGGGTCACAAAATTGTTTTCTTTCAATTATCTGCAAGCATATATACCTTAAATGATAACAAAAATGAGTGAAAGTTAATGCTAAGTTATCACTTCGATCATACCACTGTAACTTATCAGATTCAAAAATTTTTAATTTCAAATTTGAATTAATTCAAAAGTTTCAGTAATAACATTTATAAGCCTATTGAAGTATTGGCAAAAACTGAACATGACATTTATAGAAAAACATGATAAGTGACATTTTTCAAGGAACCCATAAATCTAAAATTTCTGCATTTTGTGAAAATTTGAATCTGTTTCTTATGAAAAATGGCTTGACTTCAATGAAAGGTTATAATCTCTGAAAATGTTGAAAAAAAAAACCAAATATGTAAATAAAATAATGCACAGCAAACTATATTATTGAATAAAGCATTGAATAACACAATTATTTTCATTGAAATTTTAAAAATTATATCATGTATTTAAAAATTTTATCATATAAAATTGTGAGTATTCACAAGAAATGAATAACTCAGTATTTAATACAAAATGACAACCAAAAAAACTAATTTTATAAATATAAAAATTTTATAGGAACATCTCTCAAACTAAATTTTAATAAGCTTGGGAGAAACATCAATAAAACAAATAATAATTTCAAAATGGAATGTAACTAAAGGCCTCAAAAAATTTTAATTTTACAACAGTTTGAAATTTTTTAAATGAAATTTTCTTTTTGCCACTTGTTCAAAACAAATGTGATTCAAAGATTTATTAAAAAATTAAAATTTACACAGGGCTGCCACTGAAATCTGGAAAAAAAATTCATCGTGTTTTCCCTGGACATACACAAGATATTAATAGGAAAAACACAATCACTGTTCTCTTGCATGAGCTGTATTAGTCTAATTAATCTAGTTATAATTGCTAAGAAAACTTGGAGAAAAAAGGAACAGTTGAACATGCTTACAACAAATAATGCTATAGTAAATGAACTAGTTTAATATAGCAGAAATATCATCCTTAAATATCCCATAGATCGCACTTTGAGTGGTTACCATTTTTTAAAAGATGAAAATAAGAAAAATTCCCTGTATTTTCCCGGTGTCTAAAGAATAACTAAAAAGTCTCAACCTTTACCCTGTTATTTTAGTTGATTTTTAAATTCCCAGTATTTTCCAAGTTTTCCCTATGGAGCGACAACCCTGTTTAAATAGTAAAAGAAGTAGAATTAATTTTTTTTTACAGTGTGATTAAAAAACCTACTATAACTTCAAGTAAGCATAATTTCAAATATTTTTAATTTCATAGTTTTTATCTAAATGATATACCTCCTCTTTTAATTTTTAAAACAAATTCATACTTTTGATGCTGTTTTTAGTATACTACAGAATAAAGGTTTTATCATTAATTGATATAAAAACTAATTTTATTACAGCTCACTGACTTTTTTTTTTTCTATTGCCCTCACATAAAAAAGGTTGTGAATGTCTACATTAAAAGATTTATATTAAGCAGATATACTTTCAAAGCAGATGATGAGACAGTAAAACTCCAGATATTAACTTCCTCAATGCTGAGCATCTTTAAGAATGGAACACATAGAAAATTTTGAGTTGAGGACTTTGTAATAAAAAACATGCCGTTTCCTTGGAAAATTCCTATTGAACACAGACATTCATAAGTATAAATCAAAATTCAAAATAATTTGAAACAAATTGTAAATTCACAATAAAAAGTTGATCTAAATTATAGTAATAATATAATTATCAGAGAATATAATAATAAAAAATGTTGTTCAATATTGCAACAGACATTGATCGGATATTTCAATGTACAGTGAGCAAAATTAAAAACAGACCACCCTTAATAATGATCTAATAATGGCTAGAATTCAAATTTATGACTCCTAAAATATATTTTGGGAGTCATAAATTTGAATCGGCTAAGGAAAAATAAGGCATGCCTACTTAGATAAAGTACGTTTTTATGCCTGCTTTTGTAACTTAAAATATCGTCTGCTCAAATAATTAGCATATTTGAAGTCGCACCATTAAGATTGAGTCCTAGAACGTGTAAAGCCTATCATTAAGCTAGCACTGCACAACCACATTATAAAATTAATAACATTGCTCAAGAGAGGCTTTAAACTTATTACATGAAATTGCAACCATCTTTCTTTAAGCTTCTAATGATAAATTTTTTGAAATTAAATTTAACTAAATTAAAATGTAAACGCAAATTAACAAAATTCTTTATAACTCTGAAAGGAAAATGTCAGATGTAAAACATATGTAGCATATAAATATTAGTGTGCAACATTTCAATTTGCTTAAAAAAAATTTGAGATAGAATTTTCCTTACCAAAATATGAAATGTTAATTCTTAGATTTTCTACAATAGCTTATAGCAGTAATTATTTAGAGCTTGAAAATTTAACTAAATACGAAAAAACTGTTTTTAATTAGTTAAGTTTTAAGTTTTTTTCTGATTTCACTAGAAATATAATAAGAATTATTTTCAAAAAATTCTTTAATGTTTTTCACAAAAACTAAATTATTTTTTATTTTTCACAAAATTCGAAAAACAGAACCGTGGCAAAAAATCTTGGATTTACCCTCGATAGTAGTTTTTTATTTGATTCTTTTAAAGCTCTTCACACAGAAGTAAAATTTTCAGTTTATTTAAGTTATGGAAGAAAAAGTAAAGCTTGTTTTAGAGAGAGAAATTCAGAATAATTGAATTTTAATATATTTTTTTTACATCTTAATTACTCTTTGATTTATATCTAACTGATAAATTGGTTGTATGGTCACACAATCCACAAGGCTGTTGACCAAGAAAAACATGTATACATTATTCAGTGATTAATTAACAATATTTGGTTCACAAATTTTTAAAAATGATGAAACTGATAGAAATGAAGAAACAATGATAATAAGGACCCTTATATTAGTTCTCTTTAGGATATAATTCAAGTTACTTAGCTCTTGTACATATTCCATCTATTCAAGTGGTAACACACAAAATCAAATAAGGCAGTGTTTCCCAAAGTGTGGTACGCGTACCCCCAGGGGTACGGGAACAGTTTTGTGGGGGTACGCGATCTTATGTGAAATATCTCGCAACAAACGAAAATTTCAAAAAATTTTATTTAAAAACAAAGCTAGCCATGAAAATTTACTATTACGTATTTTTCTATTGGCTATTTTTTGAAGTTAACAGTTAATAATTAGTGGTATCAACAGTCAGTTGTGATTTTTAACTTTTGTGCAATTTTTTTATAGTAAAAAATACATTCATTTTTTTATTAGTGGTACACAGCGTTACGAAAAATTTACAAAGGGTACACAAAAGTCATAAGTTTGGGAAACACTGAAATAAGGTATAGTTTGTCTATAGTAAGAACTCCCCCCCCCCCGCCACAAAATCTGAGGCTGTCTGCTGCTAAGAAAACAAGAATAGTGCATTACAGGGAGGGTAGCTTCTCTTCACTTTAGGGCTAACACAATAGACTGATGCAAAAAATCCCCTACCTGTCCCAAACAATGAACCCACACCTCTACTTAAAATAGTCATATCTCATTAGCATAGTCACCGCCACAAGTCCAGATAAATGACTAGAGGAGTTCTTACTTTAGACAAACTATACAATATCTTACATGTCATTTATTTCATTGATTGTTGCTCTTGTACACTATTACTAACAAAACTGCAAAATAAAAGAATCACATAATGGAAACTTTTTTTAATTGTCAAGTTCTTAATTTGTATTACAGTAGTTTTTTCCAAAAGAAATATTTTAAATAACCAAAAAAATATATTACCAGTAAATCCTAATTCATTTTCAAATTTAGAGCTGATTTTCAAAAAGTGGACAGTAAAGCTAATGCATAGAACTCAAAAAATAAAGTACAATCTGCAGGTTCAGACATTGAAAATGCAATCAAAGAACAACCTTTCCATCGAGTAAAACCTTAAAAAGAAAAATCAAGATTAGTCTTTGTTTAATAGACACATATTAAATCATTTTCATTTATATCTCTATTTCATTTCTATTTTTTGGAGAAAAAAACCAAACACAATCGTAAAATGTTATTATTATAAAATTATTTATAATTAGCTTTCACTGATTTATTATGAGGAATATTAAATGTGATCGCTCGGGGGAGCCTGTAACCACTAGAGAGCACGTCCCCAGGTGGCGGATCGGGGAATGCCTCCATCGGCTAATACCTTTGGGTGGTAGGAGGGAAATAAAATACCTCCCGCGAACCAACAGGCAGAAGTCCAACCTCTTCGGAGGCTCTGGCAACCTCCCTCCCCCCCCATGATGTTTTCACCATGAGCACACCAGCAAATATGATTCAATAGAGGATACGACACCAACCAACCATTAAATGTGATTGAATGATATTTCCTAAATTAATTTGATAAATATGACTTACTAATAATTACAAATATTTTACATCTCAGTATTTGCAACTCAAAGTTAGATATAGTGCGGCTATCAGAACTCCTCCAGACATCAGTCTGGAGGAGTTCTCCTGACATCGTGGCGGGTACTATGGTTAGAGGACATCGTAGCAGGTACTGTGGTTACAAGGAAAAGTCACTTCGAATAGGGGTGTAGGGTGAATAGTTTTGTCTTAATCTTGGCATGAGTAAACCAATCGACACTTTCATTCTTCCATTACACCCCCATTAGAAATGTGCTCTCACTTACTACCATAGACAGTTCCCAGACTTTTAGTCTGGAGGAGTTCTCCTCAAACTAAAATAGTTATCTAGTTAGTAGAGTATCTAGTTTTTTCCCATTTAGGAAGATGCCACAATAAATGGTATGTAGAATTTGTATTGCTGGCATTAGATACTTCATTACGAAAGATTGTGAAGAAGAAAAAAAATAATTTCTGTATCAGCACCTAACAGAATTAGTCACTAAGTTTTGGCACCAATCAGGCATATTGGCATCAAGGAGCAAATTTTAAAGGTGAACCCAAGGAAAGCCATTAAATAATTTATTTTTTCATTTCATACAAAATCCTTCAGTGTCCTGGCAATTGTAGTTGCCAGGAACAGATACCAATGTAGAAATAAATCCCATTGATGCTCAATTGTGAAATTACAGTAATAGGTATCTAATATTATTATTAATTCTCTGAGCAACCTTAGTGGGGGACTCGTACTTTCACAAGGAACTCTCGACTAGTGTGACGAAAAATTCCGAGCTCCCAGACCTCGTCAGAGGCCTGGCCAAAGAGACTATCCAGAATATTCCCCGTGCTTCCCTAAAAATATTCACTGATGGTAGCAGAGGAGGAGGAATTTCCGGTAGTGGAGGGTATATTCCCTACGGGTGCTTTTGAATACAAGATCAATAATCCCAACAACAGTTCAGTTTTTAGGTCTGAGTTTATTGCTATCAGAAAAGGCTTGCAATTTGCTGCTCGGGCAGATACTTTTCAAAATATTTGGATATTGACTGATAGTCGTCCCTCAATCCAGCATATCTCTAATTGGGATATTGTCGAAGATCAGACCAGCCTTGATATTTAAGACCTAATTGACAGGCTTTCATCCAACCATTCTATACAATTTCAGTGGATTCCTCACATGTTGGGGTTGATGGGAATGAGAGGGCAGACTTCCAAGGTCAAATCCGCTGCCGAAGAAGACACTGATCATTGTGGGAAGCTTACCTTTAGTGAAATTTCTTCCCTACAAAAATGAAATTTAACAAGACCATAAGAACTCCTCCCAACCACTCTTGTTATTTTGCAAAAAAACCGGGAGAATCTTTCAATTATTATAATCTTCCCCTTAACGTCCGGCAGGTGGCGCAGCGCCGCAACTGTTGTGTCTTTTTTGTTTTTGCAAATGTAAGAGAGCGTAGAGGTGCGCGCAAATGAGCAGTGCAATAATGATATCTATAAATATTGTTGTAAATAAATAATTAATATCATTAAGCTCTTACTTCCTCTCCCCTCCAACCGAGCTACTCGACACCTGAACAAATGAAATGGGATTACAACACAATCTTAGACCGAGAGCCCATCAAACTGTTTTTTCACGCTTCTTGAGTGGCCACACTTTCAACCGGGGCCAAAAAACTTATCCTGAATGTCATTGGTGCTCGACAGACATGGCCTCCCCTGCGCATATTCTGACTTGCTTGGGATTCAGTAAAGATGAGGTCCTGCGAGATTCCAGTCTTTTTATGGACTTTTTGGAGGTGTTCGGATTCATGGGAGTCGTCTAGCGCTGCTAGACAATTCCGAGATTAGCAACAACATTATTATTACATATTAATTATATACATACAGGTACTGTGAAAAGATTTTTTAATATAAATTTTCTTCAATAAATTAAATTTTTTCTACAAAGATTTAAGTTTCAAAAAAAATTTAAATGCCATAAATCAGGATAAACTGTAGGTGTTTACAAGAACACTAATCTGCGAAAAATTGCATTAAAATGGTTAGAAATCTTCAAACACTTTGGTTGATTGATGAAAAATATTTTCCAATAGTAACTCAAAAAGTTTTCAATATCACCAATCAAAAATTCAAAGCCAAAAAAGTTTTAAAACAGAATTTTTAATCAGTCCAAAAAAATGACTACTTGTTTTTTTAAATTATTTCAATGTTGTGGATGACAAAATATTTTCAGAAACTACGGAAATTTCGCAGTAGTTGGAGGATATGAGAAGAAAAAAATGCATAGAGTTGCTACAGTCAGTGTGATTTGCATTTATATTTAAGAAACATAAAATTGACAACAGGAACCAGAAAATGTAATTATTATATGTAGTAGTAAACAGATCATTTTGTAGAAACATTGGCTACTTTCACTTAAAAACTGACAAATAGAATTTCTATATATTTGGCTTAAAATAATAATCATTTAATTAAATCAATTAGTTTCGTAGCTTTTTCTATGTATCTATTTTCGACGCACATAATATACATCTATAAATGACTAATTTATATTCAGCTTATAAAAGAAAACTAAAAGAAATGCGTCGAGTCATACATAACATCATATCGATAAATTATGTAAAAAGAATTGGGCAATTTGTTTTTACAAATGTGTAACATTTAGAAGACTTATAACTTTCATACGCGTTTAAATGACTTAAATACTATATATATATTAAAAAAAATAGGAAAGATCGAGGAGTACCAGTATGAGAAAATTTTTTTTTTTATTGGCTATCTGAAACAGCTGTTTCTGAATCTTTTACATGTTGAAAATGAAACAAAACGAGCAGAACTGTATTTGTCTCATGAAAAATAACTAGAAAAGAACAAAATCACATATTTTGTATTTATATGATCATGAAATATTCCTTAATTATAATTCGATTCAGTCCCCCCCCCCCTGAATTTTGTTCCAAATAGACAAATTATGGCACATTTATTAATTAAATTGATATGTTCAGTCACAAACATTTAACAGATTTCATGATTAATATTACCGTAATTCGTATATAGCCGATATTAAAAACATTCAGATATGTATTAAAATTTTTTATATTTATAGATTTTTTCATTCAATACAAAACTTCTAGAATATTGTTTGTGATTTACACTTTCAAATCTATATAAATATAGATACAAATAATTGAAAATAGCAACATTAATAGAAAATATAATTGATTAATTTTGATGTTCAGTGAAATGTTAAAAATTATTGCACATAAAATTGCCTAACTAGGTCAACAAAAAAAATTTCACATACCTATGCCTTTCTGGTTGAGAAATCCCGGAATTAACAAAACTTTTCCGCCATCTTGTTTTCTTGTTGACCTTTTCAAAATTGCAAAAATTAAATTCTAAAAAACAAAGTTAAGGATAGAATAATTTAAATTTTAATTTTTTTAAATAAAAATAATGATTTTTAAAGTAATAATTAGTAAGCTTTAACTTATATTTAACTTTTCATAAAATGCGAAATTTGAAAGCAACCAATCAGATTTCTAGGTTACAAATCGTAGATACGCCAAATCACTGATATGACGTCACTAGCATTATTCGATGGACCGCCATTGCAGGAGAGAGACGCATAAGTATATTGCTTGTGAAATCTGAAATTGTGTAAGAAGAAATTGGATCTATGTGGCATGGTTTTAAGATTTTATATTTAATCATAATAGTTAGTTTTCTTACTACACTAGTACGAGGGGAATGGCGTTACAGAGTGAGGTTTCCCCACCCTTGGTAGGGGATCCTAACAAAGACACAAAGCTTGACGGAGATACAAAAAGGTCGAGTATCAAACAAAATCCCAACAGTTTTATCCATATTTCCACCTTGGTAATATTTTCATTTCGGGAGGGCTCAAAAATTATTAACAACTCCAAAATTAACGGAATAAGCTGTTCGCTTTTCCAGTGAGGTTAGATAATTTTAAATTTACCAGATATTAATTTTATAATTAAATGCATGTGATGCAGAAGGTAAAGTTAGTCATAAAGTAATAACATCAAATAATTAACATTAATCCTGAAATACTCTTAGAGGTTAATAATAATTAGTTCGTTTATAAAGAATAATGATAAGATCTTAGCCAGGTAAAAAAAAAAAAATGCCAATATGGCCGACTGATTTATTATTACGTCAGCCATTGTGAAGAAGGATTCTAAATTGAACGCGACTTAAGTTAATTATAGTCGCAAGAGTAAGTACAAAAATGATTTTGCAAAGTTAAGATTATTATTTATTAAGACAATTATTGTCGAATTATATTTAAAACTAATCTTGTTTTTTTTTCTTGTATTATTTTCGATAATTTTTAGTAAAATTTTTATTTATTATTTAAGTGTATTAAATTATAATTGCTTATTGTATGTTTTTCTCAAACTTATTAGTGATTTTGGCATATGTCGTTATATTGATCCCCTCGGCGTACTTGTGTGAACCCCGTCGATGAATTTTCAGGCGGAGTGTTAAAAAATTTTATTTAATCTTTACATATTTTTTTTTTAAAGTTTATTCTGTGTTTTCATATGATAATAAAAATTATTTTAGATTATATTCAAAATTTGGTAGAGATTTCAAAATTTCGCATTGGACCCAAGTCAGTGAGTGCCTTCCCCCTCTCCCTCCTTCCTGTCTTTGTCTTAGAATTGGTGTAGGGTAGGTGTAAGGATAAAATCTTTTTTTAAAAAAAATCTGTACTAGATTATGTAATATTTTTTACTGTTAAACCGATTTATTTTAGTATTCATTCTTAAATTCGTTGTTAATTGATTTGTTAAATTTTTTATACTCTTATGAAATTTATTCGATTAGTTCATTTTCTTAATTGAATTTTTTAATTGTTGTAAATTATAAGAATTTTTTTTTTTTAAAATGAGTGTTTGTTTCAACCAGTTGATTTTGTTATAATTTAAATTTTTATTTATTTTGTCTTTATTGCCAATGTTTTCTTCTTTTTTTTTTATAACCATTAAATTGCGCAAGTTAAGTCCTTATTCTTTTCAAGTGTGTAGAAGGAGTCCGGAAAAAAGAAAGAAAACCTGATTTCACAGCTGTTAAATAACGCTCTCCCCACCTTCCCTGTTTAGAATTCAATAGACGATTCAATTTTTATAGCATCCCTTTAGCAAAGCTCAAAATAAAAAAATAAAGATACGTTGAATTTCCCCTCCATCCTCTCCACTTCCTTTTTTGAATTTTTTTCCTAATAGTTTTCATTTATTTTATGTATTTAGTCTTAGCGAGTAAATTATTTTTAGTTTGCATTATTATTATTTTTACTCTTTAACAGAAATTACCGAGGTTAACTTAAATAAATATTGCGAAATTATATTCCATGAATTTTTTAATGGTATCATTTCGCAATGTCTATGAAACCCTGAGTTTTTTTTCAGTCTACTTTCTCCTATCAGTTCCTCCTCTTCCACCCCCCTCACTCAACGATTAATACATGTTTATCTGTTTCGGTGAAATGTTTCCAAACTTTTGCTTTGTTTATTTTATTTATTTATTTTTTTTTTAATTTTGGGTGATGAATATCTGCGCAACCGTATCCCCCCCCCCCTGCATGATATCTTTTTTTTATCGTTTCCTTTTTTGAAATTTTTTTTTGTTTTTAGGCTATAATAATTTTTACTTTTACTGTAATTGAAAATGATTTTTAAGAAAAAAGTAGTACCGTTTTTTTTTTAAATGGTGAATACTTATTATTTTTTTTAAAATACGTTTCGCTAAGAAACAAGGTAAATAATGTTTTTTTTCAATTGTTCGAATTTTCTATTTCTATCACATGCTTTAATAGGCCGTTTTACTTTTTTTAAAGACAAAAAAATTTCATAAATTATTAATTCAATTTTAGGTACTAACTATTGCAGTGTATTTGGTATGGAAAAAAGTTCCATCTAAAAAAAAATTTCAACCTTAAGTTTAAATTTCTAAGATAATCATACTTTGTAATTTATGCGACTAGGTTAGAAAGGATTTTGACGGTTTTTTATTGATAGTATGAATATTGGTGAACTATCAGATTTAATTCAACCTCCATTATGTAAGAATTAAAAAAGCGGGAAGGTTGCATACTGTTACAAAAAATAAATTCTACTTACTTACAGCATGTTAATTTTTTATCGCTATTTTTTTATTGAATAGCAAATTAGTTTATGTTTTGCTTTATTTTATTACTGGAAGTAATATTAAATCTATATAACTAATTCTAAGGTTCCCGTATGTATTCTTTTAACTTTTTCAAAGCATAATAATAACTTTGAAAAAGCTTTAAGAATCCCTACTTTACAACCTTCGAAGTAACTGGGTTCAATAAAACGCATGTCCATTATTAAAATAAAAAATACTTAAGTGTAAGGAATGAGGAAATTACGTTCTTGTAATTAATTTTTTACGTGCATTGTCAGGGAAGTAGTAGACTTCCTTTTATCCCTGTAAAGGCGATCTAATACTTACATGTTCAAAAAGTAAGTTACAAGATGAATTATTCAAAACTTAGTGAATTTTAGGATAACTAATTGAGTATTAAACCTCGGGTAAGTTTATTATCATCATAATTTTTTTTTTTTTTTACTAAAAAAAATGCCATTACTTCGATGACTCCATTTATTGCATAAGTTTTACCGAAATTTAAAGTTGGGGTATAATGCAGAAAAATAATATTTAAGTTGAAATGCGAATCTAACTGTTCAGAAATTATTAATTTTTTAACTCAGTTTTAATTTGGTTTAATAGTTTTTTTTTTTAAAAAATATTTTTAACGTTTTAATAATTAGCTTGGTTTTCTCATTTTTTTTAGATTGCGTACGTTTTGATGTGGGGTGGGGGCGGGTTCACTGCTCCGTGACTTAATAACTTGTACGTTCTTCGTTTTGTTTTACCGCAGGACTAAGTTTGTTGCACCGCTTGATTTCTGTATTTAACTCAATATAAAAAATTGACTTTTAACATAACTTCAAAAGTCAGCCATTACCACTAGAAGTTTAAAGGAACAAAAAAAAATGTTAAAATCTGGGGTTAAAAATTGATCTAGTAGTTACTCAACCATAAATAATGCGTTTCTGTTTTGTATTCTTTTTTCTTGCAGATTTATTTCTTTAGTTACATTTAAACTTAAAATATTTAATTATAATTTCGTTAAATTATTAATAATTTAAGAATTATGTGAAAGGATGACTCGTATTTCAATAATGTCATATTTCAGACTTGTTCATTTTTTTTTTTTTTTTTTTTTTGAAAAAAAAAAAAAAAAAAAAAAAGACCCGGAAGGTGCTCTACAAAATGTTGATATTTTATATATAATTTGTATTTTGAACTAAACAATTGGTTTTGCTTTTGATTAGAATTCTTTTCGATTAATGACTGGCGAAGATGATCTAAAATTTAAGATCTTGTTTTTGTCCTGTTTAACCGTTTTAGGCGCAAGCCTTTTATCGTTCATGTTTGTTCAGATGAAATTGCGACAACTTAAGATTTTAGCTTTCTGAAAGGGAGGTCTTAGTGCTCTGATTTGGGAAATTATAGTTAAATAGTTTCCCCTTTAAAAAAAAATTCAAAAACGCAAGCTATTTTTATTTATTTGTTTATCAACAAAACAACCTTTTTTTTTCTGTTAAGACTATTTTTATGAAAAAGGAAGTACTGAATGCGTTATAAAGTTAAGGGAACTTATCAGTATTCATTTGCCCAGTGGGTTCCATCCGGAGTACTAAGGCATAGAAGTGCATCGAGGGGAAAAAAATAATAATAATAGGAAAGGCAGAAAGATTTTATTTTCCTGCTAAATTTCTCTGATTTGCTAAAAACGATTATTGTACCTTTTATTGAATGTTTTATTTTTAAGAAGCTTTTAGAATATTTACTATATGACACAAAGAAATTTTCTTCAAAATTGCAAGCGCAAAAATTATTTTTTATTGTTATGAAGAAAAGACAACTACAGATGAAATGAAATTGAATGTCACACAACGGATTACTTATAAATGCCTTACAGCGGATGACGCGCACGTGGTTATCGTTGCCATTTTGAATATCTTTCTTTCAGAACAGTTTTTATTATTTTTGTAACCCCCCCCCCCTTCTTTGTCAGCAAAAATAAGCAAATCATCTAAACCGCTGTGTAACTGAAAAAATAACGTAAGTTCTTTACGATCGATTACGGAAAAACAACTATTTTCTTTCCCTTTGAACGCTGAAATAGAATTTCATAATACTTAAAATTACTTAAAAAAATAATAATTATTATTTCGCAACTTATACGAAGATCCCAAGTAAATTAAAACTTCAATTTTATATTTTTTGTCGCTTCTATTCATTTTTTTATTGCACACGTAAACTCATCTCTTGCTTAAGTAAGAAAATAGTAACACCCCCTTGTGTTTTGATTTGAGTTTCACTAAAATAATCTTAATTTTTTAGCTAAATTTAAATAAAAACGAAACTTGGCATACAAACAAAATAGACGTTTAATTCATTTATAAAATTTGGAGTAGAAAATATATAATTAATTTTTTAATCTCTTTCTTGTTTTGATATCGTTATCATTTTCTAATATCTTTTATTTTTTAGGTCGTAAATTTCGTGAAAATTTTAACTGATGAAAATTAATTTCAATTAAATATATTTCATTGTTTGCATTTTGTGCAAGACTAAAATTTAACTTTATATAATAATTTTAAAAAAATTTCTAGATTCGTTGCCTTTAAACGATTGTTACGATCTAAACCCCATTTTAAAATAAAATGCATATGCTTATGTAATTTATAATACTGTCTTTTTCCTGTTGAAAAGGGGTCGTATGTGACTTCATTGTTATATTTTTAGAGGGGGGTGGACATGTGTTACGCACTCTGATTGGTATAGACAGGGTTCATAGCGTTTTTAGAAAGTGCTTATTTTCGGTGCTTTTTTTATTAGGTATTTTTTAAAAAGTGCTTCATTTTCCCTTTTCGAAAAATGAAATTTTTTATTCTTTATCATGTCGATTTTCGCCGCGTATTATGCAAAAGCGTGGTTTTCAGATTTTTCTATTCAACCTTTTCAAAATCATTCAAACACCATTTCGGCGTGCCATCGTTCCGCGTCGTATGAAAGCACCAATCATTTTACATGTTTGATGTAATCAGGGGTCTGTCCAGACATTTTGTGAAAGGTCCGTTTTTGTAAAATTGTGAAAAAATTACTCGTAATTTGTGAATATGGAATAAACGTTAAGTCACATTCTTTCAACCACGGTCCGCTTTTGAGAATTTGTGCAAATATTATTGCAAAAAAAATTTTTTATGGAGTTTTTAAATTGTAAAGACATACAAGATTATGCTTAACACTAAAATTATAATTAAAAAAATTGAATTTTAAAAAATAAACAGCAATTGCAGCTACTAGCGATGCAATATATAAATGATTGGTATTTAGCCTATATAGCGAACGCAGAATATTCATTTCGGACGAATAAAGGAAGAAGCGTCTGCCGAAGACAAAATTTAGTTCGTTTACATCCGTCTTTCTCCCCCCCCCCCTCTTCCTGGGAAGGGTTTATTCGATTAACAAAACAATAATGAAGATAAACAAATTTGTGAAGGGTCCGTTTTTAAGTTAAAATATTTTGTGAAGGGTCCGTTAACGGACCCAAATTTCTTCTAAACAGACCCCTGGTAATGCTTGTGGGTCCGCGTGTGCATATACTGAGCTGGATTCAGTGAGAATTATCTTTGCACTGTCATGTGCAACTCAGCTGCATTTTGCAAGAGATTCTCAATTTCAGGCTTCATTTTCCTCCCCCTGAAATCAAACCGAAAATGTCTTATTTTTTTATGGTAACTAATGTAATCAAGAAAAAAGTGTTCTTTTGTCAGAAACTAGTCGTTTTATCATGTCGTTTTATCATGATCATAACATAAGGGGTCTGTTTAAAACGGACCCTTCACGAAATATCTTTTCATAAAAATGGACCCTTCTATCTTCACTATTGTTTTGTTAATCGAATAAACGCTTCCCAGGAAGAAAAAAAGAAAGATGGATCGAAAAAAAAATTTTTTTTGTGTGGTGCATCTCTAATTTAGAAGCAGCAATTGCTGTTTATTTTTGAAAATTTAATTTTTTTGTATTGTAATTTTATAGTGTTGAGCATAATCTTGTATGTCTTTACATTTTAAAAACTCCTTGAAAAAGTTTTTTTTTTGCAATAACAGGACCCTATTTGCTCAAATTCATAAAAGCAGGACCCTGGTTGAAAGAATGTGACTTTTATTTTATATTCACAAATTAAGAGTAATTTTTTCACAACTTTTACAAAAACCGGACCTTTCACAAAATGTCTGAACAGACCACTGATCATGTAAAGTCTGAAAATTAATTTTGCATTTTGTTAATGTATATAGCGCTTAAAAAGTACTTGAAAGTGCTTATTGAAAAATTTCGCTATGCGCCCTGGTAGATTTTTTTCCCTAAGTTAGGCTTTTAACTTATTTTTTTTTTTTTTAACATTAAGTTTTTTCTTATCTGGCTATTTATATTTTCGATATAAACTACTTGAATGAGTGCGGACGTAAACTGTGGGTCCTTGGACGGTATCCGTGAATAGACTTCGTAAGATAAGGGAAGTGAATCTCTACAATTTTCCTAAACAATCGGGATTGCGTGCGACACTGCAAATTGCCATAGCAACGAAGGACCTTGGTTGATGGCCCTTTCCCTGTTTATACACGGCAATATAGCGAGGAAAAGGTTGAATTCTTAAAATAGAGCTTTAATTTAACATTCGATTGTTTCCCTCTTTAACACAAACGATAACATTTAAGTTTGATTCTAATTTGAAAAATAAATCAATGAAGTAGAGTCAAAGTTTAAATAACTGTGAAATTTTCTAGATTAAAACTTACATTCGCTTCAAAAAGATTACAAATTGGAAGTAAAAGCCTACATAATCGTGGTGCATAGCGTTTTTAAAAAGTTCTTAAAGGTGCTTATTCTCAAATTTCGTTTTTTTTTAGAGCCCTTAAAGGTGTTTTTTTTTTCATTTTGGGTGTTTTTAAAAAGTGCTTAATTTTTCCCTTTTCGAAAAAGGAATGTCGATTTTCACCATGGATTATCAGGGGTCTGTTTAGAAAACTCTTTACAAAATATATTTTCATAAAAACGGACCCTTCTCAAAATATTTTAACTTAAAAACGGACCCTTCACAAAATGATTTTTCTTTTAATCCGTCCCTTCATAAATTTGTCCGTCTTCATTATTGTTTTGTTAATTGAATAAACCCTTCCCAGGGCAGAAAACAAGAAAGATGGATATAAACGAATTAAGTTTTGTCTTCGGCAGGCGATTCTTCCATTATTCGTCCGAAATGAATATTCTACGTTCAGCAGTATAGGCTAAATATCTAATATTTGTCTGTTGCATCTCTAATTTAGTAGCAGCAATTACTGTTCATTTTTAGAAATTTAATTTTTTTAATTATAATTTTACAGTGCTTGAGCATAATCTTGCATGTCTTTACAATTTAAAAACTCATTGAAAAAGGTTTTTTGCAATAGCGGACCCTATTTGTACTAATTCACAAAAGCCGGACCCTGTTTGAAAGAATGTGACTTAACGTTTATTTTATATTCACAAATTACGAGTAATTTTTCACAATTTTTACAAAAACGGACCTTTTACAAAATGTCTGGACAGATCCCTAGTTATGTAAAAGCTTGCTTTTCACAGCAGAGTTCGATGAGATTCTAGCACTCTCATGTGCTATTTGCAAGATATTCTCAATTTCTGGCTTAATTTTCCACACTCTGATATCGAACTGAAAAATCTCTTGTTCATTTTATAATGGCTGATATAAGCAAGAAAAGAGTTCTTTGTTAGAAACTAGTTGTTTTATCATGGGCATGTAAAGTCTTTGAAAATTATTTTGTTAATGTATATAGCACTTAAAAATATATTTAAGTGCTGAAAAAGTACTTAAAAGGTGCTTATTTTTGTTGAAAGATTTGACTACGTATTCTGATATTTTAAGCGAATGAAGGTTTTAATCAATGAATATCTTGGCTCTTCAGTTTTGTGGGATTATTTATTTAATAGGGAGAAAAATTATTAGTTCCGTATTGAAAAGTTAAGAAAATATCACTTGTTCTCCTCAATTTTTTACATTTTTTCCACGCTGGGGTTTAAAGAAGCTTCCTAACCCACTTGCATCTGATGATTTTTGTTTTCTCTTTCCCCTTTCCAACCTTTACTTGGTGTAGATTTAAAGTAGTTTAGCCGATTCTGGCTTTTGAGCTTATAATTTCTATCTTCAATATAATATAAAATCGCTGTAGAAGGAAAAAAAATAACATCTTTTCTATAGTTTTTATCTTATAAGTGTATAAAAAGCTATTAGAATTATAACAAAATATGAAAATCTCAAAAATTGACGACTTTTTGGAAATTTTCAGAAAGACAAAGGGAAACGTTTTGCGATAATATGTGCTAAAAATGACGTTATAAAGTCTCGTTGTATTTAGGAATTTAAATCACAATCTATTTAGACTTATACTCACAAGTTTTATGTGCTCAAACTTAAGTAAAACTATTATTTGAGAAAAATGCACTTTCCGTTTGAAATTAGAAGATTCTTTTATCATGTCTCTTGTAATTTTTTTAATTGTGCAATCGATTTACGTTTAAAAATAGTACAATAGCAAAGATGGCTTGGTAAACTTTTTTTAGTTTCTGCCTTTTCTGACTTGAATTCAACTAAATTTTTATAGATTAGAGATCTTCAATCTTTTTAATCGAGAGCTACATTAGTAAATTCGAGAATGCAACTGCTAGATAATTTAGACGAAGAAATTTGCGCTGAATTTTGTTATGTTTGTCGATACGAAATTAAGGAAGGATAAAAAAAAAAAAAACGTTAAATCTAACTTAAGGAAAGTGAGCATAGACTAGCTGTTCAAATAAACGAGTGATACCAAAGATTAAGAACAGGGTATGTTTAAGTATTTTCAAAATACCATTTTTCTTTTTGTGACAGTTTTTTTTTTTTTTTTTTAATAAAATTTCGAATGAATTTTTTTTCTCTGTTTGCTGGCTAGATTTTTTTCTCGCTAAATACTATAATACGTCGATTTCTTTTTTTCCTTTTCTATAAGCTTAATTCCCAAGTTATGTATTTTAGTAGTTATCACCTGAAAAAAAAAATCACTTTCTTTTATTTTTATTCTTTTTTAATTGACCTTAAACTCCTATGTTTGTAAAATAGTTCAGCGGGTCAAGCTTTTCAAAACAACTCATTTTCCTTTTTATCTTGCGTAGAAGGTGATATAAATATTCGGTGTTAGAATTGCCAGCTCAATTTAAACCCCACATTTTCTTCAAAAGAAAATTCTTAAATTTAATAAAATATAGTACCCATATTTAATTCTTTTATGATATCTTTAGATATCAGTTAGGTTATACCTCACATAAAATTATGAAAGTGAACAAAAATGTTATTACAAAAAGGTATTAGCTACTTGTTCTAATAAAATAAATTGTATTTTAGTTTTATTACAGTCCGTAAATAGTCGTGAGCGTGCGGCAATTATTGTTTACCTTCGTATCCTTGCAATTCTAAAACCAATTAGACTTAGAAAAATCATCCTACGCTAATTCGATATTTCTATTAGAACTGGAATTCGGTTCTTGGAACTAGCAGCTTTTTCGTCCCTCAATGAAATAGATATCCCACAAAAACAAATTGAAAGAAATGTTATATTCCACAAGAACAAATTGTTAAGATAAGGTGTTCTACAGTCCTCCATGCAAAAGGGGGCGACCACAAACTATTTGTTGCTCATAAATTATCAATTTGTTTTTGTGGGGTATCTATTTCACTGAGGAAAGCAAAAACAGCTAGCGGGATCTATCCTTTGAGACTCCTTCCCCTCTTGAGCAACTAATGATCCCTAATTTATCACATAAATATTAAACTAGTTTATTTTATACTAACGAATACTATAATTTAATTGTACTAATGGAACATAAGTGCTCGGGTTAACTCATTGATTATATTACTAAAAGGAGCAACCAAAAAAAAAATCGATCCTATGTAATTAATGGAGGGGGGGATTGAATTCTAAATCCATACTATAAATAAATGTAAACACATAATTCTATGGTAAAGAAATGTATTTCCAACAAAATATTAATATCTCAAATATAATTTCATTTTTGTGCTATTATCTAAACAATTAAACATTTTTGTTTATATTATCCACCAGTTCTGATTCGTGAAACTTGCAATTATATTTATAAACAGCTGATAATCCATAATTTATTTAATATTTCGGTTCTTCTTTTTTTTTTAAATTAAGTGAAGTGCTAATAAAAAATGAAAAGAAAAATAGCCTAATGAAGAAAAAAAAAATCATACGACCATGTAAAGAATAAGTTATGAAAAGGATATGCATTTATACAAAATTGCGGCAGTATTTCTCATCGAACTTTTCAACTCAAAATAAAAATAACTAAATTCAAGAATGTATGTTTCTTTGATAACCATTCTCATTGTTTACGACTGTTTTTTCTATTTTTTTCCATCTTATGGAGAATAAAATAAATAAATAAATTCATAACTAGACAGGAAGCAGCTGTAAACATTTGAATTTCAAGTACCTGACAAAACCAGTAAAATCTGTATTTTGTTTATTTTTTAACAATACTTTTTTCTTTAATATGAATTAAAATGATTTTACACGATTTTTGAATAAACCCTCCTATATATTAAAAAATGCAGAAATCAAAATATCCCTTATTGATATAGTAATAATTTATGAAATTAAATTTTAGATCCTACTTATAAATTAAGACTTCAACTTGACACAGTTGGTTATTTGTGTTATATTTAACGTAACAGAAAATATTCGTTTCCTCTTTAGATAGTAAATTAGTTAAGTATAAAATAAAGAATTAAAAATTTGGTAGCATTTTTTGCCGAACAAAAAATTTGACCAGGGCTATCGGAATTCAAGCCCCCACCCTCGAACCTCATTTGCTCGATAGGATGGATCTATTCTGCTCTAAGGGGTATGTCAGAAAGTTTATTAAATTTTAAACCCAACATCCAAATTGATAGATAGGAAAGAAACTTTTGAACAACTTGTTATTTTTTTACGGTTGTAGTTAATTAAAATACAGGGTAACCACAAAATAGGGTTATTATACCAATCTGGGAAAATCAGATAAAATAAATTTTTTAAAATTTAGGTTCAATATTTTCGCTTTTTTTTTTTTTTTTTTTTTTTTTTTTTAACATTTTTGGGATTACTTAAAAATTTTAATGGCTAGCTAGTAACTGAAAAATTAAATGTTTCCGGTTACAGAAAAAGAGATGTTTGTTAAATTCTGCCCATAGAATTCGGATTTTTTTTTTTCTTCCTGTGTGTGATCACCCTATAATAGTTATTTCTTTTAAAGGAAGCCAATATTTCCTCATTTTAAAAATAAATTCGTTTTTATCCGCCCATTCTTCTCCCCTCCGATTAAAAAGACCTGTTTTTTTTTTTTTTTTTTTTCTTCTTCTTTCTTTTCCTTCCTTTGGAGAGACAGGGTTGAACTTTTGTCGACAAAAATCACTTGAAAAAATTAAGTCTTTTAAATCTTTTTTTTTACATGACATAACTTTTAGCTTATTATAACTGAAAAATTATCTACGATGAAATCCTCAAAAAAATTTTTTTTTAATTAAAAGCTTATACATTTATGAAAAATAATTTTAAGTTACTAAAAAAAACTAAGTAAAGTGCAGTTTGCTTCATTAACAATTTCCATCATTTAAAATTTTATTTTATTCTTCTGAAGAAGGGCTGCTCAACCTGCGACCCTCGAAAGCTTCTGAACGCAATGAATTAAAAAAAAAAAAAAAAAAAATGCTGACAATTTTGAATCTTACATTTAAGTCATCACCTTTTAATACGCTCAATTTGCACTGATTCTATTGAAAAAGAAATTTTCTCGATCGCTTTTTCATTCTACGAAATTCCACATGGTTTTAAAAGACCTAATATTTTTAATTCAGTATGAAAAACGCGGATTTCAAATTAGAGTAAGTTTTACCGATTTCATCATAAATCCAAGTGATATTTCGATTTTTTTTTGGGGGGGGGGGGGGCATTTATATTTACCAATTTTCATGTGGTTTGTTAAGATTCCGATACATTATTACAATTTGTGATATATAAATCGCGCATCTAATTCATCGGTTTTTGACGTTCTTTATTTGTACCGATTTCATCATAAATCAAAATGATTTTTTTTAAAGACAGTTGTTGCTGCGGTTTACCGCGAGTTTTTGAAAATCGAGAAATTTCATTACGAAACACGAGTTTCAAATTACACATTTATATAACCACTTTTTGCCTCGCTTCCCTTTCGCCCATATCAACATAAATCCAAATAATGTTTAGATCTTTTTTTAGCGTTTATAACTACTAATTTCCTTGTGGTTTATAAATTCTCGATACATTTATTACGACTCGTGAGTTATAAATCCCGCATCGAATTGAACACTCTTTTGCTTGTTTTATTTGTGCCAATTTCACCTTTTTTCAAAGAAAATTATTAGGACGTTTTTCCATGTGATTTTGAAAATCCCATATTTTTATCACATATATATATTATTAATACAATGTTATTGCACTATGAAAAATTCGAAAACTTGACGAAATTGCGAGTTTTTAAACTGCTTTACTGTTAGTAATTAATTTTGTTTTATTTATTTTTTAATTTTGGTGATTTTTTTAGGGGAAAAACTAAAAAGAAAACGTTTTCTATATAAAATTCTTAAAACCTCTAATAATTCTTAAATAGAAATAATAACTGAAAAATAATATTAATAAATATTGATATTTATTTTGTACTAAAATGGATTTGTTTTAATTTTTGGTGTTTCTTTAAACATTATAAATTTTGTTAATTAAAATATTTAATTCAAATTTATATTACTCTATAAAATGCGTGTTTATTTTTCTTGCCCTTTCATTCTGTAAACTCTTAAGTTTTTTTTTTTTTTTTTTTTTTTTGTTAGAATTTTTATCTAATATTATCTATAATATATATTCGATAAATGAAGAAAAAATTTTTTTTAAAAAGTAGCAGTTTTTTTATAGAAATAAATTTAAATAATTAAAAGTATTTAATTTTCTGCTAATATGGTATTTAAGTTTACTGGTAAAAAAAATATTTAGTACTTAAAACACTAATGTTAATATAAAAATTATATGTGTCGCTAACTTGAACTAAATATGCATGCGGCCCTTCGTTAATCTACCTGCTGTGCAAGTGGCCCTTCACCTAAAAAAAGTTGTGCACCCCTATCTAGAATATTAAATATTTCTTTTAACACTGTCAACGTAGCAAAATAATAGCTTTTAGGAAGTAAAGAGGGTAGGAAAAAATATCCTAATTCAAAGACAAAATTAATACTTAAAGAAAATTTTTAATATTTAGTCACTTATTTCAAAATTCTTTATTAAATTAAAGACATGTTTATTATAAAATTTTCAACCAACATATTTCTGATAACACGAAGTATATTCTATAACACATTTGCGTATCAATATAAATTTCTTTATTAATTATAACACAATATATTAATTATACCAAAAAACTACATCTGGTTTTGTCCCACCTTCCCGTATTTATAAGCAACCTTAAATTTTTTATTTAAAAAAAAAAGATATTTTTAGAATGGATAAAAGCTTAAGATAATTCGTGCTGTTGAAATAAATTCTTATGTGCAGCGCTTTAATTAGATTATTGATTTTTATTAAACTACTGAAAATGTGAGTTGCAAAATACTTAAAAAAAATAATGTCGCGTTTCTGGAAACTGATTACGAAATTTAACTTATCGTAAACCTGTTCCAAATAGAGTTTTTTTTTTTCTTCTTTTTTTTTTCCTCCCTTTCCTTTTTTACGAAAACAAGAGTAGCATATTGTTTACGTCGGTTTGGTTCTGTTGGCTTTGTTCCCATAAACTGGAGCATGCGCAGAAGCATACTATCAACTACTACTACACAAGCTTTATTTCGCAGAAATGGTTCTGTCATTTCATCGGGTAGAAAGAGAGGGAGGGGAGAGACAGGCGTAAAAGCCTTCAAAAGTGAATGTCCTTGAATTCATTTTTTATGCGTCGCATATTCATCTCTAATAGAATTCATTTTTGTGTGAATATATAATTCGAAAGCTTCTTTTTAATCATTATCACAACCGTTGTAATTCACTACTTCTTTTCTAAAAATCGATTTCTAAATGAATTTCATGCTATAAATATATGCCGCAAGCTCTTTTATATGTATTTGCCAAATAAATCTTAATATTTTGTCTTTTTTTTTTCTTCAATTAATCTTTCCTTAGAGTTTCTAGATACATTTATTACAAATTAATTAAATTCTGACTTTTAAGAACTTAATGTAGATATGTTCCCTACTTGTCTTAGGTTACGGCTGTAAAAAAATAATAATAAATAAAAAAAATTTTACGAAGAGGGAAATTGCATGATGGATTCAAAGTAATTCTGTTACAGAATAAACAGGCTAAAAAAATCCCTCATATGCAACATTAGTTCAAAAATAAATAAAATAACTCAGTCTGTACGTAGAGTTCTGCTTCATCTATGCAAATAGCGCCTAATATTTCCAGATAAAACAAATAAATAAACTCGTGGTAGTTAATATTTTGTCTACTATATATTTTGTCGTGCAATAATTTGGGATACAGCTTACACCTTCCAATGAAGCAAGCCGGGTTCGAATCCAAGTAATGGCTGGTGGATACGAATTCAGTGCTGACGTAAAATATCTTCAGTGGTAGACGGATCATGGATTAGAGTCCCCTTGCCGTTGGGCTAACCGTGGGAAGTATTCGTGGTTTTCCTCGCCGTGTAACGCAAATGCGGGTTAGTCCCATCAAAATGTCCTCCACGAATCCAAATACTTGATCCAAAAGTTACCTCGTCTTTTGAAATGAATTAAAAATTACAAGGCTATGGTGTTGAACCTAAGCAGTAGTGAACTCAAGATTGGATCAGCTGCCCAGCGACGGTTATAAAATAAAGTAGAACATAATTTTCGAACGTTCCCTTAATTTTTTTTTTTTTTTTAATTATACCTGTGTTAATAAAGAGAAAGTGAGTCAATTTACAAACTGATTCACTTTCTCAGTCTCTTTCTTCAGTCTCCAAACTTTCTGAAGCCAATTGATACCTGTTTTTTCCTTCCAAAAAACTAAAAGCTAGAATTATTAATTTATTATTCAACAGCATACCTGCCAACTTTCACTCTTTCCGAGAATCGATTTTCAGAGTGGTTGTAAAACAATAAACGAAAAACAATCTGACTCGAAAATATATTTATATTTTGATCCCGTTGAAATTCGCTTGCGCAAGGATTATTATGCTTTTATATATTTGTTATAATTATTTATATGCAGTGGTGGTCAAACTCATTTATAATTATCCTTATAATTCAAAAAGTTATTTGGAATAACATGAGTATGGCTACCACTTTAAATATGAAAATAAAATCTTCCGGAACAGTTGGCAGGTATGCAACAGACATCAGTGTGTAATATTTTAAAACATTTGAACTTACAATGCGCAACTCTTATCTATAACTGAATACCGCTTTTATTTCAAACAACTATTTAAATAAATGAAACGATGACTGAATTGTTATTTAATTTTCTTTTAAATTACTGTCTAGTGTTGTAAAATAACATTAAAATCTTGTGAATATGTATTTCATAAATTTCCGAGAATGGATCATCGAAAATAATTGTTGTTCATTAAGAGTTCACCGGTCTATCCACACAGTTAATCAGAACGACCTAGTAATTTTAATGACCAATTGATAAGGGCTGAAGGGTTATAAATTTTAATCTGATTTTCATAATATCAAACCAAGGTACTATATAGGTAAAATATTTTTCTAATAACTTATTATTAAAAACTATTAATTGAAAAGAATTCTTGATGTTAATTATATTATAGAGTGGTGCATTTATTGACTGGCCTTATTTTATTGATAGAAATTTACAAAATTTAATACTATTCCCACTTGGGATAATTATTGTTAATTGAATTAATTCTTTATTATTTTTTTGATTGTCCATTGTTTCCGCTATTATTCTCAAATCACAAAATTGAAAGATCGTGGATTATACATCTGAAATTGGTTTTCTAATATCAGGGTTGCCATAGGCCACTAAAATGCAACTATTTTTGGCATAAAGCGACTATGGCAATTTTTTTTTGCCTGAAAAGGCTAAAAAAGCAACTATTTTCAGGAAAAGGAGACTATTGGGAGACTTTTCTAAACTCCTAGTGATGTTTTTTTTTTTTAAAGCATAAATTGAAAATTTGAGCCCCACAAGATAGTTTCTGAACATACTAAACTTTTTTTTTCTTAAAAAATTTGGAAAATTTTGAATTGCAAATTTGAGTCTTCACTTTTTAATTCATTCAATCTGCACAGACTCCATTGTAAGTCTTTTTCGTTTCTCGATCGCCTTTTCAATGATTATTGCTACAAAATTCCGCATGATTTTAAAAAAAAAAAAAATTAATACGAATTTCGAATTTGAGTAATCACTTTTCATATATATAAACATCTACGCTTATATAAAAATTATCATATTTGCCACCAACTTGACTGAATGGATCATGGTATATGACAATTAAGTCATTAACAAAACTTTAGTCATATTTTTGTTCTTAGCTATGCAACTATTTTCCTATTTTTTGGCTACTATTTTCATGTTTTAGGCTACTAAAAGCAACTATTTTGTTCAATTTTTTTCTGTGGCAACCCTGTAATATGGAATTTCAGTAGTTTAATTATTATTGTGTGTAAGATATGTAGATAAATTTAAACCGTGTCTGTTGGTTGGAAAAAAAAAACTTATCCCAATTTGTAATTTTTTTTCTTTAGTACAGTTAATATTTTTTTTAAGAATACGCCATACCGCGAAAGAAAATTTTCAGAATGTAATTAGTAAAATTGTAAAAAAATATTTCCTTTCTTGTTCTATGACTCACAGTCAAGATGATGTATGATTCTTAGATAGTCTATTCTAAGTAAGTTGAATCAATGATAAAATAAACGAGTTCTTGCAATATGAATCATTAACACAGGAATGCCGTTTGACAAACGATAATACGAAGATAACGTATTATTTGTTCCACGATTGGTCATTGAAATTGCAGTATATTTTTAGTAATAAAGTGAATTATTGTATTAATATAAAACTAAAATTATTAAATACTTTAACGTGCTAAGAGATTCATTCTTGTATATTTTGTTCGAAATCAGTTATGACTAAATATTTGCATTATCGAAAGAGGTACCAGTATCTAGTTCATATTGGCATTATTTGTACTGACCACATCTAAATGTTGACCCTTTTCTGATAATCAATGGAGCCGTTATTTTTGTAAGTGGATTAAGTCTGTTAGGAGCTAAAAAGTCTTATGTTTTTAATAATCGTTATTACATTGTGATATTTTTTCGATTTTCTAGTGTAAATTACAAAACCAAAATCGATTAATCTTCGCCTTTATTTTTAAATTCAATCAATCCTTAATCGAAGCCTCGGACTTGCACCATTTTCAAAAATAACGGTTCAAATATTTACTGCAATATCAAATGACAAATTATCGTCTTACAAACGGATGCGTGTTGCATATTAAACTAGACCTGAAAATTCAATTTCTGGGCAATGGCCGGTAGACTAATAACTTTGTAGCCACTTTTTTCTCAAACTAAATTAGTCAGTGACCTTTTTATTTAATAGCAACTTAATTTTTTTTTTTTTTATGTTGCTTGGATAAAATATATATATATATATATTTAAATTCACATTTGATTAGGCTATAAAAAAGTAATTTAACAATATAAATATATGACAAAATTTAGTTAAATATACTGAAAATATTTCGGGAGGCGAAATACATTTAATGTATACATATGAACTTGGAAATATGTGAATTGTCAAAAAACTTGAATTTTTCCATTACAAGTTTATTATGTTTCTTTGAGTCTTCCTTAATTGATGTACTTTAATCATTTTCAAAAAGAAAAAAAGTGACTAATTGTTCATTTAATTTGTTTCACTTTTTTTTTTTTTTTTCTGTTGTTGAATCGACACTTCGCGAGTGGTTATTTTCAGCTCTAAATTAAACCATTATTTCTTACTGAGAGTTTAGAATTTTAAAAGCGTCAATTTTTTTTCCCCTCTGTGAATTTTTACACATTTGAAACTCGGGGGAAGTTTACTTAAGTAGCGTTCCATCGATTTACTTATTTTTGCATTAAATTCTGATTAACTATGGTCTGTTAACTATTGCATGTTTTATATATTTCTTCATGCTGATTTCATACCATTTACATTTGTTACAAACAAGAATATTAACACATTAAGTTTAAAATTTAACAGTTTTTGCAATATTTTCATCAAACATTTTTTAGAGTTTTAGGTTACTAATCTTGTGTTTTTCATTTATTTTAAACCTAAGTCTTTTTTTCAAACTTGGCCGATTATAGTTCCAATCCTTTTTTTTTTTTTCGAAATAAAGCCCTTGAATATTCCAAATGAAACGCTTTCCAATTTCTGAGAGAGCAGCTGAAAATCAATAAAAGCGTAACCAGGAAAACTAGTTTTCTTACTATGACCTCAGCGCGTGTAGGAAAAGAACAATAAAAAACCCTCTACATTTTCTGGTTCTGATTGACCTCATTATAATCACTTGCATCCTGTATTTGACGTTAAATGCTTCGCATATTGTGTTCAGAATTTATATTTTACCGTGTTTTCGTTAAAATTAAATGTTAGAAAATATTAAATTAATTACAGAAAGTTATTCCCCTTGTGAAATGACAAAATCACCAGAGATGGGGAGGTTAGAATCCTTTCAGCATTCGATCCGCCATTTTAAATCCTAATATCTTACTTCTCTTATAAGTGATGTGTTCTTTTTTGTTAATTTAAGTGAAAATATATTTATTTATTACAAATTCGTTATTAAATCGTCAGATCAGTTTATTTAAGTGGTAAATGATTTAATTTAATTAAAATTATGAGTCACGACTTTCGTAAAATTGATCAGAAGATGGCGCCAGTAGCTAAGTGAAAACTTTATTGAAGGAAGCCCCCCCCCCTCCCTATCTTTCATTAAACTTAATAAATATTTATTTTCAAACTGCTGCTATTTCATTATGAGCAAAAATGAACCACATCGACTAATGCTTTTGTCAAATAGTTTAGATTTCTTTTGTGAGTTAAAGCTCAAATATGTATTTTAATAAATTCTTGATTGCTATTCAAACAAAAATATTTTATAGAACTTCATAGTTTCTAGAAGTTAAATATTAATTGTAGGGTCTTTTTTTTTTTTCTTTCTTCATAACAATCCAAGTTTTTTTTAATTGTTTGTTTATTTATAGTCTAAATTTTTTTTAAATTTAAAATAAGTTAATTTATTCTAAATTTAAATAAAAACAAGTTTAATCCAAATAAAAGAAAAAATTTCTAAAATATCTTCATGTTTTAATTTAAATAAAAAAGATTAAGCATTATTTAAGTTAAAATTTTGAGGTTCTTTGTTAAGTGTGTTACATAACTTAGTTGATTCTTAAAATACTATTATTCTTAACAGAAACAATGAAAGATACATTAAGTACTGAAGTGATTGAGTGATATTTGTTATCAAATTGTAACTTGAAAGTTTTCTTTATTTTTTTTTCTTCTTTCTCGCATGTGTTTTAGGCCTGTAGTCATATCTTAATTATTTCTTTATTATTTTTTGTGAAATATAAAATATATTTTATAAATAGTATGAGATTAATTTTCTTACAGGTAGTTTGCAATATCTTTTTATTGCAGTATTTTAGTTAATTTATTTTTTGCATAATTAATTCTTTTAGCAAAGCATTTCAAATTATTCTTTATTCTTTAGCATTTCAAATTTTAGAGTACTGAATATGTTTTCATTTATACTTGCATAAAATGAAAGTTTAATACATAATTACTCAAGATTAATGAAGACAAGTAAATTTAAATAAAACTATTCTTGAAATAGAACTCACCATTTTTTTACATTTGTTTTGTCCTGCAAATTAGTAAATTTTTATCAGTTTAAAATCAAAGGATTTATTCAATGCTCTTCGCCTATATTAAGTACAACACTGATATTAAAATAGACTTAGTAATAGCTGGATTATGAATTTAAAAGTTATCATTATAATGAAAATTACATGACTAGTACTTCATATAATTCATTTGGTCTTCAACTCAATGAGGAATAATATTTAGAAATCTGTTTTAAACAATTTAATTTAAAATTTTTACAACACAAGTGACTATTTTAATTCATAAAATCTCTCCAGCTGACTTTTTAAAAGTCGATGAAAGAAAAGAAAATATCTCTAACTTTGACATAGTTAATTTCCTAGAAAAAAATAATTATCTCTACAATAGATATAAATTCTAGCTAAGTGTGATCAATGAGTTAGTTATGTTAAAAGTTTTATAGAATGACTCGTGTAAAGTTTTGTTTTTTAATTTTTAGATTAGCTTTTACTACTGAAATATGAGTTAAATATTACTCAGTTTCTTTGTCTTCTGAATTAGAAATAAGTATTTGTAAAGATGGACTTGGCGTTTAAATTTGATTATGGAATTGGATGTTATCAATGCATAACTTTTAAGTTTATATTTATGGCAGAATATATATAAGTGACAATAAAGTAAAGCACATTCTGAAAAAAAAAAAATTCTGCTGACTATTTTGTTAAATGAGTGTGACTTCTATTACTTAATAATATAATAATTCTGTAATTTTTTTTATTGTGACATTTATTAAATTATTTACATTTAGTTAATTTGAGTTGGAAAATGTTAAGTGTATTCATTTCTCATCTGTTGCAAAAGCATGGTTTTATTTATTACGTTATTTAATTTCCAAGGTACTTATCAGTTGCAAAGAACGTGTTTTAACATGCTTTTTGGAGTTGTTTGGTGCCTTTAGCTAAAAAGTTTTTTAAAAAATTTAATAATAATAATTAGTTTATAACGATGTACTGCAACTATTTTCTACTTTTAAGTAATTTGTGTTATTTTTATATTGGTCAACAGTTTCTTTCCTAAATCAAATTTATCAACATTTTAGTATTGTCATTTTAAATTATCTTTTTGAATAATATTTGTAATTCACTTAAATGGCACATTGTCAAAGAAATGATCGCAAAAATAAAGCATTCAATATAAGATTGCAATATTATATTTTAAACTAGACATTGTTTTAGTTGATTCCCATATACAATTTGCATATATAATTCTATGCGAATTCATTCTTTTCTGAAGGGCTAATTTAAACTTATAATATTTATTAGTTAGGTTTTTCTAATTATTTCAAAATATTACCTTGGTGGAAGTATTTGACAATTACTTTATATTAATTTCAGAATTTTTTTTTAAATGTTCGCTATTTTCAGTTACATTATAAGTTAACTATTATAATTACAGTGATGATGAAGATGATTCATCCCAGAGCAGTGAGAGTGATGTTGATTTGGAAGAAGGAGAAATATTGGATTCTGGGGCTGAACAAGAAGAAGAAAAAGATTTTACTAACAGTATGACATTTATTATTATTTATAACTGCATACTCATTCTGTGTTATAAAATATAAAAAAAAGTGAATATAAAATAAATCAGTAACAATACTACCCAGTCATGTTACCCATATATGCTTCCCATATGTTTATATATGTATAGACCCATTTTTAATACTTCTCATGTGAGCCGCGATGGCTCAGGGGATAGAGCGTTCGCCTTCCAACGAACCTGGTTCAAATTCCAGTTGATACGAATTACGCATCCGACTTGCACCGACCACAGTACTGACGTGAAATATCCTCAGTGGTAGGCGGATCATGGGTTAGAGTCCCCTTGCCGTCAGTCTAACCGTGGGAGGTTCTTGTGGTCATCCTCTCCA
This sequence comes from Parasteatoda tepidariorum, assembly GCF_982258835.1. NCBI lineage: Eukaryota > Metazoa > Arthropoda > Arachnida > Araneae > Theridiidae > Parasteatoda > Parasteatoda tepidariorum. The sequence continues at coordinate 93,447,388 of NC_141759.1, read as the reverse complement.
AGTAACGCAAATGCAGGTGAGTTCCATCAAAAAGTCCTCCATGAAGGCAAATTTCTCCCAATGCTTGATCCAGGAATTCCCTTGTCTCCTGGATTGGGTTCAAAATTACAAGGCTATAGAGTTAAACATTAATAGTCGTAAACCAAAAATTTGGGTCAGCTGTTCAACGACGGTTATAAAATAAAATAAAGTACTACTCATGTGGCATGTACTAACACAATTTAAAAAACCACAATCATTCTCTCTTTTATATTATTATTTGTTATACTTCAGAATGACTTTATTAAATCGAACAAAACAGTTTTTTAGCTCTTCCAACTCCCCAAAATAAATATTAACTGTATTCAGTATTATTCGACCAGACAACTGAGAAAAATGTAGATTCACCAAATTTGAACAGAATTTTCCTAAGGAATCTGCATACTTAACTTCATTATATTTTTGTCTCTATTTGGTTTATAGAAATACCTTTTGAAGATTAATGTAACTCCAATCGAAACAAAAACACATTTTCCAACAGAAGTGCTTAATTTTTCCTTTCCAAAAATTAGATTTTTTTTTCTTTGCCATGTTGATTTGCGTCACGTATTGTACAAAAGCATGGTTTTGATCTTTTTCATTCACAGTTATTACTCCCACAAATTTTGTGCTTCAGTAATGACTCTTATTCCGTCATGAATCCACATCGTTTTTGTGGTAATTTTCCTCAGTTGTTAAAAGTTTTTTTTATCACTGTTATAACAGTTATTTATAATTTCTTGGCAGTTATTTTAATTATTCATCGTACAGTACAGAACCCCGTTATCCTGAAAACCAAAAAATCGGAACGAAATTCGATAAATTTTCCCGCCATTTTTTAAAAAAAAAAAATTTTTTTTTTTCCTCTTAAGATTTTAGGATTTTTCCTTCTTTTTTGAAAGATCCATCTTTCAAAAAAGACCTTTCCATCATATTGGAAATAATCATTAGTGTATAACTTCATCGTTTTTTCTTCTTTTTAAGATTATTTCCAAATATTTTTTTTTTTAGTTGGGTTTAACAATAAAAAAAACGGCTTTTTGTAGCGATTCAGAAAATTGGAAATATCAGTTATCCAGAATAGCGATGGTCCCGATCGTTCCGCATAATCGGTTCCCTACTGTATTATCAGCCATTTCCACCTAGTTTTTAAAATTTCGATATTTTATATACAATAGTAATGTGACACGCAAAATTTTAAAAATGCAAATCACTAATTATTTCATAATTCTTACATTTGCCCAGACATATTTTGTTGTAAAACTACTGAAAGTTTTATAATCATTACTGACAACTCTGATGACCAGAGGTTGGAGTCTCCGCATTTATAGCATATAGGTTTGAAGTGATCTTGTTTTTGACTTAACATGTCTAAAACTTTCTCTGTCAGAAATATTGAAGGGAACTTTTAATTACTTATCGCCATACCCCAGTCAATCATGTAATCAATTGATTTATTATAGGTTCCTTGAAGGATGCTCTTGATGAAAGCTGTTTGCAAAACATTGAACAGTTAATCAATCAGGCTAAAAATGTGGAAGGGCCGGTCAATCCTCCCACCAATCATACTAAAAGTATCAGTCCTCATAAAATGGCAAGTATTATTTTTTATTGCAAAATTTTATGATTGAAGTTTAAAGCATATTTAATAATTAGTTAAGTGATTTTTAATATCATTTGAAAAAGAGTACCTTTTTTGTTTAATATTTTATTAACTTTCAAGTATTTGTAGAAAATAGTTGCCTATAGTTTTACACAATTTCCAGCTTTTTGCAGTTGTAGAAATTTTAAACTTTATCAGTCTGATACAAGTATTTATGATAGACAAGAAGATAAATGTTTGTTAATGAGGAATTTTTTTTTTTTTTTTCCTATTTGGAGCTTAATAATAGAGATCAACTTTGCAGAGTTCACTTATTAATACTATTTGTTGACCTTGTTTCTGAGATTTCTGAATAATAAATTCTTGAAAAAGTTATGATCATTTAAAGTGTAATGAATGTAAATGATAAACCAAAGAAAAAATCTATAATATAAAGAATATAGAAATTTTTTAATTCATAACATGTAAAGTATCATATTTGTTATATCGCTTTAATACCTTTGATCAAATAACATAAATCGACAATTATTTTTTTTTCTTTTATTCATTAGCTGGAAATAACTTTCAATTTTTCTTTTACAGAAAAGACAAGGTAATTTTATAGATCATGATCGAACTGAAAACAATCCAGACCAAAATGAAAGCTGGTTTGTTAAATCTCCTAAACATAAAAAATCAGACAGCAAACCCATAGACTACAGAAATGAACTTGAAGCTTATAGGGGTACGCCACCTAGTTCCCCTGATCGAAAAAAACGGTAAGAATTGAATATTGACAGTTTTTTTTTCATCATGAAATTCATGCTTGATAAGAAAAGTGGGCTACAACCATGCTGTAATGTTGCATTTTTTCTTCATTATTTAAAAAAAAAAGCTTTATTTTAACTATATTTGACTAATTTTTAAACCATATTTGACTAATATGATATTTTCAGCAAACTTAATTTAAATCTAAAATTTTAGATTTTTCTTCTTTAATGGATTTAAAGAACAAAATAGTTAAAATCTTAGCGAAGAAAGCTTATTAAATGTGCTAAATGTTGCAATACTTCTTTTAACCCTTTCGAGCCGACTGTCACATATATGTGACAGCAAGAAACGCGCTCACTTCCCGGCCGACACACCCGCGTGTCAGAGAGTTTTCTCGTTCACCCCCGACCGTCACTTATTTGTGCCAGCGTTTCGGAACGCTTTAAAAAATGAAATTTCTTCCAAAAGATGGCATTGTATGTCCATATGGTTTCAGATCCATGTAGATTTGACCTTCTACTCAAGATGAAAGTACATTCACGTGGTTTTTAGGGGAAGGAGGGGAGGGGGGAATGTTTTACGAGGGCTCTTTAAATTAGCACGTGATATTTATTTACAGTAAGTAAGGGAGTTTTTTTTATCTCTCGCTACTTTCGATTTTCGGATTAGTTTTTAGTGGATAATTAGATCTTGTAGGCTTGAATTTTTTTTTTGTACCGTTAGAATGTCGAAGCGTCGAAATTTTTTAACTGAGCTGGAAATAGAGGAAATTATGCAAAATATTTAAACTTATTAATATTTATATTACATTTAAACAAGAAATAACTTAAGTAAATAAAGTATCCATAGAAATATATATAAAGCATATGTCACTTAAATACTCTACAGAACAATATTAAACAACGCGCTGATATTTCGGTAATTTCATGGAATTAGGCTTAACAACAAAAAACCCTCCGGCCCTGGGGAGACACACGCTAGAGAGACTGCCGGCCTCAGCGGTAAGCGCGCTTTCGCGCTTTGCGTCGCGAAAGGGTTAAATAAAGAATGAAATGAAACTTTTATAAAACATTAGGTTCGACATCTGTATAACATTTTATTTAAATCTAACTTATTAAGAATCGAGTATGGAAGAAACTTGCATGTTAAATGTTCATAGTTTTTTAGATTTTGAAGAATTAAGCTTTTGTATAAATCGAGAAGAATGAAATTCAATTTATCAAACTTAGGGTAGCTGTTTCTGTTATATGTTAGAGCAAATTTTTTATTCAAGATGATTACGTGTAACTTTTCAAATCTGATCATTCGATTTAAAAATTTCTAACTTGTCGATACCTTTTGAAATAAATATAAAAAATCCTGTGATAATTTAATACTAGCTTTTCATTTAGATATTAATTCATTATTGAAATAGAAGTGTGACTTACGAAGAACTTAATTATTTTTTTTTTTGAATTAACCAAAAAAATTTAATGTTAATATATTAAAATTTAGTATCATTTAAAAACATTTTAAAGTCTAATATTATTTCAGTCTTGTTCAATTTAAATATCTTTCCTAAAATCTAAATTTTTTTCAATTTAATTTACAAATATTCCAAACCTTCTAAAATAATATATTTTGATTTCATTTTCATCATTTGTTAAATGCAATTACTGATCTGTTTCTTGAAAAATTTAATTTGTGACTAGTTTATAGGCAAAATTTCGACATTCCTGATTATCTTTCAGTAAATGAAATTTTATTCCAACATATTTTTTTTATTATTGTTCACAGGGATGATAAAAGACGCAAAAGATCAAAGTCATCCAAAAAGTCTAAGAAGTCCAGTCGAAAAGCTATTACAAGAAAAGATGCAAAAGGCCATAGAGTGATGAGATATAGAAAAGATGCAGCTAGAGGAAAACCTTGTAAATACTTTAAAGAGGGAAAATGTGCAAAAGTAATTACTTCTATTTTCTTATCGTTTCATTTTTCAGAAACAATAAAATCTTTCCTGTAATATGAGAAGCTTGGAATAAGATAAATTAATTCTGCTGTAACATGAGCAATAGGGCAAAATTAGAAAATTTTGTTAAGTTACATTTGAAATAGTGACCGCTTAATTAAAAATTCTAAACTATTATTTATTAATAAGAAACATTTCTTAAAATTTAATAAACACTTAAGGATTCATTTTTTGAAAAGAAAAATTTTTCTGACCTTTCCAACTAAATTGATGTAAAATTTTAAGTATTTTATACGTTATCAACTAACAAAATTGTGGATTAACAAACATTAAATTTATTCATTACAAAATAAATTTGAAATTTAATCATATTAAGGAAATTATGCTAATTATATTACTTTTTTTGCTGTAAATTTTAAATTATTATAAAATTTAACTTAACTCTGTTGAATCCCTTAAAATAACTTGAATGTTCTTGTTTAATTGGGGATGATTACAGATTTCTTGAGTAGTTAGTAGTACAAAAGGTGGAAGGGGCATAGCAGGGTTGGGTTTTTGACGTCAAAAAGTGATTTTTGACATGACAGGGGTATAATACTGGTTTAAACCGTCAAAAACCCGTCGAAAATGTCAAAAACTAAAGTTTGCCAAGAAAATATATTAACTTCAAAACTACCAACAGTTGCCATGCATTATATTGAAATTTAATTATACTATAGGTAATCAGCAGGTTTTAAAATATTTTTTTATTAAAATTAAGGTAAAATAACAGATTTAAAATCTCAGAAATTTATATTCAAATGCATGTGCAGAAAAATTTTGCACAAAAAATGTTTAAATATTTATATTTAAAAAAATGTTTTTTTTCTTTTTGATACTTAAGAAAATTAAAAGTTTATTACTATGCATTTTTGACATATAAGGAACATATAACTAATATTTATAAGGAACTTACAAGTTATGTTGTATAAATACAAACTTGATATAAGATACAAGTGTATAAAAAAAAATTTTTAATGTTATACCGAATATCTTTATTATCCAGTATGTTAATTTGAATTTAAAAGTAGTTAAATTTATGAATAATGATAAATATAATTCATATTGTTTATTATATTTATTTATAATTATTACACTTATCATTTTAAAACAATTTTTATCTCTTATTTTTTTTTTCTCCACTTGTATTAAGAATACAAATAATGCATATCTTGAAAGCAAGAAGTAATTATTCAACAGCTGAATATTTAGATATTCAACAAAACTACATCGTATTCAGCAAAATGAAATTCACAAGTATTTGGATAAACTAAATTTTCAGCATAGTAAATGAATAGGCTGAATATACTGTAAATCGACACTAACTACTCTGTGTATTTAACAGAAAGCACTTAAATTTGTATTGTCTTATGTTAAAAAGATTATTAAGAAGATTTAAAAGAATATTAAAAAGATTTTTCTTTAAAAGAAGATGTCTAATGTACAAAACTGCTAATGTTTATCTTTAAAAATGTCTAATTTTTAGTATAATCTATACTATACACTAAATTTGGTTATAAATAAATTTCTTAATAATATCACTGTAGATTTTCAATAACACATGAAAATGAATACAGAATATTACAAAAGATGTGAGTTTTAATAACACATGAAAATGAATACATAATATTACAAAAGATGTGAGTTTTCAAAAGTACAAGATTTTGGTTACTATTCAAAATATAAGTGTTTCTTCAAAATTTTAAATTTATTTTTTCTAGAACATATTTAGAAACACTATCCTTTAAAAAATATATAAATTTTCTGTATTAATTAAATTTCACATATGAATATAGGTTTTTGACATTTTCGACATTTTTGACAGTGAGGTTTTTGACGTGACGGTTTAAACCATGGTTTAAACTGTCAAAAACTGTCACATGTCAAAAACCTGCCAACCCTGGGGCATAGGTTACATTTTCAATGAAAAATGTGCCGATCAAGTAGAAAGTAACTAATAAATTCTTAATCATCAATGGCTGTAAAAAATTTTAACATAAATACTGCTATGGTGCCTCATAATGTCATACCTATTATTGATGGCAGGTCCTGAACTCATACTTATGGTGGCATGTGTGATTTAATGACTACTAGAAAGATTTAAACATTTTTCTAAATTCAATTCATAACTTATAACTCTTGAAAATAGTTAAAAGTGAAATCTAAGTACTGTGTACAGGCTATGGCTAAACTGTGAAAAAAATTAATATACTGCTTAAAACTAATTAAGATGTTAGGATTGGAGGAGAGATTAAGGAATTAGAATATTTAAATGCAGTTGTGCTGTGTATTTGGCTTGGTTACCATTAAAGTTATACTATATTGTTGTTGTAAATAATTTTGAAATGTAATCAGGCTTGTTGCCAAAGGCCGATAGCAAAACGTTTTTATTTTAAAAGTTATTCTAGAAATTGTTTGTAAGCATAATATTTAGTTAGCATATGAAACTAAAATTTCTCTAAATTTGTTTCTAATGAGTGTTTTATTTTTAGGGAGCTGATTGTCCATTTTCTCACAATGTACCAGAGAGATACAAGAAGAAGGAACTGTGTAAATTTTATCTTAGTGGACACTGTAACAAAGGATCACATTGTGTATACATGCATGATATCCTTTTCAGAGATACTTACTATTATACATTATTTTGTTTTAAAATGTTTATTTTTAGATCCTCAATCGCTTACCTAATTTACTTGAGTTCATTATTTTTTAATTATTTATTAGATATTTCTCTTAACTTTATTTAATAAATGGGAAACAAAAAAGTAGTTACTTATTTGATAGTATATTTCGTACTCAATTAATAACAAGGGATATTGCTTTGGTCTAACAGCATATATTTTGAAGGGGAAAAAAAGGCAAAGGCAAACCTAAATTTTCGAAAAATAATAATAAATTGAGAAATAATTTCAATAGCAAAAATATTCAGGTGAATAAAGTTATAATAATTAAGGTCCTTCTGTATTTCCTCAGATCAGTGATTTTCTGTATATTAATAATTTTCCTTTCTTTCTATATTTATTATTATTTTTTTTAAAATCATTTTCCAATGTTTTTAATATTTTTAAGGATGTTGAAAAATAACCATATTATCAATAACTTTATTGCACTTTTTTCAAAAAAGTATGAAATGTAATTAAATAAAACAATGAAGCCGTAGAATAATATAATTGAAATCAGTTACTTGCAATTTAGATTTTTCAACATGGATAATTAAGGGATTATTTACTAATTTATTTTCATAAAATTAAGTTTTGTCACTTTGTTAGTTTGGCTTGGTTAAAATTAAAAGATAAAATTGTTTTAAATTTATATTAAAGTATTCAGCAAAGGTAATCTAATCTTATATTAAAGGGGAACCATTTATAATTGTTAAGTAACCACGCAGCTGATAATTATTTTTATCTCATTTAACAAGATGTTTAAAAATGAATCCTAAACTCTAAATTGATCGTAAAATCATTATACTTTGAGATTGGCAGATTTTTTTAAAAATATGAGATTTTAAAAATATATTATTCAAAGAACACTTAAATATTTCGTTAAGTTATAATTTTTGCCCATTTGAATTTGATCAAGAATAATTTTAACAAAAATGTAGCTAGTTGATAAAATTTGCTTCCAACAAAAGTCTTTTTAATTTTTTTAAGTGCACTGAACACTTTTAATAGGGTTCGTAGTATTTTTAAAAAGTGCTTAAAGGTGCTTATTTTTTATTTGCATTTTTTAACAAGCCCTTAAAGGTGCTTTTTTTGTTCGTAATAAGTGCTTAATTTTTTATCTTTTAAAAATAGATTTTTTTTTTCTTTGCCGTATAGATAGTCTTTCTAAATTATAAAAAATTCTTGATTTTTATAATTTTCTATGCAATATTTATCAGAAACTAGTTATTTTATCATGATTATCTAAAGTTTTTGAATTTTATTCATTTTATGTTTATAAATTAAGAACTTTAAACGATAGAAAAAAATAATTTTCGTTACTGCACAGATCCTAGTTATAATTTTTTTTTTTGGAAGGTGATTAAAATTATTTTTTGAGTGCTTAAAAAGTACTTAAAGTATGCTTATTTTTTGTTGAAAAATCTGGCTATGCGCCGTGTTTAAAAAAAAAAAAAAAGTTATGTCTTGCATCTTGTTATTTTGTATTATCATTCCTATTAAATGTAATTAATACATAACTATTGTGATTTTGTACTAATCTGTAAGATATTCTTCGAAATAATATAGTAGCTACAGATATGTTTTTTATCATGCTTTTTCCTTAATACAAACTAAGAGAGTTTCCTTGTAAATTTTACCACACTGGCTCTGTGTGCTATGCCAAAGAAGATTGCAGATTTTCACATGACCCTTTGACAGATGAAATGAAAAAAGTTTTAGCGGATGTGAGTATTATTTTAAGATTAGTGTGAAATATTTATAGATTATCATAATAAACATATATTACAAGCAATTTCCTTCTCAATAATTAATATCTCTAAAAACATTTAAGTTTAAATTTTAAAAGTATTAAATCTGTTTTGATTAATGGATGACCCATTGCAAATAATATAGAATTGCAAGATTCGTATGCCAATTATGATTTCCAATTCCACTGCATTACTGAACATCTCTTTTCTTTGATTGCTGGTCCTAGGGAGGCCACTGACTATTATTTCATGGTGGTCTGACATACGAATCACCAATTGATTCGAACCCTAAAACCAGGGGTCTGTCCAGGCCAAATTTACTACCGTTTTGCGGTACCTTCACAAATTCAACTTTTGAAAAAACGGTAGTTTCACAAAATACTTATTCTTAAAATTTTATTTTTGTATCCCGTAAGAAACGATAAATCCGTATTTTTACTATATTTTTGTGTTGATTTTTTAATATAATTTTTAATTTTCACAAATTATGTCTAAATTTTCACAAAATCGGTACCTCTCAGAAAAATCTAGACAGACCCCTGAAAACTAGTCTGTAATTCATTCCATTTTCTGTTTAAATATTTAAAAGACTAGTGTTTTTGTGATACTGCTGTTAAGGTAAGCTTATTGTTTTTACATTACCATGGTGTGTAGCATTTTTAAAAAGTGCTTAAAGGACGGTTAACAACGGTTAATGTAATCAAGAAAAGAGTTCTTTGTCAGTAACTAGTAATTTTCTCATGATCATCCAAAGTCTTTGAAAATTATTTTGCATTTTGTTAATGTATATAGTGCTTAAAAAAATTTTTTGAGTGCTTAAAAAGTACTTAAAAGGTGCTTATTGTTTGTTGAAAGATTTGGCTACACACCCTGTTTACCCATATGAATATTATTAACATAAAGTTGTTGTGTTTGCAGTACCTAAGGCATGTTCATGGAGATCGAGACCACCACAGGGATGATTTTATTAGAGAAGACGAGCGCGAGCGAGATCACGATAGGGGCATTGAGAGGGAGAGAAAACGACATCGTAGTCGCAGTCCAGAACCTCCAACTCCTCCATCTGAGGCTCCACCAGCACCAAAGCGAGTTTGTCTTTTAGGATCACCCCCTCGCAGAATCAGAGAATCTGAAGAAACAAAACGGTGGCAAGAAGAAATGAAAATGTTGCAACATCAAAATCACCCCAGTTTTGAAATAAGTTTAATGCAAGGTGACGAAGAAGATGAAGAAATGCCACCACAGTTTTCTAGGTAAGTCTGTTATCCATTGATTAAAAAATCTTAATTTCAATTATGAGTCCGAACTAAGCATAAATAAAACTCATTTATATGTTATTTAGATCTGACACTTTTTTTTAAAATCTGAAATGAAGGCCGTGCCACGAAGCTAATTTTTAAATACTTCTCCCAAAAGAATTTAAATTAATGTATTTAATTAAAACTTAATTTAACCATTTATTTTTCATGAATTTTGATTAAAAAAAATTTTTATGATGTGTTAGGTATTTCTAATAGTGAAGTAATGAATAGTGATTTGGCCGAATAACAACTTTCAAAATAAAATAAAAAAATCATTAATAAATATTTTTATAAAGAAATAAGTTAAGTCATTTTTGTAAAATAATCAAAACTTGGTTGTATTATTTGTGGGGTGACCACTAAGGGTGTTAAATAAATTACAGATCACTAAAGATAATTGAAAATAATATTTTCTGGAAAAAAATTATCCATAAAACATTAAAAGAGATTATGTCTATCAGAAACACTTTTAAACATTTCAGTGTTTACCGTATTTTTAAGAAAATAAGAAAGATTAAAGTATAATAGAAGCCCCCTTAATTCTTGCATCATAATAAAAATGTCGGTAAAAAAAAGTAGGCTAGATAAGAACCGAAACAAAAACCTTCTTAATTTTTAAACGAACGATTTAACGATAAAAATATTAACTTATTTACATCGTCATGTTTTAAGAAAAAAAGTGACCATAAATGAATAATTTTCGTTAGAAGAAAAATATTGTCATAATATAAATGCTGATCCTCTTTTAAAAAATGTTGTCATAATATAAATTCTGATAAAAAGAAAATCAAGAGAAACAAAAGAAAAAAAATTGGTTCTTAGTTCTGAAATATGACTTTAGTGTTAAGAATCTCGGTTTTCTAAGTTGCTTGTTTTCTGTCTTACCATACAAGTGTCTATTAAGTCTATCAGAAACAGTCCATTAACATGATTCGCTTTAGTTAAAACAGAAAGATAAACAAAAATAAAATCAAAAAATACTCTATATTTAAAACATTAGGTGTTGAAAAAAACTATAAATTTGACTTGCCTGAATTATAAATAAAAATCAGCATTACAATACTCCTTGTTCAGTATAAAGTAATCTAGTTTCAATTCTTCAAATTTCACTTTTCCATGTGTCTTCAAGAACATAAATTAACAATTGTTAGAACTTAACCAATGTATGTGTAAAAACTATTTTTTATAGTCTATTAAAAATTCCCACAATAATTTCTAATAAATTCAAATAAACCTCTTACTGTAAAAGGTCTTAGCACAATTGCAATTCTGTGAACTGAAATTTAGTAATTTGTTGGAAATTATTTCTGATGCAAGTATTAGTATCTAAAAATTATTATGAAGCTTTTATATTGATCTGTTTCAAATATATTTTGCCCTCTTTAGTGAAGTTTAATACTAATAGGAAATGATCTATATCACACAAAATTCTATATAAAATTAAACCTTACATTTCAAGATTAGCATTCAAAAGATCTACCGTATTTTTTAATTGGTCAGAATTCAGTCTATTGTGAAAACCGCTGAAACAATTATATTTAACGATTTCACTATAGATTTCTTTTATGTTAACAGTTAATATATTTTCAGACCAAACTTTTATCAAGAAACCTTGTTGAATTCTCCGCAAAAGCCGAAGATAAAACAAGAACATCCTGATCGATTGAGTCATCCTTCTGACTTTAATCAGCACCACCTATATGCATCCAGAAATATGAATGACAACTCTCCCCCTAAAAATTATAGTTATGAAGAAAATTTCGAAGATGTCGACGTTCCTGCTGTGAAGCAGGAACCATTGGATGATTTTGATTGGGAAGATTCTCGCTCAATGAACGATGTTAAACCAAAAATGAATTGTGATTTTGATGGTAAGTGTAAATCTTTAAATTCAGTAAGAGAATTTGATAACATTAATTTTTATCATGATAATGTTCTGTTTTTGAAAATGTTTTTAAATTTTATTGATTTTATATTTATAAATTAAAAACTTTAAACGATAGGAAAAATAATTTTTATTATTGCACAAATCCTAATTGTGATATTTTTTGGAAAGTGATTAAAAATATTTTTTGAGTGCTGAAGAAATACTTAAAAGGTGCTTATTTTTTATTGTAAATGTGGCTGCACACTGTAGTACAGTAGGGAACCGATTATCCTGAACGATCGGGACCATCGCTATTCCGGATAACTGATTTTTCCGGTTTTCTGAATCACTACAAAAAGCCGTTTTTTTTAATTGTTAAACCCAACTAAAAAAAATATTTGGTAATAATCTTAAAAAGAAGAAAAAACGATAATGTAATACTCTAATGATTATTTCCAAAATGACTGTAAGGTAAAAATCTTTCAAAAAAGAAAGAAAAATCCTAAAATTTTATGAGGAAAAAAAAAAATTTTTTTTTTTAAGTGGCGGGAAAATTTATCAAATTTTGTTCCGGTTTTTTGGTTTTCCGGTTTTCTGAATTCCGTATAACGGGTTCTGTACTGTATATATTTCTGACATGCTTTTTTTCTTGCTCTAATTTCAATTTTTTTTCAATTAAAAATATATTTACACATAGCATTATTGAATTTTTATTTTCTGTTTTTTTGCAAATCTCATTCCTGTTGTATCTAAAAGCTTAAATTATTTTATTTTTTGCAGAAAATACTCATTCTGACTTAGATTTTTCAAATGATATAAAGTTTGACGAAACCACCCAGTTCAGTGAAATGGAATCTTCCGTCGATTGTCCTCCATTCCTTTCTCAATCTGCCTCATCTGTAATGGAAAACAAAGAAAGTGACAGCGAAGCTTCTAACCAAGATTCCAATAAGCATTTTAAAGAAAAAAGCGACGCGGGAACCGCCAATATTGCTGTCGAACCGCCTGCTCCGTCTATCGTCATACCCAGTCACTTGCCTCGGAAGCAGCGAGAGCTGTTTATGAGAGTCCAGCAGCACAATCAGCAGAAACAGTTCAATACTTCTGAAAGTACAGAATCTCAAATTAAGAAAGAGTGTGAGGATGATGATGATGAAGAAAAAGAGGATTCCAAACCTGATGAAACTAAATGGTACAGCAGTGAAGATGATGATGAGGACTCTGATGAACTTTTGACTGATGTATTGAAGAAAATTCAACAAGCTGTAAGTAGAAAAATTATGTTGGTTTATGTTGATTTTCTGATCAGGCAATAAAAGTTTTGTGGGGATTTAAATATCAACTATGTCAACCTTCATCTATCAAAAGGTACCTCATGATAGAATCCAGTTCACGTGCAGGGTTGCAAAAAATCCACCTACCAAGTAAAACCCGCCCGGGTTTTACTGGGCAAAACCCACTCTGAAAAACCCAGTAAAACCCACCCTAAAGTGGGTTTTTCTAAGATTGATTTCTTTTTTACCTTCTGTTATATTGAAGAGCTATTCTATTAAATATATATGTAGTCTAGCCTAAAAAAACTAACCTATGGTGAAAAAACTAACTATGTTGGAGACTCGTGAGTTACATTGCTGGCTAGATTTGACTGTATGGCTATTGATTAGTCAGTGCCTTTGATTTACTTTATATGCAAATAAAATATTTTCCTCAAATATTTTTTAAGATTTATACTTGATACTTTTAAGATTTATACTTGCGAGTCCGCATGTGCGTCTACTGAGCTGGGTACGGTGAGGTTCTAGCACTCTCGTGTGCAACTCTGCTGCATTTTGCAAGATATTCTCCATTTCAGGCTTTTTCTTTCACCCTCTGAAATCGAACCGAGAAATCTTTCGATCTTTTTATGATGGCTAATGTAATCAAGAAAAGAGATCTTTGTCAGAAACTAGTTGTTTTGTCATGATCATGTCAAGTCTTTGAAAGTTATTTTGCCTTTAGTAAATGTATATAATAAAAAAAAAAGTACTTTAAAGGTGCTTATTTTTTGTTAAGAGATTTGGCTATGCACCCTGATTTATGATTCAATTATTATTTAAGTCGGAGGGTACAAAGGGAACTGGTTTTATGCCAGTGATTTAAAGTAAGAAAGCGCAACAATTTGAAGTGATAGAGAGGCGGAGTATGAATATAAACAATTTATTTGGTGTATTGTAGAAGAAGAATAAATAAAGACTTATAACTTATTTAAGGAGCTTGCTACTCTTGTAAACCAAAGATATAGAATAATATTCTAGTTTTTAATTCTCCCCCCAAAAATATGCTCATGTTCCGGACATTTTAAATTTCTTCACCTATAGAAAGTGAACTCTTACGCTAAGCTTTTTCACTGCTCTCCCCCATCTTGTTGTTGTTGAATGATAACATATTTCACTCTTCTTAGAGGTTTATATATTTTATTGTTCGTTAACGAGGAATTTTTATTCATTTTTATTTTGGAATCGGTATAAACTTTTTAAATACGCAGCAGTTCCTGTCTTTATTATGTTAATTCTAAAATTATATGGAAAAAAACCTTAAGGAAAAGGTCCTTGTAAATGCATGCTTCAAATTAATTGAAAATGGAATAGAAATGCATCATAATTTAATGTTTAGAAACAAGCTGGAAAATAAATCTAAAAACTCATTTTGCATTTCATTTATTATTTTTTAACTTGTAAAATATCAAAATAAGTAGTATCCTTTTATATAGATATATATTACTTTTATTATAGATTAATATGTTTTTTTTTCTTTCTTTTTTTGCTATAAATATTTCTGGACACGAGAAATGAATTTATATTTGCACTACTGAAATTGTGGTTTGCTAGGAATCAGTTGCTATTCAGTACTAATCTAATTTTGCTGTGTTTATGAGATGATACAATTTAAAAAATTTTTCTCTTATTAGAATACCTTGTAACAATTACAATGCCTTATTAATAAATAATTTTTAAAAAAACTTGTTGGCATAAATCAATGAACACTGTAAATAGATGTTCCACGTTGATAAATGTTAACCTGACAGCAAGCTTGCATGTTAAACTAATTTTTTTAAAACAAACACTAAGGATTTTTTTAAAAAAGCATTCCATAATTCCCTAATAAATTAACAATGTTTAACTTATTGTTTAAAATTGTAATTTATACATTTTTTCTTCACAGCCGCCTCCACCAAAACCAGTTGAGTCCAAACCTGCTGTAAATTTGATGGCAATGCTCAACAAAATTCAACAAAACACTATGGAAAGAACTAAAACTACAACTGGATCACAACAACCCAATTTATTAGCACCATTTCTAAAAGACATATTAGGATCTGTTCCACCCCCTACTCAACCAGTTACAGTTCCACCAGCTCTTTCAATACCTGGAGCTCCTATGATACCAGATGTTAAGCGTCGTACTTTGTTGCCTAATCCTGTTGCAATTCCTTCTGACAGTTTTGGGTCGAAAGAAACTCTTCCTAAACCTGCTCCTATGGATCCTCGACTTAAAAACAGAGATCCACGAACTGCACCTGCTGTTCCAGTAACTTCAAATGCTCCTAAACCAGTTGTAAGTGATAATAATAATGGAAATAACTCTCCTTCGTTAGATCTAAACTCAGTGATTAAACCTCCTAATATGTTTCCAAATGAATTTCCTAAAGACAGTGTGCCCTACAAATTGCATGGCATCTATACCAGACCCCCTAATTACACACCTTATTTACATGCTAGTCAGTCAAACCCAAAGTTGCTGAACGATCCACGTCTTCGTAAACATCTCCAGCCTGCTCCAAAAATTGAAACTCCAATTAGCAATGGCAAAGAGGAAGAAATCAGTAAACCTCCACCACCACCACCAAAAAATGTTCCTCCAATGCCAGAACTTCTGTTAAAATATGAAAAGCCAGATTCTTTCATCAACATATTTGAAAGCAATCCTTCCACTAAGTCTTCAGGAAATACACAAGAAGTTAAACATCCGCTTCCTATGTCTGCCCAAAGAGCTTGTGATCCGAGAACTATCAGGCGAGACTCTCGTAGTAATTCTGGTTCCGATACGCCGCCCCATCTAACGATAGTAGAAACCATTAAATCACCCCCTCAGCAAGAATTTAAAACTGCACCAATCCTTGAAAATGCCCTTGTTGAACCTGTTGTAGAAAAGAAAATGGCGCAGCCGCCCGTTTTAGAAAAAAGCACTGCACCGCCTGTTCTTGAAAAAAGTGACAATGTATCTATTAAGTCTGAACCAGATTCCGACTCTGAAAACAGTTTCGACCCTCCGAAACTCGAGTTCAGCGGCAAAACTTCTTTTAAAAAGTCTCCATCACCTGAGAGAGAATTCATTGCTATTCCCAAAGAATCACCCTCCCATGATGGTGACGACCTCCCCATAGTTCCTCCCCTGATCATCAAAAAAATAAAACCCACTCCCGCAAGCCACTTGCCACGCGCTATAGCGGATCCGCGAATGGCAAAGCTTCACAACCCTGTCGATCCCCGGCGCCTCAGACTAGCTTCCTCCGAGAAGAGTTTAGTCGAGCGTAAGACGCAACCCCTCTCTAAGCTTGCTGCGAGCAAAAAACCAGTCGAGCCCAAAAGCTTGTCTGACGCTTCGAAATCTCCATCAGGTGAAACGGAGACTGTGGAAAAGGAGGAAAAACCCAAAAATGCCAGAAGTATCCCTAAAAAGCGCAGACTTTCGGACAAAGGCGAAAAGAACGTAGCCGAGTCCAAAAACTCTTCAGATGCTTCGAGACTCGTTGAAACAGAGACTGCAGAAAACGAAGATAAACCAAAAAATACTAAAACTATCCCCAAGAAACGTAGGCTTTCCGACAAAAGTGAAGAAAAAAAACGGACTGTTCATCGTAATAGAAAAAGTAGTATGGATTATGCCTCACCACTTAATTCTTGCGATGCTACAGTCCCACCTAATAATTCCTACAATAGTTACAATCAGCGACCCAAACGGACTACTACTCTGAAATCTGATAGGATTTCCAATTCTCCCAACTTATCTTCCTCTGATAGTAGCTCAATTCCAAGTTTTCTTCTAAGTGATAGTTCCAATATTGATTGTGATAATAGCAGTGATGGAAATTTGAAAGATAGATTTAAAACAATAGATCCAACTGCATCACCTTTTTGTTAGTACTCTTTTTTTATAGTAACTATATGTGAAAAGCTTAGTTTGTACATAGCAAAAAGACAATTGTTGGAATGTTAGTTTCTTACTGTTATCTTTCTATTTTGAATATCTTTATTTTGCATTGAAAATTTATAGGTTTTCTAGCAACCTTCAGTGATATTGGACTAATTTTGACACAAAAGCAAATTTATAGTGAATTTGCATTAACATTTATAGAAAAATGAATTTAGTGTGTATATATTGTCACATTTTGCTCGTCTTACTTTGTGCATTTTGAAATTTATTTATTTTGTGCATCATAATTTTTTTTAAAGAAATTTATATATGTATTTATAACTATTGTTGTATAAAAGTTTTTTCTTCGACGAAATAATTCAAAGGAAATTATGACTTATGAAAAAGGGGGAAACTATAAATGTGTCTTGTGTTTCAAGTTTTTTTATATATATAAATTGTTCCAATATCTGTATGTTATTTATTTGAAAATTTATTTTTCATTTGTTATGAAAAGATTTCTATTAAATGTTCCTTTCCGACAACTATTAAATTTGATTGATTGTTCAAAAAATTCTTTAGGAAATAGTAAGACAGCTGTAGGAACTAAACTTTAGTGAAAAGGGAATTGAAATAAATATGTTGATTTCAAATGCAATTTCATAACATTTTTAAAAAAAATTTTCTTTGTTAAATTACTACTATAATACAATATTGGTGATTTAAATATTTTTAAGAAGTATACATACAGATTCTCCCTTCTATTTTGCAATTATCTATTATTATAAATAGTTTATCAAAAATGGTAGATATCTTGCTTAAATTTCTTTAAGCATTTTCCTAGCAATGAGTTTTACGAATCTCAATTAAGCATTAGGAATTCAAGAGACACAAAAGTTGAAAAAACCCATTTTAATTGTTAAATTCTTCCGTGTAATAATTGGGGTATAAAACTTTTGTCGCACGACTCGAAAGAAAAATAATAATTGTATTATAAACCAGGGGCAATTGTATTCCGGGTTTTTCATATCATTCTTCCGGATCTAAAAATTAGAAACAGGGCATGTGATTTTTCCTCAAAAATTTCAAGTATCGCATTGTGTCTCGAGACCATTGGTTTACGGACCACTGAGAAGCAAAAACGTAATAGTCTGGCATAATTTTGAAACTTTTGCTATATCCTGTTAACGAGACATTTCAATACACGAGATTCTTCCACCAATTAGATTCATTTATTTGGCAGATTTTCGCCATTTTGAATGTTTGGAACTTCATCGGAATCTGCTAATATCACAAGGCTTATTCACACAATATTAATATCAATCATCGAATTTTGTATTTACCTGATTAAAAAGTTATACCTATTCATGTGATTTAATAATCCAATAGCCCGATTTATGTTTATGCAAGTTTAAATTGAATGTCACAATTTGTATTCACGCATTTTTAAGATCCAATATTGTGATTCATACTCAAGCTGTTGTAGTATTAAACATCGATTTTCATATTTGTACGTAATTTAAAAGCTACGCATTGTGATTCGTTTTCAAGCGATCTAAGAATTATGCATCGTGATTCTTATTTTTGTGATTTAAAAATTGAATATCAGAATATCAATGTATTTTCGTGTTTTTTAAGTCCAATATCTCGATTTATATTCACTCGATTCCAATAGCGCTATTCTTGTAAGAAGTAGCTTTTTTTATGAATTAGTTATTATAAAAATAGTTAAAAAAATTAAGTTAAAAATGAAACATTTATGGCACATAAATTGTTAACTTGATATCAATATTTTGCACATGAAATTTTTAGTTTTTTTTTTTTCACTTTTGTGTCACAACCACCTCTGATAAACATAATTATATGCTTTCGTGTTACAATTAATGCACATTTTAGAAAACATTAAAATAGTGATGCATTTTTGCAGATTTATTTTTATAAATATCAAGTTTTGCTTGTTTAAAAAATATTAATTCAAAAACTTGTATTGTAAATATAAAAATTAAATGCTTCATTTTTAAGCTATTGGTAAAAAGTGTAGTCAAAAGGGAAAAAAAAAGATCTAAATCTGATGAATCATTGCAGTCAATCACTACAAAGGTCAAGTTATTAAAATTCATCAAATCCAATGTATTTGACAGATGAAACATTTGATAACTACCTCAACTATGATTAACCTTGAATTAATGTATCAGACATGAAAACCTTTTTTCTTCCTATGCAATTTATTGCAAGTTTGTAATCCTAAAATTGATTATTACGCAAAAATCAATACAATCACAAAAAAGATTGATAAACCTTTCTTTGTATCTATGAATGTATAAATATTACCCAAAATTTTGCTATTAAAAATCATACTTATTATGTTGAATGATACTTTTATTAAGTGATAGCTGAAAAATGCAGGATATGCACAACAGTTAATATATTGTACTATATTTAATTAATTATAGTATTTCTTATCTATTAAATAATTGAACAGGCTCTCCATTTTTCTTTGTGCTGGATAAAATAAAATTATTTTATGAGCACTGATTCGATAAGGGGAGCTTTCTATAATTTAATGGATGTATCTTAATTTTGGTATAATGTAAATGACTGAGCTAATTTATTCTAAATAAGGATTATGAAAAGAAAAAAAAAATTCAGTACTATGACCTGCAATATTAATTGGTGTCTTGAGATTAAGTTTTTGCAAATGAATTTATATTTCATTCTATTTTTGATATGCTTAGCATAATTGAAGAGCTTACTGGAAGACGAACATTTAGTAAATCTACAAGTGGTATATAAATTCACTATATGTTATTTGTGACATTTTATAGAAATGTCAAAAAACCGTTTCCAAAACAAGACTTTCTTACACTAAGCTCTTAAATTGTTTTACGATAGTTTATCCAGATGTTTTCTGGAATGTTCTATATAAAATTTTTATGTTCCAATCAGTACAAAAATTTTAAACAAATAACATTTTATATTTGAACTGTTATTATAACAGGGTGTGTAGCATTTTTAAAAAGTGTTTATTTTTGATTTGCGTTTTTTCAAAGCCCTTAAAGGTGCTTTTTTTTTTTATTCGGGGTTTGTAAAAAGCGCTTAATTTTCTATCTTTAAAAAAGAGATTTTTTCTCTGCCGTGTCGATTGTCATTCTAAATTACAAAAAATTTTATGATTCTCTGCAATATTCATCAGAAACTAGTTATTTTAGCATGATCTTGTAAAGTTTTTGAAAAAATTTTTATAATTATAAATTAAGAACATTATACAATAAAAAAATTTGTTACTGTACAGTTCTTAATTATGATTTTTTTCCCCTTAGAAAGTGATTAAGAATATTTTTTAAGTGCCTAAAAAAGTTTTTTTTTTTTTTTTAAATCTGGCTATGCACCTTTAAAAATGTCACTTTAGCATCTTGTTTTGTAAAATACTATTAAGTTAATGATAGAAAGTTATCAGTTACACATTTAGCACTTTTCTGCCTGGGAGCAGGTGGGGAAAATAGTAACTCCTGCAATACAATAATATGCAGTTAAAAAAAAGTTATGCTGACTCAATTAGACTGCAATTGTAGATCCTAATAACTATTCTCTTCGTCATAGCATCCATCTTAATCTGTCGCTGGCAATTACTTTATAATGCTTTTTGTTAAAATTTATTACTTGGCTTTAAAAACCTTTTTTTATAATTATGCTCACTTTTATGACTTAGTACCTCAATGTTCTGAACACATAGCTGCCAACTCATTTGTCAGTTTCGCCCGGTTTAATCAGAAAAGTTTCCTGTATTTTGAATATTTTAAATAATTCCTTGTAGTTAGGGGTGTTTATTTCACTACTCAGTTTATTGTCTGTTAAATGATGGATTCATTATAGTACTTACCCTAAAGTTTTGCGTTTTAAAATATTCTAAAAATTTCATGACTCTCAATTTCTGAAATAAATTTGAAATGAAATTCAATGTTTTTTTACTGTTCAGAAATATAATAAAAATAGCTAAAACCTATATTTTATTTATATCATAAAAGAGAAATATTGTCGTCAATTTAATTTTATAGTTTTTCATGAAATATTTTTTGTTTTATAGACTACAAAAAATTCCCAGTGTTTACAATATTTTAGATATTAGCAACTGTTAGTATGAAACTTTTGTTATTTCAAAAAATATATTAAATTTTTACCTTTTCATATTGGCAGCTATGTAAGCATGTCTGACAAATTATTGAAAGGAAAGTCTAAATGATTGTTAGAAGCAATAAATTAAGTACTATGCAAGCATATCTGACAAATATTGAAATGAAAGTCCAAATGATTGTTGGAAGCAATAAATTAAGTACAATATTGTACATAAATTTTATACTCATAAGTAACGATAAAAAACTTCCAATTTGTAAGTTATTAACTAAAAATTTGAGACTTGTATTTGTTACTGCCAATATTTATAACCTTGCATTCTGTAGAATTCCTATTCATTATATAGAATATCAATTGGTAAAGCATGAAATGATTTATATTTCACACATTGCATATGCGTTTTATAGAATGACTAATGATACACCAGCTATGTATTTCTCACAATGCCTAGGTATTCTATACAATGATTTGGCAAAGTAAACATTAATTTTTCATACTTAATCTGAAAGCATTTATTCTATAGAATAAATGCTTGCACCCTATTCAAGGATTAGGCAAAGTAAACAAACGCAAATTTCTTACTTTGCCTAAAAATAATTTATTCTATAGAATTCCTAGGCATTTTATGCAATTGAGTAATGTAATAATTCTCGTTTCATACTTAGCTTAAAAATGCTGGACATTCTTTAGAATTCCTGTGTTTCATACATTAATAGTAACATGTCATATCCTGTACAAACTATGAATTTTGAGTAACACATACCTATTTCAACAAATAATTTTACATATTCTTAAACTCCTTTTGTATAATTAGATTAAAAATTTCTTCCTGTTATAATAGTTAATTCAAGAAATTAAAGGAGTATCCTATGTATTCAATTCCTTCCAATAACATTTTATTTAAGAATAATTTTAGTAATTTTATTAAATTAATATTATACACCCAATCCAAGCCAGTTCGACGGATTTAATTATGTGTGCTTCCCTCTATAATTTATTATTATTATTTTTTTTTTCATTCTGTGTGGTCACGCTCATACTTAAACGGTTTTTTCTATTAAAAAAAAACTCATAAATGGTTTTTGGACTACTTGCTCAAATTGTATGTATATTTCTGTATATGTATAGCAAAACGAATTACTCTGACTTGTCAATAAAATAAAGTTTATTAATTTTCTATATTTTTTGTTCTTTATTTTAATTTTATAATACATATATACCTTCCAATTAGTTCTTAAAAGCAAACGAAGAAATATTTCTTAATAATGTAACAAAATTAGCTGTTTCAATTGTCCAAATAAGTATCCTTGTTAGTTTAGACACAAGATGGAAAATAAAATTACATTACAATAAATTAATCACTAAGGAGCAATAACGAAAAAACACAAGGGAAGTTTATAAGATCATTAAACATTTTTGAATTATCTGATTCTTAGTAAATAGTCTTTATATTCCATGAGAAATTTTAATGAGCATAGGAGCCGTAATGCCAACAATTTCAATAATGCATCTAATCAGTTTTAATTTCATTATTTTTTTTCAAAGCTATTTTTTATTACAATAAAAAATTTAAATAACATATACACCAGCTAGATTCCAGCACCATTAAATTTTTACCTGCAAATCTTATTTCGGAAGAAAAAAAATTCTTTCTTTCGCATTTATTTTTAATGGACACTCGTTTAAATGTCAAGAAACTTGTGTCTTGCAAATTTGAAGGTTATGATATTTTTATCTTAACACTGAAAATATAAATCATTTATTTGTAAATATATTTGAAAGAGACTGGTCTCTCAAACAATTTTTTAAATAATATTAGTCTTTCAAAGAAATTCATAAATACATTTTAAATTAGTATTTTTTAAAAGATTTTGATTTTTAATAGGTGACAAAATTGGCAAATGTAAAGTGATTAAACTGTGCCAAAATTAAACAAATTTATAATTTCTTTTATGGTAAAAAAGAAAACGTTCTGTTATCTATATACAGTAGGGAACCGATTATTCGGGACCATCACTATTCCGGATAACTGATTCGCTACAAAAAGCAGTTTTTTTATTGTTAAACCCAACTAAAAAAATTTTTTTTGGGAAATAATCTTAAAAAGAAGAAAAAACGATGAAGTAATACACTAATGATTATTTCCAAAATGATGGTAAGGTGAACATCTTTCAAAAAAGAAAGAAAAATCCTAAAATCTTATGAGGAAAAAAATTTTTTGTTTAAAAAATGGCGGGAAAATTTATCGAATTTCGTTCCGGTTTTCTGATTTCCGGATAACGGGTTCTGTACTGTATTTAAATGTGCGTTTTAATTTTACTCTTAATTAGGAGGTTTGAACTTATATTCTGAAAAATTGTAAAGACTGATTTTTTTTCCATACCTTGTATCTACTTTCAAAAAAAAAAAAAAAAACTATTTAAAATTCACCTAGTTTACTTTAACTAAACAAAAATAAAGGTTCTTTCTTTCTTTGGTATTAATGCTCAACAATATTGCAATGCAATTGGAAAAAAAAAAAACAATGCAAGTGCAGGTGTTTCGTAAAGCATGTTTTTACAATTGTGCAGAATTGTCTAAGAATTCATAATTAACGCAAGCTTTTTTGTTACATTTTATTTAAGCTTACACACAAAAATGGGTAGTTTTTCCTATAAAGAAAACAAATTGAATGAGGCATGTTTTATGAGCATAAATTCAGTTGATCCTTTGCTTCTGGTTTAAAAAAATTTTGCTTGAAATTATTTGATCAAAATAGTTTTATTTAACTTAAACATTCAAACTGAATATTTTATATTTTTAGGGGGGGAAATATACTAATTCGTTAAGAAAAGGATAGTTGGTGGATGATGTAGTAATATTAGTTATTATTGTAAATACCAGAAAAAAACCTTTATTTTTAAATATCTAGTGAACACGAATTAAGTAAAGGCTGAAAATGGTTTTGCCTAACTTATACAAACTTTACGAATGAAAAAATAACTGATTTTAACATGATTTTTTTTGGTTAAGTAAAATTGCAGGTAAAAAAAAAAAATTATGATTAATTATGCAACCACAGATCGACTTAAAACACAAATACAGTCAAACCCCACTATAGTGAACCTTCAAGGGGCTGCTATTTTCGGTTCACTATAACCGGGAGTTCACTATATCCGTTACACAGGCAATTTAATGGTTCCAAACTCCTCCCTTTTATTAGACATTATTCAAATAAATGACTGAAAAATATTATATAGTAACAAAAAATGTGTTATTTTTTATTACTCTTCGTCTTGCGCACAAAATAAAATTAGTAATTCTTAGCTGATCAGCAATCCTCAACATCACATATGGAAACACTTCCCGACTCTCAGATTATTTTTCCTGAATTTCTGTCTAACCTGCCATTCGAACACATAAAATTAGTCTCACGAAATCGCTTAGCAAATTCATCGACAAATGTCCAGATACTGGAAGATTGCGGCTTCTTCGAATTCTGAACCACTTCAGTAATGCTTCGTCAACATCCTTGTGATCTGTTTTTCTCAACTTTTTTCTGACATCTAAATTTTTTTTTCACGAGAAGAAATTGTTAATTGCCTATTTTTCCACATGTTACAAACTGTAAATTTGGATAGTCCTCTGACAGAAAATGCATATTGATCCCACTGACACCTTACAGGTGCATCATCTGCCTAGGTTGGAAACATCTGCTTGGTTTGTTTAGGGATGGGAAAGTGAAATTAAAAGAAGCAAACAATGAAAAATGCTTATTACATTCCCTTATATAGCTGGTTTTAAAAATCAGTATATGTATTTATTTTGAAGTAGAAATTTAAAATTATTACAAAAAAATTTAGAAAAAAAATCAGTCGAAAGACAGAAAAAAGTTCATTATATCCAACTTCATCACTTTTTCGGTTCACTATATCCAAATAAAATAACATTATTCATGTATAGCAAGGCAAGGGACCGAACATTTCGTTCACTATAGCGGGGTTTGACTGTTGAAAGAAACACTTAAATTAAGCTATTAAAATACTTATACTTTATTTTGTTTCAAATTGGAAGCAGATTGTGTTCACAATTTCCTGAGCTATCTGAAGTAGAAAACCACATTCCACCTACCGTGCATACAAAAGAGTGAAGAAAAAAATCAGTCGTGTGATATGGACCCTGAATATTTATGTACTAATAAAACTAAACTCAGTGGCGCGACAGCCCATAGAGGGGCCAAGGCCTACTGTGCCCATCTCAGTTTTCTTGGGCTCCTGGGTGCAGGAGCAGATGTTCCGGTCAGGTGCTCAGCCGAACAAGGAACCCCCAGGGCTTAGTTCCCAAGCTTGGTACTCATTTATCAACCCATTGAAAGGCTGATTTATGTACTAATAGTGTGAAAAAAAATCAGTAATGTGATATGGATCCTGAATATTTATGTACTAATAGTGTGGAAAAAAAGTGTGACATGGACCCTGAATATTTATAGTGCGGAGAGAAAAAAAACAAACAGTTGTGTGAGATGGACCCTCAATATTTATGTACTAATAGTGAGGGAAAAAAACCAGTCGTGTGATATGAACCCTGAGTATTTTATGTACTAATAGTGTGAAAAAGTATCAATCGAGTGATATGGCAATGAATTATTATGTACTAAAAGTGAAAAAAAATCATTAAGTAATATGACCCTGAATCATGTATTACTAACAGTGCAAAAAAAAAATCAGCCGCATAATAAGACCCTGAATCCATATGTGCTAATACTGTGAAGAAAAAATTTAGTCGTGATATAACCCTGAATAAATATGTAGTGACTAAAAAACTTTTATTAACTGAAAAATATTATATATATATAAATTTTACTTAATATGAATGCATTACAGAAACAATTGGCGCACTTCAATATAAATAATGAAATAAAAACACATATTCTTTTTAAATAAGTATAAGTTATTGATCATATAGAAAAAGTATTAAGCTCGAATAAAATTTTTATTCACATAAAGCAAAAGGCTATGAGTATTTAAATAAATTGTGAGAAACTTCAAGAAAATAAAAAAGCTAGTGTTTTCAAACAGTACTGATTTAATTATACAACTGATGAAATCTTTTTTATTAAGATATGCACATCAGACTAGTTTAATAATTGACACCCATATACATTGATTACTATACTTTCACAAATCCAGTTTTCTTTTTCTCTTTGGCAAATAAAGAAAAAAATAAGCTTTCTAATAAAGCCAAAAACATGTAAGACTAAGATTATGATATTAATATATCACTATAAAATTAAATATAACAATTGAACATTTAAAAATAAAGGGCCGAAAATACCCTTCCATATACAAAAATATCAATACATGGTAGAAAGAATTTTTGTAAACAGCTCCGCTACTGACCGTAAATGTAACTAGTTAAAACTACATTTTATTTGTAAAAAACAAGATTCTAAATTTTATTTAGAAATGTGTTCAGATATTAATCTAGATTTACATTAGACTAAAACCACAGATGTAAATGTAGTTGAGCAGTTGCAAAAACTAAAAATCAGATCAAAAAAAACTTTTTTTAAAATTTAATACATATGTAATTATAGTAAGAGCATCCCATATAACAAAACTAAACAAAAATACAAAACAATTATTTTATGCATAAATCGTGTATTTAAAATAAGCATCTGTCATTTTACATGTATTCAATATTTTTTTATAGTTTATTATTTTGATTCTAAACAAGGTCGGCATTTTGTCTGGAAGAAATATTTCTTAAAGGACAATGAAAGAAACTGGACAAAAAAGAAAGAAGCAAAAAAAAAAGGAACTAATAATAATATAAAAATAATATAAAATCCAAAATTGAAACATTTTTTTTTATGTTTTAAACTACTTAATTTATTAATAACTGATTTTATAAATAAGAGAAATTTCAATGATGAATAACTGGTTCTCTTAGACCTAAATAACCGCAAAGTTGAAAGATAGTTGTTAGTAAGATTTTACCACTAATGCCGAAAAAGAGCAGTATTTCATTACTGTACATCACTAAAATTCTAAATAATATTTTTTTCACTTATTTTGACCTAAATTATAACAAAAAAATATTTAATTAAAATTCTGTGTCAAAGGGTTAAGAAATTAAATTTTATTAGTACTTAAAAGTTTAACTTCCTTTGTATAAAAAATTTACTATTTTCATATTTATTTTTGTTTTATACATAATTTTAAAATCCTATATTATATTATTTAAGAGTTGGTTGGAGTTAATATTTGATTGTATTTCAAAAGTTTGTTAATAAAATTATTAAATTAGGTTATACTATACTCATTTTTGTAAATTACTGAAGAACTACAGTTATTTTAATGTCTTGAGAAATTCCACCAACTTATTTTCCTTTCCAATTACAGTTTTAAGTTTTCACTCATTTAAAAATGATATTTTAATTATAACTTGAAAATTAAAACCGTTATTTAAACTCAAATGCTAAGCTAATTAAAAAAAAATTTTAATTCTTCATATTTCTAATTTAGAAAAAATTTATTATATTTGAGTAGAAAGAAAACTACTTCTTCTGAGAGGGTTTTTCAATAGTTTTTTCCACTGTGGAAAAATTTTGCCATCCCCGATTAAAAACGACATACATTTTTTGTA
Source organism: Parasteatoda tepidariorum (assembly GCF_982258835.1). Lineage (NCBI taxonomy): Eukaryota > Metazoa > Arthropoda > Arachnida > Araneae > Theridiidae > Parasteatoda > Parasteatoda tepidariorum. The sequence goes on along the minus strand of NC_141759.1, from coordinate 93,419,521 downwards.
TCAAAATAAGGAATTCTGCTAACCTTCAATCCAAGAAACGGCTAGAAAACAAACCAATACTACATTTATCAATTATCTAAGTCATAGTTTCAGCAATTCTCAAATTTTACATTGTTATTTGAAAAAAAAAATTACCCCCCCCCCTCCCTGCATATTATTCAAAGAGAAAATAGTGCTTAACAGAATATTCAAGAAAATGTAGCATAACTTAAAATACTTGCAAATCCTTTGATATTTAAAATTTAAGAAAGAAACTGTAAAACTACAATGTCTATGGCCTTGTTCAGTATTAATATTTTTACGACATGAAAATGCAATATTTTCAATAGCACCTTTAAATTTAACAATAATTTGCAGCTCTTTGCATTAACAGTAACTAAAACAACGAATAAATTGTACTGAGAAATTATTTAAAAAATATACAATGGAACTGTGAATACAATCAGAAAGTTTTAGAAGAAAAATTCATTACACACACAATTTATTGTTCTATTTACATCAATATACATTTAACACATTTTTTTTTAAACTTCACAAAATAGAACATAAAAATAATACTAACATTTTAAGATAAAAAGTATATAAATCAAAGTGCCAATCAAATATATTGACAATTGATAATAAAAAGAGGAAAATATATTTCTTAAATAAATTGAAGTGTTTATAATATGATGGTTGTTATAAATGCCTTTTCGTAATATTTTTAAATAAAAAAAATTTACTTGAGCAAACTGACAAGAAAGTACAGTTGTAACATACATGGATAATAAGTAAAAGTTAAATCACATCCGATAAAATTATAAATTTAGGGATAAAATCATTATTTAAAAAAACTTACTTTTAAAATATATAGTCGAAAATTATAAAAAATTTAGTCGAAAATTTTAAAATATGATTTGAAAATTTAAAAACAACAGGAATGCAAAAAATACAATTAACGTCACATTCGCTAGATAGTTATAACATTATATGAAGGAGAAAATGAACAAAACATTTTATGTTTAGATAAGAAAATGTTTTTAAAAATTTTAAAAACAAAAAATTCCTTCCTAAAAAAATAGTTAGAGAAGAACCCACAGTTCAGCATTACTTAAAATTCTGACATTTTTGAATTAATCAGATAGTAATTGGATTAAAATAATTTAAAATAAATTATTCAAAAAGATGAATTCAAATTTGTGAAACAACAAATCTTCCTCATCTGAGATTTGATTTCATTGTCCAAGAAAGACAAATATCTATTAAGTTCTCAGATTCAGTAAATTATATCCTTCAAGTTCTTAAAATTAAAACTAAAGTAGAATTTTAGAATTATTAATTTATGATAAAATTAAAAAAAAAAGGAACTCAGTCGTAACTTGGAAACGAAGTACGTCTGAGCATTTAAAAACAAGGCTTAACACCAAAAGATTTTAAAATTTCAACCAATCCCTATGTTAAAGTTGATTGGTGAACAATATATAAAATTTTAAAGCTCACAAATTAAAACTTGTTATTGAATAAAAACCTGATTTTTTATCTATTGAAAGACTTAAGCTTATCAAACATAAATTTTAATTGATAAACTGGCAACAATATTGTAACAGGTAATCAACAGGAATGCATTAGGAATAAGAAGAAAAAAATGAAAATTGGTACTAAACTTAGCTTACAATACATGTAATTTTGATTCCAAGTGGAACCCTGCTCCACACAACTTCAATTACTAGAAAATTGATATTTAATTATCAGTTTCTTCTTTGCCAGTACCAGTATCATAAGTTGTTTGTGGTGTAGCATTTAGACTAGTTTTTTCAGATAGAGAAGAATCAGGTGGTGGCAAAGGAATGGCCGTTGATTTTTCAGATGAACTTGTTGGTTGGGCAGTTATAACTTTACTAGAGTTAGGGGCACTCTGAAAGAATGTATGGTGAAGATTTAAAATCAATATGTGTAGGAGACACAAAAATAAAAAGTAAATTAAACAATTAATTTTTCAAATAAATTTAAATACAAATAGAGTAGCAGAAGCTTTTGTACTGATTTGCGAAATCATGAAAAAATTCTAAAATATATTAGCAGAGCATGTTAAAATATTTGTATCCGGAATGGCAAGTTTCTTCCGCAGTAGAAAAAGCATTTCTTTCAATCCAAATGGAACTCTTTTTCAGAAAGAAATATCAAATACTAAAACAGTTTATACTTATAATCTCATAGATGCCAACATAAATAAAAATAAATCCAGTAGATTTAACAAAATATAAATTTCATGATAATTGTTGCGTAATGTACTAAATATCTTACATATAGGGACTTTTAGGGATTTTTATAGACATCAAAATAGAAAAAGTGCAATATTTTCCGGTCATGATTGGTATTAAATATGCTTGAAATGTTGTGAATTATGTATACTGATAATTTTGTATAATAATAGGCATTTAATTCATAAGAAATAACTAAGATTTTTTTTAAAATTAATTCAGAAAGGGAGTTCTGAATAAATATAAACTGAACATTTTAGAACAAAAAAAGTTTAAAACTGATTTCTTTAAATGAGGCTCGCTTCATTATATTTTAGTAATACTTATTTAAATATTCAAGTAAGCAATAATCTGTGCATAAGTTTCAATAGGGAATTTTTTAGGAAACTAACTCAATTTTAGGGAATTTTTTAAAATGTACAAAAACCAGGAGAATTTTCCAATAATTAAATTTTTTGGCGAAAACAATCATCCAATAATGGATTGATAATAATGATAATTAACAGGAATGTGACTATGTCCGAAAATTAAAATAACAAAAAAGTTATTTTACAATAGCAAAAGCAATTTGAAATATTTGTCTTACCTAATTATGGTTTACTTATTAAGTCGAATGCAAATGTATTAATGATTAAAATAATAATTTTTTGTATAATATTTAAAAACAAAAACTTATTTATAACCAGAGTTAAAAAAATCAGTAATTAATTTTTCTTATGAAAGATCAATTTACATTCATAAAAAGAGTATGTTGAAATTAACTTAAAATTTTAAATAATTATATACATAAAGGGAAAAAAACAGTCGTTATTATATTTAAATACACGAGGGCAAACTTGTAATGATAATTTTTGAAGTTAAAGGACTACTTCTTTGTTTTTTAAATCAAACATTTCAAAATTATCAATATTAATAAAGATATTTTTCTGAATTACTTTCCAAAATTATATTAAAACACAAAATAAATATTGTTGATATTCCAGAAGTTTAATAATTAATTCCAAACGATAAAATAAGTTTCAGAAGTGGGGTCAGAGTCTAGTAAAAATTTAGCTTTAAATTATCAAAATATTTCAGAAAATTTGCAGTGGTTGCTATCTCAGCAAACATATAAATTAAGGTAGGTAGGTATTTTATTTACATCAAACTAGAGCTGCACAATGGGCTATTGGCAACAGTCTGGGAAACATCCCCAAGGATGATCCGAAGACATGCCCAGGGGTAGCAGCAAAGTTTTTAAAAATTTTAGGGTAATTTTAAGAACTTTTTTCAAAAAATTTTAGGTAAATTTTAGGGGTAATATATGATTTTGCAAGGATAAAAACAGATCACACGGTAGTTTATTACACAACAGAAGATTATTACAATTCATCCACACATACGAGGTCTGTCTAAAAAGTATCCGACATTAATTTTTCCTGCCCAAAGTAGTGACTTTAAGGCGGCGCCTTAGTGCACAGTGGAAGGAGGAACCTTAATGCACATGACTGAATTTTTTCACCGTGTTCGCTTGGGCAACTCGCTGGCTAGTGGTCGCCAAGTAAGGTGCTGTTCGTAGTGTTCGTCAGATTTAGTTTTCTCGCAAGATGACTGAACGAATTGAGCAAAGATACTGCATGAAATTCTGTCAAAAGCTTGGTGATTCTCAAAGCCAAACAATTCGTAAGATTCAGCAGGTGTTTGGAGAAGAAGTGATGGGTGTAACACAAATTAAGGAGTGTTTCAACCGATTCAAAGATGACCGCACATCAGCGAAGAGTGAGCAGCGTTGTGGCAGGCCTCAAACTGCTCAGAGTGCAGTTAATGTTGAAAGGTTGTGAAATTTGGTGATGGCAGATCGTCGTTTGACAGTGCGGGAGATTGCAGAAGAGGTTGGAGTGAGTAAAGATTCTGCACATGCAATTTTGGGTGAAGATTTGAACATGAACCGATTGGCTGCAAAATTCGTACCCAAGTTGTTGTCGCCGGAACAAAAAGCACACCTCTGCACATTCATCCCAATTGATCCACACTTTCTTAGCCAAACATGGAATTACAACCGTTCGCCAACCTCTCTACTCTCCAGACCTGTCTCCTTGCGACTTCTGCTTGTATCCAAAATTGAAGACGCCACTAAAAGGATCCAGTTTTGAGAGTAGAGAAGAGATAATGCTGAACGCGACGACGGAGCTGAACACCATTCCAAAGGAAGACTTCCAGAGGTGTTTCCAGCAGTGGAAGGATCAGTGGGCTAAGTGTGTGCAAGCACAAGGGGCCTACTTTGAAGGGGATTAGGGTCCCAACTCCGTCAGGTATTCGAAATATTTGTTCCGGCCAAAGGTCGGATACTTTTTAGACAGGCCTCGTATCATAAATAATTGCAAGCCATAAAATAAAGCTCTGAAATTTATTAAGTCAAGAATGAAATCTCTAAAGTGTAAAAATGAAATTTCAACTTTACATATTACCTATCAGAAATTAAGTGCATAATTCAGGAACAGGCAAAAGTGAGAATAAATTAAGAGAGAAAATAAATTAACACCAACTTGGATTTTTATTTAATTTTTACCTTCTTAATCAAAACTTTATTATTACCCTTTACCTTACTTTATTAAGAAAAACTATTGTGTGATATTATTAGATTTCAAATCAGCAATTTATATTAGAAGTTAGAGAAAAACAAATTAATCATGATCATTTTTCTAATATATTCTTGATATGATTTGTGAGATTCTTTTACTGCCCTCAATAGTGTTGTGGTGATCTTCAACACTCCTCCATAGTTTCGAATGGTATATTTGTTTAGTCTAAGAGGCATAATAGTATTCTCATGGTGACTCACATTAAGCATTGCTTTGTTTATCGAAAAACCTCTCTCAGGATCAGAATTCCCATGTGGCAAAATTAAAACAGTTTTAATTAATGTAGTTAAATTCTTATATTTTAGATTATTGCTTTTTTTATTTATATTCAGCCTATAACTCTAATTTTTTAGGAACGCCAACAAAATTTTATCAGATTTTTAGGAATTTTAGGGTTTGCACATAGTTTTAGGAATTTCATGAATTTTAGGGGGAATGCGACCCTTGCATGCCATCACAATTTTGATCCTCAGTAGAGGGGATGGCTCCTTCGCTTCGGCAGCCCGACGACCAGCGTGCGAAGTCGGATACAGGTCGACAGTAGAACAATTTAATGAGGACCTATACAGCGCACCCTCATTCTCCACGTAGGCTGATCAAAGTGGTCACCCACACGCTTACTAACTGCAGCCAGTGATGCTTGACTTCGACTTTCTACTGGGAACAGTGTCTTTACGATCAGTTCACTGAGGGACCACATAAATTAAGATATCAAACCAAAAGTTTGGGATTGCCTTAACAGAATTGTAACATTCAAACAAGAATGCAAGTTTTCTTAATATTAGAATTATGAAATGAGATTGAAAAGCAAAGTGAAAATAAAAATACCTCATCCAACTTTTCCTCATCTTGGTCCTCTTCTTCCTTTCCATTGAAGCACTGCAAACATTAATAAAAGTAAGAATAGTATTCAGAAAAACCATCTACCATATTAACTAAATACAGTGTATTCGCGATAACTCGAATCTGATAGGACTGACAAAAAACTTCGACATATCGGAAGTTCGACTTACCATTAGTTTCAGTTTTGGACTTTCAAAATATTGTCGGATTATTTAATTAATGCTTATTAATTACAAATTTTCTAAATGCTTACAATATTTAAGATCATTTTTCTGGCAAGCCATTTACGATAAGACTGTTTGAAGCACTTTATGATACCCTGGTCCATCGGCTGCAACTTTGCTGTTGTGTTTGGCGGGAGAAACTGCAAGTTTACTGCTTTCAAATTAGGTAGATCCCTATGCGCTGTGCATTTATCCATAAAGAGTATCAGTTTTCTTTTCTTAGCGAAGAATTTCCGATCCAATTTTCTTACATAGTCTTCAAATAATACTGATGTCATCCAAAACTTTTTGTTAGACTTGTAATCCAAAGGATACGTTTTTACATTCTTGAAACATCGAGGATTTCGGTATTTTCCGATAGCAAGTAAGGGCAATTTCTCTGTCCCAGACGCATTTCCTCCATCCTTAAACATCATAGTCTTATTTGGAAGACATTTAAAAAATAAACCCATTTCATCAATATTGAAAACATTTTAACTGTATCCTTGAAGTAAATTTGGTAACGTTTCATTTAACCACTGTTCACATACTTCAAGAGGGACGGCTTTAGCTTCTCCATGAAGAGTGCGAAAGACATTGTGTGTGTGTTGCAAAGGAAGGGACAAGATATCAGCTTCTAGGTTTTTTTTCTTGCTTCAAGAGATCAAAAAAAAAATCAAGCTAAAGGGAGTAAAATTCGAGTAATCGAGAATAATTAACATGAAATTGAAGATAAAAGGGTCGGGACCTCATAAAAAAATCGAGTTATAGTAATATTCGAGTTATCGTACTTCCAGTTATAGCGAATTGACTGTAATACAATATTCATAGCATAATACATTATGTAATATTTTTGCCATTGTTTTACAACATTATTTAAAATAATACATTCTACAATAATTATATAATAAAAAATAAAAATTCTACAAATCTGCAAAAGTGATTATAGTCTGTTTTCATTTTTTTTTTAAATCATCATTTAAAAATTACATACATTTAAAATATGGCAATTCATTTAAATGCTTTGGGAAAGCATATTCCTAATCTATTTACTTATTATAATCAAGGATTAAGGAATACATAGTTAAAATTAATTAGCCTAACAGAACTGTAATATTTAAGATTGATGTGAGTGGATTTAATATTTGTGAAATATTACTTTTTTCTGTTCTTTAGTTTGTTAAGATTATCAATAACGACAGAGCTGCATTAACTAGATTAATTGGTTCTATGAAGATGAAAATTACCTTTTCTCTTTCAGCAGCTTCTTCCTCCTCTTCTTCAGGCATAGGAGGTTTGCATTTACCGCAGCAGAAGTTACAGCAACAGCAAAAGCAGCAACAACAAAAATAGCACCCAGTAATTACAGCACAGAATATGCACAAAGCCTAAAATATAGATTGGTAAAAAATATAGATTAATAGGCAATTTATATCATATTAATTATTATTATTGGTAATAAAAGGGAAACTAAATACAGATTTAATTATATATATATATGAAGAAAATAACTATGGTAAGCTATACTAGATTTTGCAATGATTACACAAAGCTTTAATTATCTTACTGACATGGTAACAAATTTATTTTTTCAATATTAACACATAGACTATTTATTATTCTTTTTTTAACCCCTTAACGATCGGATAATTTTCAAGAAAACAGTCATAAAAGTGCCTATTTTGCCAAATACACGTATTTGATTAGTGCTGACATCTAGTTAAAAATAAAATAACTATCTACAATTACCTTAAAAATATCCTGGTACTGCCATCTGGTATGTAAAATGAGAAATAAAATGTTTTCCAGGCAAAAGAAATGAATTAGTTTCATTCTTATTAGTGCGTTACTACTGAACACTCCAGCCCGAAAATTTCACAGGAGCGAGAAATAGAGGATGAAACCCCACCCCGTCATTTTCACAGGAGCGAGAAGGAAGGAGTTAACAATGAAATGATAAAACGAAAAATAACGAAAATTCATAGAATTTAATTTTGATAAGTTTTTATTCATAAAAGGAAATTAATTTCAGGATTTATATTTCTCAAAAAATATGAGACTCTAATTAACCTTTATAATTAATTTACAATTAAAAAATGTACTATTAATATAAAATAATAATAAAAGGCACAAACTTACTTTACACCATTTACTAGATAGGATGAAGTAGGTATTTACACTGGACTCGCCAAAATGTTCAGCAACATAAAGACCTAATGAACCATAACTGTCATAGATATTTCTTTTGGTTTCATCACTAAGAATACTATGGGCTTTGTTGATTTCTTTAAACTAAAATTCAAAAGAAATCATTAGTTTGAATGTAATAAAATCACAAAAATAAAACATCTACAGTTCAAACTTGTTATATATACTGCATTAATAAATGTCACTAGTTGTGTACCAAAAGTATTATTATTATTATTTTATTTTTCACATTACAAAAACAAATACAGATCAATTACCTTATCAGAAGCTTCAGGATCATCCCGATTTTTGTCTGGATGGTACTTTAGGGCTAGCTAAAAGAGACAAATAAAACAAAAAGTTAAAACTTTACTTAACATATTTCTTTATTTATTATATGTAGATATTATGTATAGATCAGTGTTCTTAAAAGGGAACACTGATACATATAAATACGGATATATCAATGTTTCTCAAAGAAAATGCTGATACATACATATACAGATCAGGGTTTAAGCTGAGTCTAAAAATTCATTAGCAAAAAAGCTAAAATCTGAAAAAAAGTTTTAGCAAAGTGCTAAAATGCCATTAGGCTTATAAAATTACTTTATATCAAACAAGTACTGTAAGTTATCTGACAAAGAATAGCTTAATGTACAAGAATATCAAAAAGAATACCTATAACAAAACAAAAAACACATTTATTATTTATCAAAACATTTTGGTTTATAATTAACAATCTTCCTTTCTTTCATGTTTGCCCATTTTACAAATGCATCTTGAAAGTTAAATGCACTTTCAGGGCCCTCAATATTAATCATTAACAAATTGTTTACATGGTTGATTAACAACCTGTTTCGAATATTAGTTTTAATCAAATTAAGGCAGCTAAAGCCCCTTTCACAGTCAACAGTGTGCATTGGTATTGTTGCACAATACTCTATAACAGAAGTTATTAATGGGTACTGTTCAGACACATCATTGGTATATAAAATCTTGTCTGATAAATCCTTCTTGTTTGATCAAGTTTTTTTCATGGATGTTAGCGTCATGGTTTTTCGCGGAAGCTTTTTTTTAAATGGAATTTAGTAAAGTCCTTTAGCAAAAATGCGAAAATGCTTTATTGAATTTTAGCATTTTTGAGGGGTCTTTTCGCATTTTGCGAAAAAGCTACCGTAGCGGAAACCCTGATACAGATAACTCAAAGTTCCTCAAAGAAAACACAAATATATACAGATGTATCAGTGCCCCTCAAAGAGAACACAGATACAGATAAATCAATGTCCTCAAAGAAAACACAAATATATACAGATATACCAATGTCCCTCAAAGAGAACACTGATACATACTTATACAGATATATCAATGTCCCTCAAAGGGAATGCTGATACACAGAATGCAGATAAATCAATGTTCTTCAAAGAGAACACAGATATATCAATGTCCCTCAAAGGGTACACTGATACATACAGATACAACAATGTCCCTTAAAGGGGACAGTAATCCACACATATGGAGAATTATGGTATTGCATAGGCCCAAAATAAAAAAATATTGTTTCTCATCCTCCAACCATGTCAATAATTGTGATTCAAAACGAATTTTATAACCAAACTGCAAACCTTTAAGGCAAAACAGTGACAATGCACCATTAGAAATTTTCTGAAAAACTAATGTCTTCAATTGCTAGCTAGCTGAAAACTAATGTCTTCAATAGCATCTTTGTGAATTTTAAACATTCCATCGCTGCTTTTCAAACTCCTGCATTTGTAGAGTCAATTCAAACCTGTGAAAATGTTGGTAGCGAAAGTAGTACTTTCGTTGATTATTACTTATTTTGTAAGAGTTGGAATTGATTGTTTTGGGCAGACAAACACAATGGGAATGGAATTTACAATGAGAACATAGGGAATGATAATATGATAAAAATATCATGCATAAAAAAGTTAAAGAATAATATATTCCACAGGTAAGGTGTGGAACAATTGGATTCTTATTTTAATTTAAAAATTAATATTTTAACTAGAAACAAATCACAATATAGAACACTTTTCTAACTTACAAGCAAGCAACTAGAGCAAGCAAACATATTTAAGTTTCAAAAATGACAAACATATGCTTGACCATTTGATTTTAAGTAGGGTTGTTAGTAGCCTAGAAAGGAGAAAAACATGGTAGTAAAACCAGTTTAGATCTCTGCAGCAGGAGTAAATTAGCAGGAAAAAAATATTTTTGACTACCAAAACTTACTACCAGTTATACAGGATGTATATTTAGGACTGTTTCATTTCTGAGAAAAAGTAAATAGTGGATAGTTTAGAATTAAAAGTGATTAAAACTTGCATTTACAGTGATAGTTTTTTTCAAGCTAAGCAACCAGTAGATAACAAGTGTTGAACAGGGCCCGACTTGGCCTAATTGGGGCCCAGGGCAAAAACTTTCTTGGGGGCCCCCCTCTGCTTCACTACTTCAGTAATGAAAAACTTTATGGAGGTATTTAAATTTTTCACAGCTTTATAAATAACAAGAAAATTGACTGGAACCTAAAATAGCTTAAGTCTCCCCCCCCCCCTCCAATGGCAGATGAAATGTTGTTCTCTCCATTTTATAGATTTTCTGACAATTCTATGCCCATGATGCCGAATGCAGTTTTCGGATCATTAACTTTGTCATAAAGCTGCGAAAAATTCATATCCTAGCTGACATTAGGGCGAAATTCAGCTAAAATTTTGCAATTACAATGGCTCAATTAAGCCAATCAAAAGCTTGTATTTTTGTAAACATATTGCATTTCGCGATATGTAAAAATACAGGCTTTTGATTGGCCAAATTTTTCCATCGTAATTGCGAAAATTTAGCTGAATTTCGTCCCAGAAAGCCATGGATTTACGAAATATAGATTGTGTTCATACAATAGATTCATAAAGAAGCTGACATAAAAGTGACGGATTTTACAATTGATATTTTATTTAAAAATAGTTCATAAAAAAGAAAATGTAAAAAAAAAAAAAAATCTATTTTGATTTGAGGGCCCCCTTTGATGCGGGGGCCCAGGGCAACTGTCCCCTATGTCCCTGCCTTAGGCTCTGGTGTAAGGACATTGCAGAATTGGTAGCAATGGAATATTACTTTCACGTCAAACATTAATAACTCAGCTTTTTAAAGAAAAAAAGAAGGGATTAGCTAATGATAAGCACCAGAGTTGTGTTTTTTTTTCTTTCTAAACTTAAATTTTAAATTTAAAAAAAGGCATTACAGTAATAAAAGTTTCATAATTACCTGACGATATTTTTTCTTTATTTCCTCCTGAGTACTTGTTTTTGGAAGATCAAGAATCTGATACAAACTTTCCCCAGTTGTACTAAAATAATTACCAGAAAACAGAATTAATTCAGAGAAATAAAAGTAAAACTATTACATTTGCTAATATTTTCATTAGTAAATTACAAGCCAAACCATTTTGCTTACTTACACTTACATAAAAAAGCACAATTAAAACTATTTTATTTGCTTAGATAGCAAAACAAGTAAAACAATTTCATTCCCTTATGCTTTCATTGATAAAGTATAAGGCAAAACGACTTGAATTGCAAGTTATTCTAGGAGGAAACTATTTATTAGCACTTTCAAAAAATTTTCTATTTAATAAAATGTAGAAAGAAGTAAAAGCTGAAGGCTAAAATAACAAATAAGTAAACTTTAATGTTGAATTATCTAAGCAACTACAGAAGGAAAAAAATGAAAGAAACGAGAATTATCAAAAGAATCTACATGTATTCAAAATGAGGAATATTCTAATATACAAATCAAAATATCATCTACCTATAAGTAAAAAATAGGTGCTAAACTATTTAGAATGGGGAATTGGTAATTGGATCTAATTCAGTAAACATATTAAACATATTTTTTTCTATAACATGATTAGGAATTTTTAATATTTCAATAAATAAAAATTGTCTTAATATTCCTTAGTTGCTATAGATAACTTCTGACAATTAATAATAACTTGGTGTTACTTATTGAATCAAACTGTAAAAGACATGCATTCTAATGACAACAATATATGTGCTTTTTGAATCAAACAGAAATAGAGAACCATCTATATTATATAAAACGCTAATACATACGTATGTATCAATAAAACCGGTGATATTTCTTTTCTCGCATTGGCAACAGTTTTCATTTTTAATTGAAAGGCTTCGGCGCGCAAGAGCACGTAGTGAGCATCATATGGCTAATCTATATTACATAAAACGCTAATACGTTTTAATTGATAGGCTTCGGCGCGCAAGAGCACGTAGTGAGCATCATATGGCTAATCTATATTACATAAAACACTAATACGTTTTAATTGATAGGCTTCGGCGCGCAAGAGCACGTAGTGAGCATCATATGGCTAATCGGGGAAATTCTCACCGAATTATCAAAAAAATTCTCACAAAATTATCTTCATCGAAGCCGATGCTTTACATCCGGCGTTCAGTACTATTTCATATTGCTTTACAACACATGGTTTTAGCCCTCTGGTGGGAAAGACTTTAAAACAAAACTTACAACAGTTACTTTTCTCAACAACTGAAATTTAGAATAGTGTGATTAAGAAAAATATGTGAACTGTTTGCAATTTCAAATTAATATTGAAATGCACAAGTTTAGAATTTTCTACAGTGAAAAGTTTTCGGAACTTCAGTGTTCAAAAATGTATACAAAAGCTAGACGTTAAGAACGTATCCAATGAGCGAGCAACGGATTGCGAAGCAATCCGAAATGAACTGTGAAAGCAGTTCCGGGGGTTGGCAAGCGCCAGCGAGCAGGGGGCGAAGCCTCCTAGTGATACAAAAATAAATTGTCAGTTTATATCAAGGTTATCCCCAGTTATTTTTAGGCAAATTGTTTCAGAGAACTGCTGAATAGCGCAATTTTATGTTTAGATAACATACAGTGACATGTGACAATTGGGATAGATGGTATGGCGTAATGAGATAAGGTGGGTCAGAGCCACAGTGGCTCAGGAAATAGAGCACTCCTCAATGAAATGACCTAGGATTGAATTCCAGTGATGGCTGGTCGATACAAACTACATACTCTGCTCGCAGTGACCACAGTGATGACGCAAAATATCCTCAGCAGTAGCCGGATAATGGGTTAAAATCGCCTAGCCGCGAGGCTAACCACGTGAGGTTTTTCTCTCCATGTGTTGCAAATGCAGGTTAGTTCGATCAAAAATGTCTCCCAATACTTGATCCAAGAGTTTCCCTGCATTATCGATTGGGCTTTAAATTACTAGACTACAGAATTATACATTGGCAGCCAAGAACTCAAAATTGGGTTGACTGTTCAATGATGGTTACAAAATAAAAATGCTTCAGAGCAAATAGGCATAGTCAACCATGGGCACTACTAAATATTAGCTTCTCTGAATCATTCAATTTCAAGTAGTAGCAGAGCTTAGTAGACATGGTGAATAGTTTTAAGCATTTTTATACTTGTAAAAAATTAATAATTTATCAGAAATTATTTTCTTATAAGTGTGAATTATAACTTATAAGATTGGTAGCAATGAGTGCCTCAGCTCATAAATTTAATAAGATGGTACAACTGTATTATGTGCCACAATACATAGACGCTAAAATCTACAGTCTTTGCCAACAATTGATAAAAGCTAGCTACATGAATAAAATTGCTCTATACCCAAGCTTAATCTGTTACTGACTGAAAGTAAAAAAAAGTTATATGCCCTGCTTTAACAGTAAGTGTGTAATGTTGTCATGAAAGAAAACATTAAAAAAAAAGGACTCAGTTTTATTTACAACAAAAAAGTTTCAAAAAAGTTTTAAACAAAAAAGTTTCCTAAAAATATCAAAACTAAACTATTAATTCATTAACTTCTCTAGATTTTTTTAGTTTTTAAATAAAACTAATAAGAAGCTTTTAAAAAATTTAATAAACCTCATTCTTAATGCGAAAAATTATGTTTACAGCGTCAACAACTTTTCTAACTATCATAACTGAAATAGATCCAAGAAATATTTAAAAAATTAAATTAAAAAAAATTAAAATTAAAAAAGAAGTAAAAATTAGCCAAAAAAAAGGAAGGGGTGGGGCAAATCTTACCTTAGAGATAATGTATCTTCAACAGACATCTTTTTCTTATAAAAAGATTTTATAAATATGAGAAATTTAGAGGACAGAGGAAAAGATATGAAATAGTGCTCCTACGACACAAAACATCAATAATTCAGATACAAAAACACATAAAAACAGTGTACAAAGAAAGCACTTTTTGAAAGTTAAAGAAATTGTTTTATAAAAAAAAAGAAATTTTATAACTTTGCAAAAGAATTATGCAACAGCTTTTGTAGTCTCTATGCTATTCATATCTTCATAGTTAAATTATATTTTTTAAAAATGAAATGAAAAATTTCTCAAAAGTAATTCAATAAATACTTTTGCAAAATGATACAAAATTTCAAAAATGGTCAATCATATTAAAATACGTCTAATGAAATTCTAAAAAAAAATTAAAAAAAAATTCGCAACATTTATAAAAAGGTCTTAAAAATCAATAAAAGAAATAAATTTAAAAATAATAATATTTAATTTTTTGTTGACTGATAAAAAACAAACTTAACATTACGTAAACAATAAATTTATCATAATGTTAACAAGTTAAATGTTAGAGTGTGGCAAAAAAAAAAAAAAAATCTGATAGAAATTTTCCATACAAATTTATTAAATATAAATGAATTAACAAAATATAATGAATAAAATTTTTTTAACTACTGTCATTTTTTTTTTGGTACATGCTCTTCCTTCTTTTTCAAAAATTGCCTTGAGTTATAAAAACTGTTTCATTTATTATTTGATTTTTCACAGCTTACGAAAAAGTAAAATTCAGCTGCTATCAGGGTTAGAGTTTTTGCCGGCAAAAAGGGGTTTTTGCCAGGACAGTGGCAAAAACCTGGTAAAAACCGGCAAAAACTGGTAAAAGCCGGCAAAAACCAAATTATCTAAATTGCTGATTAAATATTATTACAAAATACTTGAAACAAATTTAAATCAGTCATAAGGAATAATAATTTTGATACATTACATGAAAAAATTATTTTTAGCATATTAATAATTAATATACCTAAGGGTAATAATTTTTAAAAGATTGAAAGTTTTTGATCTCTTTTCATTTTAGAATCCTAAAATAAATGTTTTTTTACAAATAAATATTATTATTTGTACAATAATTAACTACACATGTTGATAGATATTTTATGCTTTAAATTATATTTGTATTAATTTAAAAATAAGTTCATTTCACTGGAAAAAAGAGAATAATCACAAATTTTCCAATCAATAATGTTTTAAACTACTAAAATGATACATTATCATTTAATTATGGAATAATAGTTTTGTTAATTTTTTTGTAATTATTTATATTCATAGTATATATTTCAATTTTAGGAATAATTTTGTATCAAAAATGTGTTTTTGTCCTCTCATCTTGGAAAATATAGGTTTTTGCCACTTTTTGCCACTTTGCTTGGCAAAAACCTGTTTTTGCCAGGACGGTTTTTACAGGTATTTACCATGGTTTTTTCCACCTGCGGCAAAATCTTGCCAACCCTGGCTGCTAAAAACATAAAATTTTAACTACTATTACAGCTTTTATGATAAATTGAGACATTATTCTTAATATAATAAAGCATAATATAGTTTAGTTACAAAATCATTTGAGAGAAGCTTATGATCCACATATCAGAATTTATAATTTATTAACTATGATTTAAATTGCAAAAAATGCATACAACTACAACATCAAACAAAATAACAATTACAATTTACCTGAGTTTGCGAGCTGGATGATCAGCCATTAAATTTGGTTAAGTATGCAAAAACTTATTATGTAAAACTGCAGGAAAACTTCCAAATATCTGAAAGTTAAAGAAAATCATTTTTTAAATAAGATAATCTTGATTTAAAATACTATATAAGCAACGACATACAAGGTTTAAATCTTCTTAAATCAAACTTCGATCATCTGCATGAATAAATTTTTATTTTTAAATACTTTTCTTAAAAGTCAAAACTAAAATAAAGACATTGCTTTAGGTTAAAAAAATAATTTTTACACAATAATGTTAAGAAAAGCAGTGTTCTCCATAAGAGTTTTTTGAAGGGCGGCCTGCCCCGCTTATCTTTGATCCCAATAAAATAAATGCGTTGTCTTTGCCCTTTTTGTAAAAGTAAGCCACCATCCCTTAAAAACACTGCATTTTTTTTTATATTCCATTTTGAAATAATTTATTCATCACAGTTGATTTTAAATAATAATTACACACCTATAAACAGAGCTTATTCTAGGCAGAAAAAAGGGCAGGGTGCAAAGGTTTAAAAATAATTACAATAATTTCTTCCTTTTTAAACTTTACTAAAAGTAGCAATGCAATTGTATTAAATACTAATTTTTATTAATAAATTAACATATCTATGGAGTTAATGAGCTAATTAGCTTAGTAATTTATTTAAAATGCATGCATATATTACTAAAATAATAAATGTATGTTTTTAAGTGTCTGTAGTTATGATTTAATAATTAAAATGATTAAAAAATTATGATTTAATGATAGTGGACGTAACTGCAAACTTTCAAAGACAAGTGCAACAGGGGGGCTTGATGGCTATTTTTCCTTTCCCATATAAATCTATGTATTGACAGCAATGACAAACTATATAAAAAGAGTTAAAAATAACAAAAGTTTAAGAAATCCATTGTAGAGTTTGGGGGAAAAAATAAAGAAGAGTTAAGGAAAGAAAGGACAAAAAGGATATGGAGTCTATTACATCAGGGCACCAATTTTTCTTCAGGGGCAACAGGGTGGATTATTTTGACTAAAAGGGCAGCAGGGTGCTGCACCCAGTTTACCCTGCCTAGAATGAGCTCTGCTATAAAATTATCTGTGTTTATAGGTTAAATTAATACTATAACAAATATTTACTTTAAGATTATTCTCAACTGGTTCAATTTTTATAAGTATCTTTTTCTCCGGATGGAGGGGGAGATTTAATAATTTCTTTTTAAGTGATTTTAAACTTTAAAACTAATTTTTAAATAAATACCTTTTCTGAAAAAAATGCATCTTTAAATCCTATTTTCCAATAATTTTTTGTTTAAATTATAAGAAAAAGCTTTCAAGTTGATTACCAATTAATAATTTTTTGCTAGTTTACTTTTTTAGAAGAAAAAAATATACACAGAGATTGCCTTTTAGCATACCTTTAATTATTTTTATAAACTACAAATTTTTCTCTTATTTTGAACACGAAAGAGAATTACCATTTGAAATATACTCATAAAATAGTATGAGAGGAAAATTTAAAAAGTATTGAGCATAAAATTCAGTTATTACATAATATTACCCATTCTGAAAAATATTTACGATATTAAGTGAATCCCCTTTACAGAGGATGTGCCCCACCCTTTTTTATACCTAGGGAGAAACTCTGGAATAGAATGAATAAAAAAAAGTGTTTTATAATGAGAAGAGATTTAAATGTCTGTATGATCCATAGCCTGCAATAAATACTTCAGGGGATATTTCCGTATTGTGACCTGTTTCCACTAACCACTTTCTACAATACGCAACGTTTCTAACTTCATAACTAACATTTTCTAACTTCAAAAAACATATATTTGCCCATGGTGGCTATGAGTTATACCCTTTAAGTTAATACCTTTCTGAGATTTTTTTTTTTAATTTTGAGAGTGCTAAAGCTCAATTAGCACTAACACTTGACAATAAGTTAGGAATAAGAACTAATACAGAAATCTCTCCGATGCTTTCAGAGCATATATAATTGTTTCAAAATTATGAAGTTTCCACAGTGTATAATCAATATTTCATAACTTTTATATTCAACCAAATATTTCATGACTTTTTATTCTATGAATGAACTCAATGAGTATCATATTAATCCATCTAAATATAGACTATAAAATTATTTCAATAGCAGCCTCATATAGCATTTCTACAAACTAGAAGCAAACCCTTCACAATATTCATCTTGAATTCATACACACATTGTAAATAATTATTATCCCAAGAGCTTGGATGTAGCAAAAACATATTTGTTTCATCTCATTTAAATTAACTGAAGAAAATGATAATCGATTGGTAATCAGCAATTTCATTTTTTTACAGTTTTTGGGATGCAAGAAACAAAACAAAATCACAGATAAGGTCAAATTCGAAGGATATAATGCTGAGCTACTGCAGACAAACCACTACATTTTTAAAAAAAAAAAGCTTTTAAAGTTAAAGAAGTCTCTTTGATACCTTGGCGAAGGTTACTGGTGCCATTATATCCAAATATCCATCAGTTTTTACGTTGGATGGCAATATTATGCAAATCTGCCAACATTGGAGAAGTAAAATAAATATTTTAGTAGTGAGATTTTCTAGGCTACGTGTGAAGTTTTGATACAATGTGCACAATCATGTAAGTCAAAAAGAGAAATTCATAACTGGAAATAATATAAGCACTTACATTTAACGAAGTAAAAAATATGTATATAAATCTTAATCCAAAGAAGATTTTTTAAACCATTATTTATAATTGCTTAAACTATTTTAATTTATAACCATCACTGAAAAACTGATTCAATTTTGGATTTACGACTGCAAATGTTCAACTCAGTAGCCTAGCAATTTTGTACCCTACTAGAAGACAAGGGAACTCCTGGATCAAGTATTTAGAGAAATTTGTCTAAATTGAGAGATTTGTCTATTTGGTAGAACTAAACCACATTTGAGTTACATGGAGTGGAAAACCACAAAAACCTCCAATGGTTAACCTGACGTCAAGGGGACTCTAACCCGTGATCGGACTACCATTGAGGATATTTCACACCAACACTGTGGTAGTTGCGAATCGGAAGCAGAATTCGTATTGACCAGCCATCCCTGGGATTCAAACCCGGTTCCCCTTTATCAATTCTGCCATCACGGGCTAGACTTAAACTATTAACACTCACAATTCTGCAGTACTGACGATAACACCATCTGTTGAGGAATAAGATAAGTACTTTTGCCATCAGTGGATATTCTATCACCAAAATTTTCTTAAAACAATTTCTTCAACAAATATGGAAAAATTTGAGAATATACGGGTAAACGAGAGATAGTCATAAAATACAGGAGTCTACGTTAAAAAACAGGAGACTTGGCAGGTATGCAAATATTTCCATGGAGGACTAGACATGTCTTGCAGGATTAGATACATAATTGTTGAAATGCAATCAAATTTAATCGTA
Source organism: Parasteatoda tepidariorum (assembly GCF_982258835.1). NCBI lineage: Eukaryota > Metazoa > Arthropoda > Arachnida > Araneae > Theridiidae > Parasteatoda > Parasteatoda tepidariorum. The sequence goes on along the minus strand of NC_141759.1, from coordinate 93,400,122 downwards.
AACATTACATATGATGCGACATAGGGGGTATTTTTATATTGACACTGTGGCGTAACTACCACTACAAATATCAAATACTAAATTACTAGTATATAAGACATGTTAACTCGATTCTATCATTGAGGTACCTTTTGATAGATGAAGGTTGACATAGTCTAAGATAAATCTCCCTCATTGGTGATCTCCGGATGTGATAAGAACTTGATGGATGATCCACAATAAACAGCTGATTTGCTTAAAAATATACTGCTCAAAAAAAAATAATCGGGTGAAGTAAATAAAGTATCCCGGTCAATAAACAATATTGAAAAAAATATGAACGAAATGCTATAAACAAAAATAAGAGAAAAATAATGAGCAAAATGCTATAAAAAAATGAAGAAAAAATATAATGAGCGAAAATGATATAAATATATAAACAGCATGAATCAACTAGTGGTAATTGTTTATCGAATTCTATCATAGATAAAATTTTGGAAGGGGAGTAATGTGGCTTAACTACCACTACAAATATTAAATACCAAATGACTAGTATATAAAACACGTTAACTCGATTCTTGGTACCTTTTGATAGATGAAGGTTGACATAGTCGTTATAACATAACTCCCTTCAACACCCATTTGCAACAACTACTTTTGCAGAGAGGCCAAAAAAATATTTTTAAAAAAAATTATGTTCTTGTTTGTCGAGAGATGACTATGAGTTTGTCTTTGATTTTTGAAAGTTACCAATAGTTTCTGGCGTGCATTTACTAGGCTGTCGCCAAAATTTGGCAACTTTATTGATTAAGAATGATTAAAAATATAAATTTATGTAATTAAGGAAATTTTAAAAGCTAGGAAATATGTAATCAGTGTTTTCACTACAGCGCAAGAATCTCACATATATTTTTCTTTTCTCGCAATAAAAAATTATTAACACGAGAAGTTCGCGTACTCTATTAATCAATTTCAAAATGCGCACAAAATTTCGACCTTTGCCATTTTAAATAATTTCCATTTCACTGTTCTTCTTTGATCTTTCATTATTTTGAACATCGGTCCTTGTTATCTTCAGAACCAGTGCACCCAGCAGAACACCACTCCCCGAACCACGGAACCCCTTTCATAACACATTTCTCTTCAACCACGTGTTCACAGTAGGTAAGGTTTCTTCATGTAAGACATTTAAATTTTTTGTGCATGAATGTAAGACGGACTAATGAAAATTATACAAATGTTGGTAGAAACGGTCAAAACAAAACAAATACGGGTATTTTTCAGCCAAATAAATATAAAAGCTGATTAAAAAGTAGATGTAGAACATTTTCCATATGATAATGCAGCAAAAATATTCAATTAGAAAATGTTAAAAATGTATTATAATTGAAGAAATTTTTTTTTCCAAGTCTATTCGCGTTTTTTTAATTTTTAGAAATCTCACTTAACTTTTTGAAATCTTATCCTGTTTTTGAGAAAGGATGAGAAATTCTCTCCCATTTTTTTCTGTAATGAAAACACTGAAATATGTAATGTCCAGGTGGCATCACACAACTCAAAGAGAATATTCATAGCTACTCCCTGCAAATCTCGACATTGACTCCTAAAAAAAAAAGAATTTAAGTTTTGAAATCAATTTGGCGCCTTGACGATTGTAGTTGGTTGACAGATCACAATACATAAATGTCCCCAAAATATATTTTAAAAAATTTATGTTTTTGTATTAATTTCTTTTCTAAGGGTGGAATAAATTCCTAAATCATTATCTGCTTGTTTGAAATTTTTTCACCTTTTCTGTGAAATGTCAGTCGCCATACATGTTGGTATAGTACTATATGGATGTAAATTAGATAGCATAAATGGCTACATGTAACTAGATAATTATATACATTTTTCACAGATAGTGTACTGTTTATAAACAAATTTATGCATATTAATTAAAAAAAAAAAAACAAGTTTCATCATTATTAATTACTCTGATAGTTTACTTTGCATTGTTTTTTCCAAATTAGTCAAGTAAACATTTAATCAAGATTAAATATTAATAGTATATTGCAATCGAAAGATAACGCCCTCAAGTCACTACTTTCGTTTTCATTTGAAAGACGGGAAACATTTGTTGAGCAACGTCGGTATTCATAAATAAATATGAGTATAGGATGGAACTTTTTTTTCTCACCTAGGGGCGTCAAAGACTGTTGGGCCACCCCTGTTAATAACAAACATGAAATAAAGCACTAAAAGTGAAAGGCCACTTCACCAAATAACAGATTGACATGTTTCTTTTAAATAATCTATGCCTCAAAATAAATTTTCTAATTAATAAGTTAGTTGGCTAGTTAAGTTGTGTACAATCATGCGCCTAAAAAAATTGAAAACATATAGCTTTGAAGATTTCATAAACTATCCACTCTTAAACTAAATTTCATCATTGCGAAATAACAATGGCGAAATGAATAGTTAAAATATTATAAGTACCACAATTAGGAACGTAGGCTATTCTTTACTCCTGTTTAAACCAAGTGCAGAAAGTTCACAGCAAGCAAATATCATATTAAATTTTGTACAACGTATTTAATAATCCAAATATGCCAATAAAACTTATTGTAAAAAATAAACAAACTGCACCGATGACTAATTACAGTCACAGTTACAGAGTGAAGTAAGCTTGAAAATGAATTATTTTTTTACTTTTTTTCAAAGCATAGTTGCGCTGCATTATTTCTAAACGGTTAAATTTTTAAATTGAACCCTTAGAAATCTTGTCATTTTTAAGAAACGACTGATCTTGTGAAAAGCTTAAATAACTTTTTTTTTTAATGCGCAAGCATTTTTCCTGGAATTTTTCTTTGAAAGTGTGGACTTCAAACATTTATTACCTGATTGACATATTATTAGTTGATTTATAGTTGGCGCAGGGCTCTTTTCACGTTTTTTACCGTATCTTTAATTTTAGGGACCTTGCATGCAATTACTCACTTAGAAACTCCGTCATTAAAAATTGAGAACCGATTATTCTCCTGTGAAGAACTCACCAATAAAATTTTCCTTTTCTCTCGAGGGAGATAATCGCAGGCAGAAATGAATACCAAAAAGTTTTTTTTTTCTTTCTATTTTTACTTCAAATAATATTTCTTTAACTTTTTACTCCAGCTAATCCACTGATTCGTAACAAGAATAATAGGCAGAATAGAGCTTGCCAATGGTAAATTTTCGCAAACGAGAGTAAGAGGGAAGACAGAAAGTCCGATTCCCGACTTTTAGGTATCAGATTTGCACTAAAAATAGTAATGACATGATCACGAAAGAAATACTGCCATGAGCAGCAGGAGAAATGTTACTAAGCTAATCAGCTAGTTGTTTGCTGACCAGTTAGCGACAGTAGATGGTGAAAGTTTATAAGCTAATATAAAATATTGTGCCAAGTTCAGTTGAGACCAAGATAATAAATAGGAAATATATACATATATATTATTTTCTATAACTACTTTAAGTCTATCATGGAAGTTTTTGGTAAATATGACGCTCAATCTTTTGAAAGAAATCTGTTTCCAATAAATCCTAATCTAAAATATAACTTAGTCTAAAATATAACTTGATATGGTTCGCAAGTCGGTATCAACTAAGCAGATGCCTTTGAAAAATTAGGTAAATATGGCAACAACAAAAAAAAAAAGATTCTACATAATTTGATTGTTAGTGATGTTAGCTAGACAGGCGTAGGCATTTTCAAAAATATAACGTCCATTTCTACAAATAAAACTAGCTGTAAATTTAAATCTCATATTGAGAAAAAATGAAGAAAAAAATTAATAAAATTTTGGTAAAACAGATATCAGAAGATAGATCGAATCAAAACAAATTTTTTTCAGAAATTTTTTTATAAATATTTGTAGACATATATGGGTGTCTGAAAATAATTCTTTCATCCAAAATCAGTTTCAAACGAAGTGCATAAAAGTAATAAAAATTTGAGAAGTATTTTCCACATACTTTAAAACAAGACGCCATTAACGAAGTGGTACAAATTTGCCAATTAAATACATAAAAGAAAAAAACTATATTTTTCATAAAAAAAAAATTATGAGATAAAAAATTTAATTTTTTTACCGGAAAAAGAAAATGTATTTTTTAGCCGGCACAAAGGACTGATATTTTTAGTTCTATGCTAAAGCAAAAATAACATCTTTATTTTTTTGAATTAAATCTAGCAAGAAATTCAAAAAATTGATTTCATATATGAGTTACATCAGAGATATTTTTATTCACAATATATTTTTACTCACATGTGAATTGAATTTTTTTTTTATTAAACTCGACAATGAAAACAAACAATCATTTTTTTAAAATTGTATATTATGCTTAATACTTAGAAAATTTATAATGAAAAACCAACACAAATTCCATTCAACTATTTATTAACATTCCCACATACACATAAAAAAAAAATCACACAACTCAATCACATGCATTTGATGCCAAAGATAAACAGATTTAACAAAGAATCTATACACTGATTTACATTTTAAAACATATTTCACTAATTATTGTGCAAGAAAAAAAATAACATAAGTAAAGTAAGCAAACAAAAATATAATCTCAAATAAGGAATTTCACTTTCTCTATAAATCATTATCACTTTAAGGAAGATGGGGATTCATTGGATATTAATTTATTATTGATTAGCTATTATTTTTAAAAAACCTCAAATATCTATTTTCTATGTCCAGTCTATAAAACTTTTTCAATTTGAACAGAAACATATGTACAGAATACATATTTTAAAGATTTGTCGCAAGGTCTATTTTTCTGTATCCTTAAAGTTAGGTAAAAAAAAACAATAACTTAAAATACTAAAATAAAATTTCAATGTAACACAATAACGCAATTTGATATCATTAAATAATTTGATACAATTAAAAGAATAGTTAAAATATTACAATATATTATCACTAATGTGAAATAGTCAAATTAGATGGCAAATATTTAAGCAAATCAGAAAAAAAAAAGATTTTATTTTTGAGCATGAGAAGTTTTATTGCATAAATAATTTTTCATAATGGTATTGTGAACATTTTAACAAGCAAATGTATTTTAACCAACCAAACCTTGATATTTGAGGCCTTGATTGAAAGATAACACAATTTTTATAACAACTAATCAATAAATAATTAACCCAAAACAACCCGAATTAATTTAAATATGTAAAAATTACTACCTCAATAGGGGAGAGAGAATTAAAAAAACAAATTGGCTAAGAAAACAAATTGCAAAGACAAATTATAGCAATATCTAGCCAAAAAGAGATAATGATGTATACGAAGAGTCCTTAGGGTACAAAAAAAAAAAATATTTGGTCATCACTTTCACACATAAAAATAAAACAAATTTTTGTAGTTGTTAATTACTCTTGTAATTAATGAGAAAAAATTTATAAGCTAGAAAATTATTTAAGTAAATTTCTTTTTTTTTTTTTTTGAAAATTAATAAACTTTAAATTTTAGTCCACTATTAACTAAAAAATAATTGTATGCATACTTTTTTAAATGATTACAACAAAGTATTAAAAATGAATAAAACAACAATGTTAATGTTACACTAGCGTCACAATTGTGATTTCTGTTAAAAGTCATTTTACAGAACTCCTAAAGGAAAAAATGAACACTATTCACGTGATAAAGGAAGACTAAAGGGGAAGAATGGTATACATCCATTTTTCATAAAAATAACGATTAGATTACCATTTTTTTAAATTTTTTTTTTTTGCATTTTGAGGATTACTAAACTTTCACCTATTAATAACTTGAAAAATCAGTTCTCCCCAAGAGTTATTCCACAGTAAAGGTGAGTCGAACTGGGGAAAAATGGTTTCTGTCTATAAGCAGACAAGCAGAACCAAGAAAAGTATAATGAAGAAAACGTTAGAAATTATTAGTAAGGATGATTAGGGAGGAATTCGGGGGAAATCAAGTTGGTCAAGAAATAACTGTTTTTGTCTAACCTAATTTTTTTTTAAATGTAATTTTTTTCTCTACATTAAAAATTATTAATTTTGTTTTTAAATTTTTAGGGGTTATAAATAAATATTCTTGTGACATTCGAGTATATTTTTATTTTCAAGGTTTCAAATGAAACGAAAATACAAGTAATTTGAAATTTGTTTTTCTTAGAATCAGCTTTCGTGGATGTAAATCCTTTGCATAATTGTGGAAAATTAGTTCAATCCAGCTATTTATTTATTTTAACTTTTCTGATATAGTCATGAAAATTTGCAGATTAACTAGAAAAAAAAAAAATCATTTACCCCCTTGCAGTTTTAACTGCTCTGTAAGTATATTATATGAAAGAAAGATTATTGATATTTTATTATATTCATTATATTTTTTCCTATAAATATATTAGTATACACAGTTGTTTTAACTTGTTCAGGGAAAATAAATTACACAACTTAGGAAACTTAACAGTTACAAACATTTTAATGTAGTGACTGTAGTTCATCTCCATAAAATAAAATAAATAAAAGAATTTTTTTTTTATTTTATAAAAATAACAATTGAGTTTAAAACAAATGAATAATTTCATAAACAATAATCAAATTTATAAATATTATGTAAATATAAATTTTTAACACCGGTCATAATTCAAATACAAATGCATGAAAAACAATGATTTACATATTAGAAAAGAGGCCTTATTCAGAAATAGTCATGTATATATTATATAGTCATATATATATTTATAGTATAGTCATATATATATGTAAGAATTTATTTATAAAAATTTTACATTTGTTGAAAACAAACATACCAAGTTATTAGAATTTGAATTCCTATCTCTATGTTCAAGATGTGAAAAAAAACCTTTAAAAAAAAACTGTTTTTTTAAAAAAACTTTTCATTGTTAATACCATAAATGCCTAAATATTTGCTTGGCTAATCTAATATTCCAAATCCTACAAATTTTTGTGATTGGTTATTATTGTGATTGAAGAATGTATTTTTTTACATAAAAAAATGGAATGATTAGATATAAATCCTTTCTTTTTCTCAAATCTAACAAAAATAGAGAACTAAGTGCTTCTTACAATAATGCAAATCATTAAATGCGGAAACACATGTTTAGATGTATCCAACATTAAAAAAAACATGTTAAAATGTACGGCACTACACGTAACGGTGGTCTATGATTGTCTAAGTGTCAAGAAGAAAATTTTAAAAAGTATTTCCTCGGCAGTTATTCAATATTTACAGGCAAAAGATGTAAACTTAAAAACTTTTTTGCATTATTATTACTTTAAATATATTACCTACATACTTCATATTAGTTAACAATATATTAAACATAATAACTAATATTCTTAGTATACTGGTCTTAAAAAGTACATTTATGTTATAAAAATTTATTTAAAAAAAATGGCATTGCATTTACTGGTGAGCAATGAATAAACTTAACTACTTGAAATGCAATGTTAGATAACCTTTAGTATTCATTTAAAAGTCATAGAACTAATTTTCTGTGCAACCGGAAACAATTTTCTGCAGTATTTCCTGCATCAATACTAAAATGCAACATGAAACATTTAACAGATATTTTATACATTAAATTTTTTCCGTGCAATAAAATAAGTTCCAATACATTTAATAGCATTACAATCAACGATTAGAGTTTAAAAAGTATCAAAAAAAATTTTGTTTTATACTTGAGTACAAATAAATAAGCTTCGACTAAAATCAAAGTTGGTTTTCAAATTTTTAAATAATAATTAAATTCCATAATTGGCTATGAACAAATTACGAAAAAGGAAATAAGAATTCATAAAATAACTTCTTGTTTTAGTTTTACATAGTTTTCAGATTCTAATTCTGTAGTCAGATTTAAAAACCATAGAAAATCTGTAGTAGTAGGTATTACAATATTATTCCAAAATTAGTATTACTTATCTGTATTACTATTACTAATTTCAAAGATTTTTGAGTACTATCAACAAAGCAAGAAAAATTATTAATAAATTAACCATCCCCAAAATATGGTCATTCAGGTATAGTTAAAAAGTAAAAATATACTATCCTATAGGACTTTATTATACATAGAAACAAACAAAACATTTATGAACACAGGAAAATTGAAACTATAATAGCAAAAAAGGACAACTGATTAACATCTATTAAAATATTTGTTCATTATAGGTGTACCTGCAGTCTTATGGAACAATCATGCACAATTATTCTTATTAATTTAGTTTAAAAAAATGACTAGGTTAAAATGATCTAATAAAAGCTAAACAAATATATCATGAAATATAGATATTTTTTTAAAAAATACAATAATGATATTCGAAAAAAAAAAAATTTACAATATATATTTTCTGTTCTATAGATATACGTCTTATGATAAATGATGAATATACAATAATTACTAATGACGATAATAAATGTCAACAGAAATTAAATAAGATAATGTTACGAATAATATCAGTAATGATAATTATCTAATAATATCATGTATATATATATATATCCTGAATATATATAATATATATCATATAAATAATATTTATCATAACAGTGGTACATTTCAAAAACAACGATATTGTTTATTATTATTATTGATAATGATAATTATCAAATATTATACAGTAGGGAACTGATTATCCGGAACGATCGGGACCATCGCTATTCGGAATAACTGATTTTTCCGGTTTTCTGAATCACTACAAAAAGCCGTTTTTTTTTATTGTTAAACCCAACTAAAAAAAATAAATTTTGGAAACAATCTTAAAAAGTAAAAAACGATGAAGTAATACACTAATGATTATTTCCAAAATGATGGTAAGGTAAACATCTTTCAAAAAAGAAAGAAAAATCCTAAATTCTTATAAGGGAAATTATTATTATTTTTCTTTAAAATAGCAGGAAAATTTATCGAATTTCGTTCCGGTTTTTTGGTTTTCCGATTTCCGGATAACGGGTTCTGTACTGTATTATCCTGAATCCTTACAAACTTAAATTGAGTGAGGAGAATATAGACCAATGTTAAAATAAAGTAACGTGGAATACCTCTATATAATATGAAATATCAATATTTCCTTGAAATATGTTATGATGTTAAAGTTCTGTTATTACCCAGAACTAGAGTTAACATCAATATTTTATTACGTCTTTTACCTTTAAACAGTTAAGTAACACATATCTTAAAATAATTTTTATTCTAAATTACATAATTTAGAAAAAAAATTAATTAGTATATCGTACAATTATGGTTTTGGAAGATGCTAATTTTACACATGATTACTGTTAGTAACAAGTATCATAATGCTTAAAAGTAAAATATTAGAACAGCCTCTGTAGAGAAATTTGTATATTGTAAATATTTGTATACTGTAAATTGCAATTTGTATACTGTAAATAAAAAAAACTATTTAACAGAACAAATTTCAAACATAAGTTTTAAAGTCCAATAAAAATTAGGAATAAAAAGAATACTCTTAAATAAATAAGTTGAAAAACTATAAATGCTCTAAAGTAAGTACAATAAACACAAAACTTCATTATCATAACCCATTTTTATCTAGCATATTTTGATGAACTTATGCGTCAAATAAGATAGAATTGCTTATAGGACAAATTTAGTGTTTGCCCCCAGCCACAAAATATCAAAAATAGAATTAAAAATTATTAGGTTTAAATTTTACCCTATGTGCTCCAAATACAAACATTTAATTTCTTGTATTACCGTAATTTCGCGGAGACAGGCCGCGGCGTAACTGATTTAAAACTTTAAAATTTAATAAAAAGGCGTATCTAACGGGGCGGCCTATATAGCATAAATTTTTTTTTTACATAGCATTATTTTAGAAAATTTTGCCTTTTAGAAGCCACACTGGAAATTTCATCATCATTTTTTCCACCTGTTACTTATGCTTTTTATTTATTTTTTCATCTTTAATGTTACTCCAAAGAATGGTCAACGCACCTGGAATTTCCTTTTCCCCATGCTTCTTAGAATCACTTACTGGAAACCGCTATCTACAAGAGAACAAAAGTTCTTCTTTCCCTTCTGCCTCAGGAACAGCAATTGAGTGCAGGGGATGGGCGTGGAGTGGAGAAGCATAAATCAGAAAGGAATGAATGAAGAAAATCAGGGTGGTGCCAGTGATGACATTCACTGTGAAACAAACGCTCTCCTCCCCGTTTTTTTCCAGGAAATATGTCTCTTCCACTTGTCATGGTTTCATCAGTAAGTATTCACTCCCCTTTTTTTCAGCTGTTTGTTAAAAACACGTGAATGTTTGATGAATGAATGGTGCCAGTGAGCTTGAGATGGCCTTGAATATTCTTACAATTCAAGAAGAATTTATAACTTTCAACTCAAGGTCAGTGAAGAGAGGAAGAAGCAATGTGGGCGAATTTTACACCCTCCTAGGCGGAGTCAGTAAATAAAAAAAGAGCTGTTTTCTGAAGTCTCATTTGAGAAGAGAAAGTAGGGGGAGGGGAATATAGAAACGTGTTTTAAATGCTTGGGAGGGGAGCGCTTTTTCTTGGATTTTTTTTTTCATTGCTCGTATTTCTGCCTTTAGAGTTCGATTATCTTCTTCCTTAGCTTATTTTTTTTATCGTTTAATCTTCAATTCTGATCTTCTGTTGCGTTTTTGTTTTGTTAATATTTTTGTTTTGTTAATATTTTTTTTCGTTAATATTTTTGTTTTGTTAATATTTTTTTTCGTTAATATTTTTGTCTCGTTAATTTTTTTGTTATTTTGTTTTATTTAAATTTCAACATAACTTGTTTTTAAGTTAGATTTCAAATGCCTCCCATTAAGAGGAAAAGTTATACAGCTGCATTTAAGCTTTCAGCTATTAAAAGAGCTGAGGATATTGGAAATCGGGCTGCTGCTCGAGAATTTGATGTAGATGAACGGTGCATCCGAAGGTGGAAGTCTGAAAAGGGTGTCTTGGCTACTCTACCCAAAACTAAGCGTGCTCGGCGCAATGGCACTGTTGGATGGCCAGTGCTGGAGGATAACCTGGCGGCATGGGTAAAGGAGCAGAGGGCCAAAGGGTTGTCCCTCTCTACTGTTCGTATTCGGATGCAAGCAAAATTAATTGCTTCCCAGATGGGAATTCAAGATTTTAAAGGAGGCCCGAATTGGTGCTTCCGATTCATGAAGAGGAAGAACTTGTCAGTAAGGCAAAAAACTACAGTAGGGCAGCGATTGCCTACTGATTGGGTGGAAAAAAAGGCTTCCTTTTTAACTTTTGTGTCGAAAAAAATGGAGGAACGTGGCCTTAATCACGGACAAATGATTAACATGGATGAGGTTCCGCTTTCATTTGACTGCCCTCCAAACAGGACTGTGGAAGAAACGGGAACCAAGTCCGTGGCCATAGTGACTACCGGCCACGAAAAAATGGCCTTCACCTGTGTTCTTGGGTGTTCCGCAACGGGGGAGAAGCTTCCCCCATTGCTGATCTTCAAGAGGAAAACAATACCGAAAGGTAATTTTCCTCAAGATGTTATAATAAGAGCCAACGAAAAGGGGTGGATGTGCGAGGATATGATGCTACAGTGGCTGGATTTGGTTTATCGGAGGAGGAAAGGTGCTTTTTTCCAGCCACGCGGATTATTAATCCTCGACTCGCTGCGCTCCCATAAAATGGACTCCATCAAAGATATGTGCAAGAAACAATTGTCCACGGAACTTGCTGTTATCCCCGGCGGCCTAACAAAGGTGCTGCAACCTCTGGACCTCACTGTGAATGGGGTTTTTAAACAAGAAGTTAGGCGGCTGTGGGAAAACTGGATGGAGCGCGGCATCCACTCCTTTACTAAATCTGGACACATGCGGCGGGCAAGTTATGATGAGGTCGCCGCATGGGTGTCACAAGCATGGAAAGCTGTAAAAAAAGAAACTGTAATAAACGGTTTCAAGAAAGCCGAACTTTTATCCGGAAGCAACGAAACCGAAAGTGATGAAAGTGCTAGTGACGGGGATGACCCGGAAATGAACAATGAACTTATAAACTTATTTTGCTCAGATACTGAGAGCTCAGATTTTGAAGGTTTTTAACTGCTGGATGTGATTATGTTTGATATCTAGATATATGATTACATGTGATATATGAATAAATTTTAGTTTTGCTTTGCACAAAATTTGTTTGGACTTATCGTTTAATGCTGATTTAAAAGTAAGATCGTTTTATTTTTAAAAATTTTAATGCTTATTGTTACATTGGTTATTTAATTCATATTTTAATGGTTACTTCAAATTAAAATTAGAAAATGCTTATTATTTACTTAGAAAGTTATTGAAATCCATTTTAGTAGGATTGCTTAATTTTTTTTGTGTATTTAATATCCTTTTATTGGTTTCTTATTTAACTATTTAAGTTATGTATATATGCGTATATAGAACATGTTTTAAGTCTGTAATCAATACCTGCTTTGGTATAGTATAATCCGGCGCGGCGTGTACGATGGTGCGGCGTGTGCGACGAAATAATTTTTTTTGGGGGCCAATTTTTGAGGGCGCGGCGTGTATACCAGGGCGGCGTTTCTCCGCGAAATTACGGTATTTATAGACATGGGTTACACTAGTTCAGAATTTCAGGGGGGAGTGAATTTGTTATCAAATGTTTAGTTCCAGTTCAAAATAAGTTATTTTTAAAAAGAAGCATTCATGAGTTCATAAAGGTAAAAGTAATTTCTGCTTTAAAAAAATTCAAGAATAAATAGTTTCCCTGTCCAAAAACTAATAAACCTAATATTAAAAAGATGAAAAGAAAGAAGATTATTTCCTTTATAATTTCAAACTGCTTTTACCTCGATACATATCATGATAGCTGTAAATTTAGATTTTCTTATGAAAATCTTTTTCTTCTAATAACACAAGGAGTTTTTTTTGCTCTAAAAATTTGAAATTAATGCTTCAAATATTAAAAACAGTTCTTTAAATTTCTATTTAAAAGAATGATTTCATAAAATATATTAAAATAAATAGAGCAAAAACTAATAAAATTATATATAAACAAATAAGAATAAAGCAATATTTTAAAGATTTTTTCCCAATGTATTAATACATAAAAGTAATCAATATTACCAACTAGACATACCTAAAAAATGACACTTCTAGTTTGTAACAATTTTAAAATTCGGTGTAAAAATCAATTACGTGAATCAGTATTGATTGAATACTGAAGGGCAATAATATTCACAATTATTAATGCATAATAAACAAAACAGCTTTTGTTAAATAAAAAACTCGAAAGATTTAAAAAATGTAAATATTGAAATACTAATATTCCAAATAGATATTAAAAAAATAAATAAAAACAATTGGAATAGTACATATTAAATAGTTAAAATGAAAATTATGACAAAATAATGATAAAAAATATAATAGTTCAATATACTATAAATAATTTAGACTAAATAAATGTTAAAGTGTTTCTCACTTAAGTATAGCCACAATAACGATATGTACAAAAGCAAAACAAACACAATAAATAAAATACAAATAACTTCTACCGTTTTGGTTGAAAACTACTCTTGCAAATATTGCTAGTCATTTCAGCCTGAAAAAAAAATCATCAATATGAATAAATTAGAGTCAGAAAAATCTCATTAGTTATTAACTTTTTACATCAAAATCATAGAAAAAATTTTTTTTCATTCAGATATTTTATTACAGGGTGCGTAGCCATATCCTTCAACATAAAATAAGCACCTTTTAAGTACTTTTTAAACATTAAAAAAAAAAAATTTGAAAATTTTAAAATTATCCAGAAATGTAAGAATAGAAAAATTAACCCTTAAAGTACATATTTAATTTTTAAAAAGTAAACTAAAACTAGTATAAAAAATGTATTGATTTTTTTTAAAACCCTGGCATTATCTACATTTTGTCTCAACCAGACCAGTTGTTTATAATGATGCATAATGGAATATATTAGAAAAATTATTACAGTTTTTAGAAGTTGTCATTAATGTATAAAATGTTCAACATTAAAAAGTTACAATTAAAGTAGAGATCTTTCTGAATTAAATTAGAAACCATTAATTAAGTTAGAGGACAATTAAGGCACTAAATTGAAATTCATTTGAATAAATGAAATAATACTTTTTAAAAATTAGAAACTAAGTATGGCTTAACTTACTAAAGGTTCCAGCTCTTTTTGACTGACTAGGTCGAATTCAGTAACAAAATAATAGAAATGCTTATAGCACATGTTAACATGAGCTTCCTGAAATAAAATAGTGATATAGTTAATACTTTGATGACATCAAACTATACAAATAATCAAACAAAACAAAAAATTGAAGGCATTAAAACATCAATATTTACGGTTTGAAAGGAATGATTGAGAAGAATAAAAAAATTCATATTATTTTTGTAACAAGTAACTTGCACATTTTATGGAAAAATCTACTTTTTTAAGATAAATAAATATTATTGGATTTCTGTGCATTACAAACATAGAAATATAAAAATGTTGCAAATGATTACATTACTTTCAATTCAATTGGATTTTAATTTATTAGGCATACTTTAAACTTTTTTCCACTTCATTTTCACAAAACTATAACTCTTTTTAATAGCAAAAAAACCTCATAATTATCGAAAAAATATTTAAAAAATTTCATGTTTCTTAAACTATAAATGTTTAAGCATTATTAAAGTATAATTAAAATATAAATAAATAATTATTACTTAAAAATAAACATGATTTTTTATATTTATATAAGAGAACTTTAAGATATTTTCTAATATAATAGTTATAATGTTATTTAAAACTATAATTGATGTTTATTAGCTATAATTTATATATCATATTTCATTATTGCCTATTCCATTTTATTATTCAAGAAAATAAGTGTTATTCAAAGTTAAATCATTGAAGATTAAAATTTTCCATCACAGATATTTATCATTTTATAATTAATAACCTCCTATATTTTACTTCTTAATAATCTGACTATAATATAATATACAGATTGAAATAGTCTAAAACCATTACCTAGTAAGAAATATAACATTATTTATAAATATATATTAACTTCTATATACGTATATATTTTAATTAATATATATTTTAATTATTAAGTTTAAATTAAGTTTAAGTTAAAGGTGTTAAAATTAGTCATGATGAACAATGAATGACAAGTAAAACTCAATCTAAAAATATCATAGTAATAATAATTATTATTATAAAAAAATGAAAGAAAACACATAAAATATAAATAATTCATTAATAATACTTTTAAAGAGACACTTACAGCTCCAATAAGAACTAGTCGTTCAAAATGGTGAATGTAAACATGGACAAAAATTCGGAATAATCGTGTTAAAATTTTCTTACAGGTGGGAAGAAAGGGCTTTGGAAATGGAACATCTAAAAAAGAAAAAAAAATGAAGGACAATGCATTCCAATAATAAATAGAAAACATTATTATAAATTTATTCTATAATACAGAGCAGAAAAGATATGAAGCCAAATTTTTTCATTGTAAAAACTTACTTTATTTGACAAGATGCTGGGTGTAATAATTAAATTTTTTTAAAAAGTGGTTTGTTTTATGTTAAAAAGCCTATTAATACAGAGTAAACTCTGCTGTTGCAAGCATAGCTTCCTATCATGTAATCATAGGCATTATATATTTCCTAGCTTTTGAATTTTCTCTATTTTATAAAATTTATATTCATATTTAATCATTCCTAATCCTTTGTTAAAAAAAAAAAAAAAAAATCTTAACTTTTATTCACTTTTGATTTCAAAAAGAGCAAATGGAAATATTTTCATTATTTTCCTTTCTCAATAAATGTAATGGCAAACTTTTATCTCACTGCAAGTGTACAACTAATTATAATTCAATGTCATGGCAACTGAGTATCAAAATCTATCTTCAATCCATTAAGAGTATCACTTTTCTTTTTTAGCGAAGAATTTCCCATCCAATTTTCTTACATAGTCTTCAAATAAAACTGATGTCATCCAAAACTTTTTGTTAGACTTGTAATCCAAATGATACGTTTTTACATTCTTGAAACATCGGGGATTTCGGTATTTTCCGATTCGGTAAGGGCAATTTCTCTGTCCCAGACGCATTTCCTCCAACTACGACAGTAAAACGTCCCTTGCACATTTTGCCCCCTGAGCAGTTTTCATCCTTAAACATCATAGTCTTATTTGGAAGACATTTAAAAAATAAACCCATTTCATCAATATTGAAAACATCATTTTCACTGTATCCTTGAAGTAAATTTGGTAACGTTTCATTTAACCACTGTTCACATACTTCAAGCGGGACAGCTTTAGCTTCTCCATGAAGAGTGCGAAAGACATTGTGTGTGTTTTGCAAAGGAAGGGGCAAGATATCAGCTCTTAGGTTTTTTTTCTTGCTTTAAAAGATCCAAAAAAAAAATCGAGTTAAAGGGAGTAAAATTCGAGTAATCGAGAATAATTAACATGAAATTGAAGATAAAAGGGTCGGGACCTCATAAAAAAATCGAGTTATAGTAATATTCGAGTTATCGTACTTCGAGTTATAGCCAATTGACTGTCCATTCAGTCAAGTTGGTGACAAATAGGATAATTTTTATATAAACGTAAATGTTTATATATATATATATAAATGAAAAGTGATTACTCAAAATCAAAATTCACGCATTGTAATATCGCATTAAAACTTATTTATTAATTTTTTTAAAATCATGCGGAATTTCGTAGCAATAATCATTGAAAAGGCGATCGAGAAATGAAATAGACTTACAATGGAGTCTGTGCAGATTGAACGAATTAAAAAGTGAACACTCAAATTTGCAATTCAAAATTTTTCATTTTTTAAGAAAAAAAAAGTTTAGTGTGTTCAGAAACTATCTTGTGGGGTGCAGATTTTCCACCCAATTTATGTTTAAAAAAAAAACCATCGCTAGGAGTTCAGAAAAGTCTCCAAATAGTCTCCTTTTCCTGAAAATAGTTGCTTTTTTAGCCTTTTCAGGCAAAAAAAGTTGCCATAGTCGCCTCATGCCACAAATAGTAGCATTTTAGTTGCCTGTGGCAATCCTGCTATAAGAAAACTGAGGCCTTTTTTGCGTCATTCCAGGAAATGAAACATTGCAAGGATGCTATTAACATCTTATGATAACAGGACAATACTTCAATTTAACAGGTTTCTTATAAACTTCTTATTTTATTGAATTTATTTTATTTTACTAATTTTATTTACTTATTTTATTTTACTGATTTTATTGAAACTGTTAGGAAAAAAATAGGCTCTTTGAAAAAATTTAATTCTTTATGAAAAGATTTTTGCGGTGAAAGATGACGCAATACGAATTATTTACTTATTAATTATTTAATTCAAAAATTATTAAATTCAAAATTGTATGGGTAAATTACTAACTAAATGTAAACTATCTAGAAATGAAGATCAATAGTGTGATTTTTTTTTTTTGCATTGCCTTAATTATAACACTACTTTTAGAAAGTGACGCCCAGTGGCTGCATGGCAGAGCTCTCCTGCAACAGGTCCTGGGTTCGATCCTAAGGCCGGGCAAGGTTCACTCAGCCTTTCATCCCTTCAGTGGGTCGATAAATGAGTACCAAGCTTGCTTGGGAACTAAACACTGGGGCTTCCGCATTCAGCTGACCACCTAAACGGAACATCTCCTCCTGCACCCCAGAGCCCAAGAAAACTGAGATGGGCACAGTAGGCCTAGGCCCTCTTCGGGCTGACGAGCCACTGAGTGAAGTTTTTAGCTTTATTTTAAAAAGTAGTGCACTACACAACAAAAAGTAGCAACAACAGTAGTTTCGCTAACTGTAACACGATACTTTTAACCACTGAATTATTCCTCACACACATGCTAAACAAATTACAAAGTGGTTTATAAATTGAAGTAAATAACTTGAAAAAATATTGTGAACGAATTTTCTTACCCATTTTGACAGGAAATATGTCTTCATTATTTATTTGAGCTTCTATCCAATCCATAAGTAAGGAGACATACTTTGGAGCTGGAAGTGCAGTTGGTTTTTTGTATTCATTTCCATCAGCCCACCTATATTCATACCTATGAATGGTAGGAGCTTATAAATACAGATATTTTATACTTAAGTACACTATATGAAGATAACATTAAAATTAAAATACTTTGGCCCTCCAGACATAGTAGGACATGTTTCTTCCGTACAATACTCAGTCACAGTTCCATAGATAAGATTGATTCGATTGAAGAAGTCAACCACTGAAAAAATGAAATTCTTCATTTAAAGTTATTAGTATAATTAAATAAATTCTTACAATATTATAAACTAAAATAACTTTAGCTTCATTAGCTGCATAGTGCAGTAAAACATTAGAGTATGATGTCCTAATGAAATGATTCAGCGTCTTCAATGAATATATCTTATGTTTTTTAGAATTCGGAATTTCTACATCACACAAACCTGTTGATTCCAATAAACATTGGAAACTACAGATCCTCAGGATCTTGTATTTCCAAATTTCCGGATCCTATTTAACTAATAACCCTTATTAAAATAACACAAATCTTTACCTTGAAGATAAGCATAAAAAATAAATATATTCTGATTAATTAAAAAAACAAAATTAGAAATTATCAAATATCTGCATAAAGGAAAAACAGTCGCGTAATATGATACTCAGAATTCATTATTTTAATTTTGGTCATCTAGAAAAAAATGTTATATAAAAAGTTTGAAATTTTCACAAATTTGCTGGCACATAATTATTTTATTTATTACGATTTTTCACGATGGAAAATTAGGCAGTCCAAGGGGCGTTCCGTTTATGATTTATGGCATGTTTTGACGCGCTGAAGTGCTTGGATTGAATCGCCATCAAGCCAATAACATTCTTTAAATTTACCTCATGAATTCAAACTTCTTTTCAATAAATTTGGCTTTGCGAATAAAACAATGAGGAAAAGTAAATTTTTTGCCACTACAAGAGTACTTAAAAATGAGTTACTCAATGATAGTCCAGGGGTCTGTCCAGGCCGAATTTACTACCGTTTAGCGGTACCTTCACAAATTCAACTTTAGGGAAAACGGTAGTTTCACAAATTCAATTTTAGGAAAAACGGTAGTTTCACAAAATACTTTTTCTTAAAATTTTATTTTTGTATCCCTTAAAAAACGATAAATCCATGTTTTTACCATATTTTTGTGTTGATTTTTTAATATAATTTTTAATTTTTCACAAATTATGTCTAAATTTTATCAAAATCGGTACTTCTCAGAAAAACGTAGACAGACCCCTGCAGACATAAATTAAACTGTAGTATTAAATACTAAACAACGGCAACAACAAAAATCAATGCTTTAACTATTTCCTTTAATTTTTTTAAATATTTAAAATAAAAATATTTTCAAAAAATGCTTTTATATTTTTTAACAAGTTTTTATATTCGCAACAAAAATTTCGTCTAAAAATATTTGCATAACAGGCTGTAAATAATTTAAAACTGTGCTTTAAAAGATTTTTTAATATAATTTTTAATTTTCACAAATTATGTCCAAATTTTCACAAAATAGGTACCTCTCAGAAAAACCTAGACAGACCCCTGTAGTCACTAAGTAAGAGAATAAAATTAAACAGTAATGACTAAGTTAGAAATGAGTTAAAAATAAATTAACCTAATAACCTAAGCCTCTTTCCTAAGATGCATTAAAGTATGATGAATCAATTCAGCCTCTTGAATGACAACGGAATGATAAACTCCAGAGTTCATTATTCTTTGCAACAAATCATGCATCTCAAATAAAACAATGATGAAAAACTTTGAATTAAAGATTTCTCATAAATTTTAATATTGTTTTTTATACTGATATATCCTTTTCTTGCAGCACTTGAATTTGTTGTGAGCCAATGTAAAGTCCTTTTATCAAGTACATCACTTTTTCAACTGATCAGGCTTTTTGAAAAAACAAATTTACTACTCCTGCAAGAAGGCCTAGCATTCAGTCATCAGTGTTTCACTATAACACTAACGATTACTACCTTAATTTCTAATAATGAAAATTAATATGCTTTCAATTTTATAAAAATTATTTCTCTTTTAAAAAAACTATTAAGTTGTAGATTTCAATAGTTTTGTTTTTCCATCAAATCATTATCAATGAAAGCAACATTTCCCTTCAAGTTTTAAGATCAGTTATTATCTCTAAATCATAAAAACTTAATTTTAAAAATTAAGATGAAAAAGAAAAAAAAAGGTTTCTGAACATTCTCAAGAAAATGTTCTTGGAAGCATCCTTAAGATGTTTTTCAAAACATTTTTTTCCAGAAATATTTTCTTAAACATTTCTGAAGCAGCCTAAAAAAAGCTAAATAATAAGATTTGTAAATAAATTTCAATGCTAATTCTATTTGCAAAACTTATCCTAAATAAGTTAATTTAGTGACATCCATAATTCAACCTATTGTGCTATGTCAACTATAAATAAATTGTTTGATATTAAAATCAAATAAAATCATATTTTTGAAAAATTTTTGATTTGATTTTGATAGAAAGAATTCTTCATCATGTATAAGAAATTAGATATTTTAGAAAAATAAAAAATTCAAGGAAAATAAAAGATTTGTTTGCTATGCAAATAAAACAGTTTAATTAAGCTGCTTCATATATGATATGTATGATTTAAGGCATCTAAGTCACATATTTGATTTAAAGTGGCTGATAGCCTATCTAGATTGTCAATTTTTATTTAAATGCAAAATTTTAAGCGCATTTCCCTTGACGAAAAGAACTCTTTCCTCAGTACGCATTTCGATTACACTTAGTCATAACTTTCCGAGATTTATCAGGATGTTTACGAAAGATTTCCTTCCTATTTCAAACCTAACAGCATTTCATGCATAGGTTTAATGAACCCTTATAGTTATTTGCCTTTATTTTTTCAGCTATATTATATTTACAGTAATTTACCTTTATTTTTATTATAATTTTGTCATATATTAGTCTTACTTTGCAACTTAAATCTCATAATAATTTTCAGAACAGAATTCCTCCATCAAAAAAAAGCTAAAGTAATATTATTTAGAATAAGTGCTTTCTAAAAAAAGAAAATATTCATATTAAATGTACAGTGAGCAGGAAAAAAAAAAAGGAACACCTTGAATAACTTTTGATCGAATGATTGGATTTCTATGCCCTAAGACTTGATCTTAATGGTTCAAAAGCCTAATCTCAAATATGGTAATTAACTAAAGTAAATGATATTTAAGCTACAAAATCAGACACAAAAACATACTTTCTATGAATAAATATTCCTTTTTTTATGTATTCAGATTTCTGACCTTTGGACCTTTAGTGTAGCCGCAATCTGGGGATATTGTCCCAATAGTTTGGCCAGGAGAACAGTTGAAAGTTTGGACCTCCTAATGTCAATTTCGCTTTTTACATATTTTGCTATAACTTGAAAACTTTTTAAGCTAATCGAAAATTTTAGCTCATAATTATAGTATTTGTTAAAGATAATAATAAAGATAATTCAAAGATAATTTCATGTAAAAAATAATTTTTAATAATTAATTATTATTTTATTTAATAATACAGTAGGGAACCGATTATCCGAAACGATCGGGACAATCGCTATTCCGAATAACTGATTTTTCCGGTTTTCTGAATTGCTGCAAAAGCAGTTTTTTTTAATTGTTAAACCCAACTAAAAAAAAAATTTTTTGGAAATAATCTTAAAAAGAAGAAAAAATTATAAAGTAATACAGTAATGATTATTTCCAAAATGATGGTAAGGTAAACATCTTTCAAAAAAGGAAGAAAAATCCTAAAATCTTATGAGGAAAAAAAATATTCTTTAAAAAAATGGCGGGGAAATTTATCGAATTTCATTCCGGTTTTTTGGTTTTCTGATTTCCGGATAATGGGTTCTGTACTGTAGTTGAAAAACATTTTGAATTGTAAAGCATATAATTTCATACATGATATTTAAAGAATGCAATTCAAAATTTGAATGAAAGTTATCAAATAGTTTTTGAACAATTAAATTTTAAAAATTTATACGTTTAAAAATTTGATATTTTTTTAGAACTCTTTAAGCAATTTCCTTTGATTGTAAAAACTAGTATATAATCAATGATTTGATTAAAATAATTTAAAAGCTGGTATCCTTAAACCTAACCCCACTAACTAAAGTTTGTGAGGTTCTTTTAATATTTTCTTTTTCAGGATCCACATGAAAATGGATCACTCAGAAATGTGTCAGATTTTCAACTTTAATTTATCGAAATCAGTTTAAAGACTTTCCTATGACTTTCATTTCTATGAGTAGAAAGGAGGACGCCACTGTTTTCAAGAGCCATGCCAAAGTTACAGATTATATCTATATGATTAAATTACAACTAACCACAGAAAGCAAATAAAAAAATAATTTGTAGAATAAAATCATCTATATCTACAAATACTTTGTATTAAACAGTTAAACCTCTCTAACACGGACACATCAATTTAAAAAAAAAATTTTATAACTCAAGAAAAAAACTCCCTTCCAATTTTCTATGACCCCCCGGGGGGGTCATAGAAAATTGTACTCAATGCTTAAAAAACCTTGATTTGATAACTATTTTGTCACCCTTCCTTCAATAACTTGAATTTTTTTACAAGCATTATACAAACATGATATAGGTAAAAAAAAAAACAATAAATATTATTTTCTCCAGAAAACTGAAGTTTTAAAAAAAAATTGTTTAACTATTCATTAATTTGCAAATAACCCTACATAAATTTTAAATGAGGGGATGAAATGATTGCAAGCAACACAATGCAAACAAAATTTCCATTAATCCCCTAAACAGGGGAGTTGTTTTGTTTATTGTTTCCTTTTAAGTCCTCAGACAGTTGCAATACATTCTCGTTCTTTCTATTGATTTTTACTTATTAAGGTTCTAGAGGGGCTGGAGTGGCTTTAACAAAACAGATAATGAAGACACAAACAGAAATGAGGCGAGTGGTCAGGGACGGATCCAGAAATTTTTCCTGGGGGGGGGGCGAAGGTCATAGACTCAGATTCCCCCAAAATAATTTTTCAAAAATTTTATTTCTTTTGTAAATGTATTAAAAAAATCATTATTTTTATTTCATTTTTTCGAATAAATTTTTTTTTTTTTTGGGGGGGTGGTCATGACCCCCCAGTGTTTTCACTACAGCGGGAGAATCTCGCTTATTTTTTTCTTTTCTCGCATTAAAAAATTATAAACGCGAGAAGATAGTGCACTCTATTAATCAATTTCAAAATGAGCGAATTTTGGAAAAAAAATTTGTTTTCTGCCATTTTGAACAAACACTTTTCTTCCTTGATCTTTCATTATTTTCAACATGGATCCCTGTTATCTAGCTTCCCTATTTACCAGTATAGTTCAGAACCGGTGCGAATAGCAGAACACAATGCCCCCCCCCCCCCGAATGACGGAACACCTTTCAGAACACATTTTTCTGCAACCACGTGTTCACGGAAGGTAAGATTTCTTCATGTAAGACGTTTAAATTTTTTTCAATGCTACAAATTTACTAAGTGATTCCGAATTGTTCAGCATCTGTTGCAAGGTCATTTAGCACTCAAAACCGAATTAAGACAAAAGATCATATACAAATGACTGATAAACATTTGAGCAACCTAATGAGAAAAGCTGATAAAAAAGTAGATATAGAACGTTTTCCATATGATGATGCAGCAAAAATATTCAATGCTTTAAAAATTAGAAGATGCTAAAAATGTATTATAATTAAAGAATTTTTTTTTTCCAAGTCTATTCGCGTTTCTTTAATTTTTAGAAAACTCACTTAACTTTTTGAGATCTCACCCTGTTTTTGAGAAAGGGTGAGAAATTCTCTTTTAATTTTTTTTCTGTAATGAAAACACTGACCACTATGACCTCCCCGATGGATCCGCCACTGTGAGTGGCTCTGAGTTGATTGACAGAATGTTTCCTAAAAGGGAATCAAACTGGGTGGCTTTAAACAAAAGAATTTGAAGAAATTTTTCTGAAGTAATTCGAATTGGAAAATTTTAAATAGACTTATTTTGACACAGTGGTAATACTGTTGAATATTTTCAATAGTATTATTCAAATTCAACCAGAAAGAAAAAAAAATCTTAAAAATAAAATATAAAAGTTTAAAAATCATTAAGATTTAAATTTAAAAAGAATTCCTTTAAAATGAATAACAGCCTCGAAAGGAGGAAGAGAAAAAGGTAGTTTGATGTCACAAATGACACAATGAGATCACAAATGATGTCACAATGAGATGAAGGAAGGAAGGCAAAGAAGGAATTGAAGATTTTCAGATTTGAAGGAGATAAAAGAATTGAGAAAAAGATATATTATATGATACTTATGCAAACTTTAATTCATCAAAAAAAGTCTAATAAAGGTGTAATACTCAATCCTTTCATTGTTTTCTAAATAATAATAAATAAAAAAAATTGTGAAGAAAAAATGGGGGGGGGGGAGGGTCACAGCGACCTCCCATTCCAGTACCTCTAACTGAAAAGATGAGAGAAAGCCAGAGCTGCTGCCAAAGACCATGAGACATGATAGAAACCTTATACTCTGACAGGCATTGAGAAGAATTTTAACCCAATTCATTAAAAAAAGGAGCTCATTGCTTTTCAGCAAAATAAAAAATATTCTTTACCTGTCATTCAATAGGGAAATGCTGCTCACCAAGAAAATAATATTGTTTAGGTCTAAGTTAATTCGAGAAAATTTCCTTAGGTATTTTAATACATCTTCCAATTTTAATGCAAAATAAATGTATTTTTTTTACAGCAAATAGAAGTTAATTTGGTTTGATGTAACATTATGCCATACACAATGAATGAAACATTTTAATATTTAGCCAAATAAAACACATAGAAACAATAACCAATCCAATCATAAAAGTGGTATTATTAACATAAAAGTAATAACTGGTTAAAACTTTTACCATGAACAGCTAGCCAATCATTTATAGATTCACCAGGAGGCACTTTTACGGCTTCTCGTAGGTTTAATCCAGAATTTAGCGATGCTTGAGCCTGCTTGTGAAGAGAATACCGAAGTGTCCCAGGCTCAAACTTCTTTTTGGGACGAAAAGTCTGGAAGAAAAAGTTTTACAATTGTGATTAAAAAAATTAAATAATCATTGACAATTTAGAAATACTATTAAGCAAAACAATATTTTATCGAATTCCAGCAATTCAAATAGTTTAACTGGAAAGTTGCATAATTTTTAAAATTTTAATACATAAGTTACTAAAATTGCACATTCAGGCAATTTTATTAAAGAATTGTAATTTCAATAAACAGTTTTAATAATTTTCCAGTTGCTGGGCAAACCTCTACCTGTTTTTTTTCTTTTTAAAAAAAAAGTATAAAATTTGGGGGAGATTTTCGTATTATGGTCTATGGCAGAATAACTGCCAAGTCTTATTAACTTCGAACTAGCGGCCCAGATTGCATTACAAAAATATCTGTCCCCTCTATCCAGCACCTTTTAATGACTTGCTCTCCACTCTGGAGATTTTTCTCTTTGATCTGTGACAGACTTGGCAACTTCCGTGCAGTGGTCTGCAAGAAAAAACATCACAGAATGGGACGAACTCAAAAGGTATAACTTGTAGTCACCCCTTGGCAAATATCTACTTGTTTTTTTTTTTAATTTACTAATTTCAAATCTATCTGGTACCTTGGCAATTGTATAGTTGGTGCAACAGATCATGATACAGAAATTTCCCCTAAAATTTGTTACCTGAACTAAAAAAAAAAAAGTAAGGAATTAATTTTTTTGTTAATTTAAGAAAATGTCAAATGGGAGATTGAACGCTGCTGCTGGATAGGAGAACCAACACATATTTTTTCTTTAAAAGAATTTGCATGCTTTAAATTCATTTGGAGTTGGTGAAAATATCCGCATCACTTTTATTAACGATTGTGAAAACGATTATTAAAAAAAAAATGGAGCAATGTACAAACAATTTTTCTACACATCAGTCTTATTGATTATTAATATATAAATGTAACTTACTTTCGAGTTTAACACATCAAAAAAAATAATGAAATAGGTTTATTATACATTTACGCGATCTAATTATAATTTAATCTTTGAATGCGCAAGTAAAATAAAAGATCATTAACGCCGGTAAAAATTATGAATGAAGGGAGCTTGAAATACAATACCTTTCGCTTGTGAAAAAACTCCATGAAGTTTGCCATTCTTTTAATTCATATCTTATTTATCTACAGAGAAGACTTCCGCTTATAAGTTTATCATGCGGAAAACACTTGCATCCCGGAATACTTACTTTTCTGCCAAGGACATAATTATTTTGGTTTTGTTTTATTATTTTGAACAGAAAAAGAAGATAAACTGGGTGGATGTCAATGGCCAAAAAAAACAAACAAAATAAATATTAAATTACAATTTAGATCACACCAGATGGCATTATATATCGGAAGCAAAGGAGAAATAGTAAAAATATGCGAGTTTAAACCGTTTTTGAAGTTTATAAAAAGACATTTTGAAGAATAGACAGTAAATGTCAAGTTTATTCAGTCTATTCAAACTTAGTTCGTAAAACGAATAAATGTGAGGTTAGGTTTTACTTCTGTAAGAAATTTGAGAAATGCTATGGAAAAATTTAAAATATAGATGAATGTAAAAAAAATACTTAATATCAAAGTTTTAATACATATGTTTCTTAAATTTTCGGACCGTATACATTACTACCAATTTATATTTTTTAGTTAACTGTAGTTGTAACTCTGCAAATATTTAACTATCGAGCTGTTGTTCTACAGTGAATTAAAATAAAATTTTATTACTAATTCTTTTCACACTTTCATAAAGTATGTACTTTTTTTTACATTTGCAATGCTACTTTAAGATTTTGTATTGTTAGTTAGAAGCATCTTGCAAGTTTCAAAAACTCTTCTGCATGTTTCATTAAAACCTGATAAAATATTTTTACGTCCCTAATTTATTTTATTATTATTTGTCTAAAATCACACTATTAAAAACTTAAATGCATTGCTTTATTTGTTAACTATAATTTGTGTTTGCATTTGATTCATCCAAAAAAGTTCGATTTCACATATTATCCAATTACCTTACTTTATATTATACTATCGATAAATTATTATTATTAGAAGAAAAGAAGCTTATTATTAAGTAATATGATTAGTTTAATGACCACAAAAAATTTTGTTCTGAAAACTAGTAATGAGTCAAAGTTTCGGACATTCAATGTAAATGCTAAATGTCAACATTGGGGGCGGGGGTCAACCACAACTGTTTAATGACATTACATCTGCTATGTAATGCTGCTTATAGATAGTGATAAATTTATCACAAATTTAAAAAAAGAAAAAAAAATGTAAATAAAATACCGTAAATTGTAATGCACATTTTTTATTTAAGCTATTATAATATTTAAATGAATTAGGTGCAATTGTATTAGCACTTAATTCTAAGTCAGCATAACAGCACTTAATTTTTAATATCTGTTAGCTTATTTCACAAAATAAACTTCATATTGATTTAAATAATAATTCCATGACTAAAACTTTATTATGCATTATGTACTAGCTGTTTATTTTTAAAATTATTATAGCAATTGAATGCATCCAGTTTCACAAATATATTATATTTGTTTGAAAGATTCACAAATTAAACGATTTGTTGGTGAAACTTCATTATTTTTTTATAAATTATATATTTGCTATGTATACATGACTTAAAATTGTGATAAATTTATTATAAAATAGAGAAGATTATTTTACTTACCAAAGAACTAGAATCTTTTTTATTTCGATTTTAATGTCATTGAAATGAATGTGCTTAAATTATATAGAGCATCTAATTCTAGCTATTATAATACTTAATTCAGTATAGTGTTTTTGTATTGTGATCTGCATCTGAATCGTCAGGTTCGGACAACTTACAGCAAAGGCTGACGAGAAACTTAAAAAAATTCACAGATCAACTGTAAGGGTAGAACTCTTAG
The DNA here is from genome assembly GCF_982258835.1 of Parasteatoda tepidariorum. Classification (NCBI taxonomy): domain Eukaryota; kingdom Metazoa; phylum Arthropoda; class Arachnida; order Araneae; family Theridiidae; genus Parasteatoda; species Parasteatoda tepidariorum. The sequence goes on along the minus strand of NC_141759.1, from coordinate 93,372,118 downwards.
TCACCCTTCAGAAAACCTTTAAATTGTTCTTTAAAAAAATTGCAAGTTTAAAATTTAGTTGGCCCTACAGATCACAATATGAAACTACCCCTTTTATTTTTTTAAATATAAACTCTGTATTGAACAAAAATCGTACGTACTCAATGAACAAAAATCTTGATTATGCACTGGCTATTCATTTTTAATGCATCTAGTACTAAAATAATTATTTTTTTTAAATGATAGATTAACCAGCTAAATTATAGTTTGAAAAATGTCAATTTAAATTATGCTTCTGAGATATGTACATGACTGAAATATTGGGATAAATTTATTATAAATTTTATAAAGTTATTTTTCCAATTAAATTGGTAGTATCTTTTCTTACTAGTTTAGGTATTATGGTAAGAAAATTATGATTATATAAGCAAATAATTTCTTGGTCTATCTGTTTACATACATTATATTGAAATGATTAATTTCCCATTGAATTTATTAATCTCATTAAATATAATTTGTAACTAATGCATTAACTGCATATTATTTGTTATAAATTATTATTTAATAATAACTTGAGGTATCTAGTTTTATAAAATATTATTATTTTTGTTTAAAAAATTCATCAGTAAGAAATGAGTTCAGAAATTTTAATTGTTTTTTTTAATGAAATTTAATTGCTGCTGCAGTTTAAATAAAAGAAAATTCTTACCTTCACACAGTGGTCCCCACCCCCCCAAGCTCTTGGGTGCATTCATCCCCCCCCCCAAAAAAAAAAATTTGCTAACTTCCCCCTTCCATGTTAGCTTGTTCGAAAAAGTGCTTCTTTGCTTGCATTCTACTCATAATATGACAATGCTTCTTTTATTTATGTACTTAAAAAAAATTATCTCGTCTAAATCCCCCCCCCCCAAACTATTCGTATTATCTGGTGTAAAAATCCCTCCCAAGCTTTAAGTGGGCGCATCCCCCTGCCTTCACAGATTAATTGGAAATGTATAACAGACAAACTCTGAACAATTTGAGCGAATTGTATTAAAATTTAGGTTATAATTGAATTATTGACATTAAATTAGACTTAGCAATGATTTTAGACAACTAAATCAGACCGAGACCATCATGATGAAATTATGTGATCTCCAGAACTAACAATAAATTGTTATCAATCAAATATAAAGAGATGGTAAACTGTGTTACTGTCACTTGTCTTAAACTAGCCTATTTCGTCGTAATTGTGAATCTTACTTATTCATTGTAATTTTTCCTCATATTTTATTTTAATGACTTTGTTTTAATTTTAATAATATGTAATGATAACATTTTAATTCATTAATAATTTTTGTATTTTTTAAAATCTAATTGAGGCTTGTGAATGAATAAGTAAAAATTTGTACAGACTAGTGAAATCTTCAGGGATGAAAGAAAAAAGCGGAAATCTGCTTTTTTCCTCCCAATTTTTTAAATTTTCGACCATGCTCCAAAAACTTAAATTTTTGTGGAGTCCAATAAGAGAAATCCAAGCAGCCCGAACGATAGTCAGACTCGAGACAAACTCCCCCCCCCCCCTGCAGTAACCTCCTGTGAAAATGATCTTCAGAAGAAAAGGGTGGAATTTCGGCAGGTATGCCGTTTCCTGGACAACCGCGACTTCTGCTATAGATTGGGGAAAAAAAGAGTTCTAAGCAGTTTCGTTTCGGCCGCTGATATTTGATTTCTTTTGTTTGGCTGATTTTCAGAATTTTAAATATAAGGAACTGCCAGAATCTGCTAAAATTGCGATTCTTATTCAGACGATTTTTATGTAAATCATCGAATTTCGTAATTAACTTATTTAAAAGTTACTTGTTGCGATTCGTTTTTATGCAATTTAAAATTGATACTTGCAATTCCCATTCACGCAATTTAAAAATTCAATATCGCGATTTTTATTAAAGCATTTTTTAAAACCCAATAAAGTGATTCATATTTCTGCGAGTTTCAAATCCAATATTGTGATTCGTATTCACATATTTTTAAAATTCAATATTGAAATTGAGGCTTGTGGATGAATAAGTAAAAAATTTGTCCCAGTTAAAATCTTTTCCCTTAAACCTGTGACAAAATATAGGGTTCATAAAAATAAGTGTGTATTTAACTTCGTATTCGAAATATTAATAAATCTGGGCTGTTGAAGCTTTTGTTCAAAGAATATATTTTAATGTAGAACAAATGAGTCACGATGTTTATTCTCTTACTTGTTACAGTGTTTTTACAATTCAAATACTGGCAAGAGAAGACAATAATTATTTTTAAGATTTCTAATGTTTTATTATAAAAAAATTTAATAAAATATTTTGTTCCAATTTTTTCTACCTTTTTTAGTTTTAACATGGATGATGAAGCAGAATGCTATAAATTATGGAGAATTAGAAGAACTATCATGCAGGTATACATTCTATGATTTTCAAACCTTTCAAAAGCATAAACTAGCAAGGGTGTTAATTGTTAATCTCTTCTTGAGATTGGCTGGTTTTTGGCATGTGATAAAATATAACAGTTTTAACCACAATTCAAACTGTTATTTCAACTATGTATGGCGAAACTGTCCTATCTCGAATTTCACATTTTTGTGACTTATTACAAACCATCAGACCTGACATGAATGGTGCTGACCTGGGTCCCGAATGGTAAGAGGAACAGAGGGTGCCAAAAAATCCTTAAAGAAAGAAATACTTTCAGGTGGCTGAGGTTGAAGTGTGCCTAAAAAGCAGCACTTGACCAGAAAAGGTGCCGAAAGTGATGTCTTGTTCTACCTTAGCGTAAGACTGGTAAGAGAAATTAAATTGGTCAACGTTACATTTTCTAATGCAGTCGTTATTCTCTCTAAATTTTATTAGCTTAATTTCATCAATTGAAAATTGCATTATCAGTGTTTTCATTACAGAAAAAAAATGAGTGAGAATTTCTCACCCTTTCTCAAAAACAGGGTGAGATCTCAAAAAGTTAAGTGAGATTTCTAAAAATTAAAATAACGCGAATAGACTTGGAAAAAAATATTTCTTTAATTATAATACATTTTTAACATCTAATTTTTAAAGCATTGAATATTTTTGCTGCATCATCATATGGAAAACGTTCTATATCTACTTTTTCATCAGCTATTCTCATTAGGTTGCTCAAATGTTTATCAGTCATTTGTATAAGATATTTTGTCCTAATTCGGTTTTGAGTGCTAAATGACATTGCAACAGATGCTGAACAATTCGGAATCTCTAAGTAAATTTGTAGCATTGAAAAAAATTTAAACGTCTTACATGAAGAAATCTTACCTTCCGTGAACACGTGGTTGCAGAAAAATGTGTTCTGAAAGGTGTTCTGTCATTCGGGGGGGGGGCATTGTGTTCTGCTGTTGGCACCGGTTCTGAACAATACTGGTAAATAGGGAAGCTATGTAACAGGGATCCATGTTGAAAATAATGAAAGATCAAGGAAGAAAAGTTAAACGAATTTTATTCAAAATGGCAGAAGACGAATTTTTTTCCAAAATTCGAGCATTTTGAAATTGATTAATAGAGTGCGCGATCTTCTCGCGTTGATAATTTTTTAATGCGAGAAAAGAAAAAAATAAGCGAGATTCTCGCGTTCTCGCGCTGTAGTGAAAACACTGATTATAGTCTTATTACTATAATATAGCCTGGTGCATTGCATTTTTAAAAAGTGCTTATTTTTGCTTTTCATTTTTTAAAAGGTGCTTTTTTTATTGGATGTTTTTAAAAAGTACTTCATTTTCCCTTTTCAAAAATGAGATTTTCACCGCGTATAATGCAAAAGCATGGTTTTTACATTGTTTTATTCAAAGTTTTGCAATTCATTCAAGCACACTGCATTTCGGCGTACTATCGGTCCATGGCGCATGAAAGCACCTATCATTTTACATGAAATTTTTTTTTTTTTAAATAGTTGTTTGAGGAAATACTTGGGGGTCCGCATGTGCGTATACTGAGCTGGGTTCGGTGAGATTTTTATTCTCTCATGTGCAACTCTGCTTCATTTTGCAAGATATTCTCAATTTCAGGCTTCACTTTCCACCCTTTGAAATCGAACCAAAAAATCTCTCGTTCTTTTTATGGTGGCTAATATAATTTTTTTTAAAAAAGAGTTCGTTGTCAGAAACTAGTTATTTGATCATGATCGTGTAAAGTCTTAGAAAATTATTTTGTATTTTGTTAATGTAGGTATATAGTGCTTAAAAAGAACTCAAAAGATGCTTATTTTTTGTTGAAAGATTTGGCTATGCACCTTGCATAGTTTAGAATTTTATATGACGGTTATCTTTTTAGCAATGAAAAGTATAATGTTTTAATTTTCTTCTTGTACTCTATCTAATAAAACAACTTCTCTTCCCATATGCCTGGAGCACTTGTTAGCTATTATAAATAAAATGGTGTGGGTTAATAGCAGGGTTCATTCTAAACCTTAAGAGTGTGGTTAAAAAAAGAGAAAAAAATCTATACCTTTTATTTCACAAAGAATTCTGTGACTTTAGAGTGTATAATATTTCTATCTAATAAAACAACTTCTCTTCCCATATGCCTAGAGCAATGGTTAACTCTTATAAATAAAGTGGTGTGGGTTAATAGCAGGGTTCATTCTGAAACTTAAGAGTGTGGTTAAGAAAAGGAAAAAAAAACTATACATTTTATTTCACAAAGAATTCTGTGGCTTTAGTGTGCATAATATTTAAATTTCACAATTTTTTCATTTAAAAAAAAATTAATTTTCAAAGGAAAGTGATTGAACTTAAAAAAAATTATTTATTAGATAAGAACTATCCCTAAACCAAGGTTGAACCCACATGAAAAAGCTCTGAGGGTGTTTTTTTTCCAGGCCGATCCACTTTTGCAAACCTTGCTTTTCTGGCATCTAATGAAGATGGATTTATTTTATTAAATGATCATTGACATTCAATAAAATATCATTGACATTTAATAATTACTATTCTATAACTTTTTGCAATTAAAGGATTGGTTTTAGTGTGTTTTGATATCGTAATGATTCCATTCTTGCAGATTTGTTTTAAAAGCAGCTGTTTATTCTAGTGATTTTATTAGTGGCATCACTGTACTGATGTTTCTTTTATTTCTCTTTCCTTCTAGTTGTGTCATGATAGAGGCTATTTAGTTACACAAGAGGAGTTGGATCAAACTTTGGAGGAGTTCAAAGCTCAATATGGAGATAAACCAAGGTAGATAAGTCAATTTTTTGTTAAATGTTTGATTTATTGCTATGTTAATTTAATTAGTGTTTTTTGTTAGTAACTTAACATGCGATATTCAGAGAACATTATGAATGAGTGAGCTAAATAAAAGGTTTTTTATTTTGAAAAATTTTAATTGTTATTCTTAGGTGTTTGTACGTGTTATTCAAACACAATTTTTTGTGAAAAACTGTATTTTTGTTCTTTTAAACTGATGATTTTTTTTTTTTTTTTGGTGGAAAGCATTTATTTGTAACGACCCTGACTGTAGATTAACTAAGTCAGATTTAAAATTTTTTTGTTACATGTCAAAATTTCATAAGTGAGTAAAAAACAGGATTTTTTTCAACTATAAGCTGTAAATCCATGTAAATAATAAAAGTTGATTAATCATATTTCTGCAAATACAATCTGCAATACTCTAAATTTTCATTGATAACTGTCAAAAAGCCAGCTACTGAAAAATAGCATGTAGTTGCTTAGTATCACATTATTAGTTTTGTTGTGGCTTATCTTCCAAGTGTCTGACGAAGTCACACAAGATCCATCAGACCGTTGATCCTAAGGAAATCTAGTACCTGAAGGGGGGGGATGAATATATGTTTTCTCTGGGAAATCCCAAACAGTCCAGGACATTTGAAGCAGACTTTGAAGATTCTCCTGCCTTCGAAAAATGAGACTTTTTGTGTGACTGCTTGTTAATCTGGAAATCACAGTTTTAGAAACTCTGTCACATTTGAGGGTGAATGAAGAACCTGGCTCTTTGCCCGCATACCAGTGATGTCAGAAAGGAATCTTCCTCCCCTTCGAAATAATATTAGTTTTAAACGCTCTTAATTGTTCTCAGAAATATGTTAAATTAGGTATCCCGGAAAGAACTAATTTACATAGCATTTGGTGAGTAGTAGTAGTATTTTATTTATGTCATAGTAGAGCTGCTCCATGGGTGACAGTCTGTAAAATGTCCCTAAGGAAGATCCAAATTGATCCTCTACAGAGACATGGTGCGTAGCGTTTTTAAAAAGTGCTTAAAGGTGCTTATTTTCGTATTTTAAAATCCCTTGAAAGTGCTTTTTTCATTGGTTGTTTTTAAAAAGTGCTTAATTTTCCTTTTTCGAAAATGAGATTTTTTTTTCTATACCATGTTGATTTTCGTCACGTATTATGAGCTGGGTTCGGTGAGATTATTGCACTCCCATGTGCATCTCTGTTGCATTTTGCAAGATATTCTCAATTTCAGGCTTCATTTTCCACCCTCTGATATTGAACTGAAAAATCTCTTGATCATTTTATAATGGCTAATATAATCAAGAAAAGAGTTTTTTGTCAGAAACTAGTTATTCTATCATGATCATGTAAAGTCTTTGAAAATTATTTTGCATTTTGTAAATGTATATAGTGCTTAAAAAGTACTTGAAGGGTGCTTATTTTTTGTTGAGAAATTAGGCTACATACCCTGAGAGAACAAAATTGTGAGGACGACCTGCCCTCAAAGTAGAGCACTTTACTGTAAAAGAATTTATCAAGGACTCAATTTTGATGAAGGAAAAAATGTAAAAGTTTTCATCTAACCTCTATTGATAGGAATATAAAAAATTAGTTTCCTAGCATTCTTAAAAAAACGTAGTAGTTGTACTTTTAAAATTCTGGAAAATTTTTGATAAGTTTTTCTCTTAGAGAAAAAATCATTTAAGGGATTTGCATAGATAGTTGCTCATTTATTTGTTCATCCCTGAAATAAATGGAAAAAAAAAGCTGAAGTGTATAATGCAATAAGTTTGTAGCTCTACTGCTTCGACTAATACAGGTGTATTACTGTATTTTAGTGCAGTTTATTGGTACTTATGCAAAAAAAGGCCAGACAAAAACGGTAACCTTCACAAAAAATTCTGCTGTAAAATCGGTACTTTAAAACAATTGCAATCATCCTTATAAAATCGACACCTGCCTAAAAAAGAATATGTAAAAAAACAACACAATCTGTAAATTTTTAATAAAGGTATGTGCCTTTTGGAGAAAAATAATTCATTACAGGTACATATTTCTTAAGTCCTATAAACATATGTAAATTTAGTGACCACAGACCCTAACCTATTCTTATTCGTATTTATACGTTTAAAAATTAGGCACTTTGATTTGTAATTTTTTAATTGTAAAAAAGTGTGGTCAAGATAAATATAATATTAATTTGATAGAATATATATGTGTATATATATTAAATTTTAATAGTACATATCATGTTAAACAATTGTCATAAAGAGTTGTAAACAAGTACAATCTTAATAGTTTTTTATAATAAAGGAAAATAATTTCATGAAAATTTTGTAATCTTTTTTATCTTTACTTTTGAAGATATTTCTAACAGAATCTTGATACGCTAAAATTTTTCTTAAAAATTGGTATTAACTTAAATCTATTAGCCATTATACTATTAGTTTCTTAGCATTTAAAGGTAACAGTGATGTGATATTTTCTGCAAAAAGATATTTTTGTACAAGTTTTTTTTACCTGTTACAATTCATCGTAGCTGTCTTGTAAACTGTTTAAAATTGTAGGGGAAAAAATTAGAAATTAATAAATTTTGTGAAGTTTAACCCACTGGCGGTTAAGGAAATGGGCAAAATTAGGAGAATGTTTCTCTTCTATACACTATTCCCAAATCCATTAGCATGGATAAACCGGCTTTGCTATGCAGAGAAGACTGCAGGTTAAAATGCGACTTTTTACGTGCAGAACCGTCAGTGGGTTAAGGCATATATAATTTTATACAATATTGAACAAAACTTTTGGATCCCTAATTTATCACTGAAACAAAAACAGGAATACTAAAATTTTTGTGACAAACTTTTTAATGATTTTTTTTCCAATTACTTACTTTTTGTACTATATAGATATTTTGTTAAAAAATGGAGAAATTTTTGACCTATGTATAACTATTCAACTATATTAATATTATCTATTTATTTATTTTTGAAAAAGTATTGTATTTTAGTATTACAATTTGCTGAGTTTTAATTTGTTCACTTATGTTAAAAAAATGTTGTTAAGTTTATTTTTTCTTCAGTAATTTTTTGAAAATTTTGATAATTTTTTGAAAGTAAAGCATTAATATATGATGTAATTAGCCTAGGTGCATAATTCCAGGAACTGATTAGAAGTTTTATCAATAAAACTTTTGTATGAAGAATTTTGAAATATTTTTGCTTTTTTTTCCCCATGGAACTAGTTCCAAGTTAAAAATTTTTGTAAATGGGTGTTCTCTCCAGATCGTTTTGCCGGGTGCTCTCCTGGCCACGTTGAAAAGTGTAGATTCTACTTTTGCTCTTTTTTGACCTGCAATTTCTAATTTTTGATTAATAATTATTTCTTGCTTTCTAGTCAACACGTTCTTTCATTATTATTTTTCACTTGCTTTATCAGATACTGATCTATACTTTTGCATGAATGGAACCATACAGCTTTATGGTTTAATATCCTTTCTTCTCTTTAAATTCCTTGTAAAATCTTTGTCTCTTTTAAATACATAATTTCGGCAATTTTTTTGTTTCAGCCATTGCACCCGGCTAATATATTTCTCCACTCTGCGTCAATAAATCTGGGGAGAACACTAAAATGGAAGGCCGTCGTGGCAGTAGACCCTCTCGCTTGGAGAAACAAGAGGAGTTTGAAGTGGAGGATGAAGGAGGCTCGTTTCTGTCACCCGTTACGATTCAAATCGAGGACAGAGGAGAAGACTTTATTTGTGAGTTTCAGCATGCGGATAGTGAAGAAAGTTCGACTTACGAAGTGTGTGAAGAAGATCTACCTGATGTAAGTGATGTAGCATCTGAGAAAGGACCTGATGGAAAACTAGAAAGAAAGAAAGCCGCTTGCCGCATGAAAGTTTTAGTTAGAAGTCATGCTGTTCATGAAGATGCGTCTCCTCCTCCTGATTTGGAGTCTGTTATTGCGAACACGAACATGCTTAGTGTTACTAATGCTCCCTCATTTGTGACTCAGTCTAAAGGTACTTTATCTAAGAGTAGATTAGGAAATCAGAGCAGCTCCCAAGGAAGTACAGAAAGTTCATCCACTTCCGGTATATCAAGAGACTCTAGTACTGAGAACTACACAGATAGTTCTGGTATCGATTTACAGCAATTTATAATTGACACTCTCCATAAAAATCAGAAAGATCGTTTGATGGTTTTAAAAATCGAGCAGGAACTGATAAATTTGATAAAGGATAACAAGAAACATTCAATTAAGTTTCCACAAATGAGTTCTTACAACAGAATGCTTGTACATAGAGTTGCTGCTTTTTTTGGATTAGATCATTATGTAGACGGAAATGGGACTTCTGTCATTGTAAATAAAACGAAAACCTCTAGAATTCCTGACACTCGCTTCCAGGATTTTATTAAAGATGAACTCTTGCCCGAAGAACCAAAGAAGTCTATTCTGAAGCGTGATAGCATATCATTTGAAGAAGAAAAGGAACGAAGCCCAGAACGACAGTCATCTACTGATAGCAGGCGTAGCAAGTCATTTGAAGAGAGAGAAGAAGAGTATGAAAAAGCTAGAGCTAGAATTTTTAATCAAGATGAAGGTATAGGAGGATCACCTCTCAATCGTAGTCAAGAAGGGGCATATCCCGAAGATGTGAGATGGCCTAGTGAGTTAAGGCCATGGAGTAGTACAGATTCTGAAAGTTCAGGACGCCCGTTAGGGTCTAGAATAAGCAGCAGTTTTGAAAGTGATGTTCCAACTCAAGGCAAGGTGTCTAGATCATTTACGTCTACCACTAAAGTAGAACCTGAGAAGCCCTTAACTGCTCGTTCAACTCGTCCTGTGATGAAGAAGGCTAGTAGTTTTGGGGGTATTTCAGTGCTCTCGAGGGATGGCTCTTGTGGTAGAACCTTCACTCCGAAAATAACAAAAGCCGAATCTTTCAACGTAACCAGTATCTCAGACTGTCCGGTTATAACTTGCGAAGTATCTGTGTATTCACAAGAGAGTCATATTTATGCTATTTCTTCATTTGTTACGGCTGACAATGCTGCATCTGTAAGTGCTCAAGATACTTGCCCTTTGATATCAATTCAACCCATAGAAGTAGAAGTTCCTTTGATTAAAGATCCTGAGCAAGCAACTGCTGAATCGGGCAATAAAGAATTGTCAAAAGATATTATATCGACTTCGAGTGTTTCACTTCCTTTAATGTGGCCCTATTCCAGTGGAACAGACATGCTTTATACAGATGCATGCAAACATTTTCAATCCGCACATCAAAAAGCTACTCCATCATCTCAAAATGTATCTGGCTCTGTTACAGATCAAGTGCCAACATCTATAGGTTCAATACCTTCAAGAACTGCACCTTCATCCCCCACCCATTTATGTCATCCCCAATCTTCTCAGTTGTTACCCCAAATACAATCCCAATCAGGTGTAAATACTTCATCACAAACTGCTTTTTATGTACCTTATGGTGCTCCATCTAAACCAGTTGGCTCACATCTTTCCCCCCATCCACCCAGGCCTTTCATTTTATTTCCTGTGTGTTATTTGCAGCATACATCAAACGTTCATGCTCTACATCAAGTAGTATGTCCCACCACACAACAGTCTGCTCAGAGCTCATCTCAAACAACTTTAACCAGTGCTGGAGGAAAGGGTCATACAACCGTAGTTACCACTCATATATTGAACTCACAATGTATGTCTTGTTATTCCACTTTAGCGCATTCTGCTAATACGGAGAGTACATTTAATAAACCTGGTGCATCAACTAGCATTTATCCTCATGGTAAATCTGGAACTGCCGTTTCTTTAAAACCATCTTCATCTTTTCCTAGTCAACTTTCACAACCTCCTGTTTGTATGCAGTTTCATATTCCTTCTAATTTACCCCCCGTTTATGTGTCTGTAACTAGTAGTACACAATCGCCAGCCACTCGAACTCACGCCGGCGGGCACGCTGCTGTGCAGTTCTCTTCATTACGCTCACAATCTCTTCCAGTCCAATCTAATTCTGGTGTTGGTGTATTGCATCCTGCATTTAATTCTGGTACTGGACAGTTCTTGGGATATACTGTATATACTCCAGCGTCTGAGTGTCTACCTGCTCAGTCTCCGTTGACAATAGTAACCATTGGTCCAAACACTAGTATCTCTGCTCAAGCTCCTCAATTTGTTCCGGCCTATATGTCAGCTTATCAAATTTTACAAACAAACGTCCCTCCATTAGCTGCTACAATAGGTAATACTTCGACTCCTTTACCTCATATGCTGCATTCTGATTATCCTGCATCCATTTGCACAATGAGCAAAATGCCTGTAAGTTTTCCTTTGGTCAAGCAGGCGAGTGATCCCGGTATTGCAGAGCATGCTGCTCTTGCAAATAATTTTTATTTCGTTGGTCCTCCAGTGCAGCAACACATGAGCTCAGTGTTGTTGCCACAACCACCTGCAATAGCTAGGTTCCCTGGTGCTCCTATTTCCCACCGTGCTCCTACCAGTCGTCCTATAAAGCCTCGGAAGCAACGATCCAAAGGCAGCAATCCCATTTCAGCTAGTCAAGTATCACAGACTATATTAGAAGGAGATGGTAATCATATATTGGAAGTTATCGCTTTACCGGAAAATATAAAACAAAATGACTTAGGGAAATATCTTGAACCTTTATGCGAACTCGGAGCACAAATTCATTTAATGAGTGTTGAAAATCTCAAAAGTATAGAAGTGAGTGACGAGTTAGTTTCAAAAACCAAACATGTTGTTCTCGCTGTGTTTGGAAGTGATAAAGCAGCACAAGATGCTCTTCTTAGAATAAAGACTCCTAAATTTCAACTTCGACCTTGGCATTCTTCCCAAGACTGTAGTAGAAATATAAAAAAAGTTTAAATTCTAAAGGATCTTGTATGTTATGGGACACTATTTTTATAAAGATGCTAAAAAAAAATAATTTAAAAAAATAACTACAACAAAACATTGTATGTTATGCAGTTGTAAGAGAGAATATTTATGTTTTTGAATGTATTAATTTTAAAAAAAAGATTGATATTGTTCTTTTAGCTTATTGTACAGTTGTTCATGGTTTAACCAAAGACTTCTGCAATTCTTGTTCATGTACAGAAGATAAAAATTATATTAAAATTTCTTGCACATCCATTCTCATAGTTATTTCATTCACATCTCTAAGACACGCTGGACCTCCTGTTTCGATCTTGAAATATATATATTACCTTAAATCTGGAGTATAAGTAGATTCCCTATTTTCAATTACAAGTTAGCGAGAAAAAAAAAATTTTCAACTGTGTAAGTCTACCTCTAGAACAAACCAAATATAAAAAAATTTAAAATCAATAAACATAAATATCGAATTTACAAAATTGTTTCAAATAAAAAATATTTCAAATCAAAATCTTACAAAAACAGGAAGTTTCCGCACTGCTCTTATAGAAGTCATGGGTTAAATAATACTAAGACACATAGCAAAGTGTGAATTCAAACATTTTGAGATATATTAAAAAGTGTGGAATTTCGAATTCTTTGAATGGGGATAATGGTTTATTTTTTTGTGCGACGGCAGATGAAGCTGGTGTAAAATCTATTGCAAAATAGGTTCTGTATAACGACATTGCTAACGTTATTGTATCCAACATAAATGATGTTCCCGAATATTAAAATTTTTAACTTAATGGTATTTTTTAAAAGTCATCATTCTGTTATATTTTTTGAAATACTCTTGAAATTACAGGGTTGCCTCTCCACAGGGAAAACCTGGATAATACAGGGAATTTTAAAATCGCCAGAAAATACAGGGACAGGGAATTTTGATTTTTTCTTTACAAACTGGGAAAATATGGGGAATTTAGTTTCTGTTTTTAGTCTTTTAAAAAATGGTGACCATTCACCAAATGGTTCCTTTTTTTCTCTCTAAGTTTTTCCAGCAATTAAAACTAGTATAGTTAGCCCAATATAGCTTACACAAGAGCACAGTAATTGTGTTTCCTCTTGTGTATAATACATATATCTATTGTGTATAATATGTACAGGGAAAATGGGGGAATTTTTTTCTTCTCCAGATTTGAGTGGCAACCCTGAATTATCTTTTCTTCTTATTTTTTTCTGAATGTAATTTAAAGTATTTTTTTAAAAAATTAATATAAAGAAAATTTGATGAGTGAGAATCCAAAAATAATTGTATATAACACATTAAAAAATAGTTTTTGAAAGAGATAAATTGATATAGAGTTGTTCATATCTATCTCATTCTTTATAATGCATCAATATTTTACGATCAACAAATGCCCGACTTTATTACTGGTGCGGAAGTTAACCTCCTGATTTTCGTAAAATTTTTTGGTTTTGAAAAGTAGACTTGTAAACCTATATATATAGTATATATATAATATTAAAAATGCAAAGATCTATGTTTCAAAAAGTCAATGATCTTATATTGAAAGTGTGTTCAAAAAGTTTTTAATTAGATTTTCAAAAGTTCAAAAGTAAACCAGGATGCCTTACTTTTCTCAAGTCAATTAAAAAACCATATGGAAACTATTTTCTACGTAAGTTTTATTGAAGTGGGTACAATTGTCTTAAGATATTGCAAGTTAAAAGGAAGAAACTTTAAATAATTTTTTTTTTTTAAGTGAGGCAACGTAAAGTAATTTTGTGGGGAAAGTCGTTGGAAGGTGAACGCTCTATCCCCTGAGCCATCATGTCTACTTCAAACATATCGGGAAAACCTTTACTTTTTGTGTATGTAATAGATTTCAGATGACTATTCCAAAAACTAGAAATGACCATCTACTGCACTGGAGGTACAGGGAACCACCAGAGCAGGTATTCACTTCTGAAAAAGGTCAGGGATGCCGGAGAAAGCAAGGTCAGAGTTGCACCACTTTTAGCAAGGCAGTTTGCTGACTCATTACCAGCAATGTCGACATGGGAAGGGATCCACTCAAAAGTTGAAATTTTTTTTGGCAGTCACTGAAACAAACATTTTGTGCTATCATACTTTTATGATCGTTTTATTTTTAAGTTTAAAATATCATTATCTTAATTTGATTTTATAAAATTTAAATTCAGTTGTGCTACTTCCATCACATAATATGGTGGCTTCTGAAAAAGAGTTCTCCCAAAAATTTTGAAATAATATAGATTCGTACGAGTATAATAAATTGTTCAATTTGATTAAAACTTTATCCTATTTATAAAAGTGCACTAAATTTTATTGTTACTCTTTTTTCCAAATTTGAATTTGTAAAAGTTTTCACGCTTGTCTCTACACGCTTACTTATTTTTCAGGAACGAAAGTAGCTAAGAAATTAATAGAATAAAAGAAATATCTCATGTTTTTACAGTATTAAATTGCTTATTGCCACTTAAACTAATTATATATATATATATACAATATCCATGATAAATTATTTTTATATTTGTTTATCACAGAAAAGGTTTTTTTTTCTTCAATGTGAAATGTCAGATATATTAATTTTAAAACACAAGTTCAGTTGCTGTTATTCAAAAACTAATTACTTATTAATCAAATTTAATTTACACTCTGTTTTGCTTGACTAGGTTCAAGGTTGCTTTTTAAATATTTGACTGCCTCGCCATACTCAAAGTCAAACTGTAAATTCATGTAACTGTAATTAATATAACTGTAAATTAATATATTTTCACTAGAAAAGAAAACATCAAATCTTACTGGATGGAATTAATCTCTCCTGTATTGATTTCAAAGGAAGGTTTTGAAGGTTCTTTTTCGCTTATGGTGTGGTGAATTTTTAATTATAGTTGACGCACAAAATAAGAGTATTTATTGATGCGACAAGATGGTGCAATATAGAACAAAAAATGTAAGCAAAATAGTATTACGTAGTACAATTGTTCTCATTCATATCATCTGACTTATATAAAATGAAAAACTTTCTGCCAACATAAAATTTCAATTTAGACTTTCTGCAAGCAGTTTATTTTCTCTTATAACTAGCTTTAACCCCTTTGCCGCCACCTAATTTAGACCAACTTTGCTTGAAAATCACAGATTTTTTTCTTAATTTTATGAAACCCAACACTGATTATTTACATCCCAGCATGCCTTTCCTTAAATTTGGCAGTTTTTTTATCAATAAAACTAGTTATTGTCTTACTAAATTTTTTGTTGTTTCCAATTTCCAAAAATTGAGGGCAGGGCTGAATAAAGGAATTCTGACCATTTTTTAAAAAAAAAATAATTAAATTAATGATATTAAAAAAAAAATCCGCAAACTGTAATATTATATAATGCATACTGGCATATCATCACATCTCTTCTAATCATCTCTCATCATATAAAGTTAGCATTGTTGAAAAAGCTCATTCTAGTTAGGGATAGAGAATCGCTATGGAGACTTGACTGTTTTCACATTTTATAATTAATATTTACTTTACAAATTATAAATGTTTCATGCGCCACACTCGCAACTGATGGATGGCTCATTGCTCAATGGCATTAAGAGGGCATTAATAACCCCACAGCTCATCAAGAGGAAATGTTGGAACTTTTCTTTCTACTTTAAGCTGATGGTCGTGATTAAAACAACAACAAAAAAGTCTCTAGTATTATTTAAAGGAAAATTTATTTCTTCAACTTTTTATTTAATTATTATGTAACATAGTAGATATTTATCCTGGGATGCGTAAAATTTGGCTTGGAGGATCAAATGCAATATAATGAAGATTCTGTTCAATCTCCCACAAAATTAAATGTATATTTATATAATACACAAGGTAAGTCAAGATGAATACCTCTAATTTCATAGTTGTACTATACAACATACATTAAAAATGTACATACATGCAGTTGTAATGTGAGCGAGTATTGAATAATCCTCAATGTATGTCACTGAAAAACCTTTCCCCTTGCTTAACGCTTTTTTTTTATGGGTAGATAATGCACTTTTGTCTTGGCCACCAGGATCCATAGATCTGCTCACTCCAGGCATTGAGCAGGTTCGTAAAAGATCGGGGAAGATTTCCGTATCCTGATCTGTGGCAGAATAATTGTCGAGTCTTGCCAACTTCCGGGCAGTGGCCCGAAAGAAACTTTAAAAAAAACATCACAGAAAGGTACAAACTTGAAAGGTATAACTCATAGCCACCCCCAGGCAAATATCTACGTATTTTTTTAAAAAAAATTTGCAAGTTTAAAATCTATTTGTTACTTCGCGGATGTAGTTGGGGCGACAGATCACGATACGGAAATATCCCCAAAGATCGTTTGTATGTGCCTCTAAGTCCAACCACCATGGCCGATTTGAAAGCCTGTATCACAGCTGCTATCGTCAGCATTGATACAGATGTACTGCACTAAGTTCGGCAAGAATTACATTTCAGATTTAAGAAAGTATCACAAAACGAGTATATGCATATAGAACTGTAATGAATCAAGCTACATTAAAGAAACAGTTCTTTTTTCATAAAACACATTTATTTAACCACACATAAACTAAACAAAATTGCATTAAAATACCCGTAACGGGGTAGTAATAACCTTGGAAAATGAATGAAAAAACCTGTAACAGGTTAGTATAAACCTTCAATTCAAAACAAAAACTATTCTCATCAAAAATCAACAACTCTCTGTTGCTCCATAAATTGTCTCCTGCTTTATTTTTTATTTATCTCGTTATATGTTTTATTTTTATTCATGATTTTTTTTTAGCCAGATATTTTTAGACTTTATAGTACAATCAAACCTTTCTTTTAGTATTTTTGCGAGCATATATATTTTCAATGAATTCTTTTAGCACATTTTGGGTAGTGCACCTATGAAATTTGGAAACCCTGTTTAGGACAATATATCATCTTTAATCAAAATATCTTCAAATCTCCTACCTTATTCCAGTTTGAAACCCTCATTTTAATGCCATTAAAACTGAACTCGATCTTTTTTTTTTTTTTTTTTTTGCGTTGTTTAATATAGCTTATGAAGCAATGAATTATTTCATTTCAAATGTAACAATCCGATTCTCCATACATTAACACGGGGAAGCAAAATCAATTAAAGACTATCTTTAACATGGCAGAAAAAAAAATGGTTAAGTTTGTTTTCTAAATGACTTTTTTGCTTAATTATATTCTTCAACTTGTAGTGGTTGCATTGCTCTAAGCTGAGAGTAAGTTAGATATTTCTTAATTACCACATATTGATTCCAATACAACTCCGTTAACTCTGAGATTTTGTTTTCTTTTTCTAAAGTCTCATTGTTTTTCCAGTGAAAGAAGACCAGCCAGAAGTGATCTAATTGTTCTGGTTGCCCACAACGATGATCCCACTGGTATATATACTTTAAATTATACTATACAGAATTAATTTATGATGCCCATAAAGATGTATAGCTAATTATGTAACCTTTTTCTCTTACTAACATTTTAATTTAAAAAAGTTACTTAAATTAAAACTAAATCATTATAGATGTGTTGTAACATTCCTTAACATGGTCATGGTAATTTTTTTTTAAATTAAACTAATATATTCTTGCCAACTGAGCTTTTTTTTCTTCCCCTGACTACTAAAATTTTTTTTAAAAGTAATTTCAGTGTATATGTTTGAAAATTTTACTCTTTTTTTTTTATATATAATATTTATTTTTCTTATAATAGTTTAATAATTCTATGCTTACAATACTTACATCATATTGAAAAAAAATTTGTATGTTTCGTTTAAAAAGACATTAGTCTCTTCACGTTAATTGAATCCATAATGTGTCCCTGAAGATTTTCAATTATGTTGAAAAATCAATGCACCACATTTAAGACCTATCAAATAAAATCTGTGTTATCTAAGATTCCAAATAAAAATTGTATTAGCAATTTTATGCTTAATTCTGGGACAAAATCAATATTTGTCACAAACTTATGCCAGACAGAAGATAAGCTCAATTATTATATATATATCTATACAGTGTACTCTCGATATCTCAAAGTTGAAGGGAAGCTAAAAGAAGATTGAGTTAATGAGTTTTCGCGATAAGAAGTTCAGAGCTAAATATGTTCTAAAAAGTAGAAAAAGATATTCTAAAATAGTACTCTAAAAAGGCACGAAACATAAGAACAGCTACTAATAATTCTGTATTTAATGGTAGTTGACAATAAGTTTAAATACAGCAATGATAATTTTTAAAAGTAAGACAAAAATAATTATGCATTAAATAGAAAAGAAAAAATTTATTTTCTGTAACGAAAAATTTTAGACATAACAAACTTTTCAAGATATAGAGATTCAAGATATCAAGAGTATATATATATATATATATATATATATATATATATATATATATATATATATATATATATTGCTGTAATGCTATTCTGTGACAATTACCTTTTCACTTCAGTTTTTATTTTCAAAATTTGATAATTTTCTTATATTTTTAAAAAAAAGCAATATAATAATTAATGTATGTATGAAAAACTCATATTAATTTATTAACAAATAAAATAAAAGTTAATTTCTCTCTGTTTGAAACTTAAAAATTATGTATCTTTGTTTGAATATTGCTTTTCCCAAATTATTTGTTTTACTAATTTTAAACCCTAATTTATTGCTTACTATTATACAATATATGAATTATTCGTAAACTTGCAGATCAAATGTTTGTGTTTTTCCCTGATGACACAAAAATCGGTATTAAAGTCATTAAGACTTACTGCCAAAGAATGCAGGAGGAAAATATCTCCAGAGCAATCATCGTTGTACAGCATGGAATGACACCATCTGCTAAACAAGTAATGTTCCATGGATTTTGTAATAAAATATTTTATTTTGATCTATTAAATAACTATTTTTTTTACATCATATTCTGTTTATTTCAGGCTTTGGTAGACATGGCTCCTAAATACATTTTAGAATATTTCCTGGAATCAGAACTCCTAATTAACATTACTGAACATGAGGTAATTTCTTATAATTTTATTTAAATAGGAAGAAAATTAACTTTTATTTATGTATTCACATGAAAATGAGATTCGTGTCAAAATTGCTTACTAAATCAGAGATTACTATTTTGAGAATCAAAATTATTGCAAAATAGCATTATCAAACATATTAACAGACCTTCAAGCATTGTTTTATTATTTAGGCTGTCCGTATTGGTAATAGGATTGGCAAAAGTCAAGATTTTTTTTAAAGAAAAAAATCATATTTTATATATTTAAATCGAATTTTTTTACATTGATAAATCAAAGCTGATAAAATGTAATGATAAATGTTAATAATGCTTAATATTATCTGCAAATAATATTATGACTAAAATACTTTACTTTATAATTCAAACAAAAATTTTTAAAATTAATAACAATAATTTTAAATTAATATATAATTATTAGAATTAATCGCTTAATTAAAAGAAATCACATTTATTTTTATTCAGGCTCAGCACCCTCATGAATTTGTAAAGACAAAGTTCCAATTAGTCAATTAAAGTTCAAGGAAAGAATTAATTAATTTAGATCAGAAAAAAAAATCAATTGTTCTAAATTATTCGGACTAATGAAATGTTTTTCTTCATTATTAATATGTATGTTTACAAGCTACATATTTAATTAGTTTAAAAAGTGCTGTTGAACAAAAAAAAATGGATATAATTATAACATTGACATTAAACAACAAATTATTTTATATACAACTGATGGAAAAATTTAATTTGGAAGTTTCAGTTACTTTTTTCCTCATTATTCTCTTTTTTATTTTAAACATCAAATAATATTTTAGGTATTGCTTCAATATTAATTAAGTATTTTCAATTTAAATCAAATTATAAAAAATATTTTCTTCATTAAAAAAAATCAATTGATTTAAATCAGATGATTTAAAAAAATATAGGAAGATACAAAATTGATATCAAAATCGCTAATGTAGAAGATAAGACTAAAAATATATCATTTGGAGATGATTTTAATAATTGTCTATCATCTCGCTTCTGGTTCCTCCAGTAATCAAACTGGTTTGGATGTTTTCAGTTTCACCTGCCTCACTTGCGATTTTTTTTAAATTTTAAAAGTGTTTTTCTTTCCTACCTTAAATATTAATTTTTCTTCCCTAATGCTAATACTCTTTTTTTGACAAAAAAGAATTCTAACAATATATATTAAGGGCTTCATTTATGGAACTGTTTTTATAAAACAATAAAAATTTCAAAACTCTCTTTTTTTTTTTTTTTTCCAGTTGGTTCCAGAACATGCTGTTATGACACCTGAAGAAAAAACTGAACTTCTAAACAGATAGTATGCTTTTTTTCTCTCTTTTTGTTTTTATATTAGAAATAATAAATAGACATCAATACTGATCAATAGTTTATTTATTAAATTTTGCTTTTTTTATGGCCACATTTCTTATCCCTTCGAATTTTTGTGATTAACTTGCAAATAAGTTCTTGAATAATTATTTTGGTTTTTATATATACTAATCAGAAGGAACAACATATTTCAAAGTTTTAATTATTGCATTTATCATTTTTTTAAAATTTAATGAAACTAACCTGTTAACTGGAATCATCTGGTAACCGGTTGTCATGTTTATTATTTTGATAGTTGCTCTAATTTCTTTGAAACTTAAAAGACCCTCAAATGGATTTGATTTTTATCATTAAAATTGCACAATTCTTTACACAGCAAAATTTTAATAATTCAATTTGTGAAATAGCTGATCACTGATCCTTTTCATAGTTCAATGTTTATAGAAGCATTTATTATAATTTAATGGAATATACCATGTTGCTTAAATTCCTTTTGTCCTTGAATATTAATAAATATTTTGGTTTTTTCTTTAGAAGTCAAAATAAAATGTAGAAAATATTTTTTTACTTTTAAATTTCTTTGAGCTAGCATGGTTTTTTTTATAATAAAAAAAAAACATATTTGACTGCCTATTAAAAGTTATATCAAGTCATTAACATAGTTTTAATGACTTTTATCGTGCAAGCAAGACAGTAAATAATCTTTTTTTCCCCCTTTAAATTTAGCTACAAATGAAATTAAATTATAAAGGCTCTTTGCATTGTTTCAGAAAAGTGTTTGCATTTAAATAATGTTTGTGCTTTTGTTAAACTCCTGTAAAAAATTAAGAATTCTAAGTTAAATTTTATGGTAAGTAAGTTATAGAAAGTTGAAAAAAGTTGTGCATTGATGCTTTTTCTATGACATCAAAACCATCTAGAACCCTTAAAATTAGGTGGTATGTAAACCTTAGTAAAATCTTTTCTGTGCAATGCTGACTCTGCTTTTACCTTATATTTTAAAACTTGTTGAAATAACCCACAATTTCTTTTTTCGCTTTGAAGAAGAATATAAATTTTATTGGTTTGTTATTAAAGAATAAGTGAATAAACAGTTATGAGAAATACTTTACCCAATACATTTGTATACTTAATGTAGCTATTAACAATTGTATACTAGAATTTTATTTATTGTTTTTTTTTTTAATCAAATTAATTCAAATGGTTACAAATACAATTTATAATTTATTTTGATGTTCTATCATTTTTATTTCTGAGCTTCTTTTTTTTTATAAGTGGTTTGGGCTGTACTATTTTATTTTTTATTAGCATTTGCTTTTTGATCTAGAATGTAATTATATATTTAAAAAAAATTTCTTTATTGAACTTTTTAGTAAGCTTAAAGAAAATCAACTGATGAGAATTCAAGCTGGTGATCCTGTTGCTAGATATTATGGACTTAAGAGAGGGCAGGTAATTAATTATCAAGCTTTTTTCCTTATTTTCAATTGGAGAATTCTGCGACAGAGAGCTTTTGAAGCATGCTCCAAGTTCAGCTCTTAAAATCTAACCAAACGTTTGACAACCCCCTTTTTTGTACAATAGTTCCTATTTATCATCATTATTATTCATTTTATAATTTTTTTTTTATAAATACTTTAAATAATTCTGTTGGAAAAAAACATTACAACAGAAAAAGATAAAATCTTTAAAAAAAAAAAAATTCCAATTTTTAAAATTTTAGGGAACATTCTTACTAGTTCTGGTTTACTCTTTCTCTCCAATCAGATTCTCAATTTATCAATGTATATTTAAATGAGTTTTTATTTTGATGAAAAAGTTACAATAAAAAATAGAGTTTGCTCAGTGTTAGAAAATATTTGTATTATTCTTAGTTTTTGTTTTTAACAATTTTAATTCGACACAAAACAAAAATATATATTTTGTTTTGGGTTAAATTAAAATGATTGGGTTGAATTAAAATTACTTTGGGTTTATAACAAAAAGAGAAAGATAAAATTTCTACTCTTCTATAAGATTAAAACCCATTAAACTTTTTCAGCTCTTTTCAAATGGCAACAGTGTCTGAAAATTTTAGAGCGTGCTCCACAAACTCTAAGTCTGAGATCTCTTCTAATATATATACAGTAGAGTCCCGATTATCCGAGCTATCAAATATTTCAAGGATTTTTTTTGTTCTAGTTTATTTTTAAAAAAAAACCGCTGAAAAATAAATCTGAATTTTATCTTCCAAACACTCAAAAAACAAAATCCAACAACTTGGTCTGATGAAATTATCGTTAATATTGTCAATAATGATAATGAATCTAGCGAAGATGATGAAGACAGTGATTATTAAAATCAACATATAAAAATCTCTCATACAGATGGACTAAAAGCTATCGAATGAACTATTGAATATATAGAACAACAAAAAGAGGCGACACCACCCTTCCTGTTATCCCTAAAAAAGGCGAAACATTACTACAGAAAAGCGGCAAAGTTACGTAGAACAAAAAACGATTAAGGACTTTTTTTAAGTAAAAACTTTTTAATTCTCGTAAAGTATGCTTTTTAAATGTTTTTAAGTAAGCTTTTCAATTATAATATTAATTGTATGTGGTATACTCGTATACATTTTGTATTTCTTAAATATATTACATTTATACCTTCTCTTTTTCTTTCCGTTTTTATACTCTTCGCTTTAACCGAGTTTTTCAGTTATCCGAGTTTGTTGCGGTCCCCATTAACTCGGATAATCGGAACTCTACTGTATATAAATACATTTTTGTTTGGTGTTAATTAATATTTTTTTCATCAGGTGGTGAAAATTATACGAAACAGTGAAACTGCAGGACGTTATATATCTTACCGTCTTGTTGTTTAGTTCAAGCATTTGTTTTTAATTTTCATTTAAATATGTATATACGTCACTCTATTATGTTTTCTATTGACAATAAAAATGTGTATGAATTGCTGGAAGTCTTAAGAAGCATCTGTAATTTCATGAGTTACCTTTTTTTTTATTACATTGATATTTTCTGCATTTTAAAAACACAATTTTGCCACAAGTATTAATTATTATTTATAAAAAGTGCTTTTGAGACAGAAAGTAAAATATTCTAAGGAATTAAAAAAAAAAGAAGAAAAAGGTTTGACTAGATAAGATATAATGGCAAGTCGTTATATAATAGAATTTAAAATTATCTTAAATTATAAAAATCTGATTTAAAAATCATACCACATCCAAGTGTAGTAGACTCCAAAAACCTAATTTTACATTAAAGTAAAAATAAATTTCACCTTGCATTGCAACATTGTAGTCTAAAAAGTTTAGAAAGGACAATTAACTCATTTTTTAACGCAGCCGAAAATCATTCTTATATATTAAAATTCAAATCCATACTTTTTTTCTTTAGTTTTGAAGTTATTCTTAATGCAATATCTTATCATGGAATAAGAACTGGCAATCAATTTGATAGTTTTACTTAAACTATCTTACTAAACTTACTTAAATAAATAATGGTAAAATTTATTCTATTTAAATACACTTTTTTCTCACTAACAAAAACAGGCATTTTTTTAATCATTTAAGACATGTGGCAAAATAAAATTAAATGGTGTCCACAGCAGTTTGTTTAGTCTGAGGTTCAGGCAGCCTAAAGAAATTTTCGGTCCAATTAAAAAATTGCTGCAAACTTTTTTTTATTGTTAAAAAAAATGCATCATTTAACAAAATTTTTCCTTGTGAAAGAAATTTTATTTATTAACTAATTTAAATTCTATTAGTTATTTTTAAATTATAATATGCCAAAAAATATTATTTTTAATGCATACGCTAGTTTATTCAATGAATTTTTTTCCCTTTTATTAAAGAAAAAATATTGTCAAAACATTTTAACAAAATATAAACTTTACTTTCTAAAAATATTTTGAAAAAGTTATAGTAACTTTAAAAAAAAGCACAATAATTTTTGGGAAAATTTCAAACCTTAAAAACTGCTCCAGAGAAATATTAGGCTCTGAAAATTTTCTGTACCTCTGCAACAGTAGTAGACAATTCATAAGAATAGTATAATATTAAAAACATGAATTATTAATTAATAAATTCAAGATTCATTAATTGCAACAACAAAAAATTTATGTTTATTAATTATTCAGTTAAATAGAAAATTATTATAAAGTGAAAATTGTAATTCAGCGTTTTGTAAATTGTGGTGACTAAATTAGGTTAATAACTGTAATATATTACAGTGTTACTAATCAAAACAAATATATAATAAATGGTCACTGTAATATATTACAGTGACCATCACTAATAAAATTGCTGGATTATAAAATCAGCCGCTTTTTAAAATCAAATCTGCAATAATGGAATCACTACAAAATCAGAGCATGCTTAAATGTTCTTTTCCAATATCAATATCACTGTTTTGCATTTTTTTTCTAGTGCATATGTTTTTAAAAAAAACAAAAACTCTGCTCTTTTTTTTTTTTTTTCCTGAATGATTAGAATTTTCCATTTTTCAAGTTATAAAAGCATAATTAATAAATTTCATTCCACCTTCCCCTAGAAAGTTACAGACATGGATTATTTAATCATTTAATTTAGGGGTGAGAGTTAAAAAATTATTAAACTGGAAATAAAGAGGAATAAAACTTTTTATGAATTAAGAAAACTTATGGAATATCTATAACAATTCAATTCAATAAATCTGTCTTCAATAGGTGTCAAAAAAGCACTTTTTGAAAATTGAATCAAAGTAAAGAAAATATTGAAAGTAACAAAAACTTAACAATATTAAACTTCCAAACTAAGTTGAATTTTTAATTTTACATTTTTCTATTCAAAACAAATATGCTAATATCTTAAGACGCTTTTATAAATTATAAATGTAGTAATCAGTTTAGCTTTTAGAGTTTTTTAAAACTTTAGAAATACTTTTTTTTTTAAGTATAGATATTCTGGTTTATAAAATCAGCCGCTTGATGAAATCAAATGTTCCCAAAACAGAAATGATTTTAATAGGCAGTGGGCACTGTGCAATAAAAAAAAAATCCTTGTTTTTAAAGGCAATTTATAAAAAAGACACAGAAGTTTCTTAAAATACAATTTTAATGATTACTTAAATCTAAGCATTACATTCGATAAAAAGAATCAGTCCACTTGCTATATGCATCTAAAAATAAATTACTATTTTATCGTGCTTGTTATAAATAGATTTAATATTATAATCTGAATAAAATAGTTTAATAAGAAACTACATACTAGTATGCATGATAAAGTCGTTCTTTACAAAAAGAATCACAAAGAAAACTATACAGCTAATCTAAACAAAAATACTAGCATATACTTGCTTGCAGACAAAAAAAAATGGCTCAGTTTAAATTCAAAAGAACTACTAGCTTGTTGTGTTAACCCGTTCAGGACCGGCAAAAAGGAAAAGTATGTAAGTATAGCAAATTCAGATCATGTTCGTGTTATCATGGGCTGCAAGAGTTAGAAAGGCTTGTCTGATATATAATACTGTGGGCTGTAAAGGAAGAATCGTGTGATCACAGTCCTGAACGGATTAAACTTTAGTTGATAAAATGCACATGCTGCATCAAGCAAATGAAATTTCAAATTCACAATCCAACTTTTTCCTTAAAAAAAAAAAAAAATACATGACATATTTTTTTTTTTTAATTTTTGTGATTTACGTTTCTAAAAATTTTTAATACAAAAAGGGCTTCAAATAGTTACACAATATTCAAAATTAATTTTTTTTTTTTTATAAGAGGTAAGTATAGAAATTATCAAGTACCCAATCTCTAGAGAAAAACATGAGTAAAAATATTCATACTAACAATGCAATATTAATGTCAATTATATTTTAAATTTCAAAAAAATAAAACAGAAATACAAATATCATTAACAAAGGCACTGCCATATTAATAATACTTAAGCATTCATTATTTATCACAATATTATCGTTCTTCACTTGATATGGCAATTCAGTGAATTTATTTTTAATGATAGATTCATTTAAAAATAAACTGCTACATCTTTTTCTTCATTTTGAAACTTTACAAATACAATACTTAATTACTTTGTTAGAGGAGAAAGTTGACCAACACCTTGATATTAAGCAAAAAATTTAAATATTTTCATAACTGCTATTTACAAACTCATAATATTTTATTTATCTATTTAAACTTAACAAATTTTATAATAAATTCATAATATCAACACTTATTTGTATCTGCTAACACAATACTTGCAGCATTTGTAAACTCTTTATTACCTGAATTTTTAGAAACACTAGTGTTAATTTCACAATGTAACTGCTCCTTATTAGTGCTTTTATGTAACAATGATTTCATAGGTTTGAGTATATATTTACAAATTACTATAATTTGCATACCCTGACCTAAAGGACAAAATTGATGATTATCGCCTACCACAAGGTGACTAAACATATAACAGCGACAACAATTTGTGAATTAATAAACTTTTCTTGCCAAAAATCCATCCCATATTACTCTAAAACACGTGTTTTATTTTCTCATATTATTTTTTCGACAGGAAAACTTAAATCATCTTTGAAATGCTCTAATTATTTTACGCTGATTAATCAATGGTTTTATTAAAGTTCAAATTAATTTCATATTGCATTTTTTCATTTGTGGTTAATGAAATTTAAAAGCAATCTAATTAATATATAATTAACATTGTGATTAGAATTACTTCAGATTTATGTTGTAACGAAAAAAATTAGGTTTGTTAATAAACATAAATTTTATGTCTCCTTATTGGTTCGAAAACTAGAACCCTAAATTTTATTAGTTGAAATCATTATATACAATACACAAATTTTATATAATTTTTCTTCATTTAAGAAATCAACCCTGTGGTATTTACCATATTTTTAGAAATCTTCAAAAGAAATTATTTATATTAATAGTTTAAATTTTTTGTATCTTTTATTCAAAAAAGAAAAAAAAAGGCCAATTGTTTTTTAAATTAGTCACTATTAACCCTTTCACCCAGAGAGAGGACGCCAGTGTCCATTTTATGTATTTTTTTCTGACCCTATAACTAAAATCAAAAATATATTTTTGGCTTTTTTTAATTATAAAAAACAGTATAGTTACTGAAAAAATTTACTAGATTATCGGAATTATATCAGTACTAAAATGTAAAACCCCAAAAAAAAGTAAGTTTAAATTTTTTTTCATTCATATTCAAAAATTTAACAATAATTGATTTCGAAAATTAAAGTAATTTCAAAGATGAATAACTGTTTTTCTTAGATCTAAATAGCTCAAAAAAGAAGTACAAATTTGAACAATTGTTTGGAAGATTTTAATGCAGAAAAAGAAACTAGTGTTTCATGCTGTATTTCATAACCTTAAATTATTAAAGTGCTAATTATAATATTTATCACTTATTTTGACTTAAATTATTATAAAATAAAAATTCTGCGTCAAATGGTTAAAAATGCTAATACTGGCCACTGGCTGGTAACAAAATTTTGTAATTTTGTCCTATACCCTTAGTGTTATCCCCCCCCCCTTCTGCTTAAAATTAGTATTCTTCGGTTGTTGAACTTGCTTAGTCAATTGTTTGGTTACAATGAGTTAATTACTAGGATGATCTTGGATTTAGGAAAAAGTGAATATATTCGATGTCTTTATAAATCACAGTATATTTCATTAGACAGTAGCACTGATAATATTCTTCTTTAAATAAAGTTTTATTTTCAGTAATGTTAGTTTAAAATGAATAAAGAAGTAAAAAAATTTAAACACATTTAAAAATTGCATTCTTTTTTCCATTAAAATATGAGCAGCAAAATTCTTATTAATAGTCATGATGTAATAAATTTTATTTTAATTATCTTTGAAAATTAAGAAAATCAATATGAAATGATGCAACAGTATGAGTTACTTTAATAAAGAATAAATTTTATTTTTAATTATCTATTGCAGGGAGCGTAGCCAGATTTTTCAACAACAAATGAGCACCTTTTAAGTGCTTTTTAAGCACTCAAAAATTATTTTTAATCACTTTCCAAAAAATAAAAATTCATAATTAGGATCTGTGCAGTAATATAAATAATTTTTTCTATCATTTAAAGTTCTTAATTTATAAAAATAAAATCAATAAATTCAAAAGCATTTTCGAGAACTTCACATTATCTTGATAAAGGAACCAGTTTCTGATAAATATAGCAGAAAAAATTGCAAAAACCATGTAATTTAGAGCGACAATCAATACGACTATCAGAAAAATATCACTTTTTAAAAGATAGAAAATTAAGTACTTTTTACAAACCCCAAATAAAAAAGCACCTTTAAGGGCTTTTCAAAAACGTAATTTAAAAATAAACACCTTTAAGCACTTTTTAAAAACGCTACGCACCCTGTATTGAAAATTAAGAAAATCAATATGAATAGATGCAACAGTATGAGTTACTTTAATAAAGAATAATAATTAACATACAAATTCATTCTCAATAAAAAAAATTAAATATTTATTCAAAATGTGAGTGTTCTTCATAAGAACTTTTTTTTTCTGTCACATATCTTTATTACTGACACAATATTTGTGAATTGGTTTTAAGCTTAAACATAGTTTCTCCTTTCGTAACAATTTATATCACTTGAACTGTTTTTCTTACAAAAATTTATGCATTGGTTTTCTGAGTAGAAAAAGAATATATAATAACCTTTTACTAAACTAACTTTTAAGATTACTAAATCTTAAAATATTGTTATTTTGAAACAATGTTGTCGTTATAAAGCTTCCTGGAGAGCCATGCTTTCAACACTTATGGGTATAGGAAATTCTTTTTTAAGCACTTACACTTTA
Source organism: Parasteatoda tepidariorum (assembly GCF_982258835.1). Classification (NCBI taxonomy): domain Eukaryota; kingdom Metazoa; phylum Arthropoda; class Arachnida; order Araneae; family Theridiidae; genus Parasteatoda; species Parasteatoda tepidariorum. Next base: position 93,342,798 of record NC_141759.1, on the reverse strand, counting down.
ATTCAATAAATATACAGATTTTTCAGTGGATATTTTAATAACACAGTCAACAATACAAAATAGTATACATGTAGCACCCGTTTTAAAAATATAACAAGGAAAATATCTATGAAATTCATTATCTTAAAATTAGTGCAACAAAGAAAGAAGAAAAAAAGATAATTCAGCATTTAAGTATTAAGTATGTATTTTTTTAATGTTTAATCTATATATCTAAAAAATTTTGAAAACTTATTAACACTGGCTTATATATAAGATTTTTACATAAAATATATTAATGTAAATTCAAGCAATTTGCTGGAAAATTTTCTTCCTGAAAATGCCATAACGTTTCAAAAATGTAACTAGTCTTTGAATTACTTTATGAAAAAGGAAAGTATGTTTAAGAGTATTGAAAATTATTCACGAGATATCAGGTCTTTACTTTTGAAAGTGCTGGTACATATATAGGTACACAACACATCTTTCGCTCATAAAATTTATTTTCTTATTAGAGTTTCAAGACAAGTCAAAACAATATATTAATTTATTCAATCTGTTGGAGTTTAATATAAAGGATATATATATGTAACTATGAATGACCAAAATTGATGGCTGTCGACTTTCACCTGTGAATGTTGATAATCAGTTAGTCGCTTTGGTAAATGTTCGAAATATATACTGGGTGCCACTGTTCGGTATGGCCTACATCAATGTTTTTTTTAAGGTTCAGTGCCACTGTTAGTGCCAAGTTTACATACCTATAATAACACTGTGTTAAACAATTTGTGATAATAATTTTGAATGTGAAATAAAATATGTTCTACAAAAGCACGTTTATTAAGGGATTAATTATTTCTCTCGACTAATCTTTTATTGGTTAGTAACAGTTAATTTTTTTTTACTAGTTATTAATTGTTAGCTTGTTTTCTATAGCGATTAACTGTTATTTTTGTGATTTCTTGTCAACTAGTTTTTTTGCTGATTATTAATTGTTAGTTTTCCTTTGTTAATTTGATTTTATAACTTTTAATTGCATAACTTACTTTAATGATTACCTTTTATTTAAGTTTGAAAGTCGATATTTAGTTCGCTTTCCTTTGTTAATTAATAATTTTAATAATCATTAAATTTTCCACTTATTTCACCATTTTTTGAAATTGTCAGAGACAAGACAATCGCCGACAAAGATGTTCACACGGTTAAAGCATGGAAAATTTAAAAAATGTGTATATATTTAGATAACATTTTATATATATACACTTTTCTTTAATTTAAACTTTACTCGTAATAAAAAAAAGCATTATAATTTTTATTGTACCATTTCTAATATTTGGCGGCACATTTTTAGAATTTGGTGGCACACAAAAGTGCCGCAGCACAGTGGTTGAGAGTCGCTGCCATACATCAATGTTTTTTTTAAAATAAAGTGCTCTGCCCAGAAGGCATTTAACCAGTACTCCAAACAATGATGTTTCTTCTAATCTATCCTCAGCAGATATTAAAACATCAACAAATAAATTAATATGAAATCGGTTATAACAAATATTTCGGACATTCACCAAAGTGACTATGTGATTGTTGACATTCAGCTGTGAAAGTCGACATTCTCTTGATTTTGGTCATTCACTGTATCATACTTATATTATACACCAGAAAGCAAAAAAAATATTTTTTTTTAGCCTCTCTTAGCATCCCTAAATAATTTGCACTTTAATTCTTAAGTAAAAAAAGTACAGCATTTTTGCAACAGCCCATTACAGGCTAGAAGGTCAAAGGTGATAAAGCTGCACTATTTCGTTACCAACAGCATGAATGAGGCAGCATTGTACATAATGCTATCTAGACAAGCTTGTATCCATTGATTTAAAGCTGGGTGAGCTTCGTGCCGCCACTAAGAATCAAACTCCTGTCCTTCACAATGACAACTTGATGCATTCGATCACTGAGCCATCACAGCTCTATTTTAAAGTAAACACTATTAAGTTGAATTACTTTAATTATGTTCAATGGCAAATTTTAGTGGACAATATTATAAAAAAGCATTTCAAGACATTGATTTTAATCGAAACTCAATGAATATAAATTTGAGTTATAGTCTCAAATAATTTTTAAAAATTATAGATTTTTTTTTCTATTGAAATAGGATTTTAAAACTTTTTTTAAAGTTGCAAAGAAATGCTAAGTAAATTCTACGAATTTTTTTCCAAGTTACTAAATTCACATATTTCTTATAACTACCTAATATAATGGATTTCTTTATTATTTAAAGAACCATAAAATCTCAATATCATAAGTATCGAATATTTAATTTTTGTAAATACTATGTACATTAAAATGATAAATATTTGATCTTTACAAATTCAGCATTTTTTAAATTTTTGTTTTTAATAATACATATTTACAATTTGGATAAGATTTTTTGATTTGAGTTAATTGTAACTTATTTACAACTGTGAAGTTTTTTTTTTCTCACTAATATTAGAAAATATTAAATTTAATTTGAAACACTGTACCAAGAAAACAAAGATAAATTCATTTAATTTCACAAATGATAAATTTCCAATTTTAAAGCATTTCAACAAATGTTTTTTGGCATTAATTACTTTAGTTACTCAGTTGAATAACTACTATAAGCTAAAATAAGATATAGAGCAAATTGTAAAAGAGTTAAAAATTCAAATATTGCATTCCAATAATGGATTTTGAGTTATTTAAAACCATTTAGGATACAACCATATGCATCTTACCCCAAACAAATTTCCCTTATCAAGACAAATGGTACAGAAGATATGTAACATGTTATAATATATTACAATTTAACAATATAAAAAGTAAAAATAATTTACTCTTTTATGTTGTGCAAGTCAAGTGGAGGAAAAAATGTAAGAAATTAATCTTTATAACATACATTGCTGTTAAGATGGCAAAGTAACGTCAAGATCTTGGCAAAAAAATATTTATTGCATAAGACAATTGGTCTGTCACTTTTATGTACTTGTCCTATAAAAAAAATTATTTTAGGCTTTTAGACAGTAAAATATGATTTAAAAAAGAAGTTCACTAGATATATTCTACATTTAAAAACCAAAATTTTGAGCTAAAGAATAGAGAAATTGAATATTGTTTAGAATTAACAACATTGAAATTTTCTTTTTTTACCCCGAAGAAAGTTGAAAGTTAAGTGATTTATTAAGTACAGACTTTCATCGTTTTGTATCCAATCTCGGGTCACTAAAGTATTTTCTCTAATATCAGACCTGAGCACAGTTTGCATACAGCCCTCAAAACTTTCCTCCAGATCAGTGATTTTGTCGTTATAGTTTGTTGAGTTGAAGACCAATTCTATTGACCCCTTTACAACTTTCTTTTTTTAATATTTTGAAACGTCTGATAAATCAAAAAGAAGTATAACACTGCTTTTAGCAAAGCATATACTGTATTGTATTTTTCTTTTAAGATTGATATCTTTATGCTAAAGTAGTTAATTTGAGTAGTTTCTTTTCCAAGCACTAAGTTTTTGGTTTTCTGTGTTTGTCAATGTTTTAGGAAAAGATAGATGACAAAGCTTGTTTCTTGTTATTCCAGAGACTCAGTTTTATGCTTTACAGTGTGTGGACATTTCAGAATACAAGTTTTTCATTTATTTTTTATAACGTTGATCAGGGTCCATAGCCAAATTTTTCAACAAAAAATAAGCACTTTTCAAGCACTCAAAAATATTTTTAAGCACTTTCAAAAAATATACAGTACAGAACCCGTTATCCGGAAATCAGTAAACCGGAACGAAATTCAATATATTTTCCCGCCATTTTTTTTTAAAAAAAATGTTTTTTTCCTCATAAGATTTTAGGATTTTTCTTTCTTTTTTGAAAGATGTTTACCTTACCATCATTTTGGAAATAATCATTAGTGTATTACTTTGTTTTTTCAAGATTATTTCCAAATATTTCTTTTTTTAGTTGGGTTTAACAATAAAAAAACGGCTTTTTGTAGCGATTCAGAAAACCGGAAAAATCAGTTATCCGGAATAGCGATGGTCCCGATCGTTCCGGATAATCGGTTCCCTACTGTATATATATAATTAGGCAGGGTTGGCAAGTTTTCGACAATTGACTGTTTTATCCGATTTAACCGTCATGTCAAAAAAAAAAAACTTTAGTTTTGCAGGCATAGTTTTTGACAATTGTCAAAAATCATGAAATTTTTAATCATAAAACGAATGGCGTTTTCATACGCTAAGGACCGACGGTGTGCCGAAATAGAATGAGGTTGAATCAATTGTGAAAACATTGACTAGAACAATATGAACAGAGTGTCTTTTTGCATCTAAAGTGGCGAAAATAAACAGGGTAATGGGAAAATTAAGCACTTTTTAAAATCACCCAATGAAATAAGCACCTTTTAAAAAACGATAATCGAAAATAAGAACCTTTAAGCACTTTTTAAAAACTCTACGCACCCTGATTGATGTAATGGTGTATAATCAGAAGCATAAAAAGTAATGCTTATAGTGTATTGGTCAAACTAAAGCTGGCTATATAAACCATTCTTCACAGTAATTCCTAATGAATAAATTTATCAAGCAGTTAATTTTTAAAATACAGGCATTAATTTGTTTATTTTTCAAATTTCAAGCACAAATATATAAATTTTCAGATAATCTTATGCCCAGAAAATAATTTCGACCCAAGTATTTTCTGTTTTAAAAAAGTTAACTTTTTTTTAAACATTAACTATGATTATAAATTTAGGGAACCTTTTAGAAAACTGTATAAATAATATAAATAGTCAAGCCAAATAAATACTTTATATCATGATATTCTCCATTTCATAACCATCGATATACTGCCGACCCAATTATGAGTTTATGACTACCAGTGTTCAACTCCATAGTCTTGTAATTTTGAACACTATCCAGAAGACAAGAGAACTCCTAGATCAAGTATTGGGAGAAATAGCCTGATGGCAAGGGGACTCTAACCCACGATCCATCTACCACTGAGGATATTTTGTCAGGGTGGCCACTCAAATCAGATTTCAAATTTCCCTGATTTTTCCAGATAAAAATCTTAAAATTTCCAGGTTTTTGTTTCTTTTTTCTTATAAAGTGTAGGATGTGTACAAGAAAAGTGTCTATATTATAAAATATTTTATTCAAAATGTTATTTTTTTTAACATATCATCTTGAAAAAAATAATTTATTTCGACAATTTGGCAAGATTTTTTATTTATTTTTCAAATGTTTTGGTACAAAATTTTGAATCAAAAATCATATATTGACCAACAAAAGAGTAAAATGAAATAATATATAGTTGATTCTAAAAAAAACCATTTTTTAAAAATATGTTATGAAATAAAAAAAATTAGCATTAATGCAAGAATTGTAACAATTTATCGACAGACTTTGCTGTTAGCGATTGTAAAAAAATGTGTGATTGGTTGGTTTGCTGAGAAAAAAATAATTCACAGATTTCTTTGAATGGGAGTAGAAAAGCTTTCAGAAAAAGGGTGCAATATAAAATCTATTATTATTAAATTATAAGCAAGTAATTTTTGGAGAATTTTATAAAGATAAAAATACAAAAACACTTTGTCAAAATAGAAAAAAAAATTAACACCAAAGCATCCGAACAAACTTGAGCCATAAATGGATTCAGCCCAAGGACAGAATTTAAAAACAGAAGCTAATATCCTAATCCCTTTCTTCACCAGAATCTTTCCTAAATTGCACAATCCCATAGCGGTCAAAGGTTTCTGCATTCCTTTAGCAACTGTGGGAGAATTTTATGTGGCATTCTAGTTTAACAGAGCTGTAATGGAGCAAATTTTGATGCAAGCAAAGTATTGCTAAGTTTATGATATTTCAACTGTTTGGCAATACATTTCAGTTTAAAAAAAGTGGCTATAATGGATGAAATAATTTAAATTAAGAAAATTAGTAAATAGTTTAAATTAGTGAAATTAAAAAAATTATCAAAGAAAAAATTTCCAGCTTTTCTTTAAAATTCCCTGATTTTTCCAGGTTTTTATCCAAATTTATACTTCCAGGTTTTTTCCAGTATAAAAAAATTTCCTGATAATTCCAGGTGGGTGGCCACCCTGAACGTTAACAAAGTTTTACTGAATTTTGACAGCTATTAAAGATTAAAATTGAACAAATATAATCGAAGATGCTGGAGCTATTGCCCTTTCTAAATTTAATGTTTTTTTATTGCTTTTCAGTGTTTTACCTCCTCCTACTTTAAGTTGCTTTAGTATTCTTGGACTATAATCAATGAAATAATACAATACTACTCCATAATAAAATACTTACATAATACTTACAAATTAGAGGCACGAACTTTATTTAGTGATACAACTGAAGGCGCTAAAGGTAATGAAGGGCATTTCACATCTTCTCGCTATCAAGTTTTCAAGGGAAAAAAATATCAATTTTAGATTACAATTAGCACACTTATTAATTATAAGAGAAGTTTCTGAAAAAAATTGAAATCCAAAAACATTAGTTTTTTATAACTACTTTTAAACCTAAATATTTATACTTCTTGATGAAAAAAAAATAAATATCTGCAACAATTTTCATGGTAGGTCAGAAAATTGATCTGCAAAAAAGACTTAAAAAAAACAAACAAAGCAGTCTAAAACGAAATTCTATCTCAAAAATTTGTACTTTTAAGCAAAAATTACTTTAAACATGTTAAATTTATCTTCAGCCTTCCCTAAGGGAATAATATTTAATTAAAATCACTTTCAGTCTTGTACATAAATTTATAACATACTCAATAAAGTAGTTTTTAGAAGAATAATGTCTCAAAATATTTTCTAAATTATATGCAGAAAAATTTTGATTCTATTTATGATTGTCTGTACTTGAAAATTTTTTATTAATTATTTTTTATTATTTTATTTATGGGATTTAAAAATTTTTGAATTACTATATATAAAATTTTTAACATTATTTTAAAGAACGTAACTTTACATCTAAAAATACAAAGTTTGAGTGAATCGATTGAATTGCTCCTGAGAAATGGAATATTTACGAATCCACATTTTCAAAATTTTTTTCACTATTTTAAATTAAATAATAAAAATTAATAAATATTTACTAAAAGTTATATTTTGCATGGAATTATCTTTGGATAAATAAACTGTGAAAAAGAATTTTCAATTTCCTTAAAAAGTTCTCGAGAAAAACGTAAAAAGTAAAATTAACATTCAGAGGACCAAACTATGGGGACCATAATTCCCAGATTGCGTCTACGTCCAATATTTTGGGGATCAGAAATCCGAATTTGATGGAAAAAAAAGGTTTATTTATTCAGATAAAGTACGCTTTTGTGTCTGATTTCGTAACTTAAAATACCATCTGCACTAATTAATTAGCCTCTTTGAGGTCCTCCTCTCAAACTTTTAAGATTGACACCTAGAACATAAAGATCTGATCATTGGATCAAAAGTTATTCAGGGTTGTCCGTTTTTTATTTTGCGCACTGTACATTAGAAAAAATTTTAATTTTTGGAATTTTTTAAAATTTATTTTGATAATTAGTTCACATTTCTTGACAACATATTACAATAAAGCTCTTCCGTAGATAGAAAAAAAAAACTTATAAAAATTTTACAGTAAAATCTATAAAAATACAAACTAAAGTAAAAAAGTAAGAAATACAAAGCAAATAAAGAAAAAAAAAGCAGTTTAAAAAATTATAAATCATTTTAATATCATAACAAAATGTGCATAACAAAATAAAAATTTTTTACAATAAACAGAAACATAAATGTTAAAAGTTCAGATTAACTTCCAAGATGAATTATATGGAGTGCTCTTAATTTCTCTAATTGGCGATGGAGTATAAGCCTAAAATAAAATAATAATAATTGTTATTCCAACAGAAATTAAAAACAAAAGAAAAAGCTGATAAAAATATTTAACAAAAACCAAAACTAATATGTAAAAAAATTTTTTTTTACAAAATAAATAACATGTTGATTATTCCTGTGTTAAAATCGTGGCGACATTGTCACAGAACGTTACTGTCACAGAACGTCGATTTGAAAGAAAAAAATTTTGGTTTTCTTTTCTGCAAAAATTTACACATAAAATTTGGATATTGCATTCAAATTATCACTTTTTGTTGCGTTCAATTTACGCTGAAAGTATCTTAAAGCCGTGTAATGTTTTGATTGTATTTTCGGCAGTTATTGATTTTCACATGGTTTTTAATTATTCCAATATATTTCAGACTATATGGGAAATTCGAATCGTGCATTTTAGTATTTACTTTCTAAGGCAACAATTTTATCGTTTTTTTAACAATTATTGTTCTTTTATATAGTTATCTATATAGTTTTAAAAATCCAATATTATTTATTGCAACAATCAAATCTTGAAACGAAACACACATTTGAGTAACCCCTTTTTGAAGAGTCCGATTCGCGTGATTTCATCGTCGATCTTATACTTACTGCTATGGATTTCACGATTTTTAATTATTTTTTTTAATGTGATAATGATTTACAAAATGGGATGAAACAAATTAGTGCATTTTTCTTCCCAACAGAAAGCGAGAATATGGCCCATAATATTAGAATAAAAAAAATATGACACATTGAATTTAAAAAAATTATACTTCTTTTGTAAACCCAGCATTTTGTTACCTCAAATTAGTAACATACGCCTTTGTTATTATTGTTCATTTACGTCGCACTAGAGCTGCACAATGGGCTATTGGTGACGGTCTGGGAAACATCCCCGAGGATGATCCGAAGACATGCCATCACAATTTTGATCCTCTGCAGAGGGGATGGCACCCCGCTTCGGTAGCCCGACGACCTGCACGTGAAGTCGAGCACTTTACGGTAGAACAGTTTAACGAGGACCAATACCGCACACCCTCGGTCCCTATGCAAACTGATCCAAGTAGTCACCCACCCACACACTGACCGCAGCCAATGATGCTTGACTTCGGTGATCTGCTGGGAACTGTGTTTTAATCAGTCCACTGTGGGACTTTTATTATTGAAAGTATCTTGCAGAAATATATTAGTGCTAAAGAGCTTCGTTGCAGAAAGTCTGAGAAAATTCTGCCACAGGGATTATTATGAATTTATCTTTTAATCAACAAAAACTTTTCTGCAAATATTTCAACCATTTCTGAGCAAGATTTTTAAATTCATTTATTTTGCGACACTGTAATTTTTAAATTTCAATAAATTTTAACTTAGCTTGCTTTTATTTTTCTCCTAAGTATGATAAAATTACAGATTTCTGTGTTTTAATTTTCAATTAAGACACAAAAATTCAATTGATATTTCTGCACGGGACCATTCATTGTGAGCAATAGTAGCAATGAATTCGCTGCAAATCACAAACAAAGGTTGTAGTTCTGTTTTCTCGGTACTACTATACATTTTTTTTAGTTTCAGCAACCATTTCTTGAACTGACAAAATAATTTTCATCAAATGATGCATAAGCATTAAACATGGTATTTAAAAGTTTTTTATGAGCAGTAACACTTTTTTAATATCTTCATCATTAGCAGTTACTGTTTTTCTGCTGAAAATGAAATACATTAAAAAAATTTTTTAATTAATGGTATACTTTTTTAATGATTGATGCGTAAATTCGCTAGTTACTAAAATGATCTAAACGGGTATTATTGACCTAATAAGAATAATACTTGTGATGGGATTGTTAAACCAAGATGCTACATACGAGAGAACACAAAGATGAGGATTTAGGTTTGAATGGATATGAAAAACAAAATGTACATTTTAGTATGTGTCAAACAATGATGTTTTTTCGTCAAAAAGAAAACGTGTATTGCTTAATTAATCTTGAAAAAGCATTATTATGGTAGTAAATTCTCCATTAATCACGAAGAAGATACCACTTACACACTCTATGCATGAACAGCTCATGACAAAACAATTTTTTTATTATTGAAATAGTGAACGAAACTGGATTATTTTGGTTTAGTGGATTTCAGTAGTATATAATTTCAGTGATATTCAGTTTTAGTGAAGTATTATTCAGTAACAAAATCCCGGAAATTAATTTAAATAAAAAAATTAGAAAAATAAATTGTTTTCGTTTATTGAACTTTAGTAACATATTTCAGTGAGATTAATTTTCGTTTCTTACTTTATTCAGTAACAAAATATTGGATATAAATTTAAATAAAAAACAACATTAGAATATAAATTTTATTTTACTGAATTTAGTATTTCAGCCAGATTAATTTTTCAGGGAATAATTAATACCCATTTTTATTCAGAAAAAAAGTCCCGGAATAAATTGTGGATTTTAATAATACAATATTTCAGTGAGATTCATTTTTAGCGAAGTGCTTTTCAAGTAACAAAATACTAGAAATAAAAAACATTTAAAAAATAAATTATTTTTGCTTAGTAAATTTTAAAAATATAACATTTCAGCAAGATACATTTTTAGTGAAGAATGAGATTCATTCAGTAAAAAAAATAAAAAATATTGTAAATAAATAAATTGTAATTACTTAAACCAAGAGCGAATCTAATTTAGTAGCAATAATTTCAGTTTAAAAAAAATATTTTGCATTAAATATTAAGCTATTTGAAGTTTCAAATTTAACAATACATACTTGTTTTCTTCTTCGTAAAATTATATAACACTGTTCCAGGCTTTGGACTGAAGCTTGAGATATAGCTTTAACTAACAACAGTTTCTAAAAGTAATATCAAACACTTAGTAAAAATCACAATACTTTCATTAGATTACAAAATTTGAAAACTGTTAAAGATAGAAAATTTAGAAACCAACGATAATAGTATTTTTATTGATGTAAGCTTTATTTAAAGAAATATTAAATGATTATTCACAATAAGTATTAGATATTTAAATCTGAAAGGTTTTGAAGTAGTAAAACAGGTTGCGTAGCCGGAATTTTCAAGTAACTTTTAAGTACTTTTTAAGCACTAAAAAAGTATTTTTAATCACTTTCCAAAAAAAATTGATAATTTAGAATCTATGCACTAATAAAAAAGATTTTTTCCTATCATTTAAAGTTCTTTATTTACAAACATAAAGTTAATAAAATTCAAAATCATGATAAAATAACTAGTTTCTGATAAATATTGCAGAGAAAATTGTGAAAATCATGAATTTTTGTAATTTAGAACGACAATCAATACGGAAAAAAATATGTCTACTTAAAAGATAGAAAATCAAGCATTTTTTACAAATCCTGAATAAAAAAAGTACTTTTAAGGGCTTTTAAAAAACATAAATCAAAAATAAACTTTTAAGCACTTTTTAAAAATGCTACGCACCCTGTAAAAGTAATGACATGAATTTTTAATTTCTTTAACACTTTTGTTGCCGATTTTGCACCAGCAATAAACGAAATTCTTCATAACAACTTCTGTAGATAAAACAAATCAAGCGGTAGAGGTAGAAAAAATATTTTCTTCCGACAACACATTGTTTATTAAAGAAAAATTATAGTGAGTTTCAAAAACTAAATTGATTGCTAAAATACGAAAATTTAACTTTTATTTTATTATTATCTACTACCACTTTTCACTGACAGATATTACATTATTACCTGTACTCAGCTAGAAGTGAACATGTTTGAATTATTGAAGATCTACTAATATAAACAACTAGTTTCATAGATCATTCATTCATTTATTATTATATTTCATTATTGAAATACATATTTTAAATTGAAACAATTGAAACAAAAAAAACATATTGAAACAATGCAATGACACTTTATGAAACTCATATCAATACTTACACTGTCAGAACATTTTACAGATGACCCCGAAAGAGGGAGATCCTGAAATAAAAATCATTTTAAAACATAAGGTACCCTTCACAGTATATAATAAGATGTTAAAAGAAACAAGGTTATTTGATCATTATTTAGGTAAACAATAAACTGTGAACTAAGAAACATTTCTTATGGGATACCAGCAAGTGACATAGTGTGGGTATTTCGATTCTGATTAGTTGCTGAAACGTGGCATTTGTTCACGTAAGCAACTGTTCTTTCCATTCTATTTCCAGTAAACCAAGTCTGTCAAGTATCAATTCTCTTAAGTGACACATTCTATATTCTTTTACAAAGATTTCATTTCTTCACTATATATTTCTAACTTAACTCAAATACAGGCACGAAGCCATGTAGGGTACGAACAAACTTATCATGCATGGAAGTTGCCACGTACACGAAACAAAAATATGTCCCTGTTACAATAAAGTATATAAATAAATCGAAGTAAATGAAGTAGACAAGAAACAATTATATTTCAACCAATTCGATGTGCGATACGGGGCAGTATTTAATTAATTTAACATTAATTAACATTCTATATTAGAAAAACTTAGCTTAACTTTAACACGCCATTTTGCTTATAAATGATCAGCTAGTGCTGATGTCATAGGCCACATGTGTGAGCATCCGTGATCTTTTTCTTGAAGTACAAGTACCCAATTAAGGTCCCGCAGTGGACTGATCGTTAAGACACGATTCTCAGCAGATCACCGAAGTCAAGCATCACTGGCTACGGTCAGTGTGCGGGTGGGTGACCACTTGGATCAGTCTGCGTAGGGACCGAGGATGTGCGGTATTGGTCCTCGTTAAACTGTGCTACCGTAAAGTGCTCGACTTCGAGCGCAGGTTGTCGGGCTACCGAAGCAGGGGTGCCATCCCCTCCGCAGAGGATCAAAATTGTGATGGCGTGTCTTCGGATCATCCTCCAGGATGTTTCCCAGACCGTCGCCCATAGCCCATTGTGCAGCTCTAGTGCGACGTAAATTAACAACAACAACAACCCAATGAACAGTTTTTTTTTTAAAAATTTTTAATAATAGAATTAGTTTTATTGGTAAAAAAAATTATAGTTGAAATGAAATCAACAATACAAAATTTAAACACAAAAAAAAAAAAAAAATCCATGAGAATAAGTTTGGAGGATTGTTTTTTGTCTTCAAAGTTTGCTTATGGCTCTTAGCATGATGAAGTGATTCTGGTCTGCTTATTGTACAAGCATTAAGCAAAGGGTTAAAGAAGTATTTCATTGAACTGAAAATCAAATGACAATGACACATTTGCACTTTTGTTGACATCATTGCTTGGCAATACTTGGGTGAAGGAAGTATCAATGGTTAAGTAATGGGTCAAAGTAGGAAAAACATTTTTTTTTATAGTACTAAAGTACACCATTTATGTACAGTAGAGAACCATTTATCCGGTATCCAGATAACCGGGAAACCAGAAAACCGGAAAACATTTTGCTCGATTTTCCCGCCATTTTAAACTAGAACGAAAAAAGCGGAAATTGGACTCATCCTTGAAATTGAGTAGAGGAAAATGTAAGGAAGGGGGAATTTATTTCCCCCGTTTACCCAGAGAAACGTCATTTCCTACGTGACCTTGAAGGTAGGGAAGGGAGGAATGTTTTATTTTTTCCTTTAGGCCGTCAATATAACTCAAGGGTGTGGCATGCTGATTTCGTTTTCTGCTTGATTTACGAGGGGGTGGGGAAAATGCATTGCATGCATATCAGTGAACAGAAAAAGAAAAGAGAAAAATATATTTATTTGACATCGACTAATAAAAATAAAATCTTTTTCTTTTGAATAAATTCTCATTCTTTTGAAGTGTGGTATCAATTGCAAGTTTTTCTTGGTGTGGAATCACATCTGCTGTAATTAAAAATCTTGTTTTTATCAACAAAAAAAATAAATAAATAAATAAAAGGAGAATTGTTTATTAATTTAAACATAGGATCATTTTATGAAGCAGATTGCAGTTTTGTTTTTCTGATTCCACTACGTTTGATTATTTTTCTTTTCGCGATAAATTTCGCACTCAATAAATTAATTCTTTATATTCATAAATTTTATCATTAGTTTTTTTTTTTTTTTTTTTTTTGAATTCCGTTGATTTTGCCTTGTTCCGGGTTTTAATATTTATGCTAGTGCCTTTTTTAACTATCGTTTCGGTTCGATAATTTTCAAGTGTCTTTATTTAGATTAATAAGTTTTCCTTTTATTTTATCGTTTCCCCCCGTATAATTAGGTATGAAATATATTGCGTTATTTAATCATTGGTTTTGTCTATATTATTTAATTTAGGAATTGTAATTAGTTTTAAAAAATAAATATGAGAATTTTGTATTTTTTAAACTTGATTTTCTTGTCTAAACTTGCAAATTTTTTTATTCTTTTAAATGTTATATTTCTACCATTTTTTTTTTTCTTTTTAAAGTTAGGAGTACCTTTCTTTTTTCTCTTACTTTATGCAATACACTTTTTCGTTGCACTTCGGGTTCGATAAAACATCGATTAACAACACTTTTTGGTCGATTCAGAAAACCGGGAAATTCAGATATCCGGGATAGCGATGGTCCCGAGCATCCCGGATAATTGGTTCTCTACTGTATTTATCTCATTCTATATGGTTATCATGTAAATTCAACCAATTTATAGTAATTGTAATTCACTGAGATCACGAGAAAAGTAACATATATTGATGGCAAAATTCCCTTGAATTAGCTTAACCCACTGACGGTTCTGCACGTAAAAAGTCGTATTTTAACCTGCAGTCTTCTCTGCATAGCAAAACCGGTTTTTACATGGTAATAGATAGGTGAAGAGTGTATAGGGGAGAAACATTCTCCCCATTTTACCCATTTGCTTAACCGCCAGTGGGTTAAAACGAGCCAGGAGTAGGTCGAAGTATTCCTTTTGTATTTAACGATATCCCAAACTATTAAAAAATGAACCCAAACGCTTTAGCATGCAGAAATAAAACTTTTTTGACGAAATATAATTCAATGCTGTTTTTAACATTTATTTTAATAATGGACAATATTTGTTAAATAATTGTTACTCCCCATATTTTAAAAATCTGAATGTATAGAGAGAAAAAAGGTAAAATTAAAAAAAAAAAAGTATGCTTTCTGTTTATTGTAATTAAATTCAGGCAGCACTCGTTGGTTCGTTAGTATACTTCAACTTTACACCTCAAACCATTAAGACTTAAGTTTGGAATGAACATCTAATTGTAAGATCAAATCATTCAAGTTGATCTTTTTTTAATTCATTGTATGGAACATATTTTCTAGGAAAATTAATAACTAATAACTGACAATAAAAATAGTAAATAATATTTTTTAATATCATACTCAATAGCTAAAAAAAGAAGCATGCAATATTAATAAAACATTAGCATCATCATTATCTTACTGTTGCAAACGATGAAAAATCTGCAACTTCATACAAAACATAAATTTAAACTAATCTCTAAATAGAGAGAAATAAAAATTTATTAATGCTAAAAAAACTAATATTATTAATGACATATCTCACTTCTATAGACTTTGCTAAAATCCTTTGGCACTCAAGAGCTTTAGTAACTGATTCACTTATTTCTATTAAAGAATTAATAGAAATGTCACTACTTGTAGACACTTCTGTAATATTCAGTTGATTAGGGATAGTCTTTGGTGTTGCCTGAAGCTTTTCTTCTGCAGAAGAACCTGCTGGACTGACTTTACACAAAGCAAAAGGATCTTGATTAGAAGTCTGTTGGCCATTTTTCTGAGATTGAAACAGAGAATCTTTTTTTTTAAATAAATACAATTTTTATAAATATCACTATATTTTAATGAAATAAAAAAATAACTAAAAAAGAAGTTAAAATAAACATAGCAATGCAGTGGCTAAAGAATCCTAATGATAATACTACTTACATATTATAGTAAAAAATTAGGAAATTTGATATTGGTTCATTTTACTGTAATGTGTAACTTAATGTCATTTATTTTTCTCTTGGCACAAACTATTTAAAAGGCATGATTCAACATAAACACAGTCGGAATTCTATTTAACGAGTTTCCATATTGCTAATTTCCTCCATTTTGCGATATTTTTTCGAGGTACCAAGAACATTTCGGAAGTATCTCTGTAAAATGACTTCCAAATAGCTAAGTGAATTTTCTACTTAACAAACTTTTTTTTGAGATACACTTTCCCTATTTCCCAAAATATTTCAGAACATTTAAAACTTGTTAATGCCTTTAATGAGGGAAATGACATTAAATTGATTTTCGCAGCCACCTAACTTTTAGAGCAAGCAGTAAAATTCCTTCCCTTTTCATTTGCATTTCAAACGAGAAACTCAGACAAAACGGATTTTATAAGAATGAGTGTGGTAACATATGTTTATAATTACTTTCATAATAAATGCAGCAATAATTTTATACGTAAATTTAGCTTTTTTTAGTTGAAAATGTATGTAGCATAATAATGTTACAATGAATAATGTTTTACTCTATTTTTGCTTTCCATGCAGACTTTTTTTATGGTTAATTGTTTCTGAATAACCAGTTTTCCATTTCAGGGTATATTTTTAAAAATTTATTATAATTTTTGTAATTTCTATTTAATCTTCATGAGAGTTTCAGTCAAAGGTTTTTGTTATCGAGCTTGTTTGATGCCCTGCTTGTCTAGTTTTATGCAACAGAAGAGTCTAGAGAAAAATTATACATATACTCACCAAACACTTACTCATACATACACTCATATACCATGGTTGCATTGCAATTCAAAAATTATTCAATCAAAATGTCCTAAAATGTTATATTGTATTAAAATAATTTTAAATTTTAACTTTATAGTGATAAATTTATATCTAATCTTTGGCAAGGTTAACTTAACACTGCAGCATCATGCACAAACTTGTCCTTTTTTTTTTTTCTTTTTTTAATTCTCATTTAGTTTTTGGCTACTACAAACATTACCTCCATATTTTTCATCAAATATATTATTTAGTAACAGAACAGAAAGTTAGTTCTTAATATATTTCTTAAATTACAAATAATTATTTTGTAATAATTTTTTTGATTACATATATAGGCAGTAAACATACAATTTAACATAAAAATAAATATAACTTATCAAAATATAACTCATTTACTGTTCGATAAATAAATGGTAATTCAATATATTAATCACAAAAAATTGCACAATAAAGTAGTATAATAAATGTAAATTACTTCTTTTGGTTTTAAGCCTTGTTTGTTTAGATTATTATTTCCCATTTCAATAAGAATCTAACACAATAGCTAAAATGACAAAATATGCTAAATAAAAACAGTATAACATTTGAAGATAACTTTAACTAACATGCATTAAACTGTGATTAAAATAAAAATGTATAAAAATATTTTTGAATAATAGGTAAATAATTTACATGAAAATGCCATTATAATTTATATTATTTTTAAAAAAAAATTAATCACAACAAATTCATATTAGTAAGAAAAAGATTTACACCTCAACAGAATGGTTTGCGAACTTTTCGATAACATATCGCATTCTTTCAACCCAAAACTGTCGTTCTTTTGCGTCAGATGCTAAGAAAAAAAATGAAGAAAATAAGAATTTGAAAACAAAATAAATATTTACAATTTACGGATTATAATAATGTTCTTCAAACAACAATACATTTCATGATTTAAATATTTTTTACATGGATGTACTACAAAATAACCACAAAAAAAGAACAATTTATTTAAATTTATTTTTGAAAGTGGTTTATAATTTATATTACTTAGTCAAATGATGATATAAAGTCTACTCAATCAATTGGAAAAAAATCATTTAACATTATCACTTTATTTCTTTAACACAAGCAGTAACAATATAAAAGCATTTTTTAGAAATAAATTTTTTTTTCTTTCAAAAAAAGTATAAAAACTTATTTTTTTATCTTTAAATCCAGCAAATAACCCAAATAGCAGGTTATAAAAGTTTATCTTTATATAGTAGATATTTTTATTTTAAAAAAATATTTATGCTAGGAAGCTCTATTGCACACATATGTGTGAGATTCTGATGTCAATAATACTTTTCCAAGCAACAAATAAATAATTTTTTACAGTTATTACAAGATTTAAACTATGTATAAAAATTATATCTGTGTCTACTGCAAAACTAACAGAACTTGTATAGCAAACAATTTCATTGCATTATTATAATTTTAAAACAAAACAAAAAAAATTTCATCCATAAAACAAAAATATACTACTTATACAATAAAAATCATATCTTAAAACACCAGATGCATTTCATTAATTAAGAAAAGAGTCTCATTTAAGGACTAATCTCTCAGACTTTCCAAAACTCTGAAGTGCAAAAAATATATAGTTGTTTTTTAGAACATATATTGCTAATGTTCCATTTACACATCTAAGAGAACTGAAAATTTTTTTACAAGGATATCATTTTCGAACGTCTGTGAAGATTAATGTTCACTTTAATTATTTACCTTTTAATTTATATATTTCACCATAAACTGCACTGACAATGAAGGAAAGGCTATCCTCATCACTTAGAGTAATAGTAGCACCCTGCAAGAAAGATTATAATTAACATAAAAATTAGTACATAAATATTAGAACAATTTTTAAGCACACAAAAAAAAGTTATACATGAAATAAAAAAAAAGTTATGTTATAAAAAGTTATGTTATAAAAAAAAGTTATGTTTTGAAAGGAACAAATCTTCCATAGTCAAACAAACACATACATTTACACACGGATACTTTTTGTGAAACAAGTGAATCACAACAAAGACCACTATTTTGTGTTCTACTTTTTCCAAACTAAATACTATTAAGACAAGTACTTTCAGTGGTTTTTTTTTTTAATTGTCAAAGAAGGTCATTCAAAACTCTTCAAAAGGCTATTTTCTTAAGATTTTGATTATCAAAATCTACTTGTGCCAATAGTGAACCACAAAGCAGTGTTCTCCTTAACACAGTTTTTTTATTCATATTCCATTAAAAAAATAATTAATTCTTTAAATAATAATTTCACACTGGCAAAATTATCTGTGTTTATAGGTTTAGTTCTGATTACTGTTATAAATATTTATTTTGTCAGAATTATTTTCAACTAATTCAATTCTCTTTTTTAGGGGTAACTATTTTTTAACTATTTTTAAACTATTTAAAACTATTTTTTTTTTCTTTATAAAAAAAAAAGATATCGTTAAATGTATAATTTCTCATTTTCAGCTTAAATTACAGAAAAAAGTTTTCAAGTTATTTATCAATAATAATTTCTCCTGTAGTTTGCTTTTTTTCTTTTTAAAAAAATTGTGCTGAGTGATTGTCATTTAGCATGGCTTTAATTACTTTCATTGACAACAAATTTTTCCTTTATTTTAATAATGAATGAGAATAACTTTTTGAAATACACACATAAAATAGCATAAAAGGTAATTTAAAAATTGTTAAGGATCAAATTCAGTTATTACATAATATTACACATTTTGATACATTTCTACAATGTTAAGTGAGTGCCCTTTCAAAACTAAAAGTGCTCTTTTCAATGAGGAAGCATTTTGCCCTTTTTAATTCCTATGCACAAAGGTATATATTTTTTTGAATACATTGTAAGGTGTAGTGCCTAAAAAATCAACATATGCCTGGTTTACATTTGACCTTAAAAGTAAGAAATAAAAATGTTGCACAATTTTCAAGGTCATTAGCTGATTTTGCTAAAACTAGACAAATATGAAATTTGTGGGAGAAGAAGTCTTTAAAGCAGAAACAAAATCATTTAACAGATTTATAGTTGCTGATTCAATTTTTATGTAATATATCCCTAAACTTTGAGGCTCGTTTGTGATTAATTAAATACAGAAATGGTTATGGGAAAGCTGTATCAAGGTGCGTAACCAAGTTACTCAACAAAAAATAAGCACCCTTTAAGCACTTTTCAAGCACTCAAAAAATATTTTTAAGCACTTTAAAAAATTATCATAACTAGGCAGGGTTGGAAAGATTTTAACAATTGACAGTTTTATCTTGTTTTAACCGTCACGTAAAAAAAAAAAAAAAAAAACTTTTGGCATTGTTTGTGACAATTGTCAAAAATCCTGAAATTTTGAACCATGTAAAATGAATAGCATTTTCATACGCTACGGACTGACAATACGGCAAAATAGATTGGGGTTGAATGAATTGTGAAAACGTTGAAAAGAACAATGTGTCTTTTTGCATGATTCATAGCGAAAATCGACATGGTAAAGATAAAAAATCTCCTTTCTGAAAAAGGAAAATCAAGCACTTTTTAAAAACATCTAATGATAAAAGCACCTTTAAGGGCTTTTAGAAAACGAAAATCAAAAATAAGCACCTTTAAGCACTTTTTAAAAATGCTATGCACCCTGTGTATAAAAAAATGTGATCTAGGCCCAATATGAATATCGGAGGTCAACAACTTTCCCCGAGATTAAATTCAGTCACTATCTAGTATTTACTAAAGAGAGGGGGTCAAACTTACTGGTTGCTATCTAGACATATTGCTCCGGATGTAATTTTTTTTAACACTGAATCCAATGAAATCAAAACCATATTGATACATCTATATTATATAAAACGCTAATATGTACGTATGTATGTATCAATAAAACCGATGATATTTCTTTTCTCGCGCTGGCAACAGTTTTCATTTTTAATTGATTGGATTCGGCGCGCAAGAACACGCAGTGAGCAACCAGATAACAATAACCAGAGTGAGCATTATTAGGTTGTTCAATTCAGATTCATGCACTAAAAACATGACAATATTTAATTTAAACTCAATTAGGAATTAATTAATTAATTGAAGTGAGAATGCTTTAAAAGGTCGCTGTTGAATTGATATTTTTCTACTGGGAGCTACCTTAACCTCTAAAAAACGTTTAAGTGTTTGTATTGAATGCATTGAATTTTTTTATATTTCGCGTTTATTTATGCATTGAATTTTCACGCTTTAAAATGCAGAATACTAGTGAAGCAATATTTGATAATTTATTTTGCTAATATGTTTCTTATTTAGCTAATGTTTTGATTTTTTCACCATGTACAATCTAAATAGCTAATATACTTTTTTAAAAGCCAATAAGAACATTGGTAGAATTTTTCTACATAAGTACAATACTATGTCTTTGATGATAATATATTATGTCTTTGTGCTAGAACATTGTGTTCATTGGCGAGCGAGCGCAGCGAGCCATGGTTCACGGCGTGAACCACACAGGATTGCGTAGCAATTCTCGGGGGTTGGCGAGCGTTAGCGAGCAGGGGGCAGAGCCTCCTAGTTTAACAGTAAAGAAGCTATTTAAGTTTTAAATATAAAGAGAGAAAATTCTAACTCGTATATATATTTATGTGTCTGTCGTTGTTATCCAGGCAAGTAAAGAATTGATTTTTACTTGCCTAAATATCGATGTTATTGATTGTATTTTTTTAATCAATTTAGAGAAGCACTTGAGTTTACTAACATTGTAAGTATAAAAGTTTTAATAGTTTAATATAGTTTTATATGAAGAACATATCCCGAAAATTTAAAAAATGACCAAGAAATGTGAATTATCTAACCTGCCTGACTCAATAATAATTTTTTAATTTTAAAGTACACAATAATTTTTTAATTTAAAAGTACACATTTCTACTGACAGGAATGCTTGGTGTTATTTAAATGTCCAAGGATGGAAGTTTATTCTGATATGTGTTCTTACTGTAATAGGATTATGATTTAAAGAACTAAATAATATAAGAAAATATTGTGATTAAGTCAACTTTACTTTACTTATTTATACTATACTTTATTTATACTTTACATTTATTTATCAACTTTACTTTATTTATTTTACTTTATTTACAATTCATTATACATCAAAATGATTAATTAAAATTTTAATCATCAGAGAAAACAAATCTCTTGCTATGCCACTGAGCAACCAAGTGGAATTCAAATTACTACTTTAACTAATTATGTCCAATAGACTGAAAACTTATTAAATTGTGTAAAAATAATGACTGTTTCAGCCAATGTTGATCTATTTAAAGCCTTAAATAACAAGCCACTTATTCAGTTTAAGTGCTAAAAAGCATAATTTATAAACAAAATTATACTTACAGCAAGATGCATTCCACCTCTGGGTTTGCTTTTTTTCTTTTCTTCAACCTAAAAGTATGAAACAGATATAGAAAAATTCAAATCATGATAAAAAAAAAAAATTCAAATATGTACATTTTTACAAATAAAGATGCTTAACAATGTAAGCACAAGCTTAATTTGATTCTATTTTAAAATTTTCAAAAATAATTTTTTTTTAAAAAAAGGTAGAAAATATTAAACTACTTTTATTTAAGTCTGAAAAACTTGGGAGATTTGTAATCTTAAAATCCATAAGGGGAAAAATATATAACTTATTGTACTTTAAGAAACAGAGCTGTTTGGGGAAACAATATGAGGCAGACTAAGGCCCATCCTGGGCTGTAGAGCCAATAAAGAAGAAGAATTTTATAATTTTTTTACCATATAATATTCCAACATTCCACTATCTGGAGTGAGAATAAACCATCTATATTGCCAACCTTTAACAACATTTGTGTATTTATATAATATTCCTTCCACAGGCTGCCTAAATAAATGTAAAATGCATTTAAATTATAGAATTAACTATGCAAAATACATAATATATCATAAAGTTAATGAATAATATCAATGCACAAGAGCTAAATATAGTTACTATATCACTATGCTCAAGGTTAAACTCTTAAAATGACAATAATACAGTGAAACCTCTCAGGAGTGAACACTCTCTGTTACACAGTAAAATGGTCTTTGATTGAAGGTGGTCGTTCTTAGAGGTTACCTCTATTGACTTCAAAAATGTCACTGAAATTTAATATATTTTAGACTGCAATGAAATCTGTGGTTTAAACGTTTTGGATAAAACTACAACTAATTTAAAAAAAAAAATTTTTTTTTAAATTATAGCACTTTAAATTATAGCACTTTCTTATTTGGAAGTTATTTAAACTGGTAATGAAAGAAGAAAAATTTATCAACAAATTTTTTATTTTTTTTTTAAAAAAAAAAGAATTTTTTTTACTTATGAAAACAGTACAGTTTTTTTTTTATGGTAGTATCTTTATAAGTAGTGACTTATAAAATTTAGAAAGCTAAAAGAAAAAAAAGTTGGATAATGTTTATCAACTGCAACTTGGATAAAACTACAACTAATTTTTTTAAAAAAAATTTTTTTAAATTATAGCACTTTAAATTATAGCACTTTCTTATTTGGAAGTTATTTAAACTGGTAATGAAAGAAGAAAAATTTATCAACAATTTTTTTATTTCTTTTTTTAAAAAAAAGAATTTTTTTTACTTATGAAAATAGTACAGCTTTTTTTTTTATGGTAGTATCTTTATAAGTAGTGACTTATAAAATTTAGAAAGCTAAAAGAAAAAAAAGTTGGATAATGTTTATCAACTGCAACTTGGATAAAACTACAACTAATTTTTAAAAAAAAAATTTTTTTAAATTATAGCACTTTCTTATTTGGAAGTTATTTAAACAGGTAATGAAAGAAGAAAAATTTATCAACTAATTTTTTTCTTCTTTTTTTAAAAAAAAGAATTTTTTTTACTTATGAAAACAGTACAGTTTTTTTTTTATGGTAGTATCTTTATAAGTAGTGACTTATAAAATTTAGAAAGCTAAAAGAAAAAAAAGTTGGATAATGTTTATCAACTGCAACTTGGATAAAACTACAACTAATTTTTTTAAAAAAAATTTTTTTAAATTATAGCACTTTAAATTATAGCACTTTCTTATTTGGAAGTTATTTAAACTGGTAATGAAAGAAGAAAAATTTATCAACAATTTTTTTATTTCTTTTTTTAAAAAAAAGAATTTTTTTTACTTATGAAAATAGTACAGCTTTTTTTTTTATGGTAGTATCTTTATAAGTAGTGACTTATAAAATTTAGAAAGCTAAAAGAAAAAAAAGTTGGATAATGTTTATCAACTGCAACTTGGATAAAACTACAACTAATTTTTAAAAAAAAAATTTTTTTAAATTATAGCACTTTCTTATTTGGAAGTTATTTAAACAGGTAATGAAAGAAGAAAAATTTATCAACTAATTTTTTTCTTCTTTTTTTAAAAAAAAGAATTTTTTTTACTTATGAAAACAGTACAGTTTTTTTTTTTTATGGTAGTATCTTTATAAGTAGTGATTTATAAAATTTAGAAAGCTAAAAGAAAAAAAAGTTGGATAATGTTTATCAACTGTAAAAATTTCAGAGAAAAAAAATTATAAGTTCGGCATTTCATAACGTAAGTCTGGTTACACCTAAGTGAATAATATATACATTTGAGCTTATTACATTAGCTATAATCATGCTTATTAGAACATAAAATATATAACATAAATATAAAAAATTTAAGTTTTTTTCTTATTTTAAAAACATTAAGTTGTACAAGAAAGCAACAAAAATTAAATAATTTTCTCTGAACTCATGTGCATGAATTTCACTACCCATTAAAAAAAATAAAAAATTATTTTTTGTATTATTTTAAGATGCTTATTTTAGTGTTAAATAATATAAACAGTTTTTTAAAGTGGCATACAAACTTGGAAATTATAAAAATCTATATAAAAAAATTGAAAATAATGAATAATAAAGTAAACTGTCATAAGCAAGCACAAATAAAGTCTGAGTTACAAAAAAAAAACTTTATAAAAAGATGTCAGGAAAATTTGACAATACTTTGCTATTTAAATTAATAAGCCAAAGATTAAATATTTTACAAGGTAGACATAAATAATCCATACTAAAATAAAAAAAATTTAAAAAAAAAATGACCTAATGAAGATTTTAAAGATATTTAAACTAGGGGTGCACAACCTGCAGCCCAAATGCGGCCCTTCGACTACTGAAGTGCGGCCCGCGAGAGTTTCTAAACACAATAAAAATTTTTTTTTCAAAAATGGCAATTTTTAATCGCACTTTTAAGTCATCACGTTGACACAATCAATTTTAACAGATTCTTTAGTAAATGTACGTTTAACGCGCTTTCTTGAAGCCAAATTTATCGTAAATAGAATTTTTTTTTTTTTTAAACAGTTATTTCCGCTTTTCTATGTGATTTTGAAAATTCCGAAATTTTATTACAACGAGAGTTTCAGATCTCAAATTTAAATAATCACTTTTTGTGCAATTTATTTGTGACGATTTCATCTTAAATCTAAGTGATTTTTTTATCTTTTTTTGCAATTCTGTCTTCTTTTTCAAAAATTTTTCTCGGCAGTTATTGCTGTGTTCCCACATATTATAAAAAATTCCAATTATTCTGTTACGACTTGCAAATTTTAAATCATGCATTTGACGCGCTTTATTTGTGCTAGTTCAGCATAAATTTATTTTTTCCTAATTATTTCTATACTTTTCCTCGTGATTTTGACGATCCCGTTATTTAACTAAGATCTTATTACGACACGTGATTGTTAATCACGCAATTAAATAATCACTTTTTGATACGGTATTACGGTACTGTTTTATCGTAAATCCTAGTTATTTTTCCTTCGTTTTTTTTTTCTCAACGAATATGATTTGGTCGAATGTGGTAATGAATTGTGATTTGATCAATAACCAAATATTCGGCAAAAAAAAGAAGAAAAAATCTATTGAACGCCGTACACTTGGGGCCAAATAGCAAAATCTTTTAGCAGTATAGCAACACTGAAACTAAAATTTCAATGCTCAGAATAATATTTCCTTAAAAAACGTATTCATAAATTAACTCTAAAAAATAAGGCCAATCAAGAACGTTTTTGAAAATGTCGAAAAGCAAAACAGAGAACATAAAAATCAATCTTAATTTTTGAAAATTTTCTTTAAAGCTGAACACCTTAGTTTCTTAATTACCAGAAAAAGCCAAGAAAAAAGAATTAAGTCAACAGAAATGCTATTAAAAATTACTGCGTTATAATGAAAACGTCTAAAAAAAGTTTTTTTTTTTTATTTGAAGAAAATAAAAAGATAGAAAAAATTTTCTTAATTTTTTAAGTGAAAATCTTATGCCGAAAAATCTCAACTTAAAATTTTCTCATTGCCATAATTTTAGAAGAAGAAAAAATTTTTTAAAATAAATTTTTTTTGTAACTTAATTTTTAAAAGAAATGCTGAGTCAAAATAAAAATGTCTAAAAAAAGAAAAACAGAAAAAACAAATTTTTCTTAGTTCCTGAAACAAAACTTTAATACTGAAAATCACACTTTTCTATGTTACTGGTTATTTATATTACAGTACAGGGAAAGAGTGATAATAAATTAATAGTATGAGATGTTCTGTTAAAATGCTGGGTTATAATAAAAACTGCAAAAAATGGATCCTTTTCAATTCTCAAAGTGTCGAAAAAATGACAAAATTGACTTGTCTGATTATAATTTTTTTAAAAAAAGTAATATCTATAAAAATTCAAAAATAAGAAAAACTTAGAAAAATACATTTCTAAAAAATATTCTGCCAAATATTTGACTGATCATTAAACCAACTGAATTTTTCACAGAAGGGCCAAATACTCGTTACATCCCTCCCTAATTTAAATGCAATGTTATTGCAACTTGAGAAATTCATAAAATGGCGGAAAACGTGAATTTTTAAACTGCTCACTGTTTGTAGTTTAGATTTCAATTTTTTGTTGCTTAAGGGATCTTTTTCAATAAAAAAAAGGAAAATGTTTACAGTGTAAAAAATCTAATAATTAATAAAATAAAATAATAAAGTACATTACAAAATAAGCATTGAATTTTATTTTGAACAATCACAGTTTTGTTTTTATTTTAGGCTTTTGTTTAAAACCTATAAATTTTCTTCAATTAAAATATTTAATTTGAATTTATATTACTTAATTACGACTAAACTTTTTCCTACTTTCATTCTGTGGGCATTGCAGTTTTTTTTAATTTATTAGAATTTAATTCTAAAATGAGTTTTCATATTGCATATGACAAAAAAAAAAATATTTCTTTTCTTCAATGTTTATTTATTTTGATAAATCTATTGTTCATATGATAAAAATAGCAAGTTTTTTTTATTTTTGGAACACTACTAAGTTTTTGATATTACTAAGTTCATTGGGAAAAAAATGGAACGCTAATGTTTAAATAAACATTATTACATTTGTCATTAACATGTCTAAATACATGTGCGGCCCTTCGTTAGTTAACCTGCTGTGCAAGCAGCCCTTCACTCAAAAAGGTTGTGCACCCCTAATTTAAACACTCAATAAAAACATGCTATAAACACTCACAAATATTTAACACATTTTAAGCATTTACATTATAAACTCTCCATATACAGATAAGATGGTGAGTTCAACAAGCAAAGCAGTAATAAACAATAATTTAACTTACTCGAAGATCAAGCAAATGCTAAAAATGATAATAATTCTTCAAATTAAATTAACTTCAAACATTACTATTTTAAATATGGTTTTCTAATAAAATTTCAATTAACAAATACTGTTTGTTTCTCAAGCATAAAACTTAGTTAAATATTTTTTTAAAAATTTATAGAAATATAGCAAAAATAAGGTAAATATGACATAAGGAATATGAAGGAAAAAAAATTTTGAATTTTACGTTAACAACATAGTTTTTATAAATTTATTTCATTATATTATACTGAAATTAAAAAGCAGAAAAATGAATCTAACAGATTGAATTTAAATAAAAAAAAATCCCAATAATAATTAATGAAAATTATACACCCGTTAAGTTATTTCAGTTAAACTATTAAACAAATAAAAACCTTTATATTATTCTATAATATCCTTTTAAATTACTTTTATGCCAGTTTAATTTAAAGAAGTCTTTATTTTGTGAGCTATGTTCTTCTGCCGTCCAAGAGAATGTTATTGCATGTTTCAATTTAAAAAAGAGAGTTTCACAATCTACAATAAGCTTATCATTTGCTTGTTTATGGAAATTTTGTTTTAATCATGCATTAAATTATGAAACAAAAATTATTAAAAATGTAGTTAAATAAAGTACAAATTATACATATCACATAAAAATAAAACAAATGTATATTTAAGCCAAACAATGAAGAAACAAAATATGAATACTTTATATTTTAATTGTTAGTAGTATGATTTTAATTTATACTTATT
The DNA here is from genome assembly GCF_982258835.1 of Parasteatoda tepidariorum. NCBI lineage: Eukaryota > Metazoa > Arthropoda > Arachnida > Araneae > Theridiidae > Parasteatoda > Parasteatoda tepidariorum. The sequence goes on along the minus strand of NC_141759.1, from coordinate 93,314,797 downwards.
CTTTTTAACAAAACAAAAATGTATAAGAGCATAAATAATGTAGGTAACAACAACAAACTGTATAATTTATAACATTTAATATTCAGGACAGAAACAAACATTTGATTCAATAAAAGATATTCAATAAAAGGTGATAAATTTAAAAAATAGCAGTTTTAAATTAATCAAGATTAAAGTTTTTTAACACAGTGAAATTCATTGTAATTTAAAATAACTTTGTTTAATAAGACTTTGAAAACATAACATTTTTTTTGTATAATATCTTACTTTATGTGTCGGATTTTTTTTCTAAAATATTAATAATTTAATTTTAAAAATAGGCTTTTTGTAACATTTTCCTTCTATTTATATGTAGGCAAACTATCTTTAAAACCTATTAACTTCTGGAACCAACAAAGTGAAAGAATAGTATACCAAATAATACGTTACAAAATTAGGAAAAATTTGCTATTAGAGAGTAAAAAAATATAAGAATGAAGTTTACAAAATTGCTTTTTCAAATTGTTTCATTTAATTTATTTAGGAGATAAAATTACTGCAATTAACTACAACATGTTTTTAAACCTGTTTGAATGTTTTTGAAATAATTTAATGTGTTTTCAAACTAAGCTACCAAACCTAAGACAAAATTAGTTAATGGATAATAAATAAAAAGCATAATTTACACAAGTTTATAGCAAAAAATAACAAATACTTTAAATACTTTGCATTTGTGACAAAATATACTAACATAAAAAATATCGGGATATCTAGAACATAATATAAAACTTAGACTTAACAAACTCTAAAGATATAATAGTTTAATTAAACTTCGAATAGTAAATTTTGAAAAATTGTTCAAATTATTCTAAATTAACCACTTTTCACAATTACAGACTTTCATAGATGTAAAGGTCCAACAAAATATATTAGTAATATATAATTAAGTAAGAAAATTATAATTTTAAAAGCATCACTGATGTTTTCAAAAATACAAATAAAATTAAAAGATGAAGAATTAAAATTAAAAGATTAGTTAAAAGTTATTAAAAGAACAGTTGTGCAGCTACATTATACGAATTTATATCAATAAAAAAACAATTTCCTCACACCAAAAAAAGTTTAAATTGAAAAAAATATTGATGAATTACCTCATTCTATTAGCTTCCTCAGCTTCAAATTCCTAAAAGCCAAAAAGTTTATTTTAATATTGATTAACAATAAGAAATTAAATATCCGTTAAACAGTTTACAGTTAGATTAGACCTTGAAGCTCTTCCTTTATTTTTTATATATCAATAATTTACCAAAGCTTTCTTCATAACAGCTTCGAGTTTATCTTTTTCTTCATCTGTTAATCCAGGAACTTCATCCGTCAAAGAGTAGTAAATGCTTCTTGACGCCCCTAATGGCTGTGGGCAGCTGTTTTCAGTCATGATTATTTGAATATCTGCTCATGAGGTAGATAAAACTTTTTTTACTGACAGATTATAAGAGTTTGGTGAACGAAATATAATAAACAAAACAAATCAACACTTTTTGAAACAGATAACTTCGTTCCCCCTGTATCATGAATTTTTTCTGAATTGTTAACAGCTGCTGAAAAATCTGAAACAACTGAATAAACGATAAAGTAGATAATGTCGGATATTTGTGTTATGAACTTGAAGAGTTTCAGTTTAAAACGAACTCATTCAGTGTGGATTCCGGATGAAAAACTCTTCAAAATGCATATTTACGAACGCTGTGTCTGACTATCTCTTAAGACAGTTACAGTTAAACGAAAATTTATGGAAGGAAGTTTTAGTTTCGTTATTATTTTTCCATTTCGGAGTTCAATTTGTGTTTTTACTTAATTAAATCAATTTGAGTACGTCCTAATGCACTGCAAGGCCGGATTAACCATTTAGCGTTCTAAGATAGTGGGTAAAGCACCAGAGCTTAGAGAGTCACCACAAAACGCCAATGAAAAAATAATATATTTCTAGAAATATTTTTTGCACATTTTTATTCGATTACAAGCAAAAACTGTTTAATTTCGCAGTTATATAAATTTACTTTCGTAAACTTTCTTCAATTTTATTTCAGAAAAATATGTTTTTTTATTTGTGTTGAGTTGAATATTTTTAATTTCATTTAAGGAGCATCAAAATCTTTTAATTGCCTCTAGGGTTCTTAATCTGGCTCTGGCTTCTTAATCTGGCAGTGTTTGAATTTTTAAAAATAACGATACTTTAGTTTATTAATATAATAAGAAACGAATCTCTCCAATCCTTTAATGATCATAATGTAAAATAAATTACAATAAAAGTGGTATTATAATTGCTCTCAAGTTATTTGTGAATGTGCACTACAAGATATTTAAAAAAGATATGTATGGTTATAAAAATATTTCTGCATAATTTTTTTAAAATTTAATTATATGATAGAAACTTTGCACTTTCCTTTTTTTTTCAATCCTGCCTTTCGGTATTCATCAAAAGCTCGCTATTGTAGTACATAAGAACAAAAAAAAAAAAGGTTTTACTTTTGCAAGTTAGCTCTGAAAAATTTAAAATTATTAATTTTTGATAATTAATCAATATGTTACCATAATTTGAAATAAAAGTTAATTTTTAATTTCATTTCATCATTTTTGTTTATTAGTGTTGCAGGTAGGTATTTTTCCCTTACGTCGCACTAGAGCTGCGCAAAAGGCTATTGGCAGCGGTCTATATTAGTGTTGGGGGACGGGGAGTTCAAAGTTTGAGGGTGCACTCACTGTGTGTTAAAATCAAAATATTGCTTCTATTCATAAAATATTTTAATACACTTTATAATTAAAAAAAACCTTAACAAAACTTTTAATATATTTACTATAGAATAGTGAGTTTTTTCCTTCTATTATTTAAAAAAAAATCATTTTAGTATGCTAAGTGTATACAGTGTTTCAATTTAATACCTTAATTCAACCTTTTCATTGCAATTATTATTGTCATTTTCGTTAAAATAAAATTAATTATTATAAATGTCCGAATATTTCTACACCACTGTGTGTTTCTGTCTCATATTATAACTTTAAATTTCTTATGGCAAGTCTATAAAATAGGGCGAATCTTGCAGTAAGTCTTTGTATTTATTGATGAATTTCATCAAAATAAGCAGAAAATTAAATGCAAAATTCCGAAACTAAATTGAAGTAAAAAAATATGAAAACCCATTTTATATCAAGAGATAAAAGCATATTGGCTTCAAAAAGTTATAACTTCATTTCGATCGGTTCGGGGAAAGGAAAAAAAATACAATTTTTAACGCATTTTTTATCAAAATGTTCTGAAAAAAATAATAAATAAAAAAAAAGAGGAAAAAACAGCAAATTAAAAAGTTAGAATTTGTAGTTCACTTAAAAATTTCTTCTAACTTATTCTTTTATATATTAAAATTTAACTTCCTCCTTCCAAAAAATATTACAATCCATATTTTTTTCTTATTATTTTTAAACGATTACATTTTATTAATCAAATTTTAACAGTTCATATTTTTATAAATGAAGTACTGAAAAACTCGTATTGTGTTTTGGTTATCAGATGTACTGATGAATAACATTTTTAAGAATAAAGAACAGAGAAAAAAATCTGTAATACATAAGACCTACTATTTTCTATCAAATATCTTATTAGGGTAACCACAATTAAATGTTTTTAAGAATAAATTTAACTGTTGATTGTTGTTGTTGTTAATTTACGTCGCACTAGAGCTGCGCAATGGGCTATTGGCGACGGTCTGGGAAACATCCCGGAGGATGATCCGAAGACATGCCATCACAATTTTGATCCTCTGCGGAAGGGATGGCACCCCCGCTTCGGTAGCCCGACGACCTGCGCGCGAAGTCGAGCACTTTACGGTAGAACAGTTTAACGAGGACCAATACCGCACACCCTCGGTCCCTACGCAGACTGATCCAAGTGGTCACCCACACGCACGCACACTGCCCGCAGCCAGTGATGCTTGACTTCGGTGATCTGCTGGGAACCGTGTCTTATCGATCAGTCCAATGCGGAACATTTAACTGTTGAAGTAAAATATAAATTCCAAATAGATTAAAAAATACTAAACAGGTTTGGGAATGTTTAAAGCATATGCGATGAGATACCAACAAATAAATTAAGTATAAATAATTTAATCATTATTATTAAGCAATTCGGAAAAAAAAAAGACTTTAAGTAATAATATATTTAATTGAAAAAATAAAAAAATTAAGTGCTTGCCCAAAAACTTTCTACTGTCTGTTTACCAAGATTTTATTATTTACCAAGATTTTTCTTTTTATTATAAGACGATCTGTAACAATTTTTAAGTTTTTAATTAGTTATAAATGAGAGTGAAAATGTTTCTTTTCAAATATTGATTTAAAATTCTTTTATAGAAATAAACGTGTTTTTATGTTGATGAATTTTATTTTTCTATCTTTTCAACTAAAATTTTTTAACTATCTTTCTAATTGAAATAATTTAATCGAAAATCATGAGTTTTGAACTGAAAAACCGGTACAAAAATGTAAAAACTGAAACAAAATATTTTTTATCAGGAAAATAATTATAATTCCATTGTTATTGTTTCCATAGGATGAGCGCCACGGGCTTTGACATAAAATAACTAAAAAAAACTGATATCTTTAACAATAACATTTTCATAAAATGCACTTACTTTAAACACTTCTTTTAAAATGCACGCTCAGGAGATAGATCTTCAAATAAGGAGACCCAGGTTCGAATCTTAGTGACGACTACTCTGTCGATTCTGCTCACCCGGTTCGTCCCGATATCAATGCTAACCGCAATAAGCTTAGAATCCTCTTGCCATCGGACAATTGTAGAAGATTTTCGTGGTTTTCCTTTCCATAAAACGTAAATGCAGGTAAATTCGATCGGAAAGTATTACACGAAAGCTAGTTTGTTACAATGTCTAATTCAGGAGTTCCCTTGTCTTCTGGGTTGGGTTCAAAATTAGAAAGTTACGAAGTTGAATATTGATAGCATAACTCAAAATTCTGATGACAATTCAACACTCAATTATGAAATAAAATGCACTAAATTACTTTTTTTTTTAATGTAGTAGCTTTTAAGTCCTGAAAAGCGTAGAAATTTTTTTAAACGCCTTTGAACAGTAACTTGTCAATGAACATAATATGAATTTGAATATCTTTTTAATTACTTCATCAAAAATTACGGTATTTTTATAACTCTTAAATGTTGTTAAAAAAATGATTGATGCTCAACGCTTAGATAAATGGTAATTTACTTATTAAAAACTGTACCGCAAAGAAACCAATGGAAGCAGAATCATTTGAAAAGATGGATACCGATATCGACAAAGAGAAAAAAACGTTGTCAGGGCAAAAAAACCATTTCGAGAAAATTCAATAATAGGAGAAAAGAACTCGTACTAAATTTTTTTTTTTTTTTTTTTTTTGAATGGAACATTCTAGCTTAATCATAGAAAAAAAAAAGGAAAATATAACTGCCTTCCTATTTGCATATCAAATTTTATCATAAAAGAAAATAAATAAAAGCATGTTTACGAGAGACTGCAGACAGAACAGCGAAATTAGCTGAATTTCACTTTGACATTATTACTTTAGATGAGCAATGTGCAATAAAAATAAATGAATAAAAACAGTGTATTAATAAATAAATAAATAAAATAAAAGACTCCACGGTGCAATTTCATTTTAATATATTTTTTTTAAGTGTCCCTAATATCATATCAGGTTAGATTATTTTAGTAAGGTCACCATTCATCACTTTTTGTTTGGGTACAACTGAGGTGGTAGGTAGGTCATTTAAATCTCTGAAGAACAGCACAATGAGCTATTGGCGGCGGCGTGGGAAACATCTCTGAAGATGATCCGAAGACATGTCGTCACAGATTGGATCCTCTGCAGAGGGGATGACTTCCCTGCTTTGGTACTCCAACGACCAACACACGAAGTCGAGCACTTCACTGTGATTTAACGAGGATAAAATACGGCACACCCTCGATCCCTAAGCAGGCTGGTCAAAGTGGCCACCCACCCGCTCACTGAAAGCAACCAGTGCGGGACGGGTACAACTGAGAAGCATAGTGTAAAACATCACTGTTAAAATGGACACAAGAAGTATCTAAAAAAATGTGCTTTGAAATTTTCATTTAAATGAATTTTTTAAGTAAACATTATTGTATTATTACATCGAAGGCCAGATACTTTGTCTGATTTCAATGCTTGAAATCAACTATACAATTTTTATTGAAGTAAAAAAAAAAAAAACCCAAAATTACTTTAAGAGCAGGATAGCTTGTTGTGATCTTGTCATAGAGATTAAGGCTCCACTATTTCGTGACCAACTGAACGATTGTGGCAAATAAGGTCAGCATTGCACACAGACCGCTTTTACTTCCCAGACAACAAGCTGGTACAGAACGATCTGAAACTGGGTTGGCTTCAAGTGGACAGTGGGGACGAACCCCTGTTCCTTACAATGACAGCGCCCCCTAATTTGTATTGTATTATTTCCTTTAGTATGATAGCACATTATATTATAATAAACTATCTGACCGAGTTCACCACGTCTTGGGTTTGTACCCCGGACCCTCGTGACCAGCAATTTGTTACTTCATACAACTTAACTCTACCACTTTTCCTAATTATCAGACAAGCTCTTTAAGTAATTTCTGTGTTATGTCCCGGAAACCATGTTATGTCCCATTGTGCACCCCCTAACAAGTCTATAATTATTTCCTTCGGTATGAGAATTTATTATGTTACAATTTAATGTCAGACCGAGTTTCAAAGTTATAATTTAAAATAATGGAGAAATGTAGGGCGTTATACCTTAGTATGTGAGCAATAATTTCCTCATTCAGTGGTCCCGCAGTGGACTGATCGTTAAGACACGGTTCCCAGCAGATCACCGAAGGCAAGCATCACTGGCTACGGTCAGTGTGCGGGTGGGTGACTACTTGGATCAGTCTGCGTAGGGACCGAGGGTGTGCGGTATTGGTCCTCGTTAAACTGTGCTACCTTAAAGTGCTCGACTTCGCGCGCAGGTCGTCGGGCTACCGAAGCGGGGGTGCCATCCCCTCCGCAGAGGATTAAAATTGAGATGGCATGTCTTCGGATCATCCTCCGGGATGTTTCCCAGACCGTCGCCAATAGCCCATTATGCTGCTCTAGTGCGACGTAAATTAACAACAACAATCCTCATTCAGTGCTTCTATTATAAACGCATTTGCAAATAAATAAATAAAATAATAATAATAATAATATTATGTAAGGGAATATTTTATTTACGTTACAATATTGTAAAAAAAATAGCTAATAAAAAATTAAAATAATTTTAAAAATAATATTTGCAAAGAAAAATAATTTTTTTAAAATATTATTTTTTGTAAATATTATTTTTAAAATTTGTACACATCTGGGGTTTGAACCCCGAGTCCTCGGGACTGGTAATTGGTTGTTTCATACCACTTCACCCCACCGGTTTACCTAGAGGCTGGACTTATACCAAGCTTTTTAAATAATTTCTGCTATTTTTCAAGGGAACCATATATCCATCCATTGTGCACCCCCTAATTTGTCTATAATTATTTCCTTTTTGCGGTAATTTATCATATTGCAATAATGTATATTCAGTATATAAGCAGCAATTTCTTAATTTAATGCTTTTATTATTAACACACTAACAGAAAAATAATATAAGTAAATGAATATTTTTATTTCAATTATATAACCGTCGTTGAACAGCAGACCCAATTTCGGGTTTACGACTAATGGTCAACTCCGCAGCCTTGTAATTTTGAATTAAACAAGGAAACTCTTGGATCAGTACCCCCAGAGGTATGATTTGTTATGGGAACACGGAGGAATTTGTGACTCGACAGATTTAACGTGCATCAGTCATCATTTACAAAGCAGGGAGTCTTCGTCCGGTGGGGATCCAACCAAAAACCTCTTGGACATGGGCCCAGAGCCCTACGAACCTGCCTATCCCGACCCAACCTAGACTCATCTGTGAAGTGAACAGCCCTCCATTGGTCTTCTGTCCAGTGGACACGCGCCGACCTCAAAACGTTCCCTTCTAGGGCGTAATGAAGTAAATTAATATAGTAATAAATTAAGTAATGAATATATAGTATAATGTATTGCCGAGTTCGGAAATAATAGGTTAAAGTTCAAGGGACATATGGGGCCATTTATATATATATACAGTATATGAGCAACAATTTCTCTATTTTAATGCTATTGTGTGAACTTGGAAATGTACACAGCCAAACCCCGCTATAGCACACCGTCTGTGAACTCCACTATACGCGATGATTTACTATTTCCAAATTTTTTGAAAAATACTTTTTAGCATATAATAGCTGAAGTATTGAAAATAGGGATTGTAATTTTACACAATTTGTTTAAAAAAATATTAACGAATTAAATGGATAATAAATCTAACTTTAAAGAGAAAAAGGCCTACTTAGCTAAAAATTGGTTGTAATTTTACATTTTAAGAAAGAAATTAATGATTTTCAAAAGAACACAATTTTAATTTATGTAAAGTTCACCAATTTTCTTAGCTACAATATGTAAGGAATTCAGGATATTCTGATCCACATTTTCAGAGAAAAAAAAAACATTTCGGACCCTTTACTGCTTTGTTTTACTTCAGATATAGAGGATGCTAAACTTTCATTTTCTTCTAATGAGTCCTCTTTCTATGTTTCGTCCGTCACGCAGTGGACTGATAATAAAGACACGGTTCCCAGTAGAACACCGAAATCAAACATCACTGGTTGTGGTCAGTAAGCGGGTGGGTGACCATTTTGATCAGTCTATGTAGGGACAGAGGGTGCACGGTATCGGTCCTCGTTAAACTGTCCTACCGTAAAGTGCCCTACTTCTTGTGCGGGTCGTCGGGCTAACAAAGCGGAGGAACCATCCCCTCTGTAGACGATCAAAATTGTGACGGCATGTCTTCAGATCATCCTCAGGGATGTTTCCCAGGCTATCGTCTATAGCCCATTGTGCGAAGTAAATAAAAGTGCGAAGTAAATAAAATACATACCTACCTATGCTTCGTCCTTACGTTTAATTTCGAAGACAATGTCATCATCGCAAGCGCCGTTGAACAGCCGACCAAATTTTTGGGTTTACGACTACTAATGTTCAATTCCGTAGCCTTGTAATTTTGAACCGATCCAGAAGACAAGGAAACTCCTGGATCAGTACCCCCCAGAGGAATTTATTTGTTATGGGAACATGGAGGACTTTGCGACTCGACAGATTTAAGGTGCATCAGTCACCATTTACTACACGGGGAGTCTTCGGCCGGCGGGGATCGAACCCACGAACTCTTGGACATGGGCCTTTAGTGCCCTACCGACCAGCCTGAAATTATCCCGGCCATAATATTTTTTATACCTCTTATAACCCTCGCTGAACAGCGGACCCTATTTGGGGATTTACAACTATTAATGTTCAACTACGTAGCCTTGTAATTTTGAACCCAATCCAGAAGACAAGGGTACTCCTGGATCAAGTGTTGGGGTAAATTTGCCATCGCGGAGGACTTTTTGATGGAACTAACCCGCATTTGCGTTATGTGGAGAGGAAGGCCACGAGAACCTCCCACGGTTAGCCTGAATGCAAGGGGACTCTAACCCATGATCCGTCTACTACCACTGAAGATATTTCACGTCAGCACTGTGGTTGGTGCAATTCGTATCTACTGGCATTCGAATCCGGTTCATCTCATTTGAAGGCGAACGCTCTATTTCCTGAGCCAGTTTTTCCCAAACTTTTGACTTTTGTGTACCCTTTCTAAATTTATCGTAACGTTGTGTACACTAATAAAGAAAATTAATGTATTTTTTACTATTAAAAAATTGCACAAAAGTTAAATCGCAACTAGCTGTTGACACCACCAATTATTAATTGTTAACTATTCAAAAAATAGCCAATAGAAAAATACGTAATCGTAAATTTTCATGGCTAGCTTTGGTTTTAAATAAAATTTTTTGAAATTTTCGTTTGTTGCAAGATATTTCGCATAAGAACGCGTACCCCCCCCTAAACTGTTCCCGTACCCCTGGGGGTACGCGTACCACACTTTGGGAAACACTGTCCTGAGCCATCACGATTTATTCACGGGAGAAATGACGCCTTATGTAATATATATATATATATATGCAGTTCATAAGCAACAATTTCTTTATTTTAACGTTATTTTACCCAGTTTGAAATATATACGTACTTACTTAAATATTGTAAAACACTGAGGGGCCTCTAATAGTCTAAAACAATTTTCCTCAGTATGGTACTAAAATAAAATATAATATCTAGTCAAATTTAAAAATTAATATTAAGGGGAGATTTGGGGCAATTAATATATACAGCATATATAAGCAACAATTACTCCATTTTAACGCTAATATTCGTATTTAGAAAAGAAAAATAATAATTTTAAGAAAAGGAATATTTTATTTACGCTATACAATCATAAAATAAAAACATTTATTTTTATTAAATTTAATTTTAAACACAATTACCGGGGTTCGAACCCCGGATCTCGAGACTAGCAACTTCTTGTTTGCTATCTCGTAGTTCTAACGGCCACACTATACCTGGCTGCCCGACTTACAACGAGCTTTAAAAACTTTCCCGAGCTTTTTCAATTGAACCATATTGTGGACTCCATAATTTATGTATAATTATTTATTTTGGTACGGTAACATAGTATTTTATAATATAATACTTGGTGGAGTTTGAAAATTATAAGTTAATATTAAGGGGAGATATGGGGCCATTTATATGTTCAGTGTATGAGCAACAATTTCTCCATTTTAACGCTATTATACGCATTTTAAAAAAAAAAAGATAAACAATAATTTTAAGTAAAGGAATATTTTATTTGCTTTACAATATTGTAAAATAAATTTAATAAGAAACATCCATTTTTATTAAATATAATTTTTAAATATTGGCCATGACCGGAGTTCGAACCCGAAACTGCGGAACAAGCAGTTACCTGCTTTCTATCACTTAACACTACCTGACTAGCCGAATTATAACAAGAACTTTTCCGAGCTTTTTTTATGGAATCATATTGTGTCACAGTGTTTGCCGCTTAGTAGTTAGTCTATAATTATTTACTTTTGTACAGTAAAATAGTATATTATGATATAATACCTGGTCGAGTTTGAAAAATATGGTTTAATACTAAGGGGAGATATGAGGCTATATATAAGGACAGTATATGAGCAACAATTTCTCCCTTTGAAAGATATTATACGCACTTAGAAAATATAAATTTTGAGTGAAACAAAAATTATTTACGTTGCAATTTTGTAAAATAAGTGAAAAAAAAAACATATATTTTTATTAAATGTAATTTTTAAATATTGACTATTCCCGGGGTTCGACCCCCGGATACTCAGGCTCAGGACCTAAAAATTCTTGCGTCCTATCAATTAACCATAACGTCCGCACCACACCTGGAGGTCCGACTTATAACAAGTTTCAAGTAATATCCTGCGCTTTTTCAATGGAGCTATATTATGCCACATTTTGGGCCCACTAATTCGTGATTAATTATATAATTATTTCCCATGGTATGGTAGTATAGTATATCATAATCTAATACCTGTATGAGATTGAATGTTAAAGGTTAATAATATGGGGAAATATATGGCCATACTAAGATACAATAGATGAGCAACAATTTCTCCATTTTAACGCTATTATTCGCAGTTAGAAATATATGCATACATACTTACATATTACGCTACATTGTGTGCCCCTAATTTGGATAATTATTTCATTTGGTATGGTCAGCTCTGCACATAGGCCGCCTTAACTTTCCAAACAAGCTGGTTCCTATCGATGTGAAGCTGAATGGGCTTCAAGTGGTTAGGGGGAACAAACCCCTTAACTGCTGAGACACAAGGACAGCTTAATGCCTTGACCACTGAGTGAATCATCCTGCCTTTAAACCAATAAAAAAATTTATTCACAGTATTCCAGATTTGAATTTAAGTTTGTTTGTTCTTCTTTCATTATGGAGCTAAAGTGTCTGAATAGCTTCAAAGAAGAAGGAAAAATGAAATCTGTTTGCCTTTTTTCTCCTTGTTTCTATCAATTCGTTTTTTTTTTTTTATCTCTAGTTTTTAAAATTGTTTATGAAAAAGAAAAATAATTTTACATTAGTTGCAAACAACAAAATTTCAACAATCTCGTAAGTTGAGGGGGAGATTTTTTGAACAGATTGTTAGGGAAATTTATTTTATTACTCAAAGTATTATTTTATTACTCAACCGTAAGACTTAAATTTTGACCATGAAATCATAACAATTACGGACTTTAGCCACATTCACCTACATAGAATTATATTTCTAGAATTACCTTATTTTTTAAGTAACTAACCCAATTTTAAGTTTATAAGTATTCTTACAACTTTTTATAAGTTCAACGATTTTCAAAGTTCAAGTTTAAAAATATTTACAAACTTAAAATTAAGGACATATAAGTCTCTAAAGATTAACATCAAAGTAAAATATTTTTTTCCATCTGAAGGAAACCCTTAAGTTTAAATAATTTACCAAATTAATAACAGAAAATCTAAAAAAATAAAGTAAATAAAATCTCAGCAACAAGTTTATGAATGTATATTTGTTTTCAAACTAATGCAGTATGCTAGTCTGCATTGTAATTAAACCATGTGTCAAAATTGAGAAGAAAATTACAAAATAGAGAGGAAATATTTTATTCTAAAGAAAAAATCTAGATAACAAATTGCATAAATTTTGAAATAATCAGGCTAATTACTGATGTCGCCAGATGCGATCTTTGTATTCAAGTTCTCCTGTCCTGCACTTTCTTTCAAACTTGGCCTGTAATAATAAGAAATATTATTTTTCAAAAAGTGAAGTACACTGACCGTAGCTAGCATATACACACGTTAAAGTCTACTGTCAAACTTAAGAACTCCACTCATCATTTGTCTAGAGCACTGTCATTGACCATGGTTATGATTAAGAGATAAAACTATTCCAAAAAAAAAGGTAAACATTTAGGACAGATTCTGTTTTGAGTCATCAAAAGAAGTATCAAAAGCTCCCCACTTGTGATGTTGTTGCACGACCCCATTGGCCAGCAGTGCTAGACCAGGTCCATGACGTAATACACCCTCAAAAAAATCCAACACCGTCAATGGATCAGCTACTAAATCCTGCTTGGTGAGCCCAGGTACACGAGGATGTGGTGAGGCAAAGCCTGGTCTGAAGAACAGTTGGTACAAATTTCAAAGTTCTTGGATCCTTCCGAAAATTTCATTGATTTAAGGTGACCACTTCGAAAGCGGGCAAGAATAGTTTGTTCCTGTCTATTAAAATCTTGGGCCAAGGGGCCTCCAGGTCGAGAACACTGATAGCATGGGTGCTTTGGGGGGACATTCCAAGTGATCTTGTTTTTGTGTTTTATTTTTGAGAAGATTTCCAAAAATGAGAGGGGTGCCTACGGCACAGAGGCCTCGGAAGCACCAGCTTTAGCCAAAGTGTCCGGAATCTCGTTTCCTTCAAGATCGACGTGGGAAGGAATCCATTGTAGATGAATCTGATGCGAAATGGAAAGCCGTTTTAATTTTTTGAGTATTGACACTCCAGTACTATCTCTCATGCTTTACCAATTGGTCAAGTGCTGTTTTGCACTTCTGCTGTCAGAAAGAACCCATATCTCGTTTCCATAGCAGCAGAGAGCTTCTTATTTTGTAATGAGAGGAGTTCTTTAGTTGAACATACAGTACCGTTAGCCTCTCATCATTATGGACTTTCAAGAAAGAAAAAAAGATTAACAATACTCTCTCAAGTTTGCATAAGGCCATGTGTCATTTTAATTGATTTTAATGTCATAAATTTAATATAGAGGACTATTTGAGAAGCAAAATAGTTTTTTCTCCCCTTTTCAGAAAAGGAAACTAAATAGATAAATTCTTTATGTGTCAATAAAATAACTATGTTTTCACTTAAATTAGCAATTTATACTTAAAAAAAACATTTTTTAATTCAGACATAACTAGCGTAACTAATAAAAGAAAGCTGAATTTTCACGACAACTAGGGGTATTGTGAAATATCAATATTTTTTTGATAAGAGCGATATATTTTAAAATAAATTCTAATCACAAATTAAAGCTTTCCAATAGTAGTTAATGTTTAGCTTTTAAAATCCTTGTTATCATGCAATAAAATGTGCCAAGATTCACACAAGTTATATAATGGATAGTTATATATGGATAGTGGGATAGTTATAAAATGACTTGAGTTTTAATGAAATTATATATATAAAAACAGTCAAATCTAAATTTTATCAAGTCTTATTTCATCTAAGATATTAAAAAGATTGAAATATCTTTGAAAAAAAGTTTTTTAATTTCAAAACTGTAAAAACTTTGGATATGGGTGATTCTCACGAAACATGGCAATTCACTGTCCCTTGATCTAATACTACAATACTAAAAGAGCTTTTTTAAAAAAAAATAATTAATAAATAGCATTGCTGTTAGCATTTTAAAATGACTTTGCACTAGCATTGACTGTTTTGTATACTTAAAAAATTTAATTGAATATCAAAATGTCATTTTCCTGTTATGTCCCAAACAATATTTCCAATAATGACTAGCTTCAAAACTTCCCATACATTTTACAAAATCTAATTTTTTTTAATCTTATCCTATGTAAGCATTTCTAGAATATACGCAGAGAGTATTGTTTACTAAAACTTCGTTTAAAATAATTTTTTCTGTCAATAATTTGCTTGTCCCATGAAAATCTGTCATTTTCCTGGCTACTTTTATTTAGTGATTTATAACCAAAATAGATAGTGCGAGGAATCAATATATTATGTTAATAGATTGATTAGATACCCTCCTATCTGAACTTGTCTTGTTGCATGAATAAAGAACCAATTTTCTGGCTCAAAATCTATTTAAAAAAAATTTTCAAGGTGAGTAGGTTTTTATGCTGTCATTTTCCTGGCTTCTTGAAATCATTAATAAAAAACTACACACAACTAGATTTATCTGGATTTCTAACTAGATTAGAAAACTCACAAAAACTAGATTTATCTGAGTTATTTTAAGATATACTGTTGTTTTCTGCAGAATATAAACGTCTTCGGCCAAAATATTAAATTAAAGTAAAGTTATATGCTATAAAATGGCGAATTTGTCATTATCCTGGCTTATGAATGCCAGGACATAGAAGTGTTACCAGAAATTCTTCTTAACTGCTAATACTGTAAAGAGGGAAAGCAAATATTGACCTAATACCAAGTTTATGTATGATTGTAATATGCTTGGATGTAATCAAAGTTATTTATTTATTTAATGATTGATTAATATACACAATTTTATTCTGTACATATCAGGAACAAAATTTTTTTTTGTTTCTTTCTACAGTGGATAAAGAGAATTAATTTAAGCAATTTATGGTCCACCTAATATAAAGGTTTAATTGAGTTACTTACCATTAACTTAAAATGACTGTTTTTTAAACTTCTAAGGTAATATGCTATTTTCCTGGCATTTAAGATTTGGTGAATTTCTATTTAAATTTTTTTCTCGAGCAAATGTCAATAAACTACACTGCTGTCTATAAGATATTAATAAGTGTCGCTAAAGAAGTATACAAAAAAAAAATTTAGATTATTTTGAAGAATTTAAATTTGAAGAAATTTTTTGGTCCGAATTGTCATGTTTCGTGAGAATCACCCATATATGAAATATGGATATACTTGAAAACTTACAATAAAATATACATGTTAGATCAAATTGTTATAATTCACTATGATATTTTCAAGGGAGTAAAAATTTTTTCAAATATTTCCAGGAACTTTGAAAAGATAAAAAAAAAAAAAAATTATATCACATTTTAAAATAATTTTAATTTAAGTGGAAAACAACTATTTTCAGAGCTAGTAGATGATACCAAGAGGAAAAAGTTTCATACCCAATATTTCTCATGCTTTGAATGACACAATTCATCTTGTAACATACTTTTACATAACCAATATTTTTAATTTACCAATTTTATAAAAGATGTAGATTGGTTTCTTTCAAAGTTAATCTAGGCAGTTTGCGTATTTTACAAAATTTTAATGAAAATTTCGGATTTCACAGAATTTTAATGAAAATGTCACATTATAGATTGGCCTATGCAATTTCAATTATTTCGGCTTCTCCTATAAGTTCAAAAAAAAATTTAATAAAATAACCACAGATTTCAATATAAGACAGATCAATTGTTATGAAAAATAACGTTAAACTTTTTACTTAGTGTAGTAATAAAAACATACTTTTGAATTTTTAAGGAATAAACCATAGGCTACAATTGGCACAATAATAGAAAACATGTACTTCAGCCAATTCTTAAATGTAGGGATGAATCTTTCTGTCATAGTCATGTGCATTGAATAATACCTTTGCACAGCAGGATCAAACTGAAAGTAAATATATATACACATAAATATGTAACTAAAAGTTCAAGAACCAAAGTATTAAAAATGCTTCAGACTATAGATATTAAAAATGCTTTCGACAATAGATATTAAAAATGCTTCAGAATATATATAGATACAGACAGGATCAAACTAAAAATAAATATATATACATATAAATATGTAACTAAAAGTTTAAGAACTAAAATATTAAAAATGCTTCAGACTATATATAGATACAGGCAGAATCAAACTAAATATATATATATATATACATAAATATGTAACTAAAACTTTAAGAACTAAAATATTAAAAATGCCTCAGATTATATATGGATACAGGCAGGATCAAACTAAAAATAAATATACATATACACATAAATATGTAACTAAAACTTTAAGAACTAAAATATTAAAAATGCTTCAGACTATAGATATTAAAAATGCTTCAGATTACATATAGATACAGACAGGATCAAACTAAAAATAAATATATATACACATAAATATGTAACTAAAAGTTTAAGAACCACAATATTAAAAATGCTTCAGACTATATATAGATACAGGCAGGATCAAACTAAAAATAAATATATATCTACACAAAAATATGAAACTAAAAGTTTAAGAACCAAAATATTTAAAATGCTTCAGACTATAGATATTGAAAATGCTTCAGATTATATATAGACATAGGCAGGATCAAACGAAAAATAAATATATATACACATAAATATGTAACTAAAAGTTTAAGAGCCAAAATATTAAAAATGCTTCGGACTATAGATGAGAGTGATGTAACATGAAACATACACAATTTACACAGTAATTATTAATTAAAATGATGTAAAAAATTGAGAATTTATGAAATACAATCAGAATCAACTAAACTACTTATAAGAATAAAATTTACTAAAACCAAATTATTTTGTATGAAACCGATGTTAAAGTTAATTGTTCAAATGAATATTTATAGTTGCCAGTCCTTGCTTAATTGCATAAAGAATTTTTTTTTTTAAGAAATGTATTATCAGCTAGAATGGAATTTTCGTTTTTCAGTTAAATAGATGATTCACAATCATTTCAATAGGGACTTCTCTTTTGTTTCCTGCGCCAAACAGATCTCAGGCAAAAATTTAAAAATCAATCATACCTTGTTTTTATGTAGTAGGCAAGTTTTTTCTTTCAACTCTCTTTGAAACATTTTACTCATACAGCATTAAGATTATAAAAAGGTAAGAAGTAGAGAAATGTTTAATATGTGTCAAAACAGCCTTCAGTTATCAATTTCTTTGGAAGGAAATAAATAGAATCAAAGTACATATATTAGACTTTTCTCCAGCATGATTTCTTACTATGGACATAAATTTAAATATTTATATTTTATAATAATAACACTAGCAGCTTCAATTATAAATGTGTATTATTCGCTAACATGAGTTCACTTCCTCAAAATATTATAACTATAAAATACATATCCCAGCAACAATTTTACCTTGCCCCCAGTTGGGCTCAATATGGGTCTTACAAGAACAATTAGAGACCAATATTGGGATGTCTAGATTTTTTAATATTGGTCCTAGAAAGGAAGATAAGGAAGGATAGAAACTATATTGGCTAAATAATGGAGATAAAATATTGGGTGAATCTGACCATTCTATATAGATCCGATATTGGTTGTAAAGTGGTTGTTAAATATCTGAAAAATTATGGCCCTTTGAACAATTATTGAGCCAAATTTCATGAATATTGGCCCAATGAGGGCCCAAGTTATTTTTCTGCTAGAGTATTATTTCTAAATAAAATTAAAAAAAAAAATTTTAAAATTCAAATATATACTCCCTTTATATTTGAATAATCTACTTATTTTACTACAGTTAGCTGGAAGCAATGGTATTCCTTTAAATGGGATGACAGCAATAATAACAGTTACATAATATTAAAAAAATTATTTTTCTTACATAACTTTCGTTCTTAGCAGGGATGATTGTGAGCCCATCTCAAAAATCCTGAAAATTTCTTGAGAAAATCATTAATGACGCATTTCTAAAAATTAATGTCTTCGTAAATTAAAATCATTGATATTTTCAGAACAAGAAATTCTAAATAAATTATATGCAGCATAATTTAAGTGAATAATTATGTACAAGTTTACTTTTATCTCTAATCACATTTATTATTCTACCAGAAAAAAATATTTAGAAATCAGTGTTTTCATCATAGAAAAAAAATGGGTGAGAATTTCTCACCCTTTCTCAGAAACAGGGTGAGATTTCAAAAAGTTAAGTGAGATTTCTAAAAATTAAAAAAACACAAAAACTCTTGGAAAAAAAATCATTTTTTTTAATTATAACGCATTTTTAACGTCTTCTATTTTTTAAAGCATTGAATATTTTTGCTGCATCATCATAGAAGATTTTGCCTTTACAAGGTATTTTTCCATCTTACATTAGTGCATTAAAAATTTGAACGTCTTACATGAAGAAACCTTACGGTAAGCACGTGGTTGCAGAGAAATGTGTTCTGAAAGGGGTTGTGTTCTGTTGTTGGAAAAGGTTTTGAACAATACTGGTAAATAGGGAAGCTAGATAACGAGGCAGATGTTGAAAATAATGAAAGATCAAGGAAGATAAGTGAAACGGATTTTATTCTAAATGGCGTAATTCGAAGCCTTTTCCAAAATGCGAGAAATTCGCGAATTTTGAAATTAATTTATAGAATGCGCGAATTTCTCGCGGTAATCATTTTTTAATGCGAGAACAGAAAAAAATATGCGAGATTCTCGCTTTCTCGCGCTGTAGTGAAAACACTAGAAATGAAAGAGATGCAAAGTATAAATTCTAGTTCTTATATTTCTAAATAAAATAAACAAGACTTTTTAATTCTAAATACGATCAATGATTTCTTGAAATTTCTGGACCTTTGATTTCTGTAAACTTCTGGATCGCGTTTAGCGAAGAATCCGGATTTTTTCCGGAGCATAATCTTCCCTGTCTTAGACTAAACTGTTTTAGGTTAAAAATTTTACAACTCACCACAATGGGATCAGTGCCATAGGGATCAGTTAGCTTCCTCAAGTATTCTTGCCTCAATGCTCTACGCAATTTCTTTCTCTCTTCGACCAAACGAACTTCTTCTGGTGAAGCATCAGGTTTACTCCCTGCATCAGGTCTGATACATAATTTAGAGGTAACTAAAAGAAAAATTAATTGATATTATATTTTTAAATAAAATTAATTTAGATAATATTTTTTAATTAAAAATTTCTTATTTAAAAACTATGGAGAAATCAATCGCAATGACTGCCAAAAATTCCATAGAATTATTGCCTTATAAGTAAATACTCAAATGCACAATTTCAATTTTCCATATTGTTTAAAACATATCGAGATATTTAAAAACCACATGCAAATCAATATCAATAACTGCCGAAAATGCAACTGAAACATTACATCGATTTACAATACTATTGGCGTAAATTAAGCACGTCAAAAAGTGATTATCTAAATGCATGATTCAAATATTGAGTGTAAATTTCTGTAGAAAAGAAAAGTAATAATTTTTTTTTCTTCTCAAAAGAAAAATCTTTCTGCAAGAACTCTGTAACGTTCTGCGACAAAGTCGCCGTGTCACTGCAAGTCTGACACGGGGCATAAAACAAAACTAGAAAAAAACAATGCAAAAAAAAATACAAAAAGTCAAAAAAAAAAAAAAAAATTTCAAAAAGTCAACAAGAAAAAAAAAATGCAAAATGAAAAAAATGTGCAAAAAAGAAAAATGAAGAAAAAAGTGCAAAAAATGAAAAAAAAAGTGCAAAAAGAAAAAAAAAAAATTTCAAAAGTCAACACATTTTTTTATTTTATTAATAAATACAAGGAACTAAAACAAAACATAATGCACAAGTTTTAAGTTGAGATTTGAATTTGTTTTTTTACATGTAAGAAACATTTAATTTAAAATCAGTTTACTATCCCGAGTTATCTCCGGCAAATGAAAAAAGTTAAATATTAGTCTTTCAGTGTTTTCATCTCAGAAAAAAAATGGGTGAGAATTTCTCACCCTTTCTCAAAAACAGGGTGAGATTTCAAAAAGTTAAGTGAGACTTCAAAAATTTAAAAAAAAAAAAAAAAAAAAAAAAAAAAAAAAACCACTAAGAGACTTGAAAAAAAAATCATTTCTTTAATCATAATGCATTTTGAATATCTTCTAATTTTTAAAGCATTGAATATTTTTGCAGCATCATCAAATGGAAAATGTTCTACATCTACTTTTTCATCAGCTATTCTCATTAGGTTGCTCAAATGCGTATTTGTTTCGTTTTGATCGTTTCTACCCACATTTGTTTCATTTTCATTTGTCCGTTTCGGAGTAGAAGATATTGGCTTTACAAGGTATTTGTCCATCTTACATTAACGAGCAAAAAATTTTAACATCTTACATGAAGAAACTTTACCTACGGTAAACACGTGGTTGCAGAGAAATGCGTTCTGAAAGAGGTTCCGTGGTTCGGAAGGATGGTGCTCTGTTGTTCTTAAAGGTTCTGAACAATACTGGTAAATAGGGAAGTTAGATAATGGGGCAGATTTTGAAAATAATAAAAGATCCAGGAAGAAAAGTGAAACGGATTTTATTCTAAATGGCGCAAATGAGAAATTTTTTTCAAAATGCGAGAAATTCGCAAATTTTGAAATAGGTTTATAGAATGCGCGAATTTCTCGCGGTTATCATTTTTTAATGCGAGGATATAAAAAAATATGCGAGATTCTCGCGTTCTCGCGCTGTAGTGAAAACACTGGTCTTTGTATGACAGTTCCTAAAACAAGGAGCAACACAAAGTGATACTTTTCAAATGTCAGTGAAGGAATATGCCATTTTTTTTATTACTCTTATTGCTATGTAAATTCAGCAACCATCGCATATACAATCGCACAAAATACATGTCCAGTCCCAAAGCAAAACTTGGCAAACTTCCAATCACAGCAGAATATATTTTTTGCTTCTGACCGAGTAAAAACGTGATAAAACAAAATGTACTGACAAATTCCGCTAAGCCAGAGTTTTCTCGGAATAATAAATATTTGCAATGTATACCTGAGTTAACTCGGAATAATCAGGTAAGTGGTTACAAAATCATACTGTTACAATTAACTTGTACTGTTCTGCTGATCAGTGAATTCAAAACTTTGATCTACTGATATTGCTCATCAAAATTGAGAATTTTGTTTCCTTTGGAGATTTTTGTTTACACCTACTTTAGTAGTTACACACGAATTCTTTGAGGGACAGAGCTGTTGCATTGCATTTTATAGGTAAGCAATTAGAGTACATTTTCAAGTAATTCCCAAAAGTTACAGTGTTCCCCCTCAATTTCAGGAAAAATAATTCCCCGACTTTTCCAGATATTTCTGGCAAATATCAATGGAAATCCATAACACATTTTATCTATACCATGCAATTTTTCATCAGAAAATTTTGATTTTTTTCTCAGTGGAATGTCAAATATTAGATTTTGTAACAGATACCTTACGAACAGGGACCGATCAAGACAAATTCAGGCCCAAGGCCCACAAAATTTTTTGGGCCCCTAACAAAATATTTTGAAATTAAATTTCCGAAGAACATAGTCCTAACAATTTCTTTTATATTTCTTCTTCTCTTCTAGATTCTTTTTATAGTTCTAACAATCAAAAGAATCTATTGAACTGCAAGATTCAAGAGAAATATTCTAAAAAATTTTGAAAGCAGACAGTTGAAGATAAAGTTTATACATCTAAATATTAAAGCAGGGATGCTACTCGCAAAATATCAAATTGTCTCACCAGAAATTGCATTTCGTCTCAGTTAAAATCTCTTTTTGGCTCAGTTTGTCTCAGCTAAAATTATTTTTTTCACTCAGTTTATCTCAGCTAAAATGATTATTAATCAGTTTGATAACAATATAAAGATAATTTTCAGGATCCATAAAACCATTAATAGCATACTAGGAGTACTACAATTATACATACATTCACTATTGCTAGGATTTTAAAAAACCTGCATATGATTGATTATAAGAGTCCACAAAATTGTTTTATGGACTCTGTTGTTTTCATATATATTGCATTTATCATTTATGCCAATGAATAGTATCTGTCCCAGAATTTTACAAAGTAAATTTTAACTTTCTTATTTTTTAAAATATAATGGTGTTAACTTTCTAAAAAGAAATATCTATTTAGTTTCAGTAATTCAAAAGGGAAAATACCCATTTCATTTTGAGCTCAAATTTCATCTCAAAATATATAACTATTCAGTTACAATGAAAGGTCTACAGATTTCAATAATTAAAAGAGAAATTCAGTAATTAAATAATGAGAGTTTAAGAAAATGCAAATAACACAAAAAAAAAACACTCTTTGATAGAATTCAGGAGGTGCAGTGAAATTTTGAAATATTTTAGGTAGGAATTTTTCAAGAAAATTTTAGGGAGCACTTAATAGCCAAAAATTAGCATATATACATTTTTATATCAAAACAGAAATATTTAAAAACTATTATAAACAATTTAAAAAGACACATATAAATATAATTTTCTTTCTAAAATGACTTGCATCCTTTATTAAGTATAAAAGTAAAATTTTTAGTTTATTGGCATTGACTAGTAGATTGTACTTTCTTGCATTCACAAGATCAGTTAGTTGACTATGTTCTTTTAATTTATATAGCTAAATATACAATCATAAAATGTGATTATGAATGCACTTAGTAATTGTTTAAATGCAACAACTGTAGAAAAATATATCACATCTTTACAGTAACTAATTCGAGAAAAAACTTAATTCTACTTCTTTCTAGAATCGTGAAACTGGATTTTAAAATTGCGTGAATATGAATTGCGATTTTGGGTTTTAAAATCGCGTGAATATGAATTGCGATATTGAATTACAAAATCGTGTGAATATGAATCGCGATTTTGGATTTTAAAATCGCGTGAATATGAATCGCGATATTGGATTTTAAAATCGCGTGAATATGAATCACGATATTGGATTTTAAAATCGAGTGAACATGAATCGCGATTTTTGATTTTAAAATCAAGTGAATATGAATCACGATATCGGATTTTAAAATCACGTGAATATGAATCGTGCGGTTGGATTTTAAAATCGCGTGAATATGAATCTAGATTTTGGATTATAAAATCATATGAATCACGCTGTTGGATTTTAAAAACACGAAAATACAAATCACGATATTGGATTTTAAAATCGCGTGAATATGAATCGCGCAGCTGGATTTAAAAAACACAAATCACGATATTGGATTTTAAAATCGCGTCAATATGAATCACTATTTCGGATTTTAAAATCGCGTGAATATGAATCACGATTTTGAATTTTAAAAACACGTGAATAAGAATATCGCTGTTGGATTTTAAAAACGCGAAAATAGAAATAGCGATATTGAATTTTTAAATTGCGTAAATAAGAATCCCGATGAATAATTTTTAGATCACGTGAATACGAATCGCAATGAGTAATTTTTAAATAGCGTACAAATACGAAAAACGAGATCTGATATTACAACTGCGTGATAACGAATCGCAATATTGGATTTAAAAATGCGTGAATACGAATCGCGACGTTGGATTTTAAACTCGCGAGAATACAGATCGCGATATTGAATTTTTAAATTGAGTGAATAGGAATTGCTAGTACGATTTTTAAACAGCTTAAAAAAGTCGCAACACATAAGTTTTAAATACGTTAAATACGAAAATCGATGATTGATATTAAAATCGTCTGATTAAAAATCGCGATTTTAGCATATTCCAGCGCAATTCCTAATATTTAAAATTCCGAAAATCAGCCAAACGAAAAAAAAAATCATATATCGGTGGTCGAAACGAAACACTTACACTCCTTTCCACTCTATAGCGGAAGTCGCGGGAATCCGACTATCGTTCCGGCGGCTTGGGTTTCTCTAATTGGACTCCCTAAAAATTATAGTTTTTGGAACATGGTCGAAAATTTTAAAAATTGGGAGAAAAAAGCGGATTTCCGCTTTTTCGTGGAAGTCTTTCATCCCTTGGAGACGTGAACGGCAAAATGATCTCCAATGACTCACGGCAATCGGATTAATATTTGAAACTGAATTCAGGTTTGCCAAATTTTGGACGTTTTGTCTCAGAATGGCGCAGCTTTGGCAGAAACTGAGCTGAATGTCGCAAAATGGCGCAGTTATGCCGTTTTGTCTCAGTTTGTCGCAAATGGCGCAGGCGTAGCATCCCTGTTAAAGCAAAATATAAAACAACAAAACAATGGTGTATGAAAATAAAAATAGTTTGGTGATCACAAACAATTGAAATCAGTGAGACTTTGCGAATATGCATTCTTGTTGCATTTGCATTGCAAGCTGTTGGAGTAAGAATTGCACCAATTAAAATTCAGCTGTACTTTCGAATTTGATTAGTGCAGTGCTTACACGAGTTTGGTTTATCACAATATAAAGAAAATTTGAAATAAAAAATGCCTTTTTTGAGATAAATTGTTTCTTTCAGTATTTTTTTTTTAAAAAAGAAATATTGTGACTTTTTACTAATTTTTGAGGCCCCCCAGATAGTGTGGGCCCTAGGCCTGTGCCTAGGCGATAATCAGGCCCTGCACAAAGATACAATAGAATGAGAAGGAAGGATGAAAAAGTTTCTCTAAAAAGTGGTATTTTATAAAATAACTGCAATAGATGTTAGAATTATTTAACTTGAACCTGAATGCCTGATTACTGTTACTGACACTATTAAGACTGATTATTTTCTAGTTATAATATAGGAATTTTCCAGTTTTTTTTTGTAAAAAATTACAACTTTCAGTGACTATTCCCTGTTTTTTAGAGTTAAAATCAAATTCCCTGATAATTCCAGGTTTTCCCTGTTCTCTCTGATCTGTGGGAGCCCTTTAGTTAATATTAAACGTTAAGTGGTTGGCATCAATGTGATGTATAGATAGAAGGTTAAATATTGCTGGGTGCCTGTTTCTTTTACTCTCTTCCTTCCGATTCTTGTAATAGGCATCAGTGAGTGGCAGATGGGAACTAACGGACTGCGAAGATGATGGTAACTTAAATTCCTCAACCGTTCTGCCCCTATGGTTTGAAGGAAGTCGGGTAATTCATATCCCAGAGTTTTTAAATTCTAAGAATCAGCCCTGACTTCCAATGTTGAATATCATGCCAATAGTAACAGCACGGGAGATATGCTGAACTGTGTTTGCAAATTGAGCTCTCCGTTAAAATTTAAAGTTTCAGAATTACTTTGAACTGCTAGGCGTTCAACTTTGCACATCATTAACAACAAAATGTTCTTCCCATATGTGTTGATAGTAGTTGTTGTGCTACCTTTACAGCAAACGATACTTAGTTGTTGTGCTTCTTCTGATTCAAACAGTACTTAGTTATTGCGATTCTTCTACAGTGAGCAGTATTCCTCCTACATGTCTATAATAGTTGTTGTACTTCTACAATGAATTGTACTTACTGTATGCATCTAAAATAGATGGTGGGCTACTGTGTTTTTGGGC
This sequence comes from Parasteatoda tepidariorum, assembly GCF_982258835.1. NCBI lineage: Eukaryota > Metazoa > Arthropoda > Arachnida > Araneae > Theridiidae > Parasteatoda > Parasteatoda tepidariorum. Next base: position 93,288,765 of record NC_141759.1, on the reverse strand, counting down.
AATGTCCTAGTCCTTATTTCAACTAAAACATTTCGGATTGAACCTTTAATAAAATGTTGTTTTTACAAACTCTTGTTTTTAATTCACGTGTAGTACATTACAAACTGCGAATGTTAATAAAGTAAAGATAAATGAATAATTATAATATAGAGAATGTGTAATGTACACAATTATGATGAAGTACACAATTATGTGACAAAAACACAAAATTATACCATTAATTTCTGTTTTGAGTGATCCATGATAATTTATTTTATGGTGGTCTGAGAAAAATTGTAGTGATCCCAGATAAATAGACCTTATTGTTTATGATGCAAAAGACACACAATCACTCACTTTAACAACAGATTAGGTGGCCAATTACCAAAAAAGAAAAAAAAAAGAAAAGAAAAACAGAAAGCAATGTAACAAAATCACATAATTATTTTCACTAAAATTTTTTTTTAAAAAACTTAATGCAACATCTAAGCATGTTATTTCAAAGAGAAATTTGCTGTAATTTGTAATACTTTATTAAAAAAGACATGAGTATCTACCAATAGTAACTAAGCATAGACAGGAGCAGATAAGCGTAGTATTAGCAGGAAATTTTTTAGCACCACACTCATAATTTTGGATGTGGGGGAAAAAATGTCTAAAATTCCTTTATCCTAACACGCAGATCAATCTGGCATTGATAGCTATGAGAAAGTTTTTCCCTGCTTTGCTTTCTCCGCAGTCACGGTATTGCTTTTAACTTTCAGGAATGAGTTTTCTCTGCTTTTTTTCAATTTAATAATTAAATAATAAAATAGATAAATAAAAAAAAAAACTCGCCTTTCTAAAGGAAGTAAGAGTTTTTTTTCTTCGAGTTTTCAAGAAGGAATTCCTTTTTAAGGTTTTCCCACCAATGCAAATGCAATTAAAATTATGCTTACTTGAATTATTAAAAATTTCAAACAAACAAATTTCGTCAAAATGAGGTGGTGGCAAAAGGGTTGAAACTGGTTAAAAAATTTTATGAATGCTCGTAGGAAGTTTTTTAATTGAGATTTTGTCAGAAAGAATTTAGAGATTTATTCTAAGAAAGTTTTTCATTTTATCTAAATCTGCAGAGGGGATTAAAAAAAAATTATAAAAAAATTTATACAAAAGATGTACACGTTTCTGAATTAAAAATAATAAAAATTTCTACATTGACGTGTTTTAAAATTAAATAATTTAATGATAAAAAAATTAGGCAAAAAAATCAAAGAATACTTACCAGAAAAATTACGTATAACACTTGCTGACTGTAAAACATTAAGTCGCCGTACTCCTTTTAAAATTGATAATGAAGCTGCCATTGCAACTATGACCTTATTAAAGATAAAGAAAAAGTATTAGAATTTAACAAGAATAAGTATCGTATAATATAAAATTAACAAAATAATTGAAAAGTCAAAGGAAAAGAATAATGTCTGCTTTGCAAATATTAATTTGATAATTAACCATATGAATAAATTGCAAATGATTTAAATCATTTTTAAATAAAAAATAAGAAGAAATTTGTTTAAGGCAAAATTCATATTCATGGAGAAAAAATAATATTATTCACTTATTGCCCTTACGAAGACGTCCTTCTATAATTTCTTGTTTATTTACAGGACAGGAACTTATATCTATTGTGTACGAATAAAACTACCGTAAAAACTGATCACACCGATCCGTACTCATTTCATAAAAAAAACCTTTTATTTACGTACGAAACGTCGATCAACTGAAAGCACTTTATGAATGCATTCAAAATTTAAAAAAATTAAGAGTTAGATGCCACAATTTTTTAACAATTTGCACTAACAATTTTTAACCTTTATTAAAAATAGAACTTTTCATAGAATGGAATACTTTTAATTTTTTCAATCCACTTCTAACTAGAATTAGTTGAAAGAGAATGAATTAAAAAAAAAAAAAAAAACTGAAACTAAGTAATCACTGTAAATGATAGTAAAACTGTAACCGCACAAAGCCGTCGTAATTTGTAAATGTTTACTTTCTGATTTTTTTTCTTCCTAAGTCATACGTGTTTTTGTCTTGTCATATCTAAATTGAATCAAGAATAGATTAATGTTTGAATTCGCGTTTGAAAATTTTAGTTAGAGTTGAATCACTACATTCCAAACAAATGAATTGCACTTGATTTAGTTTTTGTAAATCGAAATGTGGTCTTTTTTTAGTAGAGATGCAGCAAAGGATTTTGCTTTCGAACTTGGTGCTGAAGTGGAAGGTTTAAAAGATTACTCAATCTGGAAATTGCATTCTGGAAAGAAAAAAGTATATTTTACAGATTATTTTAGCTATCTCTTTTTCCGTTTTTGATATCAATAGAGCGTTATACGTATATTTTTTATTCTACTGTCTATGCTGATTACCTATTTAAATTTTCTTCAAATGTATGCTCGTTTTAATTTTAAATTTGTATTTCTATTGACAGGCATCTGGGGAGGCAGTCAGCATCTTTGTGTTTGAAAATTCTTCACCAGAAACTGCATCTTTGGTATTTACGTTATTTATTTTTAGCGTATCACACAAATGTTAATTTTATATATTTATTTCAAAGTACCTTCTGAGACTTTTTAAACTTTAATTTATGTATGTGATATTATTAATAATTTTTGTATTTTCTAAAGGTTTTAGTGCTTTATAATCTTCTAAGTAATTCTTAAGTTTTAGAAAAAAAATATAACTAACAATTAAAAATCTGCAGGTTTATCATCAGTTAATTTAAAACTTTTTTTTATTGTGTGTCTAACAATTGTTTAAGCTTCAATTTGGAACCTAATAGGATTGGTTTAATTTCTGCAAAAAAATGATTAATTTAATTACATATTACAATGTATCTGTGAACCTAAAGTTTCTGAATTGTGTATGCATTACAGTTAAACCTGTTTGTCTCGAAAACTTCTATGTCTCAAAATTTCTAAAATTCCTTACATTTACTATTTAAAATCATTGTGTTTTCCATATCTATCTTGAAATGTTTTCTTTCAAAACCTTTGTTTCTCGAATTTCTAATAATGGAGCACAAATGCCCAAACAACATAACAAACAAAAAAGATTAGACGTCAAAAAAAAAATCTTTAAAAAGATTATTTTCAGTGTTAAAGGTATGTTAAAATTTTTTTTAAATGTAAATAGATATATCTGGTATAATTCATTTACAGAAATGTCTATATTTTTCTGCTATTAAACAATTAAAGCACCTATAATCAAATGTTTTAATTATATTAAATTTTTTAAAGAACCTGTATAACTCAAAACCACTTTGCGATAAACAGTCTCAACTGAACTATTAATATTTTGTAAAACGTTTAATACCTTATAATCTCTAAAGTAATTCTTAAGTGTTGTAAAATTATCAAAATTATTAAAAATTTGCTATATAGTCATCACTAATCAACTATTTATTGTGAATCCAATAATTGTTTTAATCAATTTGAAATTTAATAGAATTGCTTTAGTTTCTGAAAAGAAATGCTGTATGAGTAGAAAATAAAAAAAAGATGTGGGAAGCACTAATATAAAATGTTTTTTTTTTTTTTTGTATTTATACCATTATCGCATGAAATATACTTTTATAAAATGTATTTTGCATTCTATAATTTCAGTTAGAAATTGCTAAATCTGCTTTGAAAAGATTGAAGACTCTAAGACATCCTAGTATATTGACATATGTAGATAGCTTGGAAGTGAGAATATAATTGTTTCTTTATATATTATATATGTCATGTGTTATTAAATGTCATGTGTTATATTAAATGTCATGTGTTGCATTAAAGTGTTTTCATTTCATACCTAATTTAAAAATCTAGGATTCGATAAGATTTTTTAATTATTATTTAAATGCCCCATTGTAAATCTTTATAATTTAGGTCCATGTTTTACTTTGAATAAAGGGATATTTCCGTATCCTGATCTGTTATGCCAGCTAAAATTGCCATGGTACCATGGTTTTTAACTTAGTTGCCATGGTTTTTAACTTGGAATTTTTTTTAAAAAGACATAAAAAAAATTTTTTTTTGGGGGGGGGGTATTATTATATTCTGCTGGAGGTCACGATATGCAAATCTTCCCTTTAATTAATAAATATAATTTTTAAAACAAAAAGTAAAATAAATAAAACTTAAAATTTATTAATATTTTTGGGTACTTGCGTATAATACTGATGACTTTTTTTTTCAAGCCTCAATTGGGAAATAGTTCAAACCTAAATATTTCCGCATTTTTTCTTGCAATTAATTATATTTAAATGTTACCTATTTCCATGTTTTCTGATTAAATTAATATATAAGTGTTTTACTTTGCCAATTTAAAAGGAACTGTGAATTTACATTAATAATGATAGAAATAGATTTATTCAGAATTTGTTTAGAAGTTCAAAATATTGGATTTCTATTACAGTGTACATGTAGGCTTGCCATTTATTAGGGGGACAGGAAAGTAATGTTGTTTCGATGCATTTGATATTTGTTATCAAGATTTTATTTTTAATCAAGAACGTATTCTTCCTCGTTATCAACAACTTAGCAATGCCGGATTGAAAATGGATTGAAAAAAAGTAAATTGGTTTTTTAAGACTGACGAATATTTAATGCTCTGAAATGACATTACTTTCCGGTCCTCTAATACTTGTTCTACTAGTTGCCCAGGTAGCTAATTTTACAGAATGAATCTGCATCTTAGTAAATCTAAATTTGTCTGTGACCTCAATGATGTCAAACAATGATTATTATAGTAAAAATATAGCTTAATCTGACATGCAGCTAATTTTTTCCAATAATATAAGCTCCTTAAAAATTGAACCTGAAGACTTTATTTTTAAATTTAAGTCCAATCTTATGCAGTATTATGAAATGGAATAAATCCCAATACGGTAAAATCTGTAATCAGGTAACAAAAAAAAAAAATCTTTTATTTTTTTTTTTAAATTTTTTTTCTCAATTCAGCTTTTTAGTTTTTTTTAGTTTTTTTTTTACTATCAAGTTTAGAGATGTTTTGAAAAAGAATCTTTGCTTGTTTACTTTTTAACGATGAAGAAAACTTAAATGCAAAATAATCTCTTGATGCTTTAATAATCTGCTGTCACTCAAGGGTTTTTTGCTACCGGGCTATTACAGAATTACTATTTTTGTGCTTTTTGATAACTTTCCCTTTAGAAACTTGTCATTAATAATGTTTTGTTGTAAAAAAAAAATAATAATAATTCAAACTTTTTTTTTCTTTTCAGACTGATAAACTTGTGTACTTAGTTGTTGAGCCTGTGGAGCCTTTAGAACTCCATTTGAACAAAAATTCTTATACAGCTGACCAAAAGAATCTGGCAATATCATGGGGTTTATATCAAATAGCTGTAAGTTCATTGACTTGCAATCATTTTTATGCCATTTTTAAATTATATTTTCTATTATTTTTTTTACTGTACAAATTTGGTTTAAAAAATGCTACAATTTTTCTATATCTGTTCTCACTGTTTACAGCAATTCAAATATCACAGCAAATTACCAATTATGTATCTTGAATTTATTTAGGAGATTTTGGTAGTTCTAATTTAATCCCATTTGCTTATCAAAAGAATTTTATTAAACATTCCTGAAATTTAAATTATATATAATAACTTTCTCTGTGATGTTTTAAAGGTTTGAAACTTTCATATTGTGTTTAACATCTGAAACCTAATGATATTTATAGCAGTAAATAATCAGAATTTGTTTAGGTTTTTGATTTGAGGATTATCAAAGGTTATGACTGTCAAAAACTGACTCATGTTTACACACGACGCAGGTTTAACATTATAAAATTAAATACTGTTTTCAACTAATAAATTTCACACTTCTTTTAACCTCTTGAAGGTTAATTATTTGTGATGACAGTGTCATTTGGTGAAAGTTAAAAAAAATTTTTTTTTCCCTCCTGTAACAATAGTAGTTACAATTAAAAATTACAGCTTTCAAAAATGTCTATGCATAGATAATTGTTATTCATCTATGAATCAGCATATTATTGTAGTTGTTTTAGCTGTTAATCATTCTTAAAACATCTACAGTTTTTTGCCATTTTATTTGGTCTAAAGCATCATAATTGTTTTTTTTTTTTTGCAACTGTTTTTTGGATTTTAAAGTAATGTTCACATTCAAGAATTGTTTCATAAAATGTATATTTGCATTTTCTTGAATAAATTTTTTTTTTTAAATTACATAATTTAGTTGCATGTATGTTATCCACTAAGTGTGTTTTAAGTATAAACAAATTTTTAATAGTTATGTATGATCAGAGCTCAAGGTATATTAATAAAAAAGGAGCTTAATGAAACAGAATTTTATTTGCTGAAGTAGCATTAATTACCATCCGCTTCAATATATTAAAAATTTTGCAATAAAAATTTATTAGGTTGAATAAAATTAGTCAGTTATTGGAAATATAATTTTTTTGTGCAATGCAGAAATATTTAGTTAACATATTTTGAAGTTAGCTATTTATTTTTAGTCTGGTCTTAGTTTTCTCAACAATGATTGCCACCTGTCACATAATAATGTTTGCTTGTCTTCTGTGTTTGTGGATCGAGCTGGTGAGTGGAAGCTTTTTGGTTTGGAGTATATTGCACCTGAATCTTACCCTGTGAAAGTTTTACCTTCTCTTCAGATTTATAATCCACCTGAACAGGGAAGCAATCGTTATGCTAAGGAGTCTTCCAATTCTTGGTAAGAACTGTTAAAGTGTTTATTTTTAAAGGTGCTCTAAAATTAATTGCTGATTATTTAGTAAGTAAAATTATTGTATCCCAGACTTTTTTTTACCATTGTACACTTGAATGTGCCATAATGGACGAGATTCTTCCACTTTTTGACATTGTTTTAAATTTCTCAAGAAAAACTCAGAGGATTATTTTGTAACTTTAGAGTTTTTTATAGTTCATGGCAATAAATTAAAAAGAAAACTAGTATTTTTAATCACCCTATGCCAAAAAATTAAGCAATAAGTTTGTAACTTGTATTGATTTCTTTAATTGTTATTTGCAACAACTGCATAGAGTTTCGTAATTCTAGCTTAAATATTTATAGAAATATGAACCTTTATATTAAAAAAAACTCTTTTTTGTTACGATTTTTTGCCATAACTTTAAAAATATTTGTTAAAATTAAACAAAATTTTTTGAAGCAATTTAAAAATAATACAAATATTTGAAAAAAGTTCACTTAAAACTGCACAAGATATGAGTATTTAAAGTAGTTCTTTTGTACTGCGCATGCGCAAAAAGATTTCTAATTTTGTCGTGGATAGTATTTTGAAACTACTGAAAAAAGTCTCATTTAAATATCTTAAAAATGTAAAAAGTTTTGAGCAAGTTTCTATGCTTTTGTACTTTTTAAAATAAAGCTCAAAATAATCAGGGGTTTTCCACAAATTTGAATTTGTTCTTGCTACTTTCCTGTTGCTTTGTTGTCTTGTTCTTGTTGGTTTTGTTTTGTTGTTCCGGTTATAAGACAGTGTCACTTGCTATACTACAAAATAAAATTTCTGAGATTAAAATTTAAATCTTAGTGCTAAGTTTGAAAAATCACATGAACTAAACAACTCTAATGTTACAATCCTCTTGAGTATTTCTTGAGAAATTTTAAAAAATGTCAAAAATTAAAAGTATTTCTTTCATTAAAAAGAAAAAATCTCTCTCTATGTATAAATAGTTTTTTCTAGAACCCTTCAAAAAAAAAATTTGGGTTCGTATAGCTTTCTGAATTGTCTGGTTAATAGTTATATTTTCCAATTTGGTATTCGGTATGGCCTAAAATCATTGTGTCTTAATTTTTGCTAAATTTTTATACTGGCACAAGTAATGGAAAAACCTCTCTTTAAAAATTTTTCCCTAAAAAACAGTAACATGAATATTTAACGCTTAATAAGAAGTTTTTCTTTTTGATTTAATAATATCGTTTATATATTTTATAAAAGTTTTATGACCTCTTCTAATTTAAGCACCCAATAGAAAGCATGAATCTCCTAATAAAATAAAAATAGCTTCATTGGAGGACAAAATTCATTTTTATTTTATATTGATTGACACCTGTTGAATTATATTTAGTTTAATTAATTATTACTTATTACCCTTAATTATTACTTTATTTTTTAAAAAATTAAAAGATTTATTTATATTACTTTCAGGGCTTGTGATAGCTGGGGTTTTGGTTGTTTGATCTGGGAAGTTTTTAATAGTAGATTAAGCAAAATCTCCTCTCTGAAAAATACAGGAAAAGTAAGTTTTTCTCTTAGTTCTTACTCAAATTCTTTTATGTTTAATTTATACTCAATTCTATTTATTTTCTGCAGATTCCTAATAATCTGTGCCCTTTTTACTGTGAACTTGTTTGTGCTAATCCAGATTCTCGACCAAGTTCCTCAACTTTTTTGAAGAAAGCTTCCAAAGCAAAAGGATATTTTAAAAACAAATTTGTGGATACCATGCTCTTCTTAAGAGAAATACATGTATGTATGTTCATTTTCTTATGTTACAAAATTTCTTCTACTTTGAAGTTTTAATAAATGGTTCCCAAAAAGTAAAACTAGTTATTAAAATTAATATATCAGTATTGAAGAAACTATCTAGCAATATACAAGGTGTTAATATAAGTTATATCTCAATTTAATTGAATTTATCTCTTCAATACATGAAATTTGCCTACTACATAGATCACTATGATGTATTAAGGGACCTATGCAACAGGCAAATTATATTATTTGTATTTTTTTCATTGTTAGATGCTGTAGAATTACAACATTTCTCCCTTGTTATTTGGGCCCAAAATAGGACTTGGCAGTAAATTTAGCAAGTTTGCCTTTTGGCTTAGTGACATTTGACATTCTTAGAAAAAAATTAGTTAAAATGTATAAGTGAAATACATTTTTATAAATAAACATAATTAGGTTTATCATGTTTATTATATTTATTTTAGTTTTTTAATAAGTTATGATTACTAACAAATATTCAATCATTTCTTTAACATTATCATGTTACTTAATAAATTATAATTATTAGTTATTTCAATAATTATGTTTCTTTTCATTTTATGAATTAGGAAATTAATTTTATAAATTGAGGCTTAAAATTTTGTTGATGTTTCTTGCCATAACTTGAAATTAAACTTTTTACCTATTTACTACTTAACTGACTAACTATGAACTAAGGTTTGCCGCTCTTTCTAATTATGCCATTTTTCTTTGAAGTGGACTTTTTCTACTGTTATTGTTTGTGATATCTCATATTGTCATATATTTAAAATTTAATTTCTCAAAAACTATTTAACCGATTTGATACAGATTTTGCCATTTAAAATTGCATTCTTCAGCATAGTGAAAGAAAATTATTTTACCTTACAATTTAATATTGTTTTCACTATTAAAAGAAATATTAACAAATAATAATTTAAAATTATTTCTTTGTGTGAAATTATCTTTGGATAAACATATTTTATTATTGTGTGTAAAAATGTTTAGAGTCACTTAAAAAGTTCTTGAAATATAGCGAAATACATAAATTATAAAATTAATATTAATGGGGCTACTTCTCCCTCATTTTTCGTGGGTCAGAAATGCAAATCCTGTGAAAAAAGGAATGTTTATTCAAAGGAAATATATGTTTGTGTCTGATAAAAAGTGCCAACACTAATTAATCAGTATATTTAGGTAAGGTCCTTGACCCATTAAGATTGAGTCTTAAGTTCGTGAAAATCCAATTATTCGATCAAAATTTAATCAGGATGTTCTCTTTCTTTTTCTCCACTCTACACTGATATAGAATGGTAATTTAGTAATATAATAACTGACAATTATGGCCAATATAAATAACTTACTAAATGTTATATACACAGTTCCTTTCCAAATTATTAGACAATATAAGATTCTATGTGGAATCTTAATTATCAGGTGATGATATACAGCTTTATTGTTCTTACGCGACTGAAACCGGCTTGCACTTGTTTACGTTCGTGTATCAGTTAAATAAGAGGATATATTATATAAATGTAGAATAATTATTTTATCAGGTATTATATCAATAATTTAAAATAATTTGTGCAAATTATTACGACTCACTGTAGTTTTTTAATCATTACATATTTTGCATGTTAATCATTACATATTTTATGTTTAGACATACATGTAAAAGGTTTTTAGTCAGGAGATTTTTTATGTACTCCCTATTTGTATTTATTTTTAGCCTATTGCATAACAATGTTAACCAATTGATACAAGAATGCAAACAGTTAGAACTGCATAAAAGCAATAAAGTTGTATAGTATCATCTGATAAGTAAGATTTTACATAGAACAAGGTTCCCATGGTCCTTAAAAATCCTTAAAAACTGCTTAACTTTTATTTTGGAAAATAAGGGCCCTTAGAAGTACTTAATTTTGGTACAAGGTTTTTAAAAGTGCTTAATTTTTCAACATAGTTGATAAGAAATTTTTCACTTCAATGTTTTAAAACAAAAAGTCGTTCTTTCATCACCTAGTTCCTTCAGTTCAGTTTCATTTGTTTTTCTGTTAAGAATTTTATTCCAAAATTTAAGATTCCAATCACTGTAATCACTAATCATTAACCATAAGTGACAACTACCCATCCCCCAATTGTAGCACTTCAGCACTTGTTTATTCATAAACTCCTTTCGCATTCCAACCATTGTAGACTATCAAAATGAAGCTCGCATTCTTCGAAGATAATTTTCTGTTGAAGAGGGCTAAAGGGGCATGTAGGTTTAACTGCATAACAGTACATGTATGTATAGCTACTATAAGAAAACTGCTAAAAAAGGTTGTTAATTAAACATGGTCTTCAGATGTAGTGGTTATTATTTATTCTTCTAAATTTAGAAAAATTGTCAGTAAGTTAAAAAGTATTCTAAACTTAAAAAAAAAAAAAAAGCACGAATTCGGACCTAGTTTGGATAATAAGGGTTCGGATAATCGGCACTCTACTGCATTAAGTTAAGCCCAATGAAAAAAAGTACCCTTTTAAACCCCAATGAAATTTTTTTTTTTTTTTTTTTTTTTTTTTTGGTGTAACTGAATATTTACCAAGATTGGCCCACAGCTGAATATGTGATGCATGTCTTGTAGCAAATTATAAAAACTTGTAATAATTTTTTCAATGTTTTTCCCAAATTTCTTTATTTACTCTTTTTTTTTTTAATATATTAAAAGAAATTGCAAATTTTAATTTCTGCACCTAGTTTTACAATTCATTTTGAATGAAATGATTAAAAAGGGAATACAGATAAGTTTCATAGATGTTGTTAATCCTTCACAATCTGAAATTTTTTTAAAAAAACTCAACCCAGGTTTGCAAAAATTGTCTGGGCCTACTTTAGCAAGCCCTGGTAAGTAATACAATTTTATCAGTACTTACATTATATTAAAATTATTTTTTTATTTATTAATTTTTTTAAGAAAGTTAAATAATTTGCACTGTCACTGATGATATATATTTATACGATGATAATAAGCAATTATACTATTTTTAAAGTCCTTAATTTTTCAAAAAACGTCCTTAATTTTTTTTAAAAAAATTTCTTGAAAGTGCTTAATTTTTGCTTTGTTAAAAGAGTGGGAATCCTGTAGAATTTTATTGTGCGTTTAATGATTTTGCCAGGGACTGTATATTAGCTATTAAGAAATTCCTGTGGTTCTGTTAAGTAAATGTTCATTTTATTTATTTAGATCAAAGACACTGAGGAAAAATTGAAATTTTTTAATAATTTATCTTCTTCACTGGATTCTTTTCCGCAAGATATATGCCTGTATAAAGTATTACCTGAACTTGTTAATGCCTTTGAATTTGGAAATGCTGGTTCTTCTGTTTTAACCCCCATGTTTAAGGTATTTGTTAATCGTATTTGTTTTGTGTTTGTTAGATTTTTTTCTATTTTGTTTTAATAGTTGCTGTACGTAAATATTTCAGTTAGGAAAGCTATTGCCGGAGGATGAGTACCAGAAAAAAATTGTACCATGTATTGTGAAAATGTTTTCGTCTAAAGATAGAGCAACAAGGGCTAAACTTTTACAGCAGGTAAGCAAGCTGAATTTGTTTAAAGAAAAGTATTTTAAAATAAAATTTTGTGTATATGCTACTGTTTGTGTATATAAATAAGGCATAACTGAAAAATTAATAATAAGGTTTATGCCACCAGTTATAAAAATCAGGAAAACTAACTAAAATCAGTCTGGAAAATCAGGAATTTTTTTCTTTGCATTTGTGGCAATCCCAATTATGTTTGTAACTATTTATGCCGTTGTTTTCAATATCTCAAAATTTAAGAAAGACATTGGCAAAGTTAAAGTATTAAAAAATTATTTGTTGTCATTAAGTTATAATAAGTAAATTAATAAAAGCATTATTAATAAATTACTATTAGTTTCAATGTTAATAAATTGTTAAAATTATACAAATTATTATTCTAATTTGAAGTTACTTTATTTTTTAACATTTTATTAAAAAAGTATCTTGTGATTTGTTCTTCAATTTTCTTAAAATTTATTCAACAATATCTTAAATTTATTAAAAAAAGTATTACTTAGTAATCTTTGTTCATAGAGTAAATATGCTTAAAAAAAGTTGTAATAACCTACATGTGAAAGCTATATGAAAACAGCTCAATTTTTGCTCATCTACTGCAAAACTCTATTCCCTATACTGTGGTGCAATAGCAAATTTAACATAAGCGACAAAAAATCCGAAATTCAGATTCATTAATTAGTAATTATTAATTCATTTGTATTTTAATGAAGAGTAAATTGAACATGGACAATTTACATAATAATGAAACGAGGAAGTTTCAAAGTTTTTAGCACATGTTTCAATTGTACAATGTTTTAACCATTTGTTACTCAACAAGCATCTAAGCGGTTGCCAAATTTGTCTCACATATGAAACGACCCAAACGTGTGTGCACCTAATGTCTAGCGACTGTACTGCTATTACCACTACGTAAGTTGTGATAAGCAAAACTTTGAACTTACTTGTTACTTTTGTAAGTAGACTTCCTGTCCAATTTATGTTTTATGAAATTTAAATTAATTTATATGAGTAACTTTTTTTTAAAAACTCTACATATTAAAACTTGATATATTATCACAAAGGATGCAGAAAGAAAATTATTATGTCATAATTGTGTTTCCTTAGAATAATATTATAATGAAATTATTTGCTGTTTTTTGATTATAGGTTGAACAGTTTATCGATCACATTCAGCCTTCTGTTATTAACAATCAAATATTTCCAAACATTGCCCAGGGTTTCTTAGATACCAACCCAACTATAAGAGATCAAACAATAAAGGTATTTGTTTTTGTTTTGTTGGTGTTAATTATTAATGCATGAAATTTTTTCTTACTCATTGTAACTATAATTGAGCTATATTGTTATTTAGTATAAAATTGATCTCTGACTTTTAAATTATTTTTTGACTTTTAAAATATCTAAATGAGTGTAAAGATTTAATAATCAAAAAAATTATTCCCTATAGATATTAGGGTGAGTTGGTTTGAATAGTAAGAAATTAATTCTTAAAATAATTTTGATTTAGATAAATTCAAAAGGTTTTTTGTCAATGAATTTTAAAAAATCAATTTATTTATTTAGTAAATTATTTACAATTTCATGAAAAAATATTGTTCTGCCATGTATTAATTTTATGTATTTTATTTTGTTATAAATATATATGCACTTTAAAAATCTTGTTGAAATTAGCAGATTTAGTAAATTCAATAGCTTGAATTTTTTTTTTGTGGTTCATTTAACGCATTTGCGCTGTTAACTTTAAAAAAAAACTCTCTGCTGCATCTTTGTCTTTGTGAAATTCTAAAGGTTATTATAGTCACCAACCAATAAGAGTTGAGGTATAAGACTTTGATTTAGTTGGAGAAATAAACTTTACATTTTTATAATAAAACACTCATTTTTGATTATTTATAAGATTTTAGCAAAACGCCTCAATTTTGAATAGTTAGTTGTCTGGATAATAATTATTTTAAATCTGAGCTTTCAGACTAATTTAATATGAGGTCAAAATAATTTGTGATGATCTATTTTCTACAAAATTTTAATAAAAATGCTTGTAAAAACTAATAATTTAGGCATTTTTGTTGTTCCCATTTTCTCATGAAAAATTTCAGATTTTTCACATGCATAAAATCCCTGGCCCTTTAGCTATAATTTCTTTCTGTAATTTTTTTTAAAACATAAGTTAGTATATAAATTTACTTATTATATATATTAGTATATAAATTTAAGAAACTTTATTACAAATTTAAATTAAATATTGCTAGAAAGGGTTATGAACAAACTGATACTAGTTGTGTTTTTAATGCAACAGTAGTGTAAGAAATTTATTTATATTGAATAAACTTTTATGAGTTGTTCAGTGCTTCTTAAATAAAATTATAGTGGAAACTCAACTGTTAAACTTTTTGCCCTGAGCAAAGTAATTATTAAAGTAAATATAGTATATTTTATTATCCTTTTGCATTAAGTTTTCCTTTATTATACTTAATTAGAGCAAAATACATATTTTTTAGTTCTACACCTTTTAAAAAATAGTTTAATATTTTATAGACTTTTCCAGAAATTATCCTGATTTTTATTGATAGATGTTTTTTAGATTATTTCTTTGTGTGTGTAATGAGGCCTGTATTAATTTTTTGTATTTCTTTTTTAAGTGCATGATGTATTTAGCCCCTAAGCTGAACTATCAGAACTTGAATGACGAGATGTTGAAACATTTTGCTCGCCTTCAAAGCAAAGATGAACAGGTAGGACTAAAAACTTTTTATATTAAGTAAACATTTTGTATTGCGATTTGCATTTTATACTGTGGTATAATGTCAGTAATTATTGATATTTCACGATATATTATAATATTTTTTAAATTTAACTAATTTATTTTTAAATTGCTTGAAATTTTCTTAACCCAAATAAAATTTAATGGCACAGTAATATCATATTCATCATTGTTATCAACAACACTTGCCATCTTGATTTTTAATGTAGAATATTGCCTTCAATTTAAAATAATCTTCTTGCTATGTTTAGAAAATATTAATATTTCACTATAGATTTATATATTACCCTGCCCTATTGAATTCTATGTAACACTGTTTTATGATCTGTAGCTGTTTACTCAAAGTTTTGTAATCTTCTACAAAACTTTAAGAATTGAAACCAATGAATTTAAGATAAAATGTTGTCAAATTTTCAAAATGGGGTCTTCTAATTTGGTTATTATAATATGTACTATTGTAATATGTATTTTATATGTACTATAAAAATATAATTTTGATTTGAAATGCTAAACAATTGAAACAATCAAATAAATTTGAAATAGTATTAGTAAAATGGAATAAAAATAAATACAACTGATTTTTTTGAAATCTATTTTTATTTAAAAAAGCATTGATTATATTTATCTTATGATTTAGGGCGGAATTAGAACAAATACAACTGTTTGCCTTGGAAAAATTGCCTCTTATCTTCACCCTCAAGTGAGTAACAAAAAAATATTATTTTAAGAAATATTAAAAATACTTTATTTAAATGTTTACTGAAACTTACTTCTGTCAGAAAACTTTCAATGTATTATAATATTTTATTCTATAATTTTACATCACTTTCAATATTACATTGCAATTTAATCACAGCAAAATGCAACGCATGTAGTCAATATTATTGATATTAATTTCGTTTTACCTCTTATTGTAATTGATATATCTTAAACTAAACTAAACTCAGTGGCGCGACAGCCCATAGAGGGTCAAGGCCTACTGTGCCCATCTCAGTTTTCTTGACCTTGGACTCAGGGGTGCAAGAGCAGATGTTCCGGTTAGGTGGTCAGCCGAATGCGAAACCCCCCAAAGTTAGTTCCCAAGCATGCTTGGTACTCATTTATCGACCCCCTGAAGGGATGAAAGGCTGAGTCAACATTAATAATAAAATTACTAAAATAAAACTTAAGCTAAATAGGACCTAGTAGTTGTTGACCTAAGTAGGAATTGACTTTAAAAAAGATATTTTTTTAACACAGTTACAGTTACTTTTGACTAAAATCAACATTATTTTCTTTAAGATATTGTTCCATAATACATTAAGCATCAATGTGATTAATATAAAATTAGCATATTAAGTTAAATTTTTAAAGTAAGCATTCTATACAGCCTAGATGAAATGTAATTCAAAATTTTTAGCGTAAGGTTATGTATTTATTTTGAAGCAAAACTGTGATCTATTATTAACATGCTTTAAACTAAAATCTGCACTATCAGTTGTATAATGTACATTGTTGCATAATATCATATTACGTGTCGATGTGATTAATAAAAAGCTTGCATATTGTCATAAAGTGTAAGTTTGTTTCAAGTATGTTATTATAATTTTACAGACGAGAAAGAAAGTTTTGATTGCCGCTTTTTTGCGAGCTTTAAGAGATCCGTTTCCACCTGCAAGAACAGCAGCTATTCTGGCTTTATCTGCTACTGAGCATTACTACAGTATTAATGATTGTGCTACTAAAGTTTTACCTGCTCTCTGTCACTTCACTGTTGATCCAGAAAAGGATATAAGGGACCAAGTAAGTAGGAAAAATATTTGTTTTGGTTTCTAAAACTGAAATTTACTAAACTTTATAGTTATCATAAACTATTATATAAGTTTTACAACGGGGTTTAGAGATTGTACTTAACACTTAAGAAAAACTTATCTAGTGTTTTAAACTTCAGGCTTAGGAAACCGAAAAAAGGAAGTAATTTAATTTAGGCATTTTTTTCATTGCTTAGAGCAGCAGTTTCCAAAAAATTTAGGTTTCCAAGTTAATTCCTTGAAATATAATTTTTTTAAAAAAAAATATAAGTCTTGACTTTTGAAACACCTAATAGGTTTGTATCCAACCTATAATTGATTAGGATATTAAATATTTATGTATTTATTAGGATGTATTTATTACCTATAATTGATTAGGATATTAAAATTCCTATAAAAAATAGCAAATTTTAAAAAATATAATTTTTTTTTCTCCAATAACAACATATTGTGTAAGTTACTAAATGGATATTGATTTTCAAATGTTTGCATTAGTATTTCTCATTGAACTTTCAAATTCAAATAAAATAGCTAATTTCTGGATTAAAGAATTATTTTTCTCCGATAGCCATTTTCACAGTTCATAGTAGTTTTTTTTCTTCTTCAAAAATCATAACTTATATTTTATTTTATTCGATTTGATTAATGCATATGCCAAAAATTACTAGGCTGAAAGTTGCTGCAGACTTTTGAATTCAACTACCCAACATGAAATCTAATTTTAAGACTCTTGTTGATAAAACAATGAAGCATTTTATTCATCATATTAAATGTTTTTAAATTATTTTGTGTTCTTTTTTGTTAGCATGTTTTTACCTGCTAATTTCTTTTTTTTAAAGTCAGGGTTCCCCCTTAAAAAGTTTGATCCTGTAGGATTCTGTAGCTGAAAAAATTGGGAACTGCTGACCTAGAGGATCCTGTTTTTTATGCATTATCTTAATGTTTAAATTAAAAGAGTGTATTTTTTATTTTATGAACATTTATTTTAGAAAAATCATCATTCCATAATTTTAGAACTAAATTTCGAACCATTAGCATTAGATTTCAAATATATTATATGTTTTTTTCTTTAAAATCAAAAGCTAATAATAAAATAATTGTGCTACCTTTTTTAACTTTTTGAGAGAGAAAAAAAAGCCTCATATCAGGACTTTTTCCTCATCGAACAGTTAAAAAATGTAGCTTATTCAATTTTTTAAAGCTGTTATTTTGTCTTTTTGCGACACTTATATTTTTACGCAAGTAACTTTTGTAATATCGCAATATTGTGTCACTGTTCAATATGCTATCAAACAAAGCTGATATGAAATTAAATTCGTTGGTTCCATCAACAAATTTATTCTAATTGGAATGTTTATCATTTGAAACCTCGGTAATTAGAATTTCAATTTATTATTTGAAACCTCTGTACCTGAAATCACAATTTTAGCAGTAATAACTGTTTCTAAGTGTTTTCAATGAGGAATTTTAAAGTTTTTGTTCAGTGTTAAAACTTGTTACATACTTGATCAATGCTAGTGTTTATGTTACCTGAGAATTTAAAAAAATTAAGTATTTTTAATTCTCTAAACTATTATTTGTTTCCTATTAATTTCTTACTAACAAGTAACAATTGAGATATCTTGTTTATTTTTTTTTTTTGTTCTTATTTTTAAAAAAATTGTTTTATAAATGTTTATTTTTTAGGCTTTTAAAGGAATTGGAGGTTTTCTTACTAAGCTGCAAAAAGTTTCAGATGATCCGAGTCTGATTGAGAAAATGGGTCTGTTAAACTGTTTTTTTCCCCTTGATTTTTTTAACATATTTTTCTTTCATTACTCTTATTGCTTGCTACAGTGTTTAAGGAGAGTTATGTGTCTAAATTGATTGACAATGGGCATTTCAGTGTTTTTAAAATTATTTAAAAAAATATTTTTTTAAATGTAAAATTATTTTTAAAACATAAAATTACTTTTTGGAAAAAATATTTTAATCAAAAATATTAGTACAGTCTCTTAAGAATGCTTCTATGCGTTTCTTAAAAAAAAATTTTTCTCCGCATTTTAAGATGAGATAGGGATGTTCTTTTAAGTTTAACACAATTTACATTTACACAAATTACATTTCAGTGTTTTTAAAATTAATTTAATGTTCATTGAAAAAATATTATTTAAACATAAAATTACTTTTAAGACATAAAATTACTTTTAAAACATAAAATTACTTTTAAATCATAAAATTACTTTTAAATCATAAAATTACTTTTTTGAATAAATATTTTAACCAAAAATGTTGGTATAGCAATCGTTTGATATGATTTTCTTAAATTTTTTTTTCACATTTTAAGATGAAATAGGGATTTTCTTTTAAGTTACATACAAGTTTAAGTAAATTTACATACATGCATTTAAGTTTAATTAAATTTACACAAATACATTTACATTTACACAGTTTACATTTACACAAATTATATTTCAGTGTTTTTAAAATTAATTTAATGCTTAGTTAAAAAAAAGTATTTTTTTAAACGTAAAAATAATTTTAAAACATAAAATTACTTTTTGGAAAAAATATTCATACAGTAAATGTTTGCTATGTGTTTCTTAAAAAAAAATCACTTTTTTTAAAAAAAATCAGGACTTTTTCAATTGTTCAATATTTTAGAATTTGTTTTGCAATGGTTTGAATAATATCTTATTAATCTTTATTAATGTCATTGCCTATATTTAATTTTAATCTAATTTTATCTATATGCAATTTATTTAATTTAGAGGCGGAGTTACAATCTACAACGCCTGCTTCCATTGCTGCTTCATGGACTTCTTGGGCAGTTACATCTTTAACTGATAAATTTTATAAATCGAATGTAAAATCCCAGAACAATCCTTCTCCTCAAAGTGACACACCATCAGCAGAATCAGCTGGTATGAGATTTTTAATTTATGTGTTTAAAAAGTTTTGAAATTGAACAAAACAAAGGCATTAAAACCGAACTTAGTAGCTTAGCGTTGCTTATTTTATTTATGATATATAAAATTATGTTTCAAGTAAAACAATTAAGTCTCTATAAGAGACTTAATTGTTTTACTTGAAGAAACAAGGTTTTTTATTGATAAAATGTACTGGAATATTATTATTTTAATTATAGTCTTTTTATGTTTGCGTGCTTAAAAATTTCTGAAATTGACTAAAACTAAGAAATGGAAGCCAAACTGTCAACCTAATGTTACATATTTGATTATTGTTTATCATTTATATTTATTATGATATTATGAAACATAATATCATGTATACAAATTTAATCTGTTATATAAAAAAGGTAGGTCTTTATTAATAAAATGTACTGGATTATTATTTTTTCTTTATTTTTGTGTTTAAAAAGTTTTAAAACTGAATTAAAAAAGGATATTAAAGCCAAACTAGTGAACTTAGTGTTGTATATTTTATGTATAAATTGCATAATTTAATTTCAAGTATAAGAATTAAATCTTTTATTAAAAAATGTTTTTTATTAATAAAATAGACTAAAATATTATTATTATTATTCGGATTATCAATTAAATTATTGAAATTTCAAATACATTACCAAAAAATATTTAACTATTTAGTTGACTCTGTATTTTTAAAGATTATAAAAGAGCTAAATTAATCTTATTTCTAGATTTGCTTTTGCAAATAAATTCTAGATTCTCAGAAATAAATTTGTTTTTATTTCTTTATGTTCATTCATAGAATAAATATTCACAATCATAGAATACATATTGTAATGAAACAATTATGGTTTTTTGAAGGTATAAAATAATTTACAATGACAGGTTTGTTGAAGAAATTTGGTTGAAGCTGATGTTGTTGATTGACACATTTCCAATAGTCTATATTTTATTTCAGTGATACAGGACAGCAATTACACATTTAACATCATAAACTGCTTAAATGAGAAATCAAATATGAATTGTAAAAATATTTTATTTTTGAAACATATGGAGCTCTACAGTGAATATTAATATTAATCTTTAATATTAATCTTTACTTTACACTTTATTCTATTTCTTTATTATATTTCTTTACTTAAAATATGCATTATGAATTGATAAATTTAAAAAATGTCCCGTAGGGATTGTAGCTGCAAGGCTGAGCCTCACAGGACACCTTGTTCCACTAAGAAATCAAATATTTATAGCAAGTGTCATGTATATGTTAATATAATTTTCGCCAAGGCTCTTTTTTTTTTGCCTTATGCATTTAAATGTGTTGGTGGAAAATAATAATGAATTTGTGAGAAATAATAAGAAATTTTAATGAATTCAAGACATTAGAAACCATATAACAGTTTTCGAATTCTATGCTAATGTGTTAGGCAGATGTAGAGGGAATCTCAAAAAATAGATTTTATTCTGTACTCATATCATGGTTGTGGATTAGATTACCAATTATATTAATGATTTTTATTTACTGAGAAAAGGATTAAATAGGATAATAATACTGTTTTTAAATGTTGGGAAATATAGTATGCATATTTCAGCATGACAAATAAATATATATACATATATAATATAATTACACATTAACTTATAGATTACAATTATATTACTTTTAAAATACAATGATTATTGTATTTTAAATGTAATGATTAAAAAAGTTCAAATTAGGACCATTTCTTTTAACAAAAAACTTGCTATAACTGCACTGCAATTGTTTTTTTCCCCCTTTTTTTCTTAAGTACACCAATTTATACGACATTGTATAAATTTTTGATCTTCTCTCAAACTTTGCTGACCCATTTTGCAAAAAATAGTAATTAAGTAATATTTAATGGAAGTTAACTTACTTTATACTATTTTTCAATTTTTGAGTAAATAATTCTTCTTCTTTGGTCTGTTTTTGTTTTGAGATGCCATGTTGACTTAAATTAGATTAACGCTGATTCTTTGTTTTAATTTTTAACAATTTATTTGTTTTGTCTTTAGCTGAAAAATTAGAAGAACTATCAGTTAAGTCTGAAAAGACTACAAAAGATGATAATTCATGGAATGATAATTGGGGAGAAGAAGTAAGTAATATCTGTTTTTATTCCTACTTCTTTTTTGATTTTGATATTTATATCAAATAAGGTTCCTCGTGATGTGTAACAATCTAGTTTAATCCACACTTTAAAGAACAAAATGAATATATATATATATACATGCAGAAGTAAATAAAAAACACACTGTTAACTATATATTTCTTTAAATATTAAGCATTTGTTTCATTCATAATTCACAACAAATTGCATATGAATAGTTAAAAAATATCTTTTAGCTTTTTCAATTTACATTCACTTTATGTCAGTTGAAAGCAAGAAACAGAGAGATACTTGTCCTCTTATAAAAAATATTAAATTTATAAATGAATAAACGTTGAAATGCATATGAAAAAAAAATATATATATATTTTACTTTTTTTTTTAACTATTATAATATGTTAAAGTTATTAGTAAGGCCCGGATTTTGGTGACATTTCCTTTTTTTTTTTTGCATTTTTGGACCTTTTTTTGTCTTTTAGAGCATTTTTTTAGATTTATAGGGCATTTTTCTTTAAATTTTGGAGCGTATTTTGCATTTTAATGCATTTTTTAAAGTTTTTTGTTAATTTTTTCCAATTTTTATTATTTTTTTATCAATTTTCATTATTACACTGGCTTCCAAACAATGAAGAAAATCTACAGAATATTAACAGGTGAAGCAAAATCTTTTAAAATTGAAGAAGAATTGTAAGTAAGAGAGACCGTCTTTTTCAAGTACGCACCTATAACATCAGTAGACGTTGAAAGAAGCTTCTGCAGGAATGAAAATTTACTTTCAGACAAGAGATGCGCGTTTACATTTCAAATTATCAAAAAACATTTAATAATCCAATGTAATTCTGATATTTAGTAATATTATGAGATGGAAGTTGTTATATCCATTAAAGCTTCTATACAAAATAAAAATATTTTGGTGTCAATATATTTTCCTTTTTTTGTTATTTTAGGGTATAAAATTTTTTTTCAATCTTTAATGAACGTAGAACAGGTATTGCATTGCTTTATATTTTTTAAATGACTCATAATAATTTTAAAGAGCAAAACATTTTTTTAATTCAATATTTTTACTTTATTTAAGGCATTTTTTGCGCAATTGTTGGATTTTTAAGGGCATTTTTTGCCCTTTTTAAGGGCATTAGTTGAGGTTTTTTAGGTCATCAAAATCCGGGCTCTAGTTATTAGTAATCTCTAGTTGTATTTATATTGTCTCTATAATCATAAATGTAATTTTTTATCAAAAGTATATTAGTATATGGGTAGGCCCTTTCCCCTTGAAGAAATTTTTATTTATTTTTCTGGATGACAATAGTTCTCCAGTTCTTAACTCTTAATATAGGTCAAAATTTTGCTTGGAAATTTTGCTTTTGGCGAGTTGTAATATATTTAATGTGGCCTCTTTTGCACAAAAAAAAAAATATATATATATATAATAAAATCGTAAATGATCAAAAAAACTTTTGATATCAATAATATAAAGCATTTTTTAAAAAGAATTTCTCAAAATATAGTAAACATTGCAAAACTCATTTTTAAAACGAAACAAGCCTGAAATAAAGTAATTTTCAGATTATTATCTATTCTTAGTTTCATGTTTATTGAAAAATAATAATAAAATGCACACATGCATTTTCAACGAAAAATGTGGCGACTGGCAGACTATTTTTGAGCCCCCATTTGTCATATTTAGTCACCATGTAACTGGTTGCGACCATTGATCTTGCTCTGCAGCCCTCAGTATTCCAAAATATATTTCAACTACATCTATCTATCGTAACCTGTATAACTATTCAGCTTGTTTTATTTTGCATAATATATATATCTGTTATGAAAGCTAAATAGATATACATGTATGTTTTGACTTATGTGGTACCGGAATGGTGGACATTTTTCTATGTAAGTTTGCAACACTTGAGTTATCTGTTGTTGCCTTTTAAAAATATGTAAATGCACCACATAATTAAAAGAAAAACAATTGCAAAGTTTTAATTAGAAATTTTCATGCTCCTAAAAAAAAGTATTTTTTTCTAATTTTTCCCTTTTGGGAAACATTTATTGTTGATACATTTATTTTTGGAGTCAAATAGGTAGGGTAAAATATACGGTGTCAACAACTAGATTGTGTAAATGTTAACAACACCACAACGATTTTATACTTGCAAAGATAGATTTCGAAAGATGTCTGAAGTGTTAATAGATTTCTGTTGAAAAGTATCAAACAGATTTGTATAAGAATCAATTAATTTGTTATCTATTTTAAAATTTAAACTTTGTAAATTTGATTTGATGTTAATTTAAATGTCATCTTAGTAAGTAGCTCTGATTTTGTGAGGATTAAGTACAATATAAGTAAACTCTCTCTCTCACTCAGTTATAAAATATTGCTTGAAAAAAAATACTAGATGACTGTAATGTCTATTGATGTAATCCAATAAAAAAAATGACATTATCTAACATTTTTATACCTTCATCTTTAATTTTTTAACTAAACACTATTTAATATTTGACTAGTCCATGCAATGAAAAAAAGGTGATTTATTATTTTTTCCCTTTATTGCAGGAAGAAGATTCTAAAGCTGGAATGATGAGTTTACCATCTCCTTCAACAATCAGCCCCAGTAATGAAAATGATGGTTGGGAAGATGAGTGGGAAAGTTTGGAAACTGATAATAATGTCTCAAAAGTAGGTAGTTTTAAAAGACATATATTTTCTTCATTGTTATATTAATGCATGAGACTTGGAGGAAATTTCAAATTTTTACTGTTGAATGTTTTTATGCAAAATAGAAAGTGGAACATCCAGTTTTTGACTAGATGAAATTTACTGATTATTTTCTGAGTTGTCTAATTTTAAAGCAAGTGGTATATTTGAAATTTGTACACCTTACAACTTAAAATTTTTTAATTTAATAAAATAATAAATATAATTATTGTTAAAAATTGTTTTTGGTGTGGAATTATCTTTCAATAAACAAATTTTATAATTGTGTACAAAATTTTTTCGATTCACTTGGAAAGTTCTTGAGATATAGCGAAATATTAAAAAAGAAAAAATATCATTAAGAGGTCTGAACTTTCAACCGTTCTCTTGATCAAACTGTCAAAACTATATTTTACAAATTGCGGCTACCCCCCCCCCTATTTTCAGGCTTGAAAATCAGAATCCGGTTATTAAAAAAAAAGAAGAAAAAAAATTATGTTTATTCTGAGAAAGTAAATTTTTTTTGTGTCTGATTTGGTAAATTAAAATAGTGTCTACATTCATTAATTAGCATGTTTAAGATAAGGCCTCTAACAGATATTTACCGTGCATCCTTTTATTATCTTCTACTATGACGCTTCTTTAATTCTTAAATCTTTCAATGTCATTTAACCATCTTGTCAGTGGTCTTCCTTTAGCTTGATATCCCTCACGGTTAGTTCGAAATCCCTTTAGATTTTAGTAAGACTATCTTCCAAGCCTCTCGAAACATGGCCTAGCCATTTGATTTTTTAATTGCAGATGGATATAAAAAAAATAAACATCATTTCAAATTTTCTTCTGTTAGAAGAAATGATAAGTTTCTCATATTGTATTATGGTATTCCATATAGCTATTGTAAAATATGAATTTCTGGTACAAATATCTCAGAAAGTTGTATTGTTCCTTTAATTTTTAAAGTGTGTGTGATTAGTGTTATTTGTGGTTGCCTACTAAACACCAGCATTCTCCTTCTTACCCAGTGGTGAAGATTGCTTTGAGCTGCGAGTAAGCAACTTTGATTCCAGCAATGAAATTAAACGCCACCAAAAAATTTGTAAGGTGCCAATCGTTTGTGGTTGCACTCTTTTAAATGGTGGATACTACAGGATAGGGGTTCAGATGTGAGGACCACCTGTAGGGTCAGCAGAGGGGGAGATAAGGATTGATAGATTTATGAAGAATTAGAATGCAGCTAGCGTTATCTTTCAGTTTGTTCTTGTGGAGCATAACATTTCGACTGAGGACAAGCTCGCAACTAGCAGATTTTTCTTCCCTCAATGAAATACATATGCCACAAAAACAAATTGAAAAAAATTTTATGTTCCACAAGAACAAATTGTTAAGATAAGGCGTTCTGCATTAAAATTCCTCATAAATCTATCACTCTTTATCTCCCCCTCCGCTGACCAGATGAGTGGTGTCTCGCCGTTCAAGCCCCCGTCCTGTAGCGTCCACCATGTAAAAGGGGGTAACCACAAACGATTTGTAGCTTACAAATTATCAATTTGTTTTTGTGGAATATCTATTTCATTGAGGGACGAAAAAGCTGCTAGTTGCGAACTTGTCCTCAGCGGCTTTCAATTCGTTTTTGTGGGGTATCTATTTAATTGAGGAGTGAATAACTTGTGTGTACCCAGCCTGTAAACGGTCAGAATTCAGTGAAAATTGTGTTTTTGTGGGGTTCACCCAGTTCTCAAATTCTTCTCCTTACCCAGTCCTACAGGTCGAGGCAAATGGGTTTGGCACTTTATTAAGGATTTCTGTACTGTAATTTTTTGTAAGGTAAAATAGTTACATGGTGCGTAGCCTTTTTAAAAGGTGCTTATTTTTGATTTTCATTATTTAAAAGTCCTTAAAGGTGCTTTTGTCATTGGGTGTTTTTAAAAAGTGCTTAGTTTTCCCTTTTGGAAAATGAGAATTTTCCTTTACCATGTCTATTTTCGCTACCTATTATGCAAAAGCGTACTTTTCACATTGTTCTATTCAACGCTTTTACAATTCATTCAATTTGCCTACCGTCAGTCCATAGTGTATGAAAGCGCATTTTACATGTTTGATGAAATACTTGCGAGTCCATAACTGTCTACTTAGCTGGGTTCGATGAGGTTATTGCACTCTCATGTGCAACTCTGCTGCATTTTGCAAGATATTCTTAATTCCAGACTGATTCCACCCCCTGATATCGAACCAAAAAACCTCTTCATCTTTTTATAATGGCTAATGTAGTGAAGAAAAGAGTTCTTTCTCAGAAACTGGTTATTTTGTCATGATCATGTAAAGTCTTTGAAAATTATTTTGCATTTCGTTAATGTATATAATGCTTAAAAATATTTTTTGAGTGCTTAAAAAGTACTTAAAAGGTGCTTATTTTTTGTTGAAAGATTTGATTTGTGGAAAGATTGTCGAAATGCTGGGTTCTCATTTTAATCATTAATTATTTTCACATGTTACTTTTAGACTATTCATTCACACTCAGTCATAATAGAGGTGTCACTCAGTCTTAATAACAGTAAACAAACTGAGCTTTTTATTCTTAATTATTCAGTATAAAAATGTAATAAGCAGTTTTAGGACTTTGAAAAGATAAATGGAATATTAAAATTGTTGATACTTTTTTTTATTTAGAATACTGAAAGATTAAAGACCTTCTTTCATGGTGACAGTGAAGATCCATTCAGTACAAGTACATTTGAAATGAAGGCAGAGGTTTCAAAAGAAATGTCTCCATCTACACCTGACACTGGTGGCGATTGGAATACTGATAGCTGGGACAATTGGGAATCGAGTACAGCACCTAAAAGTACGTATACATTATTGAATGAGATTTATTTTTTGAACTTTTTAATTTCTCTAAATTTCTTTGAAAGAGGCATTTAATTTAGCACACATGTTCCCACAGACCCGGAGTCAAAAAATTTTTTCAATGCTCCAGCTCTGCTCCCAGATGATAAGCTAAATTCTCTACTCCGCTAAGGCTATGTCAATTTTTCCTATACATTTATGTATGCTTTTGAGTTTCTAATTTTAATTTGAAATTTTTATTATAAAAGGGAATATTAATAAAATAATATAAGATTCATCACTTTCTTTTAAAGAAGAAAGTTAGGTGAATTTTAAATTCAAAATAAATTTGTTTTTAAGTAGTTTTGCCAAGTTTTTTCTGAGAATTTTCTATCTCTAATTAAAAAAAAACCTAAAAATAATGGAATTAAAATAATTAAATATTTAAAATACTAATTAATGACATTTTTATCCAATAGTATTTTAATTTTAAAAATTAATTTTTGATAAGAGTATGATTAGTATGCCATAATTATTAGATTTTAGAATGAAAATAAATATTGCAAATCCCAATTTAAAATAAAATTAAATAAATTACCTGAGTCAAATGTAAATTAATTGGTGAAACCATCCAAAAATTAAAAGCACGAAAATCTTAAATTTTTTGTTTTATTTTAAGCCCGAAAATTTTAAAAGACAAAAAATTAAAATAACCCAGGATCTTTGGAAAATTTAGAGCTCCAGGGATAACACAGCTCCTTGCTTGTTTCTTATCTCATCTAGTGGATAAGATAACCCATCTCTCTCTTAATATATTCCATTTGGAATTATGATATAACATTTTTTTATATGATATTACAATTATGATATAGCATTCTGATAAAATGTTTTGTTGTACTGATATAAAGTAATCTGATAGTAGGCAGTTGATGGGTAAAATTCATACTGCTGCCATGGTGGTAATAAGATTTCTTTGCTAATTCAAACTATTCATTTCTTCAAACTATTTGGAGGGGGAAAAAATCAATTTTCCATGTTTGTTACTTAATTAAGTGACAGGTCATTTTCCTATGACGTAGTAGATAAAGGTTGAAATTTTGGTTATAATAAGTATTCAATTCCTTCACAATTCATTAACATTTATTTTCAACAAAAATGAGGAAAAAATAACAGGCAATGTAATTTTAATCAGTCTACAAAATTATAATTTTTTGCATTGCATAGGACATATGACTTTTGCTGTTGCCTATCCACTATATAATTGTTATGTTTTTGTTTTTACAGAGTGGCTACAAAATATTGATACAAATATCAAATCATTTTATAGTACAGACATTAAATATAAAATTATTAAATACATAAACATAATGAACACTAGAATTGGCAGTTTACCTTATAATTTTTTTATTCGAATCAACCACCATCTTTATCGATTAGTAAAGATAATCTCTTACCCCATTGTCTGATGGCGGCACAAGTCATTTTAAGAGATAATTTGTCCCATTCATGCTATAAAGTAGCTCTGTGGAATTCTAAACTTCTGTTCTGATTAGCATTAACTTAAGACTCTGTAACTCCCGAAATACTATAGTCTAAAGGATTTAGATATGGTGAAGAAGGGGGCCAATCTTCTTGCTTAATAAATTTTGGACAATTGGGATGGAACCAAACCTGTGTTGTTTTGGCTCAGTGTGACAGTGCAGAATCTTGCTGAAATATCTAATCCTTTTTTTAATATTCAGCATTGACTTTTTACCCCTTTATCGATTCAGAGGAAATTTTTCGTTATTTGACACTGCAGCCCAAACCATTGCAAAATTCTTGTTCTGAAAGCATTCCACAGTTCGAACACTTTTAGATTTATCATCGAAGGTTGCTGAATATACATTATTTTTAGCATTATAAAAAAGTTTCGTGTAAAATATTTTCTCACCAGAAAAGATTATTATATCAACACTTTTATTACTGTGCCAGTTCAGATATTTCTAGCATTTTTGTAACCTTTTCAATTCTTGTGCAGTAGTCAAACCTTGAATTTTTCTTGAACTTCTGTACAAAAACCCAGGTCATCATTTGACGTAATTTGCATAGTTCTCAGATTCTCGTTCTCTTCTGGAGCCATTTTATTATCAGAACGTTGTGGATTTTTTCATATCTTTTTATGCTCTCTTTTGTATGAACAGAGCATAAGCGACCAGTCCTGGGTTGATCTTCACAGCTATTAGTATCCAATAATTGATTTATAG